>NC_084796.1:5000-1216250 GCF_963169125.1 Humulus lupulus
TTCTCTCTAACAAGCTCTAATATTTTTGAACCTTTTCCCATCTCGATAATATTATATAGGGCTATTATTGACCATGAATTGGGGTCCTAATTCAACCAAACAAAAAAAATTGACCTTTCAGGCCAAATCTCCTAGGCAGCTGCCTAGGGCTCCGAAGCGATTTCGTAATTCCCCCATATTTCCCTCTAACAAGCTCTAATATTTTTGAACCTTTTCCCATATCAATAATATTATATAGGGCTATTATTGTTCATGAATTGGGGTCCTAATTCAACCAAACAAAAAAATTGACCTTTCAGGCCAAATCTCCTAGGCAGCTGCCTAAGGCTCCGAAGCGATTTCGTAATTCACTCATATTTCTATCTAACAAACTCTAATTTTTTTGAACCTTTTCCCATCTCAATAATATTATATTGGGCGATTATTGACCATGAATTGGGGTCCTAATTCAACCAAACAAAAAAATTGACCTTTCAGGCCAAATCTCCTAGGCAGCTGCCTAGGGCTCCGAAGCGCTCTCGTAATTCACTCATATTTCTCTCTAACAAGCTCTAATTTTTTTGAACCATTTCCAATCTCAATAATATTATATAGGGCGATTATTGACCATGAATTGGGGACCTAATTCAACAAAACAAAAAAATTGACCTTTCAGGCCAAATATCCTAGGCTGCTGCCTAGGGCTCCGAAGCGATTTCGTAATTCCCTCTTATTTCCCTCTAACAAGCTCTAATTTTGTTGAACCTTTTCCCATATCAATAATATTATATAGGGAAATTATTGACCATGAATTGGGGTCCTAATTCAACCAAACAAAAAATTGACCTTTCAGGCCAAATCTCCTAGGCAGCTGCCTAGGGCTCCGAAGCGATTTCGTAATTCCCTCATATTTCCCTCCTACAAGCTCTAATTTTTGTGAACCTTTTCCCATATCAATAATGTTATATAGGGCTATTATTTTCCATGAATTGGGGTCCTAATTCAACCAAACAAAAAAATTGACCGTTCAGGCCAAATCTCCTAGGCAGCTGCGTAGGTCTCCGAAGCGATCTCGTAATTCACTCATTTTTCTCTCTAACAAGATCTAATTTTTTTGAACCTTTTCCCATCTCAATAATATTATATAGGGCTATTATTGACCATGAATTGGGGTCCTAATTCAACCAAACAAAAAAATTGACCTTTCAGGCCAAATCTCCAAGGCAGCTGCCTAGGGCTCCGAAGCGATTTCGTAATTCCCCCATATTTCCCTCTAACAAGCTCTAATATTTTTGAACCTTTTCCCATATCAATAATATTATATAGGGCTATTATTGTCCATGAATTGGGGGTCCTAATTCAACCAAACAAAAAAATTGACCTTTCAGGCCAAATCTCCTAAGCAGCTGCCTAGGGCTCCGAAGCGATTTCGTAATTCACTCATATTTCCCTCTAACAAGCTCTAATTTTTTTGAACCTTTTCCCATATCAATAATATTATATAGGCCTATTATTGTCCATGAATTGGGGTCCTAATTCAACCAAACAAAAAAATCTACCTTTCAGGCCAAATCTCCTAGGCAGCTGCCTAGGGCTACGAAGCGATTTCGTAATTCCCTCATATTTCCCTCCTACAAGCTCTAATTTTTGTGAACCTTTTCCCATATCAATAATGTTATATAGGGCTATTATTGTCCATGAATTGGGGTCCTAATTCAACCAAACAAAAAAATTGAACGTTCAGGCCAAATCTCCTAGGCAGCTGCGTAGGTCTCCGAAGCGATCTCGTAATTCACTCATTTTTCTCTCTAACAAGATCTAATTTTTTTGAACCTTTTCCCATCTCAATAATATTATATAGGGCTATTATTGACCATGAATTGGGGTCCTAATTCAACCAATCAAAAAAATTGACCTTTCAGGCCAAATCTCCAAGGCAGCTACCTAGGGCTCCGAAGCGATTTCGTAATTCCCCCATATTTCCCTCTAACAAGCTCTAATATTTTAGAACATTTTCCCAAATCAATAATATTATATAGGGCTATTATTGTCCATGAATTGGGGGTCCTAATTCAACCAAACAAAAAAATTGACCTTTCAGGCCAAATCTCCTAAGCAGCTGCCTAGGGCTCCGAAGCGATTTCGTAATTCACTCATATTTCCCTCTAACAAGCTCTAATTTTTTTGAACCTTTTCCCATATCAATAATATTATATAGGCCTATTATTGTCCATGAATAGGGGTCCTAATTCAACCAAACAAAAAAATCTACCTTTCAGGCCAAATCTCCTAGGCAGCTGCCTAGGGCTACGAAGCGATTTCGTAATTCCCTCATATTTCCCTCCTACAAGCTCTAATTTTTGTGAACCTTTTCCCATATCAATAATGTTATATAGGGCTATTATTGTCCATGAATTGGGGTCCTAATTCAACCAAACAAAAAAATTGACCGTTCAGGCCAAATCTCCTAGGCAGCTGCGTAGGTCTCCGAAGCGATCTCGTAATTCACTCATTTTTCTCTCTAACAAGATCTAATTTTTTTGAACCTTTTCCCATCTCAATAATATTATATAGGGCTATTATTGACCATGAATTGGGGTCCATTTTCAACCAAACAAAAAAATTGACCTTTCAGGCCAAATCTCCTAGGCAGCTGCCTAGGTCTCCGAAGCGATTTCGTAATTCCCCCATATTTCCCTCTAACAAGCTCTAATATTTTAGAACATTTTCCCAAATCAATAATATTATATAGGGCTATTATTGTCCATGAATTGGGGGTCCTAATTCAACCAAACAAAAAAATTGACCTTTCAGGCCAAATCTCCTAGGCAGCTGCGTAGGGCTCCGAAGCGATTTCGTAATTCACTCATATCTCTCTCTAACAAGCTCTAATTTTTTTGAACCTTTTCCCATCTCATTAATATTATATAGGGCGATTATTGACCATGAATTGGGGTCGTAATTCAACCAAACAAAAAAATTGACCTTTAAGGCCCAATCTCCTAGGCAGCTGCCTAGGGCTCCGAAGAGATTTCGTAATTCACTCATATTTCTCTCTAACAAGCTCTAATTTTTTTGAACCTTTGCCCATCTCAATAATATTATATAGGTCTACTGTTGACCATGAATTTGGGTCCTAATTCAACCAAACAAAAGAATTGACCATTCAGGCTGAATCTCCTAGGCAGCTGCCTAGGGCTCCGAAGCGATTTCGTAATTCACTCATATTTCTATCTAACAAGCTCTAATTTTTTTGAACCTTTTCCCATCTCAATAATATTATATAGGGCGATTATTGACCATGAATTGGGGTCCTAATTCGACCAAACAAAAAAATTGACCTTTCAGGCCAAATCTCCTAGGCAGCAGCCTAGGGCTCCGAAGCGTTCTCGTAATTCACTCATATTTCTCTCTAACAAGCTCTAATTTTTTTGAACCATTTCCAATCTCAATAATATTATATAGGGCGATTATTGACCATGAATTAGGGACCTAATTCAACCAAACAAAAAAATTGACCGTTTAGGCCAAATCTCCTAGGCAGCTGCCTAGGGCTCCGAAGCGATCACGTAATTCACTCATTTTTCTCTCTAACAAGATCTAATTTTTTTGAACCTTTGCCCATCTCAATATATATTATATAGGGCTATTTTTGACCATGAATTGGGGTCCTAATTCAACCAAACAAAAAAATTGACCTTTCAGGCCAAATCTCATAGGCAGCTGCCTAGGGCTCTGAAGCGATTTCGTAATTCACTCATATCTCTCTCTAACAAGCTCTAATTTTTTTGAACCTTTTCCCATCTCATTAATATTATATAGGGCGATTATTGACCATGAATTGGGGTCGTAATTCAACCAAACAAAAAAATTGACCTTTAAGGCCAAATCTCCTATGCAGCTGCCTAGGGCTCCGAAGAGATTTCGTAATTCACTCATATTTTTCTCTAACAATCTCTAATTTTTTTGAACCTTTGCCCATCTCAATAATATTATATAGGTCTACTGTTGACCATGAATTTGGGTCCTAATTCAACCAAACAAAAGAATTGACCATTCAGGCTGAATCTCCTAGGCAGCTGCCTAGGGATCCGAAGCGATTTCGTAATTCACTCATATTTCTATCTAACAAGCTCTAATTTTTTTGAACCTTTTCCCATCTCAATAATATTATATAGGGCGATTATTGACCATGAATTGGGGTCCTAATTCAACCAAACAAAAAAATTGACCTTTCAGGCCAAATCTCCTAGGCAGCTGCCTAGGGCTCCGAAGCGATCTCGTAATTCACTCATATTTCTCTCTAACAAGCTCTAATTTTTTTGAACCTTTTCCCATCTCAATAATATTATATAGGGCGATTATTGACCATGAATTGCGGTCCTAATTCAACCACACAAAAAAATTGACCGTTCAGGCCAAATCTCCTAGGCAGCTGCCTAGGGCTCCGAAGCGATCTCGTAATTCACTCATTTTTCTCTCTAACAAGCTCTAATTTTTTTAAACCTTTGCCCATCTCAATAATAATATATAGGGCTATTTTTGACCATGAATTGGGGTCCTAATTCAACCAAACAAAAAAATTGACCTTTCAGGCCAAATCTCCTAGGCGGCTGCCTAGGGCTCCGAAGCGATTTCGTAATTCACTCATATCTCTCTCTAACAAGCTCTAATTTTTTTGAACCTTTTCCCATCTCAATAATATTATATAGGGCGATTATTGACCATGAATTGGGGTCCTAATTCAACCAAACAAAAAAATTGACCTTTCAAGACAAATCTCCTAGGCAGCTGCCTAGGGCTCCGAAGAGATTTCGTAATTCACTCATTTTTCTCTCTAACAAGCTCTAATTTTTTTGAACCTTTTCCCATCTCATTAATATCATATAGGGCTATTATTGACCATAAATTGTGGTCCTAATTCAACCAAACAAAAAAATTGACCTTTCAGGCCAAATCTCCTAGGCCACTGCCTAGGGCTCCGAAGCGATTTCGTAATTCACTCATATTTCTCTCTAACAAGCTCGAATTTTTTTGAACCTTTTCCCATCTCAATAATATTATATAGGCCTATTATTGTCCATGAATTGGGGTCCTAATTCAACCAAACAAAAAAATCTACCTTTCAGGCCAAATCTCCTAGGCAGCTGCCTAAGGCTCCGAAGCGATTTCGTAATTCCCTCATATTTCCCTCCTACAAGCTCTAATTATTGTGAACCTTTTCCCATATCAATAATGTTATATAGGGCTATTATTGTCCATGAATTGGGTTCCTAATTCAACCAAACAAAAAAATTGACCTTTCAGGCCAAATCTCTTAGGCAGCTTCCTAGGGCTCCGAAGCAACTTCGTAATTCACTTAAATTTCTCTCTAACAAGCTCTAATATTTTTGAACCTTTTCCCATCTCGATAATATAATATAGGGCTATTATTGACCATGAATTGGGGTCCAAATTCAACCATACAAAAAAATTGACCTTTCAGGCCAAATCTCCTAGGCAGCTGCCTAGGGTTCCGAAGCGATTTCGTAATTCCCCCATATTTCCCTCTAACAAGCTCTAATATTTTTGAACCTTTTCCCATATCAATAATATTATATAGGGCTATTATTGTTCATGAATTGGGGTCCTAATTCAACCAAACAAAAAAATTGACCTTTCAGGCCAAATCTCCTAGGCAGCTGCCTAGGGCTCCGAAGCGCTCTCGTAATTCACTCATATTTCTCTCTAACAAGCTCTAATTTTTTTGAACCATTTCCAATCTCAATAATATTATATAGGGCGATTATTGACCATGAATTGGGGACCTAATTCAACAAAACAAAAAAATTGACCTTTCAGGCCAAATCTCCTAGGCTGCTGCCTAGGGCTCCGAAGCGATTTCGTAATTCCCTCTTATTTCCCTCTAACAAGCTCTAATTTTGTTGAACCTTTTCCCTTATCAATAATATTATATAGGGCAATTATTGACCATGAATTGGGGTCCTAATTCAACCAAACAAAAAAATTGACCTTTCATGCCAAATCTCCTAGGCAGCTGCCTAGGGCTCCGAAGCGATCTCGTATTTCACTCATATTTCTCCGTAACAAGCTCTAATTTTTTTGAACCTTTTCCCATCTCAATAATATTATATAGGACGATTATTGACCATGAATTGGGGTCCTAAATCGACCAAACAAAAAAATTGACCTTTCAGGCCAAATCTCCTAGGCAGCAGCCTAGGGCTCCGAAGCGTTCTCGTAATTCACTCATATTTCTCTCTAACAAGCTCTAATTTTTTTGAACCATTTCCAATCTCAATAATATTATATAGGGCGATTATTGACCATGAATTAGGGACCTAATTCAACCAAACATAAAAATTGACCGTTTAGGCCAAATCTCCTAGGCAGCTGCCTAGGGCTCCGAAGCGATCACGTAATTCACTCATTTTTCTCTCTAACAAGATCTAATTTTTTTGAACCTTTGCCCATCTCAATATATATTATATAGGGCTATTTTTGACCATGAATTGGGGTCCTAATTCAACCAAACAAAAAAATTGACCTTTCAGGCCAAATCTCATAGGCAGCTGCCTAGGGCTCTGAAGCGATTTCGTAATTCACTCATATCTCTCTCTAACAAGCTCTAATTTTTTTGAACCTTTTCCCATCTCATTAATATTATATAGGGCGATTATTGACCATGAATTGGGGTCGTAATTCAACCAAACAAAAAAATTGACCTTTAAGGCCAAATCTCCTATGCAGCTGCCTAGGGCTCCGAAGAGATTTCGTAATTCACTCATATTTTTCTCTAACAATCTCTAATTTTTTTGAACCTTTGCCCATCTCAATAATATTATATAGGTCTACTGTTGACCATGAATTTGGGTCCTAATTCAACCAAACAAAAGAATTGACCATTCAGGCTGAATCTCCTAGGCAGCTGCCTAGGGATCCGAAGCGATTTCGTAATTCACTCATATTTCTATCTAACAAGCTCTAATTTTTTTGAACCTTTTCCCATCTCAATAATATTATATAGGGCGATTATTGACCATGAATTGGGGTCCTAATTCAACCAAACAAAAAAATTGACCTTTCAGGCCAAATCTCCTAGGCAGCTGCCTAGGGCTCCGAAGCGATCTCGTAATTCACTCATATTTCTCTCTAACAAGCTCTAATTTTTTTGAACCTTTTCCCATCTCAATAATATTATATAGGGCGATTATTGACCATGAATTGCGGTCCTAATTCAACCACACAAAAAAATTGACCGTTCAGGCCAAATCTCCTAGGCAGCTGCCTAGGGCTCCGAAGCGATCTCGTAATTCACTCATTTTTCTCTCTAACAAGCTCTAATTTTTTTAAACCTTTGCCCATCTCAATAATAATATATAGGGCTATTTTTGACCATGAATTGGGGTCCTAATTCAACCAAACAAAAAAATTGACCTTTCAGGCCAAATCTCCTAGGCGGCTGCCTAGGGCTCCGAAGCGATTTCGTAATTCACTCATATCTCTCTCTAACAAGCTCTAATTTTTTTGAACCTTTTCCCATCTCAATAATATTATATAGGGCGATTATTGACCATGAATTGGGGTCCTAATTCAACCAAACAAAAAAATTGACCTTTCAAGACAAATCTCCTAGGCAGCTGCCTAGGGCTCCGAAGAGATTTCGTAATTCACTCATTTTTCTCTCTAACAAGCTCTAATTTTTTTGAACCTTTTCCCATCTCATTAATATCATATAGGGCTATTATTGACCATAAATTGTGGTCCTAATTCAACCAAACAAAAAAATTGACCTTTCAGGCCAAATCTCCTAGGCCACTGCCTAGGGCTCCGAAGCGATTTCGTAATTCACTCATATTTCTCTCTAACAAGCTCGAATTTTTTTGAACCTTTTCCCATCTCAATAATATTATATAGGCCTATTATTGTCCATGAATTGGGGTCCTAATTCAACCAAACAAAAAAATCTACCTTTCAGGCCAAATCTCCTAGGCAGCTGCCTAAGGCTCCGAAGCGATTTCGTAATTCCCTCATATTTCCCTCCTACAAGCTCTAATTATTGTGAACCTTTTCCCATATCAATAATGTTATATAGGGCTATTATTGTCCATGAATTGGGTTCCTAATTCAACCAAACAAAAAAATTGACCTTTCAGGCCAAATCTCTTAGGCAGCTTCCTAGGGCTCCGAAGCAACTTCGTAATTCACTTAAATTTCTCTCTAACAAGCTCTAATATTTTTGAACCTTTTCCCATCTCGATAATATTATATAGGGCTATTATTGACCATGAATTGGGGTCCAAATTCAACCATACAAAAAAATTGACCTTTCAGGCCAAATCTCCTAGGCAGCTGCCTAGGGTTCCGAAGCGATTTCGTAATTCCCCCATATTTCCCTCTAACAAGCTCTAATATTTTTGAACCTTTTCCCATATCAATAATATTATATAGGGCTATTATTGTTCATGAATTGGGGTCCTAATTCAACCAAACAAAAAAATTGACCTTTCAGGCCAAATCTCCTAGGCAGCTGCCTAGGGCTCCGAAGCGCTCTCGTAATTCACTCATATTTCTCTCTAACAAGCTCTAATTTTTTTGAACCATTTCCAATCTCAATAATATTATATAGGGCGATTATTGACCATGAATTGGGGACCTAATTCAACAAAACAAAAAAATTGACCTTTCAGGCCAAATCTCCTAGGCTGCTGCCTAGGGCTCCGAAGCGATTTCGTAATTCCCTCTTATTTCCCTCTAACAAGCTCTAATTTTGTTGAACCTTTTCCCTTATCAATAATATTATATAGGGCAATTATTGACCATGAATTGGGGTCCTAATTCAACCAAACAAAAAAATTGACCTTTCATGCCAAATCTCCTTGGCAGCTGCCTAGGGCTCCGAAGCGATCTCGTATTTCACTCATATTTCTCCGTAACAAGCTCTAATTTTTTTGAACCTTTTCCCATCTCAATAATATTATATAGGACGATTATTGACCATGAATTGGGGTCCTAATTCGACCAAACAAAAAAATTGACCTTTCAGGCCAAATCTCCTAGGCAGCAGCCTAGGGCTCCGAAGCGTTCTCGTAATTCACTCATATTTCTCTCTAACAAGCTCTAATTTTTTTGAACCATTTCCAATCTCAATAATATTATATAGGGCGATTATTGACCATGAATTAGGGACCTAATTCAACCAAACAAAAAAATTGACCGTTTAGGCCAAATCTCCTAGGCAGCTGCCTAGGGCTCCGAAGCGATCACGTAATTCACTCATTTTTCTCTCTAACAAGATCTAATTTTTTTGAACCTTTGCCCATCTCAATATATATTATATAGGGCTATTTTTGACCATGAATTGGGGTCCTAATTCAACCAAACAAAAAAATTGACCTTTCAGGCCAAATCTCATAGGCAGCTGCCTAGGGCTCTGAAGCGATTTCGTAATTCACTCATATCTCTCTCTAACAAGCTCTAATTTTTTTGAACCTTTTCCCATCTCATTAATATTATATAGGGCGATTATTGACCATGAATTGGGGTCGTAATTCAACCAAACAAAAAAATTGACCTTTAAGGCCAAATCTCCTATGCAGCTGCCTAGGGCTCCGAAGAGATTTCGTAATTCACTCATATTTTTCTCTAACAATCTCTAATTTTTTTGAACCTTTGCCCATCTCAATAATATTATATAGGTCTACTGTTGACCATGAATTTGGGTCCTAATTCAACCAAACAAAAGAATTGACCATTCAGGCTGAATCTCCTAGGCAGCTGCCTAGGGATCCGAAGCGATTTCGTAATTCACTCATATTTCTCTCTAACAAGCTCTAATTTTTTTGAACCTTTTCCCATCTCAATAATATTATATAGGGCGATTATTGACCATGAATTGCGGTCCTAATTCAACCACACAAAAAAATTGACCGTTCAGGCCAAATCTCCTAGGCAGCTGCCTAGGGCTCCGAAGCGATCTCGTAATTCACTCATTTTTCTCTCTAACAAGCTCTAATTTTTTTAAACCTTTGCCCATCTCAATAATAATATATAGGGCTATTTTTGACCATGAATTGGGGTCCTAATTCAACCAAACAAAAAAATTGACCTTTCAGGCCAAATCTCCTAGGCGGCTGCCTAGGGCTCCGAAGCGATTTCGTAATTCACTCATATCTCTCTCTAACAAGCTCTAATTTTTTTGAACCTTTTCCCATCTCAATAATATTATATAGGGCGATTATTGACCATGAATTGGGGTCCTAATTCAACCAAACAAAAAAATTGACCTTTCAAGACAAATCTCCTAGGCAGCTGCCTAGGGCTCCGAAGAGATTTCGTAATTCACTCATTTTTCTCTCTAACAAGCTCTAATTTTTTTGAACCTTTTCCCATCTCAATAATATCATATAGGGCTATTATTGACCATAAATTGTGGTCCTAATTCAACCAAACAAAAAAATTGACCTTTCAGGCCAAATCTCCTAGGCCACTGCCTAGGGCTCCGAAGCGATTTCGTAATTCACTCATATTTCTCTCTAACAAGCTCGAATTTTTTTGAACCTTTTCCCATCTCAATAATATTATATAGGCCTATTATTGTCCATGAATTGGGGTCCTAATTCAACCAAACAAAAAAATCTACCTTTCAGGCCAAATCTCCTAGGCAGCTGCCTAAGGCTCCGAAGCGATTTCGTAATTCCCTCATATTTCCCTCCTACAAGCTCTAATTATTGTGAACCTTTTCCCATATCAATAATGTTATATAGGGCTATTATTGTCCATGAATTGGGGTCCTAATTCAACCAAACAATAAAATTGACCTTTCAGGCCAAATCTCTTAGGCAGCTTCCTAGGGCTCCGAAGCAACTTCGTAATTCACTTAAATTTCTCTCTAACAAGCTCTAATATTTTTGAACCTTTTCCCATCTCGATAATATTATATAGGGCTATTATTGACCATGAATTGGGGTCCAAATTCAACCATACAAAAAAATTGACCTTTCAGGCCAAATCTCCTAGGCAGCTGCCTAGGGTTCCGAAGCGATTTCGTAATTCCCCCATATTTCCCTCTAACAAGCTCTAATATTTTTGAACCTTTTCCCATATCAATAATATTATATAGGGCTATTATTGTTCATGAATTGGGGTCCTAATTCAACCAAACAAAAAAATTGACCTTTCAGGCCAAATCTCCTAGGCAGCTGCCTAGGGCTCCGAAGCGCTCTCGTAATTCACTCATATTTCTCTCTAACAAGCTCTAATTTTTTTGAACCATTTCCAATCTCAATAATATTATATAGGGCGATTATTGACCATGAATTGGGGACCTAATTCAACAAAACAAAAAAATTGACCTTTCAGGCCAAATCTCCTAGGCTGCTGCCTAGGGCTCCGAAGCGATTTCGTAATTCCCTCTTATTTCCCTCTAACAAGCTCTAATTTTGTTGAACCTTTTCCCTTATCAATAATATTATATAGGGCAATTATTGACCATGAATTGGGGTCCTAATTCAACCAAACAAAAAAATTGACCTTTCATGCCAAATCTCCTAGGCAGCTGCCTAGGGCTCCGAAGCGATCTCGTATTTCACTCATATTTCTCCGTAACAAGCTCTAATTTTTTTGAACCTTTTCCCATCTCAATAATATTATATAGGGCTATTATTGACCATGAATTGGTGTCCTATTTCAACCAAACAAAATATTGACCATTCAGGCCGAATCTCCGAGGCAGCTGCCTAGGGCTCCGAAGCGATTTCGTAATTCACTCATATTTCTCTCTAACAAGCTCTAATTTTTTTGAACCTTTCCCCATCTCATTAATATTATATAGGGCGATTATTGACCATGAATTGTGGTCCTAATTCAACCAAACAAAAAAATTGACCTTTCAAGCCAAATCTCCTAGGCAGCTGCCTAGGTCTCCGAAGAGATTTCGTAATTCACTCATTTTTCTCTCTAACAAGCAATAATTTTTTTGAACCTTTGCCCATCTCAATAATATTATATAGGGCTATTATTGACCATGAATCGGGGTCCTAATTCAACCAAACAAAAAAATTGACCTTTCAGGCCAAATCTCCTAGGCAGCTGCCTAGGGCTCCGAAGCGATTTCGTAATGCCCTCATATTTCCCTCTAACAAGCTCTAATTTTTTTGAACCTTTTCCCATATCAATAATATTATATAGGCCTATTATTGTCCATGAATTGGGGTCCTAATTCAACCATACAAAAAAATTTACCTTTCAGGCCAAATCTCCTAGGCAGCTGCCTAGGGCTCCGAAACGATTTCGTAATTCCCTCATATTTCCCTCCTACAAGCTCTAATTTTTGTGAACCTTTTCCCATATCAATAATGTTATATAGGGCTATTATTGTCCATGAATTGGGGTCCTAATTCAACCAAACAAAAAAATTGACCGTTCAGGCCAAATCTCCTAGGCAGCTGCGTAGGTCTCCGAAGCGATCTCGTAATTCACTCATTTTTCTCTCTAACAAGATCTAATTTTTTTGAACCTTTTCCCATCTCAATAATATTATATAGGGCTATTATTGACCATGAATTGGGGTCCTAATTCAACCAATCAAAAAAATTGACCTTTCAGGCCAAATCTCCAAGGCAGCTACCTAGGGCTCCGAAGCGATTTCGTAATTCCCCCATATTTCCCTCTAACAAGCTCTAATATTTTTCAACCTTTTCCCATATCAATAATATTATATAGGGCTATTATTGTCCATGAATTGGGGGTCCTAATTCAACCAAACAAAAAAATTGACCTTTCAGGCCAAATCTCCTAAGCAGCTACCTAGGGCTCCGAAGCGATTTCGTAATTCACTCATATTTCCCTCTAACAAGCTCTAATTTTTTTGAACCTTTTCCCATATCAATATTATTATATAGGCCTATTATTGTCCATAAATTGGGGTCCTAATTCAACCAAACAAAAAAATCTACCTTTCAGGCCAAATCTCCTAGGCAGCTGCCTAGGGCTACGAAGCGATTTCGTAATTCCCTCATATTTCCCTCCTACAAGCTCTAATTTTTGTGAACCTTTTCCCATATCAATAATGTTATATAGGGCTATTATTGTCCATGAATTGGGGTTCTAATTCAACCAAAAAAAAAAATTGACCGTTCAGGCCAAATCTCCTAGGCAGCTGCGTAGGTCTCCGAAGCGATCTCGTAATTCACTCATTTTTCTCTCTAACAAGATCTAATTTTTTTGAACCTTTTCCCATCTCAATAATATTATATAGGGCTATTATTGACCATGAATTGGGGTCCTAATTCAACCAAACAAAAAAATTGACCTTTCAGGCCAAATCTCCTAGGCAGCTGCCTAGGGCTCCGAAGCGATTTCGTAATTCACTCATATTTCTATCTAACATGCTCTAATATTTTTTAACCTTTTCCCATATCAATAATATTATATAGGGCTATTATTGTCCATGAATTGGGGGTCCTAATTAAACCAAACAAAAAAATTTACCTTTCAGGCCAAATCTCCTATGCAACTGCCTATGGCTCCGAAGCGATTTCGTAATTCACTCATATTTCTCTCTAACAAGCTCTAATTTTTTTGAACCTTTTCCCATCTCAATAATATTATACAGGGCGATTATTGACCATGAATTGGGGTCCTAATTCAACCAAACAAAAAAATTGACCTTTCAGGCCAAATCTCCTAGGCAGCTGCCTAGGGCTCCGAAGCGATTTCGTAATGCCCTCATATTTCCCTCTAACAAGCTCTAATTTTTTTGAACATTTTCCCATATCAATAATATTATATAGGCCTATTATTGTCCATGAATTGGGGTCCTAATTCAACCATACAAAAAAATCTACCTTTCAGGCCAAATCTCCTAGGCAGCAGCCTAGGGCTCCGAAACGATTTCGTAATTCCCTCATATTTCCCTCCTACAAGCTCTAATTTTTGTGAACCTTTTCCCATATCAATAATGTTATATAGGGCTATTATTGTCAATGAATTGGGGTCCTAATTCAACCAAACAAAAAAATTGACCGTTCAGGCCAAATCTCCTAGGCAGCTGCGTAGGTCTCCGAAGCGATCTCGTAATTCACTCATTTTTCTCTCTAACAAGATCTAATTTTTTTGAACCTTTTCCCATCTCAATAATATTATATAGGGCTATTATTGACCATGAATTGGGGTCCTAATTCAACCAAACAAAAAAATTGACCTTTCAGGCCAAATCTCCAAGGCAGCTTCCTAGGGCTCCGAAGCAACTTCGTAATTCACTTATATTTCTCTCTAACATGCTCTAATACTTTTGAACCTTTTCCCTTCTCAATAATATTATATAGGGCGATTATTGACCATGAATTGGGGTCCTAATTCAACCAAACAAAAAAATTGACCTTTCAGGCCAAATCTCCTAGGCAGCTGCCTAGGGCTCCGAAGCGATTTCGTAATGCCCTCATATTTCCCTCTAACAAGCTCTAATTTTTTTGAACCTTTTCCCATATCAATAATATTATATAGGCCTATTATTGTCCATGAATTGGGGTCCTAATTCAACCATACAAAAAAATCTACCTTTCAGGCCATATCTCCTAGGCAGCTGCCTAGGGCTCCGAAGCGATTTCGTAATTCCCTCATATTTCCCTCCTACAAGCTCTAATTTTTGTGAACCTTTTCCCATATCAATAATGTTATATAGGGCTATTATTGTCCTTGAATTGGGGTCCTAATTCAACCAAACAAAAAAATTGACCGTTCAGGCCAAATCTCCTAGGCAGCTGCGTAGGTCTCCGAAGCGATCTCGTAATTCACTCATTTTTCTCTCTAACAAGATCTAATTTTTTTGAACCTTTTCCCATCTCAATAATATTATATTGGGCTATTATTGACCATGAATTGGGGTCCTAATTCAACCAAACAAAAAAATTGACCTTTCAGGCCAAATCTCCAAGGCAGCTGCCTAGGGCTCCGTAGCGAATTCGTAATTCCCCCATAATTCCCTCTAACAAGCTCTAATATTTTTCAACCTTTTCCCATATCAATAATATTATATAGGGCTATTATTGTCCATGAATTGGGTTCCTAATTCAACCAAACAAAAAAATTGACCTTTCAGGCCAAATCTCCTAAGCAGCTGCCTAGGGCTCCGAAGCGATTTCGTAATTCACTCATATTTCCCTCTAACAAGCTCTAATATTTTGAACCTTTTCCCATATCAATAATATTATATAGGCCTATTATTGTCCATGAATTGGGGTCCTAATTCAACCAAACAAAAAAATCTACCTTTCAGGCCAAATCTCCTAGGCAGCTCTGCCTAGGGCTACGAAGCGATTTCGTAATTCCCTCATATTTCCCTCCTACAAGCTCTAATTTTTGTGAACCTTTTCCCATATCAATAATGTTATATAGGGCTATTATTGTCCATGAATTGGGGTCCTAATTCAACCAAACAAAAAAATTGACCGTTCAGGCCAAATCTCCTAGGCAGCTGCGTAGGTCTCCAAAGCGATCTCGTAATTCACTCATTTTTCTCTCTAACAAGATCTAATTTTTTTGAACCTTTTCCCATCTCAATAATATTATATAATGCTATTATTGACCATGAATTGGGGTCCTAATTCAACCAAACAAAAGAATTGACCTTTCAGGCCAAATCTCCTAGGCAGCTGCCTAGGGCTCCGAAGCGTTCTCGTAATTCACTCATATTTCTCTCTAACAAGCACTAATTTTTTTGAACCATTTCCAATCTCGATAATATTATATAGGGCGATTATTGACCATGAATTAGGGACCTAATTCAACCAAACAAAAAAATTGACCTTTCAGGCCAAATCTCCTAGGCTGCTGCCTAGGGCTCCGAAGCGATTTCGTAATTCCCTCATATTTCCCTCTAACAAGCTCTAATTTTCTTGAACCTTTTCCCATATCAATAATATTATATAGGGCAATTATTGACCATGAATTGGGGTCCTAATTCATCCAAACAAAAAAATTGACCTTTCAGGCCAAATCTCCTAGGCAGCTGCCTAGCGCTCCGAAGCGATCTCGTAATTCACTCATATTTCTCCGTAACAAGCTCTAATTTTTTTGAACCTTTTCCCTTCTCAATAATATTATATAGGGCTATTATAGACCATGAATTGGGGTCCTATTTCAACCAAACAAAATATTGACCATTCAGGCCGACTCTCCGAGGCAGCTGCCTAGGGCTCCGAAGCGATCTCGTAATTCACTCATATTTCTCTCTAACAAGATCTAATTTTTTTGAACCTTTGCCCATCTCAATAATATTATATAGGTCTACTATTGACCATGAATTGGGGTCCTAATTCAACCAAACAAAAGAATTGACCATTCAGGCTGAATCTCCTAGGCAGCTGCCTAGGGCTCCGAAGCGATTTCGTAATTCACTCATATTTCTATCTAACAAGCTCTAATTTTTTTGAACCTTTTCCCATCTCAATAATATTATATAGGGCGATTATTAACCATGAATTGGGGTCCTAATTCAACCAAACAAAAAAATTGACCTTTCAGGCCAAATCTCCTAGGCAGCTGCCTAGGGCTCCGAAGCGTTCTCGTAATTCACTCATATTTCTCTCTAACAAGCACTAATTTTTTTGAACCATTTCCAATCTCAATAATATTATATAGGGCGATTATTGACCATGAATTGGGGACCTAATTCAACCAAACAAAAAAATTGACCTTTCAGGCCAAATCTCCTAGGCTGCTGCCTAGGGCTTCGAAGCGATTTCGTAATTCCCTCATATTTCCCTCTAACAAGCTCTAATTTTCTTGAACCTTTTCCCATATCAATAATATTATATAGGGCAATTATTGACCCTGAATTGGGGTCCTAATTCAACCAAACAAAAAAAATTGACCTTTCAGGCCAAATCTCCTAGGCAGCTGCCTAGCGCTCCGATGCGATCTCGTAATTCACTCATATTTCTCCGTAACAAGCTCTAATTTTTTTGAACCTTTTCCCATCTCAATAATATTATATAGGGCTATTATTGACCATGAATTGGGGTCCTATTTCAACCAAACAAAATATTGACCATTCAGGCCGACTCTCCGAGGCAGCTGCCTAGGGCTCCGAAGCGATCTCGTAATTCACTCATATTTCTCTGTAAGAAGATCTAATTTTTTTGAACCTTTGCCCATCTCAATAATATTATATAGGTCTACTATTGACCATGAATTGGGGTCCTAATTCAACCAAACAAAAGAATTGACCATTCAGGCTGAATCTCCTAGGCAGCTGCCTAGGGCTCCGAAGCGATTTCGTAATTCACTCATATTTCTGTCTAACAAGCTCTAATTTTTTTGAACCTTTTCCCATCTCAATAATATTATATAGGGCGATTATTAACCATGAATTGGGGTCCTAATTCAACCAAACAAAAAAATTGACCTTTCAGGCCAAATCTCCTAGGCAGCTGCCTAGGGCTCCGAAGCGTTCTCGTAATTCACTCATATTTCTCACTAACAAGCTCTAATTTTTTTGAACTATTTCCAATCTCAATGATATTATATAGGGCTATTATTGACCATGAATTGGGGACCTAATTCAACCAAACAAAAAAATTGACCATTCAGGCCAAATCTCCTAGGCAGCTGCCTAGGGCTCCGAAGCGATTTCGTATTTCCCTCCAACAAGCTCTAATTTTTTTGAACCTTTTCCAATATCAATAATATTATATAGGGCGATTATTGACCATGAATTGGGGTCCTAATTCAACCAAACAGAAAAATTGATCTTTCAGGCCAAATCTCATAGGCAGCTGCCTAGGGCTCCGAAGCGATTTCGTAATTCCCTCATATTTCCCTCTAACAAGCTATAATTTTTTTGAACCTTTTCCCATATCAATAATATTATATAGGGCTATTATTGTCCATGAATTGGGGTCCTAATTCAACCAAACAAAAAAATTGACAGTTCAGGCCAAATCTCCTAGGCAGCTGCCTAGGTCTACGAAGCGAGCTCGTAATTCACTCATATTTCTCTCTAACAAGCTCTAATTTTTTTGAACCTTTGCCCATCTCAATAATATTATATAGGTCTACTATTGACCATGAATTGGGGTCCTAATTCAACCAAACAAAAGAATTGACCATTCTGGCTGAATCTCCTAGGCAGCAGCCTAGGGCTCCGAAGCGATTTCGTAATTCACTCATATTTCTATCTAACAAGCTCTAATTTTTTTGAACCTTTTCCCATCTCAATAATATTATATAGGGCGATTATTGACCATGAATTGGGGTCCTAATTCAACCAAACAAAAAAATTGACCTTTCAGGCCAAATCTCCTAGGCAGCTGCCTAGGGCTCCGAAGCGTTCTCGTAATTCACTCATATTTCTCTCTAACAAGCTCTAATTTTTTTGTACTATTTCCAATCTCAATGATATTATATAGGGCTATTATTGACCATGAATTGGGGACCTAATTCAACCAAACAAAAAAATTGACCATTCAGGCCAAATCTCCTAGGCAGCTGCCTAGGGCTCCGAAGCGATTTCGTATTTCCCTCCAACAAGCTCTAATTTTTTTGAACCTTTTCCCATATCAATAATATTATATAGGGCGATTATTGACCATGAATTGGGGTCCTAATTCAACCAAACAGAAAAATTGACCTTTCAGGCCAAATCTCCTAGGCAGCTGCCTAGGGCTCCGAAGCGATTTCGTAATTCCCTCATATTTCCCTCTAACAAGCTCTAATTTTTGTGAACCTTTTCCCATATCAATAATGTTATATAGGGCTATTATTGTCCATGAATTGGGGTCCTAATTCAACCAAACAAAAAAATTGACCGTTCAGGCCAAGTCTCCTAGGCAGCTGCGTAGGTCTCCGAAGCGATCCCGTAATTCACTCATTTTTCTCTCTAACAGGATCTAATTTTTTTGAACCTTTTCCCATCTCAATAATATTATATAGGGCTATTATTGACCATGAATTGGGGTCCTAATTCAACCAAACAAAAAAATTGACCTTTCAGGCCAAATCTCCTAGGCAGCTGCCTAGGGCTCCGAAGCGATTTCGTAATTCCCCCATATTTCCCTCTAACAAGCTCTAATATTTTTGAACGTTTTCCCAAATCAATAATATTATATAGGGCTATTATTGTCCATGAATTGGGGGTCCTAATTCAACCAAACAAAAAAATTGACCTTTCAGGCCAAATCTCCTAGGCAGCTGCATAGGGCTCCGAAGCGATTTCGTAATTCACTCATATTTCTATCTAACAAACTTTAATTTTTTTGAACCTTTTCCCATCTCAATAATATTATATAGGGCGATTATTGACCATGAATTGGGGTCCTAATTCAACCAAACAAAAAAATTGACCTTTCAGGCCAAATCTCCTAGGCAGCTGCCTAGGTTTCCGAAGCGTTCTCGTAATTCACTCATATTTCTCTCTAACAAGCTCTAATTTTTTTCAACCATTTCCAATCTCAATAATATTATATAGGGCGATTATTGACCATGAATTGGGGAACTAATTCAACCAAACAAAAAAATTGACCTTTCAGGCCAAATCTCCTAGGCAGCTGCCTAGGGCTCCGAAGCGTTCTCGTAATTCACTCATATTTCTCTCTAACAAGCTCTAATTTTTTTGAACTATTTCCAATCTCAATGATATTATATAGGGCTATTATTGACCATGAATTGGGGACCTAATTCAACCAAACAAAAAAATTGACCATTCAGGCCAAATCTCCTAGGCAGCTGCCTAGGGCTCCGAAGCGATTTCGTATTTCCCTCCAACAAGCTCTAATTTTTTTGAACCTTTTCCCATATCAATAATATTATATAGGGCGATTATTGACCATGAATTGGGGTCCTAATTCAACCAAACAGAAAAATTGACCTTTCAGGCCAAATCTCCTAGGCAGCTGCCTAGGGCTCCGAAGCGATTTCGTAATTCCCTCATATTTCCCTCTAACAAGCTCTAATTTTTTTGAACCTTTTCCCATATCAATAATATTATATAGGGCTATTATTGTCCATGAATTGGGGTCCTAATTCAACCAAACAAAAAAATTGACAGTTCAGGCCAAATCTCCTAGGCAGCTGCCTAGGTCTACGAAGCGAGCTCGTAATTCACTCATATTTCTCTCTAACAATCTCTAATTTTTTTGAACCTTTGCCCATCTCAATAATATTATATAGGTCTACTATTGACCATGAATTGGGGTCCTAATTCAACCAAACAAAAGAATTGACCATTCAGGCTGAATCTCCTAGGCAGCTGCCTAGGGCTCCGAAGCGATTTCGTAATTCACTCATATTTCTATCTAACAAGTTCTAATTTTTTTGAACCTTTTCCCATCTCAATAATATTATATAGGGCGATTATTGACCATGAATTGGGGTCCTAATTCAACCAAACAAAAAAATTGACCTTTCAGGCCAAATCTCCTAGGCAGCTGCCTAGGTCTCCGAAGCGTTCTCGTAATTCACTCATATTTCTCTCTAACAAGCTCTAATTTTTTTGAACTATTTCCAATCTCAATGATATTATATAGGGCTATTATTGACCATGAATTGGGGACCTAATTCAACCAAACAAAAAAATTGACCATTCAGGCCAAATCTCCTAGGCAGCTGCCTAGGGCTCCGAAGCGATTTCGTATTTCCCTCCAACAAGCTCTAATTTTTTTGAACCTTTTCCCATATCAATAATATTATATAGGCGATTATTGACCATGAATTGGGGTCCTAATTCTACCAAACAGAAAAATTGACCTTTCAGGCCAAATCTCCTAGGCAGTTGCCTAGGGCTCCGAAGCGATTTCGTAATTCCCTCATATTTCCCTCTAACAAGCTCTAATTTTTTTGAACCTTTTCCCATATCAATAATATTATATAGGGCTATTATTGTCCATGAATTGGGGTCCTAATTCTACCAAACAAAAAAATTGATAGTTCAGGCCAAATCTCCTAGGCATCTGCCTAGGTCTACGAAGCGATCTAGTAATTCACTCATATTTCTCTCTAACAAGCTCTAATTTTTTTGAACCTTTTCCCATCTCAATAATATTATATAGGGCGATTATTGACCATAAATTGGGGTCCTAATTCAACCAAACAAAAAAATTGACCTTTCAGGCCAAATCTCCTAGGCAGCTGCCTAGGTCTCCGAAGCGTTCTCGTAATTCACTCATATTTCTCTCTAACAAGCTCTAATTTTTTTGAACTATTTCCAATCTCAATGATATTATATAGGGCTATTATTGACCATGAATTGGGGACCTAATTCAACAAAACAAAAAAATTGACCATGCAGGCCAAATCTCCTAGGCAGCTGCCTAGGGCTCCGAAGCGATTTCGTATTTCCCTCCAACAAGCTCTAATTTTTTTGAACCTTTTCCCATATCAATAATATTATATAGGGCGATTATTGACCATGAATTGGGGTCCTAATTCAACCAAACAGAAAAATTGACCTTTCAGGCCAAATCTCCTAGGCAGTTGCCTAGGGCTCCGAAGCGATTTCGTAATTCCCTCATATTTCCCTCTAACAAGCTCTAATTTTTTTGAACCTTTTCCCATATCAATAATATTATATAGGGCTATTATTGTCCATGAATTGGGGTCCTAATTCAACCAAACAAAAAAATTGACAGTTCAGGCCAAATCTCCTAGGCATCTGCCTAGGTCTACGAAGCGAGCTCGTAATTCACTCATATTTCTCTCTAACAATCTCTAATTTTTTTGAACCTTTGCCCATCTCAATAATATTATATAGGTCTACTATTGACCATGAATTGGGGTCCTAATTCAACCAAACAAAAGAATTGACCATTCAGGCTGAATCTCCTAGGCAGCTGCCTAGGGCTCCGAAGCGATTTCGTAATTCACTCATATTTCTATCTAACAAGTTCTAATTTTTTTGAACCTTTTCCCATCTCAATAATATTATATAGGGCGATTATTGACCATGAATTGGGGTCCTAATTCAACCAAACAAAAAAATTGACCTTTCAGGCCAAATCTCCTAGGCAGCTGCCTAGGTCTCCGAAGCGTTCTCGTAATTCACTCATATTTCTCTCTAACAAGCTCTAATTTTTTTGAACTATTTCCAATCTCAATGATATTATATAGGGCTATTATTGACCATGAATTGGGGACCTAATTCAACCAAACAAAAAAATTGACCATTCAGGCCAAATCTCCTAGGCAGCTGCCTAGGGCTCCGAAGCGATTTCGTATTTCCCTCCAACAAGCTCTAATTTTTTTGAACCTTTTCCCATATCAATAATATTATATAGGCGATTATTGACCATGAATTGGGGTCCTAATTCTACCAAACAGAAAAATTGACCTTTCAGGCCAAATCTCCTAGGCAGTTGCCTAGGGCTCCGAAGCGATTTCGTAATTCCCTCATATTTCCCTCTAACAAGCTCTAATTTTTTTGAACCTTTTCCCATATCAATAATATTATATAGGGCTATTATTGTCCATGAATTGGGGTCCTAATTCTACCAAACAAAAAAATTGATAGTTCAGGCCAAATCTCCTAGGCATCTGCCTAGGTCTACGAAGCGATCTAGTAATTCACTCATATTTCTCTCTAACAAGCTCTAATTTTTTTGAACCTTTTCCCATCTCAATAATATTATATAGGGCGATTATTGACCATAAATTGGGGTCCTAATTCAACCAAACAAAAAAATTGACCTTTCAGGCCAAATCTCCTAGGCAGCTGCCTAGGTCTCCGAAGCGTTCTCGTAATTCACTCATATTTCTCTCTAACAAGCTCTAATTTTTTTGAACTATTTCCAATCTCAATGATATTATATAGGGCTATTATTGACCATGAATTGGGGACCTAATTCAACAAAACAAAAAAATTGACCATGCAGGCCAAATCTCCTAGGCAGCTGCCTAGGGCTCCGAAGCGATTTCGTATTTCCCTCCAACAAGCTCTAATTTTTTTGAACCTTTTCCCATATCAATAATATTATATAGGGCGATTATTGACCATGAATTGGGGTCCTAATTCAACCAAACAGAAAAATTGACCTTTCAGGCCAAATCTCCTAGGCAGTTGCCTAGGGCTCCGAAGCGATTTCGTAATTCCCTTATATTTCCCTCTAACAAGCTCTAATTTTTTTGAACCTTTTCCCATATCAATAATATTATATAGGGCTATTATTGTCCATGAATTGGGGTCCTAATTCAACCAAACAAAAAAATTGACAGTTCAGGCCAAATCTCCTAGGCATCTGCCTAGGTCTACGAAGCGATCTAGTAATTCACTCATATTTCTCTCTAACAAGCTCTAATTTTTTTGAACCTTTTCCCATCTCAATAATATTATATAGGGCGATTATTGACCATGAATTGCGGTCCTAATTCAACCAAACAAAAAAATTGACCTTTCAGGCCAAATCTCCTAGGCAGCTGCCTAGCGCTCCGAAGCGATCTCGTAATTCACTCATATTTCTCCGTAACAAGCTCTAATTTTTTTGAACCTTTTCCCATCTCAATAATATTATATAGGGCTATTATTGACCATGAATTGGGGTCCTATTTCAACCAAACAAAATATTGACCATTCAGGCCGACTCTCCGAGGCAGCTGCCTAGGGCTCCGAAGCGATCTCGTAATTCACTCATATTTCTCTCTAACAAGATCTAATTTTTTTGAACCTTTGCCCATCTCAATAATATTATATAGGTCTACTATTGACCATGAATTGGGGTCCTAATTCAACCAAACAAAAGAATTGACCATTCAGGCTGAATCTCCTAGGCAGCTGCCTAGGGCTCCGAAGCGATTTCGTAATTCACTCATATTTCTATCTAACAAGCTCTAATTTTTTTGAACCTTTTCCCATCTCAATAATATTATATAGGGCGATTATTCACCATGAATTGGGGTCCTAATTCAACCAAACAAAAAAATTGACCTTTCAGGCCAAATCTCCTAGGCAGCTGCCTAGGGCTCCGAAGCGTTCTCGTAATTCACTCATATTTCTCTCTAACAAGCTCTAATTTTTTTGAACTATTTCCAATCTCAATGATATTATATAGGGCTATTATTGACCATGAATTGGGGAACTAATTCAACCAAACAAAAAAATTGACCATTCAGGCCAAATCTCCTAGGCAGCTGCCTAGGGCTCCGAAGCGATTTCGTATTTCCCTCCAACAAGCTCTAATTTTTTTGAACCTTTTCCCATATCAATAATATTATATAGGGCGATTATTGACCATGAATTGGGGTCCTAATTCAACCAAACAGAAAAATTGACCTTTCAGGCCAAATCTCCTAGGCAGCTACCTAGGGCTCCGAAGCGATTTCGTAATTCCCTCATATTTCCCTCTAACAAGCTCTAATTTTTTTGAACCTTTTCCCATATCAATAATATTATATAGGGCTATTATTGTCCATGAATTGGGGTCCTAATTCAACCAAACAAAAAAATTGACAGTTCAGGCCAAATCTCCTAGGCAGGTGCCTAGGTCTACGAAGCGAGCTCGTAATTCACTCATATTTCTCTCTAACAAGCTCTAATTTTTTTGAACCTTTGCCCATCTCAATAATATTATATAGGTCTACTATTGACCATGAATTGGGGTCCTAATTCAACCAAACAAAAGAATTGACCATTCAGGCTGAATCTCCTAGGCAGCTGCCTAGGGCTCCGAAGCGATTTCGTAATTCACTCATATTTCTATCTAACAAGCTCTAATTTTTTTGAACCTTTTCCCATCTCAATAATATTATATATGGCGATTATTGACCATGAATTCGGGTCCTAATTCAACCAAACAAAAAAATTGACCTTTCAGGCCAAATCTCCTTGGCAGCTGCCTAGGGCTCCGAAGCGTTCTCGTAATTCACTCATATTTCTCTCTAACAAGCTCTAATTTTTTTGAACTATTTCCAATCTCAATGATATTATATAGGGCTATTATTGACCATGAATTGGGGACCTAATTCAACCAAACAAAAAAATTGACCATTCAGGCCAAATCTCCTAGGCAGCTGCCTAGGGCTCCGAAGCGATTTCGTATTTCGCTCCAACAAGCTCTAATTTTTTTGAACCTTTTCCCATATCAATAATATTATATAGGGCGATTATTGACCATGAATTGGGGTCCTAATTCAACCAAACAGAAAAATTGTCCTTTCAGGCCAAATCTCCTAGGCAGCTGCCTAGGGCTCCGAAGCGATTTCGTAATTCCCTCATATTTCCCTCTAACAAGCTCTAATTTTTTTGAACCTTTTCCCATATCAATAATATTATATAGGGCTATTATTGTCCATGAATTGGGGTCCTAATTCAACCAAACAAAAAAATTGACAGTTCAGGCCAAATCTCCTAGGCATCTGCCTAGGTCTACGAAGCGATCTAGTAATTCACTCATATTTCTCTCTAACAAGCTCTAATTTTTTTGAACCTTTTCCCATCTCAATAATATTATATAGGGCGATTATTGACCATGAATTGGGGTCCTAATTCAACCAAACAAAAAAATTGACCTTTCAGGCCAAATATCCTAGGCAGCTGCCTAGGGCTCCGAAGCGATTTCGTAATTCCCTCATATTTCCCTCTAACAAGCTCTAATTTTTTTGAACCTTTTCCCATATCAATAATATTATATAGGGCTATTATTGTCCATGAATTGGGGTCCTAATTCAACCAAACAAAAAAATTGACAGTTCAGGCCAAATCTCCTAGGCAGCTGCCTAGGTCTACGAAGCGAGCTCGTAATTCACTCATATTTCTCTCTAACAAGCTCTAATTTTTTTGAACTATTTCCAATCTCAATGATATTATATAGGGCTATTATTGACCATGAATTGGGGACCTAATTCAACCAAACAAAAAAATTGACCATTCAGGCCAAATCTCCTAGGCAGCTGCCTAGGGCTCCGAAGCGATTTCGTATTTCCCTCCAACAAGCTCTAATTTTTTTGAACCTTTTCCCATATCAATAATATTATATAGGGTGATTATTGACCATGAATTGGGGTCCTAATTCAACCAAACAGAAAAATTGACCTTTCAGGCCAAATCTCCTAGGCAGCTGCCTAGGGCTCCGAAGCGATTTCGTTATTCCCTCATATTTCCCTCTAACAAGCTCTAATTTTTTTGAACCTTTTCCCATATCAATAATATTATATAGGGCTATTATTGTCCATGAATTGGGGTCCTAATTCAACCAAACAAAAAAATTGACAGTTCAGGCCAAATCTCCTAGGCATCTGCCTAGGTCTATGAAGCGATCTAGTAATTCACTCATATTTCTCTCTAACAAGCTCTAATTTTTTTGATCCTTTTCCCATCTCAATAATATTATATAGGGCGATTATTGACCATGAATTGCGTTCCTAATTCAACCAAACAAAAAAATTGACCGTTCAGGCCAAATCTCCTAGGCAGCTGCGTAGGGCTCCGAAGCGATCTCGTAATTCACTCATTTTTCTCTCTATCAAGATCTAATCTTTTTGAACCTTTGCCCATCTCAATAATATTATATAGGGCTATTTTTGACCATGAATTGGGGTCCTAATTCAACCAAACAAAAAAATTGACCTTTCAGGCCAAATCTCCTAGGCAGCTGCCTAGGGCTCCGAAGCGATTTCGTAATTCACTCATATCTCTCTCTAACAAGCTCTAATTTTTTTGAACCTTTTCCCATCTCATTAATATTATATAGGGCGATTATTGACCATGAATTGGGGTCGTAATTCAACCAAACAAAAAAATTGACCTTTAAGGCCAAATCTCCTACGCAGCTGCCTAGGGCTCCGAAGTGATTTCGTAATTCACTCATATTTCTCTCTAACAAGCTCTAATTTTTTTGAACCTTTGCCCATCTCAATAATATTATATAGGTCTACTATTGACCATGAATTTGGGTCCTAATTCAACCAAACAAAAGAATTGACCATTCAGGCTGAATCTCCTAGGCAGCTGCCTAGGGCTCCGAAGCGATTTCGTAATTCACTCATATTTCTATCTAACAAGCTCTAAATTTTTTGAACCTTTTCCCATCTCAATAATATTATATAGGGCGATTATTGACCATGAATTGGGGTCCTAATTCAACCAAACAAAAAAATTGACCTTTCAGGCCAAATATCCTAGGCAGCTGCCTAGGGCTCCGAAGCGATTTCGTAATTCCCTCATATTTCCCTCTAACAAGCTCTAATTTTTTTGAACCTTTTCCCATATCAATAATATTATATAGGGCTATTATTGTCCGTGAATTGGGGTCCTAATTCAACCAAACAAAAAAATTGACAGTTCAGGCCAAATCTCCTAGGCATCTGCCTAGGTCTACGAAGCGATCTAGTAATTCACTCATATTTCTCTCTAACAAGCTCTAATTTTTTTGAACCTTTTCCCATCTCAATAATATTATATAGGGCGATTATTGACCATGAATTGCGTTCCTAATTCAACCAAACAAAAAAATTGACCGTTCAGGCCAAATCTCCTAGGCAGCTGCGTAGGGCTCCGAAGCGATCTCGTAATTCACTCATTTTTCTCTCTATCAAGATCTAATCTTTTTGAACCTTTGCCCATCTCAATAATATTATATAGGGCTATTTTTGACCATGAATTGGGGTCCTAATTCAACCAAACAAAAAAATTGACCTTTCAGGCCAAATCTCCTAGGCAGCTGCCTAGGGCTCCGAAGCGATTTCGTAATTCACTCATATCTCTCTCTAACAAGCTCTAATTTTTTTGAACCTTTTCCCATCTCATTAATATTATATAGGGCGATTATTGACCATGAATTGGGGTCGTAATTCAACCAAACAAAAAAATTGACCTTTAAGGCCAAATCTCCTACGCAGCTGCCTAGGGCTCCGAAGTGATTTCGTAATTCACTCATATTTCTCTCTAACAAGCTCTAATTTTTTTGAACCTTTGCCCATCTCAATAATATTATATAGGTTTACTATTGACCATGAATTTGGGTCCTAATTCAACCAAACAAAAGAATTGACCATTCAGGCTGAATCTCCTAGGCAGCTGCCTAGGGCTCCGAAGCGATTTCGTAATTCACTCATATTTCTATCTAACAAGCTCTAAATTTTTTGAACCTTTTCCCATCTCAATAATATTATATAGGGCGATTATTGACCATGAATTGGGGTCCTAATTCAACCAAACAAAAAAATTGACCTTTCAGGCCAAATATCCTAGGCAGCTGCCTAGGGCTCCGAAGCGATTTCGTAATTCCCTCATATTTCCCTCTAACAAGCTCTAATTTTTTTGAACCTTTTCCCATATCAATAATATTATATAGGGCTATTATTGTCCGTGAATTGGGGTCCTAATTCAACCAAACAAAAAAATTGACAGTTCAGGCCAAATCTCCTAAGCATCTGCCTAGGTCTACGAAGCGATCTAGTAATTCACTCATATTTCTCTCTAACAAGCTCTAATTTTTTTGAACCTTTTCCCATCTCAATAATATTTTATAGGGCGATTATTGACCATGAATTGCGTTCCTAATTCAACCAAACAAAAAAATTGACCGTTCAGGCCAAATCTCCTAGGCAGCTGCGTAGGGCTCCGAAGCGATCTCGTAATTCACTCATTTTTCTCTCTATCAAGATCTAATCTTTTTGAACCTTTGCCCATCTCAATAATATTATATAGGGCTATTTTTGACCATGAATTGGGGTCCTAATTCAACCAAACAAAAAAATTGACCTTTCAGGCCAAATCTCCTAGGCAGCTGCCTAGGGCTCCGAAGCGATTTCGTAATTCACTCATATCTCTCTCTAACAAGCTCTAATTTTTTTGAACCTTTTCCCATCTCATTAATATTATATAGGGCGATTATTGACCATGAATTGGGGTCGTAATTCAACCAAACAAAAAAATTGACCTTTAAGGCCAAATCTCCTACGCAGCTGCCTAGGGCTCCGAAGTGATTTCGTAATTCACTCATATTTCTCTCTAACAAGCTCTAATTTTTTTGAACCTTTGCCCATCTCAATAATATTATATAGGTCTACTATTGACCATGAATTTGGGTCCTAATTCAACCAAACAAAAGAATTGACCATTCAGGCTGAATCTCCTAGGCAGCTGCCTAGGGCTCCGAAGCGATTTCGTAATTCACTCATATTTCTATCTAACAAGCTCTAATTTTTTTGAACCTTTTCCCATCTCAATAATATTATATAGGGCGATTATTGACCATGAATTGGGGTCCTAATTCAACCAAACAAAAAAATTGACCTTTCAGGCCAAATATCCTAGGCAGCTGCCTAGGGCTCCGAAGCGATTTCGTAATTCCCTCATATTTCCCTCTAACAAGCTCTAATTTTTTTGAACCTTTTCCCATATCAATAATATTATATAGGGCTATTATTGTCCATGAATTGGGGTCCTAATTCAACCAAACAAAAAAATTGACAGTTCAGGCCAAATCTCCTAGGCAGCTGCCTAGGTCTACGAAGCGAGCTCGTAATTCACTCATATTTCTCTCTAACAAGCTCTAATTTTTTTGAACCTTTTCCAATCTCAATAATATTATATAGGGCGATTATTGACCATGAATTGGGGTCCTAATTCAACCAAACAAAAAAATTGACCGTTCAGGCCAAATCTCCTAGGCAGCTGCCAAGGGCTCCGAAGCGATCTCGTAATTCACTCATTTTTCTCTCTAACAAGATCTAATTTTTTTGAAGCTTTGCCCATCTCAATAATATTATATAGGGCTATTTTTTACCATGAATTGGGGTCCTAATTCAACCAAACAAAAAAATTGACCTTTCAGGCCAAATCACCTAGGCAGCTGCCTAGGGCTCCGAAGCGATTTCGTAATTCACTCATATCTCTCTCTAACAAGCTCTAATTTTTCTGAACCTTTTCCCATCTCAATAATATTATATAGGGCGATTATTGACCCTGAATTGGGGTCCTAATTCAACCAAACAAAAAAATTGACCTTTCAGGCCAAATCTACTAGGCAGCTGCCTAGGGCTCCGAAGAGATTTCGAAATTCACTCATATTTTTCTCTAACAAGCTCTAATTTTTTTGAACCTTTTCCCATCTCAATAATATTATATAGGGCGATTATTGACCATGAATTGGGGTCCTAATTCAACCAAACAAAAAAATTGACCATTCAGGCAGAATCTCCTAGGCAGCTGCCTAGGGCTCCGAAGCGATCTCGTAATTCACTCATATTTCTCCGTAACAAGCTCTAATTTTTTTGGACCTTTTCCCATCTCAATAATATTATATAGGGCTATTATTGACCATGAATTGGGGTCCTATTTCAACCAAACAAAATATTGACCATTCAGGCCGAATCTCCGAGGCAGCTGCCTAGGGCTCCGAAGCGATCTCGTAATTCACTCATATTTCTCTCTAACAAGCTCTAATTTTTTTGAACCTTTGCCCATCTCAATAATATTATATAGGTCTACTATTGACCATGAATTGGGGTCCTAATTCAACCAAACAAAAGAATTGACCATTCAGGCTGAATCTCCCAGGCAGCTGCCTAGGGCTCCGAAGCGATTTCGTAATTCCCTCATATTTCCCTCTAAAAAGCTCTAATTTTTTTGAACCTTTGCCCATCTCAATAATATTATATAGGGCTATTTTTGACCATAAATTGGGGTCCTAATTCAACCAAACAAAAAAATTGACCTTTCAGGCCAAATCTCCTAGGCAGCAGCCTAGGGCTCCGAAGCGATTTCGTAATTCACTCATATTTCTCTCTAACAAGCTCTAATTTTTTTGAACTATTTCCAATCTCAATGATATTATATAGGGCTATTATTGACCATGAATTGGGGACCTAATTCAACCAAACAAAAAAATTGACCATTCAGGCCAAATCTCCTAGGCAGCTGCCTAGGGCTCCGAAGCGATTTCGTATTTCCCTCCAACAAGCTCTAATTTTTTTGAACCTTTTCCCATATCAATAATATTATATAGGGCGATTATTGACCATGAATTGGGGTCCTAATTCAACCAAACAGAAAAATTGTCCTTTCAGGCCAAATCTCCTAGGCAGCTGCCTAGGGCTCCGAAGCGATTTCGTAATTCCCTCATATTTCCCTCTAACAAGCTCTAATTTTTTTGAACCTTTTCCCATATCAATAATATTATATAGGGCCATTATTGTCCATGAATGGGGGTCCTAATTCAACCAAACAAAAAAATTGACAGTTCAGGCCAAATCTCCTAGGCAGCTGCCTAGGTCTACGAAGCGAGCTCGTAATTCACTCATATTTCTCTCTAACAAGCTCTAATTTTTTTGAACCTTTGCCCATCTCAATAATATTATATAGGTCTACTATTGACCATGAATTGGGGTCCTAATTCAACCAAACAAAAGAATTGACCATTCAGGCTGAATCTCCTAGGCAGCTGCCTAGGGCTCCGAAGCGATTTCGTAATTCACTCATATTTCTATCTAACAAGCTCTAATTTTTTTGAACCTTTTCCCATCTCAATAATATTATATAGGGCGATTATTGACCATGAATTGGGGTCCTAATTCAACCAAACCAAAAAATTGACCTTTTAGGCCAAATCTCCTAGGCAGCTGCCTAGGGCTCCGAAGCGTTCTCGTAATTCACTCATATTTCTCTCTAACAAGCTCTAATTTTTTTGAACTATTTCCAATCTCAATGATATTATATAGGGCTATTATTGACCATGAATTGGGGACCTAATTCAACCAAACAAAAAAATTGACCATTCAGGCCAAATCTCCTAGGCAGCTGCCTAGGGCTCCGAAGCGATTTCGTATTTCCCTCCAACAAGCTCTAATTTTTTTGAACCTTTTCCCATATCAATAATATTATATAGGGCGATTATTGACCATGAATTGGGGTCCTAATTCAACCAAACAGAAAAATTGACCTTTCAGGCCAAATCTCCCAGGCTGCTGCCTAGGGCTCCGAAGCGATTTCGTAATTCCCTCATATTTCCCTCTAAAAAGCTCTAATTTTTTTGAACCTTTGCCCATCTCAATAATATTATATAGGGCTATTTTTGACCATAAATTGGGGTCCTAATTCAACCAAACAAAAAAATTGACCTTTCAGGCCAAATCTCCTAGGCAGCAGCCTAGGGCTCCGAAGCGATTTCGTAATTCACTCATATCTCTCTCTAACAAGCTCTAATTTTTTTGAACCTTTTCCCATCTCAATAATATTATATAGGGCGATTATTGACCCTGAATTGGGGTCCTAATTCAACCAAACAAAAAAATTGACCTTTCAGGCCAAATCTCCTAGGCAGCTGCCTAGGGCTCCGAAGAGATTTCGTAATTGACTCATATTTTTCTCTAACAAGCTCTAATTTTTTTGAACCTTTTCCCATCTCAATAATATTATTTAGGGCGATTATTGACCATGAATTGGGGTCCTAATTCAACCAAACAAAAAAATTGACCATTCAGGCAGAATCTCCTAGGCAGCTGCCTAGGGCTCCGAAGCGATCTCGTAATTCACTCATATTTCTCCGTAACAAGCTCTAATTTTTTTGAACCTTTTCCCATCTCAATAATATTATATAGGGCTATTATTGACCATGAATTGGGGTCCTATTTCAACCAAACAAAATATTGACCATTCAGGCCGAATCTCCGAGGCAGCTGCCTAGGGCTCCGAAGCGATCTCGTAATTCACTCATATTTCTCTCTAACATGCTCTAATTTTTTTGAACCTTTGCCCATCTCAATAATATTATATAGGTCTACTATTGACCATGAATTGGGGTCCTAATTCAACCAAACAAAAGAATTGACCATTCAGGCTGAATCTCCTAGGCAGCTGCCTAGGGCTCCTAAGCGATTTCGTAATTCACTCATATTTCTATCTAACAAGCTCTAATTTTTTTGAACCTTTTCCCATCTCAATAATATTATATAGGGCGATTATTGACCATGAATTGGGGTCCTAATTCAAGCAATCCAAAAAATTGACCTTTCAGGCCAAATCTCCTAGGCAGCTGGCTAGGGCTCCGAAGCGTTCTCGTAATTCACTCATATTTCTCTCTAACAAGCTCTAATTTTTTTGAACTATTTCCAATCTCAATGATATTATATAGGGCTATTATTGACCATGAATTGGGGACCTAATTCAACCAAACAAAAAAATTGACCATTCAGGCCAAATCTCCTAGGCAGCTGCCTAGGGCTCCGAAGCGATTTCGTATTTCCCTCCACCAAGCTCTAATTTTTTTGAACCTTTTCCCATATCAATAATATTATATAGGGCGATTATTGACCATGAATTGGGGTCCTAATTCAACCAAACAGAAAAATTGACCTTTCAGGCCAAATCTCCTAGGCAGCTGCCTAGGGCTCCGAAGCGATTTCGTAATTCCCTCATATTTCCCTCTAACAAGCTCTAATTTTTTTGAACCTTTTCCCATATCAATAATATTATATAGGGCTATTATTGTCCATGAATTGGGGTCCTAATTCAACCAAACAAAAAAATTGACAGTTCAGGCCAAATCTCCTAGGCAGCTGCCTAGGTCTACGAAGCGAGCTCGTAATTCACTCATATTTCTCTCTAACAAGCTCTAATTTTTTTGAACCTTTGCCCATCTCAATAATATTATATAGGTCTACTATTGACCATGAATTGGGGTCCTAATTCAACCAAACAGAAGAATTGACCATTCAGGCTGAATCTCCTAGGCAGCAGCCTAGGGCTCCGAAGCGATTTCGTAATTCACTCATATTTCTATCTAACAAGCTCTAATTTTTTTGAACCTTTTCCCATCTCAATAATATTATATAGGGCGATTATTGACCATGAATTGGGGTCCTAATTCAACCAAACAAAAAAATTGACCTTTCAGGCCAAATCTCCTAGGCAGCTGCCTACGGCTCCGAAGCGTTCTCGTAATTCACTCATATTTCTCTCTAACAAGCTCTAATTTTTTTTAACTATTTCCAATCTCTATGATATTATATAGGGCTATTATTGACCATGAATTGGGGACCTAATTCAACCAAACAAAAAAATTGACCATTCAGGCCAAATCTCCTAGGCAGCTGCCTAGGGCTCCGAAGCGATTTCGTATTTCCCTCCAACAAGCTCTAATTTTTTTGAACCTTTTCCCATATCAATAATATTATATAGGGCGATTATTGACCATGAATTGGGGTCCTAATTCAACCAAACAGAAAAATTGACCTTTCAGGCCAAATCTCCTAGGCAGCTGCCTAGGGCTCCGAAGCGATTTCGTAATTCCCTCATATTTCCTTCTAACAAGCTCTAATTTTTTTGAACCTTTTCCCATATCAATAATATTATATAGGGCTATTATTGTCCATGAATTGGGGTCCTAATTCAACCAAACAAAAAAATTGACAGTTCAGGCCAAATCTCCTAGGCATCTGCCTAGGTCTACGAAGCGATCTAGTAATTCACTCATATTTCTCTCTAACAAGCTCTAATTTTTTTGAACCTTTTCCCATCTCAATAATATTATCTAGGGCGATTATTGACCATGAATTGCGGTCCTAATTCAACCAAACAAAAAAATGGACCGTTCAGGCCAAATCTCCTAGGCAGCTGCGTAGGGCTCCGAAGCGATCTCGTAATTCACTCATTTTTCTCTCAAACAAGATCTAATATTTTTGAACCTTTGCCCATCTCAATAATATTATATAGGGCTATTTTTGACCATGAATTGGGGTCCTAATTCAACCAAACAAAAAAATTGACCTTTCAGGCCAAATCTCCTAGGCAGCTGCCTAGGGCTCCAAAGCGATTTCGTAATTCACTCATATCTCTCTCTAACAAGCTCTAATTTTTTTGAACCTTTTCCCATCTCATTAATATTATATAGGGCGATTATTGACCATGTATTGGGGTCGTAATTCAACCAAACAAAAAAATTGACCTTTAAGGCCAAATCTCCTAGGCAGCTGCCTAGGGCTCCGAAGTGATTTCGTAATTCACTCATATTTCTCTCTAACAAGCTCTAATTTTTTTGAACCTTTGCCCATCTCAATAATATTATATAGGTCTACTATTGACCATGAATTTGGGTCCTAATTCAACCAAACAAAAGAATTGACCATTCAGGCTGAATCTCCTAGGCAGCTGCCTAGGGCTCCGAAGCGATTTCGTAATTCACTCATATTTCTATCTAACAAGCTCTAATTTTTTTGAACCTTTTCCCATCTCAATAATATTATATAGGGCGATTATTGACCATGAATTGGGGTCCTAATTCAACCAAACAAAAAAATTGACCTTTCAGGCCAAATCTCCTAGGCAGCTGCCTAGGGCTCCGAAGCGTTCTCATAATTCACTCATATTTCTCTCTAACAAGCTCTAATTTTTTTGAACCATTTCCAATCTCAATAATATTATATAGGGCTATTATTGACCATGAATTGGGGACCTAATTCAACCAAACAAAAAAATTGACCTTTCAGGCCAAATCTCCTAGGCTTCTGCCTAGGGCTCAGAAGCGATTTCGTAATTCCCTCATATTTCCTTCTAACAAGCTCTAATTTTCTTGAACCTTTTCCCATATCAATAATATTATATAGGGCGATTATTGACCATGAATTGGGGTCCTAATTCAACCAAACAGAAAAATTGACCTTTCAGGCCAAATATCCTAGGCAGCTACCTAGGGCTCCGAAGCGATTTCGTAATTCCCTCATATTTCCCTCTAACAAGCTCTAATTTTTTTGAACCTTTTCCCATATCAATAATATTATATAGGGCTATTATTTTCCATGAATTGGGGTCCTAATTCAACCAAACAAAAAAATTGACAGTTCAGGCCAAATCTCCTAGGCAGCTGCCTAGGTCTCCGAAGCGATCTCGTAATTCACTCAAATTTCTCTTTAACAAGCTCTAATTTTTTTGAACCTTTTCCAATCTCAATAATATTATATAGGGCGATTATTGACCATGAATTGGGGTCCTAATTCAACCAAACAAAAAAATTGACCGTTCAGGCCAAATCTCCTAGGCAGCTGCCTAGGGCTCCGAAGCGATCTCGTAATTCACTCATTTTTCTCTCTAACAAGATCTAATTTTTTTGAACCTTTGCCCATCTCAATAATATTATATAGGGCTATTTTTGACCATGAATTGGGGTCCTAATTCAACCAAACCAAAAAATTGACCTTTCAGGCCAAATCTCCTAGGCCGCTGCCTAGGGCTCCGAAGCGATTTCGTAATTCACTCATATCTCTCTCTAACAAGCTCTAATTTTTTTGAACCTTTTCCCATCTAAATAATATTATATACGGCGATTATTGACCCTGAATTGGGGTCCTAATTCAACCAAACAAAAAAATTGACCTTTCAGGCCAAATCTCCTAGGCAGCTGCCTAGGGCTCCGAAGAGATTTCGTAATTCACTCATATTTCTCTCTAACAAGCTCTAATTTTTTTGAACCTTTTCCCATCTCAATAATATTATATAGGGCGATTATTGACCATGAATTGGGGTCCTAATTCAACCAAACAAAAAAATTGACCATTCAGGCAGAATCTCCTAGGCAGCTGCCTAGGGCTCCGAAGCGATCTCGTAATTCACTCATATTTCTCCATAACAAGCACTAATTTTTTTGAACATTTTCCCATCTCAATAATATTATATAGGGCTATTATTGACCATGAATTGGGGTCCTATTTCAACCAAACAAAATATTGACCATTCAGGCCGAATCTCCGAGGCAGCTGCCTAGGGCTCCGAAGCGTTCTCGTAATTCACTCATATTTCTCTCTAACAAGCTCTAATTTTTTTGAACCTTTGCCCATCTCAATAATATTATATAGGTCTACTATTGACCATGAATTGGGGTCCTAATTCAACCAAACAAAAGAATTGACCATTCAGGCTGAATCTCCTAGGCAGCTGCCTAGGACTCCGAAGCGATTTCGTAATTCACTCATATTTCTATCTAACAAGCTCTAATTTTTTTGAACCTTTTCCCATCTCAATAATATTATATAGGGCGATTATTGACCATGAATTGGGGTCCTAATTCAACCAAACAAAAAAATTGACCTTTCAGGCCAAATCTCCTAGGCCGCTGCCTAGGGCTCCGAAGCGTTCTCGTAATTCACACATATTTCTCTCTAACAAGCTCTAATTTTTTTGAACTATTTCCAATCTCAATGACATTATATAGGGCTATTATTGACCATGAATTGGGGACCTAATTCAACCAAACAAAAAAATTGACCATTCAGGCCAAATCTCCTAGGCAGCTGCCTAGGGCACCGAAGCGATTTCGTATTTCCCTCCAACAAGCTCTAATTTTTTTGAACCTTTTCCCATATCAATAATATTATATAGGGCGATTATTGACCATGAATTGGGTTCCTAATTCAACCAAACAGAAAAATTGACCTTTCAGGGCAAATCTCCTAGGCAGCTGCCTAGGGCTCCGAAGCGATTTCGTAATTCCCTCATATTTCCCTCTAACAAGCTCTAATTTTTTTGAACCTTTTCCCATATCAATAATATTATATAGGGTATTATTGTCCATGAATTGGGGTCCTAATTCAACCAAACAAAAAAATTGACAGTTCAGGCCAAATCTCCTAGGCATCTGCCTAGGTCTACGAAGCGATCTAGTAATTCACTCATATTTCTCTCTAACTAGCTCTAATTTTTTTGAACCTTTTCCAATCTCAATAATATTATATAGGGCGATTATTTACCATGAATTGGGGTCCTAATTCAACCAAACAAAAAAATTGACCGTTCAGGCCAAATCTCCTAGGCAGCTGCGTAGGGCTCCGAAGCGATCTCGTAATTCACTCATTTTTCTCTCTAACAAGATCTAATTTTTTTGAACCTTTGCCCATCTCAATAATATTATATAGGGCTATTTTTGACCATGAATTGGGGTCCTAATTCAACCAAACAAAAAAATTGACCTTTCAGGCCAAATCTCCTAGGCAGCAGCCTAGGGCTCCGAAGCGATTTCGTAATTCACTCATATCTCTCTCTAACAAGCTCAAATTTTTTTGAACCTTTTCCCATCTCATTAATATTATATAGGGCGATTATTGACCATGAATTGGGGTCGTAATTCAACCAAACAAAAAAATTGCCCTTTAAGGCCAAATCTCCTAGGCAGCTGCCTAGGGCTCCGAAGCGATTTCGTAATTCACTCATATTTCTATCTAACAAGCTCTAATTTTTTTGAACCTTTTCCCATCTCAATAATATTATATAGGGCGATTATTGACCATGAATCGGGGTCCTAATTCAACCAAACAAAAAAATTGACCTTTCAGGCCAAATCTCCTAGGCAGCTGCCTAGGGCTCCGAAGCGTTCTCGTAATTCACTCATATTTCTCTCTGACAAGCTCTAATTTTTTTGAACCCTTTCCAATCTCAATAATATTATATAGGGCTATTATTGACCATGAATTGGGGACCTAATTCAACCAAACAAAAAAATTGACCTTTCAGGCCAAATCCCCTAGGCTGCTGCCTAGGGCTCAGAAGCGATTTCGTAATTCCCTCATATTTCCTTCTAACAAGCTCTAATTTTCTTGAACCTTTTCCCATATCAATAATATTATATAGGGCGATTATTGACCATGAATTGGGGTCCTAATTCAACCAAACAGAAAAATTGACCTTTCAGGCCAAATATCCTAGGCAACTGCCTAGGGCTTCGAAGCGATTTCGTAATTCCCTCATATTTCCCTCTAACAAGCTCTAATTTTTTTGAACCTTTCCCATATCTATAATATTATATAGGGCTATTATTTTCCATGAATTGGGGACCTAATTCAACCAAACAAAAAAATTGACAGTTCAGGCCAAATCTCCTAGGCAGCTGCCTAGGTCTACGAACCGAGCTCGTAATTCAATCATATTTCTCTCTAACAAGCTCTAATTTTTTTGAACCTTTTCCAATCTCAATAATATTATATAGGGCGATTATTGACCATGAATTGGGGTCCTAATTCAACCAAACAAAAAAATTGACCGTTCAGGCCAAATCTCCTAGGCAGCTGCCTAGGGCTCCGAAGCGATCTCGTAATTCACTCATTTTTCTCTCTAACAAGATCTAATTTTTTTGAACCTTTGCCCATCTCAATATTATTATATAGGGCTACTTTTGAACATGAATTGGGGTCCTAATTCAACCAAACAAAAAAATTGACCTTTCAGGCCAAATCTCCAAGGCAGCTGCCTAGGGCTCCGAAGCGATTTCGTAATTCACTCATATCTCTCTCTAACAAGCTCTAATTTTTTTGAACCTTTTCCCATCTCAATAATATTATATAGGGCGATTATTGACCATGAATTGGGGTCCTAATTCAACCAAACAAAAAAATTGACCTTTCAGGCCAAATCTCCTAGGCAGCTGCCTAGGGCTCCGAAGAGATTTCGTAATTCACTCGTATTTCTCTCTAACAAGCTCTAATTTTTTTGAACCTTTTCCCATCTCAATAATATTATATAGGGCGATTATTGACCATGAATTGGGGTCCTAATTCAACCAAACAAAAAAATTGAACATTCAGGAAGAATCTCCTAGGCAGCTACCTAGGGCTCCGAAGCGATCTCGTAATTCACTCATATTTCTCTCTAACAAGCTCTAATTTTTTTGAACCTTTTCCCATCTTAATAATATTATATAGGGCTATTATTGACCATGAATTGGGGTCCTAATTCAACCAAACAAAAAAATTGACCCTTCAGGCCGAATCTCCTAGGCAGCTGCCTAGGGCTCCGAAGCGTTCTCGTAATTCACTCATATTTCTCTCTAACAAGCTCTAATTTTTTTGAACCTTTTCCCATCTCAATAATATTATATAGGGCGATTATTGACCATGAATTGCGGTCCTAATTCAACCAAACAAAAAAATTGACCGTTCAGGCCAAATCTCCTAGGCAGCTGCGTAGGGCTCCGAAGCGATCTCGTAATTCACTCATTTTTCTCTCTAACAAGATCTAATTTTTTTGAACCTTTGCCCATCTCAATAATATTATATAGGGCTATTTTTGACCATGAATTGGGGTCCTAATTCAACCAAACAAAAAAATTGACCTTTCAGGCCAAATCTCTTAGGCAGCTGCCTAGGGCTCCGAAGCGATTTCGTAATTCACTCATTTCTCTCTCTAACAAGCTCTAATTTTTTTGAACCATTTCCAATCTCAATAATATTATATAGGGCTATTATTGACCATGAATTGGGGACCTAATTCAACCAAACAAAAAAATTGACCTTTCAGGCCAAATCTCCTAGGCTGCTGCCTAGGGCTCAGAAGCGATTTCGTAATTCCCTCATATTTCCCTCTAACAAGCTCTAATTTTCTTGAACCTTTTCCCATATCAATAATATTATATAGGGCGATTATTGACCAAGAATTGGGGTCCTAATCCAATCAAACAGAAAAATTGACCTTTCAGGCCAAATCTCCTAGGCAGCTGCCTAGGGCTCCGAAGCGATTTCGTAATTCCCTCATATTTCCCTCTAACAAGCTCTAATTTTTTTGAACCTTTTCCCATATCAATAATATTATATAGGGCTATTATTGTCCATGAATTGGGGTCCTAATTCAACCAAACAAAAAAATTGACAGTTCAGGCCAAATCTCCTAGGCAGCTGCCTAGGTCTACGAAGCGAGCTCGTAATTCACTCATATTTCACTCTAACAAGCTCTAATTTTTTTGAACCTTTTCCAATCTCAATAATATTATATAGGGCGATTATTTACCATGAATTGGGGTCCTAATTCAACCAAACAAAAAAATTGACCGTTCAGGCCAAATCTCCTAGGCAGCTGCCTAGGGCTCCGAAGCGATCTCGTAATTCACTCATTTTTCTCTCTAACAAGATCTAATTTTTTTGAACCTTTGCCCATCTCAATAATATTATATAGGGCTATTTTTGACCATGAATTGGGGTCCTAATTCAACCAAACAAAAAAATTGACCTTTCAGGCCAAATCTCCTAGGCAGCTGCCTAGGGCTCCGAAGCGATTTCGTAATTCACTCATATCTCTCTCTAACAAGCTCTAATTTTTTTGAACCTTTTCCCATCTCAATAATATTATATAGGGCGATTATTGACCATGAATTGGGGTCCTAATTCAACCAAACAAAAAAATTGAACATTCAGGAAGAATCTCCTAGGCAGCTACCTAGGGCTCCGAAGCGATCTCGTAATTCACTCATATTTCTCTCTAACAAGCTCTAATTTTTTTGAACCTTTTCCCATCTCAATAATATTATATAGGGCTATTATTGACCATGAATTGGGGTCCTAATTCAACCAAACAAAAAAATTGAACATTCAGGCCAAATCTCCTAGGCAGCTGCCTAGGGCTCCGAAGCGATCTCGTAATTCACTCATTTTTCTCTCTAACAAGATCTAATTTTTTTGAACCTTTGCCCATCTCAATAATATTATATAGGGCTATTTTTGACCATGAATTGGGGTCCTAATTCAACCAAACAAAAAAATTGACCTTTCAGGCCAAATCTCCTAGGCAGCTGCCTAGGGCTCCGAAGCGATTTCGTAATTCACTCATATCTCTCTCTAACAAGCTCTAATTTTTTTGAACCTTTTCCCATCTCAATAATATTATATAGGGCGATTATTGACCATGAATTGGGGTCCTAATTCAACCAAACAAAAAAATTGAACATTCAGGAAGAATCTCCTAGGCAGCTACCTAGGGCTCCGAAGCGATCTCGTAATTCACTCATATTTCTCTCTAACAAGCTCTAATTTTTTTGAACCTTTTCCCATCTCAATAATATTATATAGGGCTATTATTGACCATGAATTGGGGTCCTAATTCAACCAAACAAAAAAATTGACCCTTCAGGCCGAATCTCCTAGGCAGCTGCCTAGGGCTCCGAGGCGTTCTCGTAATTCACTCATATTTCTCTCTAACAAGCTCTAATTTTTTTGAACCTTTTCCCATCTCAATAATATTATATAGGGCGATTATTGACCATGAATTGCGGTCCTAATTCAACCAAACAAAAAAATTGACCGTTCAGGCCAAATCTCCTAGGCAGCTGCGTAGGGCTCTGAAGCGATCTCGTAATTCACTCATCTTTCTCTCTAACAAGATCTAATTTTTTTGAACCTTTGCCCATCTCAATAATATTATATAGGGCTATTTTTGACCATGAATTGGGGTCCTAATTCAACCAAACAAAAAAATTGACCTTTCAGGCCAAATCTCTTAGGTAGCTGCCTAGGGCTCCGAAGCGATTTCGTAATTCACTCATATCTCTCTCTAACAAGCTCTAATTTTTTTGAACCATTTCCAATCTCAATAATATTATATAGGGCTATTATTGACCATGAATTGGGGACCTAATTCAACCAAACAAAAAAATTGACCTTTCAGGCCAAATCTCCTAGGCTGCTGCCTAGGGCTCAGAAGCGATTTCGTAATTCCCTCATATTTCCCTCTAACAAGCTCTAATTTTCTTGAACCTTTTCCCATATCAATAATATTATATAGGGCGATTATTGACCAAGAATTGGGGTCCTAATCCAATCAAACAGAAAAATTGACCTTTCAGGCCAAATCTCCTAGGCAGCTGCCTAGGGCTCCGAAGCGATTTCGTAATTCCCTCATATTTCCCTCTAACAAGCTCTTATTTTTTTGAACCTTTTCCCATATCAATAATATTATATAGGGCTATTATTGTCCATGAATTGGGGTCCTAATTCAACCAAACAAAAAAATTGACCTTTCAGGCCAAATCTCCTAGGCAGCTGCCTAGGGCTCCGAAGCGATTTCGTAATTCACTCATATCTCTCTCTAACAAGCTCTAATTTTTTTGAACCTTTTCCCATCTCAATAATATTATATAGGGCGATTATTGACCATGAATTGGGGTCCTAATTCAACCAAACAAAAAAATTGAACATTCAAGAAGAATCTCCTAGGCAGCTACCTAGGGCTCCGAAGCGATCTCGTAATTCACTCATATTTCTCTCTAACAAGCTCTAATTTTTTTGAACCTTTTCCCATCTCAATAATATTATATAGGGCTATTATTGACCATGAATTGGGGTCCTAATTCAACCAAACAAAAAAATTGAACATTCAGGCCAAATCTCCTAGGCAGCTGCCTAGGGCTCCGAAGCGATCTCGTAATTCACTCATTTTTCTCGCTAACAAGATCTAATTTTTTTGAACCTTTGCCCATCTCAATAATATTATATAGGGCTATTTTTGACCATGAATTGGGGTCCTAATTCAACCAAACAAAAAAATTGACCTTTCAGGCCAAATCTCCTAGGCAGCTGCCTAGGGCTCCGAAGCGATCTCGTAATTCACTCATTTTTCTCGCTAACAAGATCTAATTTTTTTGAACCTTTGCCCATCTCAATAATATTATATAGGGCTATTTTTGACCATGAATTGGGGTCCTAATTCAACCAAACAAAAAAATTGACCTTTCAGGCCAAATCTCCTAGGCAGCTGCCTAGGGCTCCGAAGCGATTTCGTAATTCACTCATATCTCTCTCTAACAAGCTCTAATTTTTTTGAACCTTTTCCCATCTCAATAATATTATATAGGGCGATTATTGACCATGAATTGGGGTCCTAATTCAACTAAACAAAAAAATTGACCCTTCAGGCCGAATCTCCTAGGCAGCTGCCTAGGGCTCCGAAGCGTTCTCGTAATTCACTCATATTTCTCTCTAACAAGCTCTAATTTTTTTGAACCTTTTCCCATCTCAATAATATTATATAGGGCGATTATTGACCATGAATTGCGGTCCTAATTCAACCAAACAAAAAAATTGACCGTTCAGGCCAAATCTCCTAGGCAGCTGCGTAGGGCTCTGAAGCGATCTCGTAATTCACTCATCTTTCTCTCTAACAAGATCTAATTTTTTTGAACCTTTGCCCATCTCAATAATATTATATAGGGCTATTTTTGACCATGAATTGGGGTCCTAATTCAACCAAACAAAAAAATTGACCTTTCAGGCCAAATCTCTTAGGCAGCTGCCTAGGGCTCCGAAGCGATTTCGTAATTCACTCATATCTCTCTCTAACAAGCTCTAATTTTTTTGAACCATTTCCAATCTCAATAATATTATATAGGGCTATTATTGACCATGAATTGGGGACCTAATTCAACCAAACAAAAAAATTGACCTTTCAGGCCAAATCTCCTAGGCTGCTGCCTAGGGCTCAGAAGCGATTTCGTAATTCCCTCATATTTCCCTCTAACAAGCTCTAATTTTCTTGAACCTTTTCCCATATCAATAATATTATATAGGGCGATTATTGACCAAGAATTGGGGTCCTAATCCAATCAAACAGAAAAATTGACCTTTCAGGCCAAATCTCCTAGGCAGCTGCCTAGGGCTCCGAAGCGATTTCGTAATTCCCTCATATTTCCCTCTAACAAGCTCTTATTTTTTTGAACCTTTTCCCATATCAATAATATTATATAGGGCTATTATTGTCCATGAATTGGGGTCCTAATTCAACCAAACAAAAAAATTGACCTTTCAGGCCAAATCTCCTAGGCAGCTGCCTAGGGCTCCGAAGCGATTTCGTAATTCACTCATATCTCTCTCTAACAAGCTCTAATTTTTTTGAACCTTTTCCCATCTCAATAATATTATATAGGGCGATTATTGACCATGAATTGGGGTCCTAATTCAACCAAACAAAAAAATTGAACATTCAGGAAGAATCTCCTAGGCAGCTACCTAGGGCTCCGAAGCGATCTCGTAATTCACTCATATTTCTCTCTAACAAGCTCTAATTTTTTTGAACCTTTTCCCATCTCAATAATATTATATAGGGCTATTATTGACCATGAATTGGGGTCCTAATTCAACCAAACAAAAAAATTGACCCTTCAGGCCGAATCTCCTAGGCAGCTGCCTAGGGCTCCGAAGCGATCTCGTAATTCACTCATTTTTCTCTCTAACAAGATCTAATTTTTTTGAACCTTTGCCCATCTCAATAATATTATATAGGGCTATTTTTGACCATGAATTGGGGTCCTAATTCAACCAAACAAAAAAATTGACCTTTCAGGCCAAATATCCTAGGCAGCTGCCTAGGGCTCCGAAGCGATTTCGTAATTCACTCATATCTCTCTCTAACAAGCTCTAATTTTTTTGAACCTTTTCCCATCTCAATAATATTATATAGGGCGATTATTGACCATGAATTGGGGTCCTAATTCAACCAAACAAAAAAATTGAACATTCAGGAAGAATCTCCTAGGCAGCTACCTAGGGCTCCGAAGCGATCTCGTAATTCACTCATATTTCTCTCTAACAAGCTCTAATTTTTTTGAACCTTTTCCCATCTCAATAATATTATATAGGGCTATTATTGACCATGAATTGGGGTCCTAATTCAACCAAACAAAAAAATTGAACATTCAGGCCAAATCTCCTAGGCAGCTGCCTAGGGCTCCGAAGCGATCTCGTAATTCACTCATTTTTCTCTCTAACAAGATCTAATTTTTTTGAACCTTTGCCCATCTCAATAATATTATATAGGGCTATTTTTGACCATGAATTGGGGTCCTAATTCAACCAAACAAAAAAATTGACCTTTCAGGCCAAATCTCCTAGGCAGCTGCCTAGGGCTCCGAAGCGATTTCGTAATTCACTCATATCTCTCTCTAACAAGCTCTAATTTTTTTGAACCTTTTCCCATCTCAATAATATTATATAGGGCGATTATTGACCATGAATTGGGGTCCTAATTCAACCAAACAAAAAAATTGAACATTCAGGAAGAATCTCCTAGGCAGCTACCTAGGGCTCCGAAGCGATCTCGTAATTCACTCATATTTCTCTCTAACAAGCTCTAATTTTTTTGAACCTTTTCCCATCTCAATAATATTATATAGGGCTATTATTGACCATGAATTGGGGTCCTAATTCAACCAAACAAAAAAATTGACCCTTCAGGCCGAATCTCCTAGGCAGCTGCCTAGGGCTCCGAGGCGTTCTCGTAATTCACTCATATTTCTCTCTAACAAGCTCTAATTTTTTTGAACCTTTTCCCATCTCAATAATATTATATAGGGCGATTATTGACCATGAATTGCGGTCCTAATTCAACCAAACAAAAAAATTGACCGTTCAGGCCAAATCTCCTAGGCAGCTGCGTAGGGCTCTGAAGCGATCTCGTAATTCACTCATCTTTCTCTCTAACAAGATCTAATTTTTTTGAACCTTTGCCCATCTCAATAATATTATATAGGGCTATTTTTGACCATGAATTGGGGTCCTAATTCAACCAAACAAAAAAATTGACCTTTCAGGCCAAATCTCTTAGGTAGCTGCCTAGGGCTCCGAAGCGATTTCGTAATTCACTCATATCTCTCTCTAACAAGCTCTAATTTTTTTGAACCATTTCCAATCTCAATAATATTATATAGGGCTATTATTGACCATGAATTGGGGACCTAATTCAACCAAACAAAAAAATTGACCTTTCAGGCCAAATCTCCTAGGCTGCTGCCTAGGGCTCAGAAGCGATTTCGTAATTCCCTCATATTTCCCTCTAACAAGCTCTAATTTTCTTGAACCTTTTCCCATATCAATAATATTATATAGGGCGATTATTGACCAAGAATTGGGGTCCTAATCCAATCAAACAGAAAAATTGACCTTTCAGGCCAAATCTCCTAGGCAGCTGCCTAGGGCTCCGAAGCGATTTCGTAATTCCCTCATATTTCCCTCTAACAAGCTCTTATTTTTTTGAACCTTTTCCCATATCAATAATATTATATAGGGCTATTATTGTCCATGAATTGGGGTCCTAATTCAACCAAACAAAAAAATTGACCTTTCAGGCCAAATCTCCTAGGCAGCTGCCTAGGGCTCCGAAGCGATTTCGTAATTCACTCATATCTCTCTCTAACAAGCTCTAATTTTTTTGAACCTTTTCCCATCTCAATAATATTATATAGGGCGATTATTGACCATGAATTGGGGTCCTAATTCAACCAAACAAAAAAATTGAACATTCAAGAAGAATCTCCTAGGCAGCTACCTAGGGCTCCGAAGCGATCTCGTAATTCACTCATATTTCTCTCTAACAAGCTCTAATTTTTTTGAACCTTTTCCCATCTCAATAATATTATATAGGGCTATTATTGACCATGAATTGGGGTCCTAATTCAACCAAACAAAAAAATTGACAGTTCAGGCCAAATCTCCTAGGCAGCTGCCTAGGTCTACGAAGCGAGCTCGTAATTCACTCATATTTCACTCTAACAAGCTCTAATTTTTTTGAACCTTTTCCAATCTCAATAATATTATATAGGGCGATTATTTACCATGAATTGGGGTCCTAATTCAACCAAACAAAAAAATTGACCGTTCAAGCCAAATCTCCTAGGCAGCTGCCTAGGGCTCCGAAGCGATCTCGTAATTCACTCATTTTTCTCTCTAACAAGATCTAATTTTTTTGAACCTTTGCCCATCTCAATAATATTATATAGGGCTATTTTTGACCATGAATTGGGGTCCTAATTCAACCAAACAAAAAAATTGACCTTTCAGGCCAAATCTCCTAGGCAGCTGCCTAGGGCTCCGAAGCGATTTCGTAATTCACTCATATCTCTCTCTAACAAGCTCTAATTTTTTTGAACCTTTTCCCATCTCAATAATATTATATAGGGCGATTATTGACCATGAATTGGGGTCCTAATTCAACCAAACAAAAAATTTGACCTTTCAGGCCAAATCTCCTAGGCAGCTGCCTAGGACTCCGAAGAGATTTCGTAATTCACTCATATTTCTCTCTAACAAGCTCTAATTTTTATGAACCTTTTCCCATCTCAATAATATTATATAGGGCGATTATTGACCATGAATTGCGGTCCTAATTCAACCAAACAAAAAAATTGACCGTTCAGGCCAAATCTCCTAGGCAGCTGCGTAGGGCTCTGAAGCGATCTCGTAATTCACTCATCTTTCTCTCTAACAAGATCTAATTTTTTTGAACCTTTGCCCATCTCAATAATATTATATAGGGCTATTTTTGACCATGAATTGGGGTCCTAATTCAACCAAACAAAAAAATTGACCTTTCAGGCCAAATCTCTTAGGCAGCTGCCTAGGGCTCCGAAGCGATTTCGTAATTCACTCATATCTCTCTCTAACAAGCTCTAATTTTTTTGAACCATTTCCAATCTCAATAATATTATATAGGGCTATTATTGACCATGAATTGGGGACCTAATTCAACCAAACAAAAAAATTGACCTTTCAGGCCAAATCTCCTAGGCTGCTGCCTAGGGCTCAGAAGCGATTTCGTAATTCCCTCATATTTCCCTCTAACAAGCTCTAATTTTCTTGAACCTTTTCCCATATCAATAATATTATATAGGGCGATTATTGACCAAGAATTGGGGTCCTAATCCAATCAAACAGAAAAATTGACCTTTCAGGCCAAATCTCCTAGGCAGCTGCCTAGGGCTCCGAAGCGATTTCGTAATTCCCTCATATTTCCCTCTAACAAGCTCTTATTTTTTTGAACCTTTTCCCATATCAATAATATTATATAGGGCTATTATTGTCCATGAATTGGGGTCCTAATTCAACCAAACAAAAAAATTGACCTTTCAGGCCAAATCTCCTAGGCAGCTGCCTAGGGCTCCGAAGCGATTTCGTAATTCACTCATATCTCTCTCTAACAAGCTCTAATTTTTTTGAACCTTTTCCCATCTCAATAATATTATATAGGGCGATTATTGACCATGAATTGGGGTCCTAATTCAACCAAACAAAAAAATTGAACATTCAGGAAGAATCTCCTAGGCAGCTACCTAGGGCTCCGAAGCGATCTCGTAATTCACTCATATTTCTCTCTAACAAGCTCTAATTTTTTTGAACCTTTTCCCATCTCAATAATATTATATAGGGCTATTATTGACCATGAATTGGGGTCCTAATTCAACCAAACAAAAAAATTGAACATTCAGGCCAAATCTCCTAGGCAGCTGCCTAGGGCTCCGAAGCGATCTCGTAATTCACTCATTTTTCTCTCTAACAAGATCTAATTTTTTTGAACCTTTGCCCATCTCAATAATATTATATAGGGCTATTTTTGACCATGAATTGGGGTCCTAATTCAACCAAACAAAAAAATTGACCTTTCAGGCCAAATCTCCTAGGCAGCTGCCTAGGGCTCCGAAGCGATTTCGTAATTCACTCATATCTCTCTCTAACAAGCTCTAATTTTTTTGAACCTTTTCCCATCTCAATAATATTATATAGGGCGATTATTGACCATGAATTGGGGTCCTAATTCAACCAAACAAAAAAATTGAACATTCAGGAAGAATCTCCTAGGCAGCTACCTAGGGCTCCGAAGCGATCTCGTAATTCACTCATATTTCTCTCTAACAAGCTCTAATTTTTTTGAACCTTTTCCCATCTCAATAATATTATATAGGGCTATTATTGACCATGAATTGGGGTCCTAATTCAACCAAACAAAAAAATTGACCCTTCAGGCCGAATCTCCTAGGCAGCTGCCTAGGGCTCCGAAGCGTTCTCGTAATTCACTCATATTTCTCTCTAACAAGCTCTAATTTTTTTGAACCTTTTCCCATCTCAATAATATTATATAGGGCGATTATTGACCATGAATTGCGGTCCTAATTCAACCAAACAAAAAAATTGACCGTTCAGGCCAAATCTCCTAGGCAGCTGCGTAGGGCTCTGAAGCGATCTCGTAATTCACTCATCTTTCTCTCTAACAAGATCTAATTTTTTTGAACCTTTGCCCATCTCAATAATATTATATAGGGCTATTTTTGACCATGAATTGGGGTCCTAATTCAACCAAACAAAAAAATTGACCTTTCAGGCCAAATCTCTTAGGCAGCTGCCTAGGGCTCCGAAGCGATTTCGTAATTCACTCATATCTCTCTCTAACAAGCTCTAATTTTTTTGAACCATTTCCAATCTCAATAATTTTATATAGGGCTATTATTGACCATGAATTGGGGACCTAATTCAACCAAACAAAAAAATTGACCTTTCAGGCCAAATCTCCTAGGCTGCTGCCTAGGGCTCAGAAGCGATTTCGTAATTCCCTCATATTTCCCTCTAACAAGCTCTAATTTTCTTGAACCTTTTCCCATATCAATAATATTATATAGGGCGATTATTGACCAAGAATTGGGGTCCTAATCCAATCAAACAGAAAAATTGACCTTTCAGGCCAAATCTCCTAGGCAGCTGCCTAGGGCTCCGAAGCGATTTCGTAATTCCCTCATATTTCCCTCTAACAAGCTCTTATTTTTTTGAACCTTTTCCCATATCAATAATATTATATAGGGCTATTATTGTCCATGAATTGGGGTCCTAATTCAACCAAACAAAAAAATTGACAGTTCAGGCCAAATCTCCTAGGCAGCTGCCTAGGTCTACGAAGCGAGCTCGTAATTCACTCATATTTCACTCTAACAAGCTCTAATTTTTTTGAACCTTTTCCAATCTCAATAATATTATATAGGGCGATTATTTACCATGAATTGGGGTCCTAATTCAACCAAACAAAAAAATTGACCGTTCAGGCCAAATCTCCTAGGCAGCTGCCTAGGGCTCCGAAGCGATCTCGTAATTCACTCATTTTTCTCTCTAACAAGATCTAATTTTTTTGAACCTTTGCCCATCTCAATAATATTATATAGGGCTATTTTTGACCATGAATTGGGGTCCTAATTCAACCAAACAAAAAAATTGACCTTTCAGGCCAAATCTCCTAGGCAGCTGCCTAGGGCTCCGAAGCGATTTCGTAATTCACTCATATCTCTCTCTAACAAGCTCTAATTTTTTTTAACCTTTTCCCATCTCAATAATATTATATAGGGCGATTATTGACCATGAATTGGGGTCCTAATTCAACCAAACAAAAAATTTGACCTTTCAGGCCAAATCTCCTAGGCAGCTGCCTAGGACTCCGAAGAGATTTCGTAATTCACTCATATTTCTCTCTAACAAGCTCTAATTTTTATGAACCTTTTCCCATCTCAATAATATTATATAGGGCGATTATTGACCATGAATTGCGGTCCTAATTCAACCAAACAAAAAAATTGACCGTTCAGGCCAAATCTCCTAGGCAGCTGCGTAGGGCTCCGAAGCGATCTCGTAATTCACTCATTTTTCTCTCTAACAAGATCTAATTTTTTTGAACCTTTTCCCATCTCAATAATATTATATAGGGCTATTTTTGACCATGAATTGGGGTCCTAATTCAACCAAACAAAAAAATTGACCTTTCAGGACAAATCTCCTAGGGAGCTGCCTAGGGCTCCGAAGCGATTTCGTAATTCACTCATATCTCTCTCTAACAAGCTCTAATTTTTTTGAACCTTTTCCCATCTCAATAATATTATATAGGGCGATTATTGACCATGAATTGGGGTCCTAATTCAACCAAACAAAAAAATTGACCATTCAGGCAGAATCTCCTAGGCAGCTGCCTAGGGCTCCGAAGCGATCTCGTAATTCACTCATATTTCTCTCTAACAAGCTCTAATTTTTTTGAACCTTTTCCCATCTCAATAATATTATATAGGGCTATTATTGACCATGAATTGGGGTCCTAATTCAACCAAACAAAAAAATTGACCATTCAGGCCGAATCTCCTAGGCTGCTGCCTAGGGCTCCGAAGCGTTCTCGTAATTCACTCATATTTCTCTCTAACAAGCTCTAATTTTTTTGAACCTTTTCCCATCTCAATAATATTATATAGGGCGATTATTGACCATGAATTGCGGTCCTAATTCAACCAAACAAAAAAATTGACCGTTCAGGCCAAATCTCCTAGGCAGCTGCGTAGGGCTCCGAAGCGATCTCGTAATTCACTCATTTTTCTCTCTAACAAGATCTAATTTTTTTGAACCTTTGCCCATCTCAATAATATTATATAGGGCTATTTTTGACCATGAATTGGGGTCCTAATTCAACCAAACAAAAAAATTGACCTTTCAGGCCAAATCTCCTAGGCAGCTGCCTAGGGCTCCGAAGCGATTTCGTAATTCACTCATATCTCTCTCTAACAAGCTCTAATTTTTTTGAACCATTTCCAATCTCAATAATATTATATAGGGCTATTATTGACCATGAATTGGGGACCTAATTCAACCAAACAAAAAAATTGACCTTTCAGGCCAAATCTCCTAGGCTGCTGCCTAGGGCTCAGAAGCGATTTCGTAATTCCCTCATATTTCCTTCTAACAAGCTCTAATTTTCTTGAACCTTTTCCCATATCAATAATATTATATAGGGCGATTATTGACCATGAATTGGGGTCCTAATTCAACCAAACAGAAAAATTGACCTTTCAGGCCAAATATCCTAGGCAGCTGCCTAGGGCTCCGAAGCGATTTCGTAATTCCCTCATATTTCCCTCTAACAAGCTCTAATTTTTTTGAACCTTTTCCCATATCTATAATATTATATAGGGCTATTATTTTCCATGAATTGGGGACCTAATTCAACCAAACAAAAAAATTGACAGTTCAGGCCAAATCTCCTAGGCAGCTGCCTAGGTCTACGAACCGAGCTCGTAATTCAATCATATTTCTCTCTAACAAGCTCTAATTTTTTTGAACCTTTTCCAATCTCAATAATATTATATAGGGCGATTATTGACCATGAATTGGGGTCCTAATTCAACCAAACAAAAAAATTGACCGTTCAGGCCAAATCTCCTAGGCAGCTGCCTAGGGCTCCGAAGCGATCTCGTAATTCACTCATTTTTCTCTCTAACAAGATCTAATTTTTTTGAACCTTTGCCCATCTCAATATTATTATATAGGGCTACTTTTGAACATGAATTGGGGTCCTAATTCAACCAAACAAAAAAATTGACCTTTCAGGCCAAATCTCCTAGGCAGCTGCCTAGGGCTCCGAAGAGATTTCGTAATTCACTCATATTTCTCTCTAACAAGCTCTAATTTTTTTGAACCTTTTCCCATCTCAATAATATTATATAGGGCGATTATTGACCATGAATTGGGGTCCTAATTCAACCAAACAAAAAAATTGACCATTCAGGCAGAATCTCCTAGGCAGCTGCCTAGGGCTCCGAAGCGATCTCGTAATTCACTCATATTTCTCCATAACAAGCACTAATTTTTTTGAACATTTACCCATCTCAATAATATTATATAGGGCTATTATTGACCATGAATTGGGGTCCTATTTCAACCAAACAAAATATTGACCATTCAGGCCGAATCTCCGAGGCAGCTGCCTAGGGCTCCGAAGCGTTCTCGTAATTCACTCATATTTCTCTCTAACAAGCTCTAATTTTTTTGAACCTTTGCCCATCTCAATAATATTATATAGGTCTACTATTGACCATGAATTGGGGTCCTAATTCAACCAAACAAAAGAATTGACCATTCAGGCTGAATCTCCTAGGCAGCTGCCTAGGACTCCGAAGCGATTTCGTAATTCACTCATATTTCTATCTAACAAGCTCTAATTTTTTTGAACCTTTTCCCATCTCAATAATATTATATAGGGCGATTATTGACCATGAATTGGGGTCCTAATTCAACCAAACAAAAAAATTGACCTTTCAGGCCAAATCTCCTAGGCCGCTGCCTAGGGCTCCGAAGCGTTCTCGTAATTCACACATATTTCTCTCTAACAAGCTCTAATTTTTTTGAACTATTTCCAATCTCAATGACATTATATAGGGCTATTATTGACCATGAATTGGGGACCTAATTCAACCAAACAAAAAAATTGACCATTCAGGCCAAATCTCCTAGGCAGCTGCCTAGGGCACCGAAGCGATTTCGTATTTCCCTCCAACAAGCTCTAATTTTTTTGAACCTTTTCCCATATCAATAATATTATATAGGGCGATTATTGACCATGAATTGGGTTCCTAATTCAACCAAACAGAAAAATTGACCTTTCAGGGCAAATCTCCTAGGCAGCTGCCTAGGGCTCCGAAGCGATTTCGTAATTCCCTCATATTTCCCTCTAACAAGCTCTAATTTTTTTGAACCTTTTCCCATATCAATAATATTATATAGGGCTATTATTGTCCATGAATTGGGGTCCTAATTCAACCAAACAAAAAAATTGACAGTTCAGGCCAAATCTCCTAGGCATCTGCCTAGGTCTACGAAGCGATCTAGTAATTCACTCATATTTCTCTCTAACTAGCTCTAATTTTTTTGAACCTTTTCCAATCTCAATAATATTATATAGGGCGATTATTTACCATGAATTGGGGTCCTAATTCAACCAAACAAAAAAATTGACCGTTCAGGCCAAATCTCCTAGGCAGCTGCGTAGGGCTCCGAAGCGATCTCGTAATTCACTCATTTTTCTCTCTAACAAGATCTAATTTTTTTGAACCTTTGCCCATCTCAATAATATTATATAGGGCTATTTTTGACCATGAATTGGGGTCCTAATTCAACCAAACAAAAAAATTGACCTTTCAGGCCAAATCTCCTAGGCAGCAGCCTAGGGCTCCGAAGCGATTTCGTAATTCACTCATATCTCTCTCTAACAAGCTCAAATTTTTTTGAACCTTTTCCCATCTCATTAATATTATATAGGGCGATTATTGACCATGAATTGGGGTCGTAATTCAACCAAACAAAAAAATTGCCCTTTAAGGCCAAATCTCCTAGGCAGCTGCCTAGGGCTCCGAAGCGATTTCGTAATTCACTCATATTTCTATCTAACAAGCTCTAATTTTTTTGAACCTTTTCCCATCTCAATAATATTATATAGGGCGATTATTGACCATGAATCGGGGTCCTAATTCAACCAAACAAAAAAATTGACCTTTCAGGCCAAATCTCCTAGGCAGCTGCCTAGGGCTCCGAAGCGTTCTCGTAATTCACTCATATTTCTCTCTGACAAGCTCTAATTTTTTTGAACCCTTTCCAATCTCAATAATATTATATAGGGCTATTATTGACCATGAATTGGGGACCTAATTCAACCAAACAAAAAAATTGACCTTTCAGGCCAAATCCCCTAGGCTGCTGCCTAGGGCTCAGAAGCGATTTCGTAATTCCCTCATATTTCCTTCTAACAAGCTCTAATTTTCTTGAACCTTTTCCCATATCAATAATATTATATAGGGCGATTATTGACCATGAATTGGGGTCCTAATTCAACCAAACAGAAAAATTGACCTTTCAGGCCAAATATCCTAGGCAGCTGCCTAGGGCTCCGAAGCGATTTCGTAATTCCCTCATATTTCCCTCTAACAAGCTCTAATTTTTTTGAACCTTTCCCATATCTATAATATTATATAGGGCTATTATTTTCCATGAATTGGGGACCTAATTAAACCAAACAAAAAAATTGACAGTTCAGGCCAAATCTCCTAGGCAGCTGCCTAGGTCTACGAACCGAGCTCGTAATTCAATCATATTTCTCTCTAACAAGCTCTAATTTTTTTGAACCTTTTCCAATCTCAATAATATTATATAGGGCGATTATTGACCATGAATTGGGGTCCTAATTCAACCAAACAAAAAAATTGACCGTTCAGGCCAAATCTCCTAGGCAGCTGCCTAGGGCTCCGAAGCGATCTCGTAATTCAATCATTTTTCTCTCTAACAAGATCTAATTTTTTTGAACCTTTGCCCATCTCAATATTATTATATAGGGCTACTTTTGAACATGAATTGGGGTCCTAATTCAACCAAACAAAAAAATTGACCTTTCAGGCCAAATCTCCAAGGCAGCTGCCTAGGGCTCCGAAGCGATTTCGTAATTCACTCATATCTCTCTCTAACAAGCTCTAATTTTTTTGAACCTTTTCCCATCTCAATAATATTATATAGGGCGATTATTGACCATGAATTGGGGTCCTAATTCAACCAAACAAAAAAATTGACCTTTCAGGCCAAATCTCCTAGGCAGCTGCCTAGGGCTCCGAAGAGATTTCGTAATTCACTCGTATTTCTCTCTAACAAGCTCTAATTTTTTTGAACCTTTTCCCATCTCAATAATATTATATAGGGCGATTATTGACCATGAATTGGGGTCCTAATTCAACCAAACAAAAAAATTGACCGTTCAGGCCAAATCTCCTAGGCAGCTGCGTAGGGCTCTGAAGCGATCTCGTAATTCACTCATTTTTCTCTCTAACAAGATCTAATTTTTTTGAACCTTTGCCCATCTCAATAATATTATATAGGGCTATTTTTGACCATGAATTGGGGTCCTAATTCAACCAAACAAAAAAATTGACCTTTCAGGCCAAATCTCTTAGGCAGCTGCCTAGGGCTCCGAAGCGATTTCGTAATTCACTCATATCTCTCTCTAACAAGCTCTAATTTTTTTGAACCATTTCCAATCTCTATAATATTATATAGGGCTATTATTGACCATGAATTGGGGACCTAATTCAACCAAACAAAAAAATTGACCTTTCAGGCCAAATCTCCTAGGCTGCTGCCTAGGGCTCAGAAGCGATTTCGTAATTCCCTCATATTTCCCTCTAACAAGCTCTAATTTTCTTGAACCTTTTCCCATATCAATAATATTATATAGGGCGATTATTGACCAAGAATTGGGGTCCTAATCCAATCAAACAGAAAAATTGACCTTTCAGGCCAAATCTCCTAGGCAGCTGCCTAGGGCTCCGAAGCGATTTCGTAATTCCCTCATATTTCCCTCTAACAAGCTCTAATTTTTTTGAACCTTTTCCCATATCAATAATATTATATAGGGCTATTATTGTCCATGAATTGGGGTCCTAATTCAACCAAACAAAAAAATTGACAGTTCAGGCCAAATCTCCTAGGCAGCTGCCTAGGTCTACGAAGCGAGCTCGTAATTCACTCATATTTCACTCTAACAAGCTCTAATTTTTTTGAACCTTTTCCAATCTCAATAATATTATATAGGGCGATTATTTACCATGAATTGGGGTCCTAATTCAACCAAACAAAAAAATTGACCGTTCAGGCCAAATCTCCTAGGCAGCTGCCTAGGGCTCCGAAGCGATCTCGTAATTCACTCATTTTTCTCTCTAACAAGATCTAATTTTTTGGAACCTTTGCCCATCTCAATAATATTATATAGGGCTATTTTTGACCATGAATTGGGGTCCTAATTCAACCAAACAAAAAAATTGACCTTTCAGGCCAAATCTCCTAGGCAGCTGCCTAGGGCTCCGAAGCGATTTCGTAATTCACTCATATCTCTCTCTAACAAGCTCTAATTTTTTTGAACCTTTTCCCATCTCAATAATATTATATAGGGCGATTATTGACCATGAATTGGGGTCCTAATTCAACCAAACAAAAAAATTGAACATTCAGGAAGAATCTCCTAGGCAGCTACCTAGGGCTCCGAAGCGATCTCGTAATTCACTCATATTTCTCTCTAACAAGCTCTAATTTTTTTGAACCTTTTCCCATCTCAATAATATTATATAGGGCTATTATTGACCATGAATTGGGGTCCTAATTCAACCAAACAAAAAAATTGACCCTTCAGGCCGAATCTCCTAGGCAGCTGCCTAGGGCTCCGAAGCGTTCTCGTAATTCACTCATATTTCTCTCTAACAAGCTCTAATTTTTTTGAACCTTTTCCCATCTCAATAATATTATATAGGGCGATTATTGACCATGAATTGCGGTCCTAATTCAACCAAACAAAAAAATTGACCGTTCAGGCCAAATCTCCTAGGCAGCTGCGTAGGGCTCTGAAGCGATCTCGTAATTCACTCATCTTTCTCTCTAACAAGATCTAATTTTTTTGAACCTTTGCCCATCTCAATAATATTATATAGGGCTATTTTTGACCATGAATTGGGGTCCTAATTCAACCAAACAAAAAAATTGACCTTTCAGGCCAAATCTCTTAGGCAGCTGCCTAGGGCTCCGAAGCGATTTCGTAATTCACTCATATCTCTCTCTAACAAGCTCTAATTTTTTTGAACCATTTCCAATCTCAATAATATTATATAGGGCTATTATTGACCATGAATTGGGGACCTAATTCAACCAAACAAAAAAATTGACCTTTCAGGCCAAATCTCCTAGGCTGCTGCCTAGGGCTCAGAAGCGATTTCGTAATTCCCTCATATTTCCCTCTAACAAGCTCTAATTTTCTTGAACCTTTTCCCATATCAATAATATTATATAGGGCGATTATTGACCAAGAATTGGGGTCCTAATCCAATCAAACAGAAAAATTGACCTTTCAGGCCAAATCTCCTAGGCAGCTGCCTAGGGCTCCGAAGCGATTTCGTAATTCCCTCATATTTCCCTCTAACAAGCTCTTATTTTTTTGAACCTTTTCCCATATCAATAATATTATATAGGGCTATTATTGTCCATGAATTGGGGTCCTAATTCAACCAAACAAAAAAATTGACAGTTCAGGCCAAATCTCCTAGGCAGATGCCTAGGTCTACGAAGCGAGCTCGTAATTCACTCATATTTCACTCTAACAAGCTCTAATTTTTTTGAACCTTTTCCAATCTCAATAATATTATATAGGGCGAATATTTACCATGAATTGGGGTCCTAATTCAACCAAACAAAAAAATTGACCGTTCAGGCCAAATCTCCTAGGCAGCTGCCTAGGGCTCCGAAGCGATCTCGTAATTCACTCATTTTTCTCTCTAACAAGATCTAATTTTTTTGAACCTTTGCCCATCTCAATAATATTATATAGGGCTATTTTTGACCATGAATTGGGGTCCTAATTCAACCAAACAAAAAAATTGACCTTTCAGGCCAAATCTCCTAGGCAGCTGCCTAGGGCTCCGAAGCGATTTCGTAATTCACTCATATCTCTCTCTAACAAGCTCTAATTTTTTTGAACCTTTTCCCATCTCAATAATATTATATAGGGCGATTATTGACCATGAATTGGGGTCCTAATTCAACCAAACAAAAAATTTGACCATTCAGGCCAAATCTCCTAGGCAGCTGCCTAGGACTCCGAAGAGATTTCGTAATTCACTCATATTTCTCTCTAACAAGCTCTAATTTTTTTGAACCTTTTCCCATCTCAATAATATTATATAGGGCGATTATTGACCATGAATTGCGGTCCTAATTCAACCAAACAAAAAAATTGACCATTCAGGCCAAATCTCCTAGGCAGCTGCGTAGGGCTCCGAAGCGATCTCGTAATTCACTCATTTTTCTCTCTAACAAGATCTAATTTTTTTGAACCTTTTCCCATCTCAATAATATTATATAGGGCTATTTTTGACCATGAATTGGGGTCCTAATTCAACCAAACAAAAAAATTGACCATTCAGGCCGAATCTCCTAGGCAGCTGCCTAGGGCTCCGAAGCGATTTCGTAATTCACTCATATCTCTCTCTAACAAGCTCTAATTTTTTTGAACCTTTTCCCATCTCAATAATATTATATAGGGCGATTATTGACCATGAATTGGGGTCCTAATTCAACCAAACAAAAAATTTGACCGTTCAGGCCAAATCTCCTAGGCAGCTGCGTAGGGCTCCGAAGCGATCTCGTAATTCACTCATTTTTCTCTCTAACAAGATCTAATTTTTTTGAACCTTTGCCCATCTCAATAATATTATATAGGGCGATTATTGACCATGAATTGGGGTCCTAATTCAACCAAACAAAAAAATTGACCTTTCAGGCCAAATCTCCTAGGCAGCTGCCTAGGGCTCCGAAGCGATCTCGTAATTCACTCATATTTCTCTCTAACAAGCTCTAATTTTTTGAACCTTTTCCCATCTCAATAATATTATATAGGGCTATTATTGACCATGAATTGGGGTCCTAATTCAACCAAACAAAAAAATTGACCATTCAGGCCGAATCTCCTAGGCTGCTGCCTAGGGCTCCGAAGCGTTCTCGTAATTCACTCATATTTCTCTCTAACAAGCTCTAATTTTTTTGAACCTTTTCCCATCTCAATAATATTATATAGGGCGATTATTGACCATGAATTGCGGTCCTAATTCAACCAAACAAAAAAATTGACCATTCAGGCCAAATCTCCTAGGCAGCTGCGTAGGGCTCCGAAGCGATCTCGTAATTCACTCATTTTTCTCTCTAACAAGATCTAATTTTTTTGAAACTTTTCCCATCTCAATAATATTATATAGGGCTATTTTTGACCATGAATTGGGGTCCTAATTCAACCAAACAAAAAAATTGACCATTCAGGCCGAATCTCCTAGGCAGCTGCCTAGGGCTCCGAAGCGATTTCGTAATTCACTCATATCTCTCTCTAACAAGCTCTAATTTTTTTGAACCTTTTCCCATCTCAATAATATTATATAGGGCGATTATTGACCATGAATTGGGGTCCTAATTCAACCAAACAAAAAATTTGACCGTTCAGGCCAAATCTCCTAGGCAGCTGCGTAGGGCTCCGAAGCGATCTCGTAATTCACTCATTTTTCTCTCTAACAAGATCTAATTTTTTTGAACCTTTGCCCATCTCAATAATATTATATAGGGCGATTATTGACCATGAATTGGGGTCCTAATTCAACCAAACAAAAAAATTGACCTTTCAGGCCAAATCTCCTAGGCAGCTGCCTAGGGCTCCGAAGCGATCTCGTAATTCACTCATATTTCTCTCTAACAAGCTCTAATTTTTTTGAACCTTTTCCCATCTCAATAATATTATATAGGGCTATTATTGACCATGAATTGGGGTCCTAATTCAACCAAACAAAAAAATTGACCATTCAGGCCGAATCTCCTAGGCTGCTGCCTAGGGCTCCGAAGCGTTCTCGTAATTCACTCATATTTCTCTCTAACAAGCTCTAATTTTTTTGAACCTTTTCCCATCTCAATAATATTATATAGGGCGATTATTGACCATGAATTGCGGTCCTAATTCAACCAAACAAAAAAATTGACCGTTCAGGCCAAATCTCCTAGGCAGCTGCGTAGGGCTCCGAAGCGATCTCGTAATTCACTCATTTTTCTCTCTAACAAGATCTAATTTTTTTGAACCTTTGCCCATCTCAATAATATTATATAGGGCTATTTTTGACCATGAATTGGGGTCCTAATTCAACCAAACAAAAAAATTGACCTTTCAGGCCAAATCTCCTAGGCAGCTGCCTAGGGCTCCGAACCGATTTCGTAATTCACTCATATCTCTCTCTAACAAGCTCTAATTTTTTTGAACCATTTCCAATCTCAATAATATTATATAGGGCTATTATTGACCATGAATTGGGGACCTAATTCAACCAAACAAAAAAATTGACCTTTCAGGCCAAATCTCCTAGGCTGCTGCCTAGGGCTCAGAAGCGATTTCGTAATTCCCTCATATTTCCTTCTAACAAGCTCTAATTTTCTTGAACCTTTTCCCATATCAATAATATTATATAGGGCGATTATTGACCATGAATTGGGGTCCTAATTCAACCAAACAGAAAAATTGACCTTTCAGGCCAAATATCCTAGGCAGCTGCCTAGGGCTCCGAAGCGATTTCGTAATTCCCTCATATTTCCCTCTAACAAGCTCTAATTTTTTTGAACCTTTTCCCATATCTATAATATTATATAGGGCTATTATTTTCCATGAATTGGGGACCTAATTCAACCAAACAAAAAAATTGACAGTTCAGGCCAAATCTCCTAGGCAGCTGCCTAGGTCTACGAACCGAGCTCGTAATTCAATCATATTTCTCTCTAACAAGCTCTAATTTTTTTGAACCTTTTCCCATCTCAATAATATTATATAGGGCGATTATTGACCATGAATTGCGGTCCTAATTCAACCAAACAAAAAAATTGACCGTTCAGGCCAAATCTCCTAGGCAGCTGCGTAGGGCTCTGAAGCGATCTCGTAATTCACTCATCTTTCTCTCTAACAAGATCTAATTTTTTTGAACCTTTGCCCATCTCAATAATATTATATAGGGCTATTTTTGACCATGAATTGGGGTCCTAATTCAACCAAACAAAAAAATTGACCTTTCAGGCCAAATCTCTTAGGCAGCTGCCTAGGGCTCCGAAGCGATTTCGTAATTCACTCATATCTCTCTCTAACAAGCTCTAATTTTTTTGAACCATTTCCAATCTCAATAATATTATATAGGGCTATTATTGACCATGAATTGGGGACCTAATTCAACCAAACAAAAAAATTGACCTTTCAGGCCAAATCTCCTAGGCTGCTGCCTAGGGCTCAGAAGCGATTTCGTAATTCCCTCATATTTCCCTCTAACAAGCTCTAATTTTCTTGAACCTTTTCCCATATCAATAATATTATATAGGGCGATTATTGACCAAGAATTGGGGTCCTAATCCAATCAAACAGAAAAATTGACCTTTCAGGCCAAATCTCCTAGGCAGCTGCCTAGGGCTCCGAAGCGATTTCGTAATTCCCTCATATTTCCCTCTAACAAGCTCTTATTTTTTTGAACCTTTTCCCATATCAATAATATTATATAGGGCTATTATTGTCCATGAATTGGGGTCCTAATTCAACCAAACAAAAAAATTGACAGTTCAGGCCAAATCTCCTAGGCAGATGCCTAGGTCTACGAAGCGAGCTCGTAATTCACTCATATTTCACTCTAACAAGCTCTAATTTTTTTGAACCTTTTCCAATCTCAATAATATTATATAGGGCGAATATTTACCATGAATTGGGGTCCTAATTCAACCAAACAAAAAAATTGACCGTTCAGGCCAAATCTCCTAGGCAGCTGCCTAGGGCTCCGAAGCGATCTCGTAATTCACTCATTTTTCTCTCTAACAAGATCTAATTTTTTTGAACCTTTGCCCATCTCAATAATATTATATAGGGCTATTTTTGACCATGAATTGGGGTCCTAATTCAACCAAACAAAAAAATTGACCTTTCAGGCCAAATCTCCTAGGCAGCTGCCTAGGGCTCCGAAGCGATTTCGTAATTCACTCATATCTCTCTCTAACAAGCTCTAATTTTTTTTAACCTTTTCCCATCTCAATAATATTATATAGGGCGATTATTGACCATGAATTGGGGTCCTAATTCAACCAAACAAAAAATTTGACCATTCAGGCCAAATCTCCTAGGCAGCTGCCTAGGACTCCGAAGAGATTTCGTAATTCACTCATATTTCTCTCTAACAAGCTCTAATTTTTTTGAACCTTTTCCCATCTCAATAATATTATATAGGGCGATTATTGACCATGAATTGCGGTCCTAATTCAACCAAACAAAAAAATTGACCATTCAGGCCAAATCTCCTAGGCAGCTGCGTAGGGCTCCGAAGCGATCTCGTAATTCACTCATTTTTCTCTCTAACAAGATCTAATTTTTTTGAACCTTTTCCCATCTCAATAATATTATATAGGGCTATTTTTGACCATGAATTGGGGTCCTAATTCAACCAAACAAAAAAATTGACCATTCAGGCCGAATCTCCTAGGCAGCTGCCTAGGGCTCCGAAGCGATTTCGTAATTCACTCATATCTCTCTCTAACAAGCTCTAATTTTTTTGAACCTTTTCCCATCTCAATAATATTATATAGGGCGATTATTGACCATGAATTGGGGTCCTAATTCAACCAAACAAAAAATTTGACCGTTCAGGCCAAATCTCCTAGGCAGCTGCGTAGGGCTCCGAAGCGATCTCGTAATTCACTCATTTTTCTCTCTAACAAGATCTAATTTTTTTGAACCTTTGCCCATCTCAATAATATTATATAGGGCGATTATTGACCATGAATTGGGGTCCTAATTCAACCAAACAAAAAAATTGACCTTTCAGGCCAAATCTCCTAGGCAGCTGCCTAGGGCTCCGAAGCGATCTCGTAATTCACTCATATTTCTCTCTAACAAGCTCTAATTTTTTGAACCTTTTCCCATCTCAATAATATTATATAGGGCTATTATTGACCATGAATTGGGGTCCTAATTCAACCAAACAAAAAAATTGACCATTCAGGCCGAATCTCCTAGGCTGCTGCCTAGGGCTCCGAAGCGTTCTCGTAATTCACTCATATTTCTCTCTAACATGCTCTAATTTTTTTGAACCTTTTCCCATCTCAATAATATTATATAGGGCGATTATTGACCATGAATTGCGGTCCTAATTCAACCAAACAAAAAAATTGACCGTTCAGGCCAAATCTCCTAGGCAGCTGCGTAGGGCTCCGAAGCGATCTCGTAATTCACTCATTTTTCTCTCTAACAAGATCTAATTTTTTTGAACCTTTGCCCATCTCAATAATATTATATAGGGCGATTATTGACCATGAATTGGGGTCCTAATTCAACCAAACAAAAAAATTGACCTTTCAGGCCAAATCTCCTAGGCAGCTGCCTAGGGCTCCGAAGCGATCTCGTAATTCACTCATATTTCTCTCTAACAAGCTCTAATTTTTTGAACCTTTTCCCATCTCAATAATATTATATAGGGCTATTATTGACCATGAATTGGGGTCCTAATTCAACCAAACAAAAAAATTGACCATTCAGGCCGAATCTCCTAGGCTGGTGCCTAGGGCTCCGAAGCGTTCTCGTAATTCACTCATATTTCTCTCTAACAAGCTCTAATTTTTTTGAACCTTTTCCCATCTCAATAATATTATATAGGGCGATTATTGACCATGAATTGCGGTCCTAATTCAACCAAACAAAAAAATTGACCATTCAGGCCAAATCTCCTAGGCAGCTGCGTAGGGCTCCGAAGCGATCTCGTAATTCACTCATTTTTCTCTCTAACAAGATCTAATTTTTTTGAACCTTTTCCCATCTCAATAATATTATATAGGGCTATTTTTGACCATGAATTGGGGTCCTAATTCAACCAAACAAAAAAATTGACCATTCAGGCCGAATCTCCTAGGCTGCTGCCTAGGGCTCCGAAGCGTTCTCGTAATTCACTCATATTTCTCTCTAACAAGCTCTAATTTTTTTGAACCTTTTCCCATCTCAATAATATTATATAGGGCGATTATTGACCATGAATTGCGGTCCTAATTCAACCAAACAAAAAAATTGACCGTTCAGGCCAAATCTCCTAGGCAGCTGCGTAGGGCTCCGAAGCGATCTCGTAATTCACTCATTTTTCTCTCTAACAAGATCTAATTTTTTTGAACCTTTGCCCATCTCAATAATATTATATAGGGCTATTTTTGACCATGAATTGGGGTCCTAATTCAACCAAACAAAAAAATTGACCTTTCAGGCCAAATCTCCTAGGCAGCTGCCTAGGGCTCCGAACCGATTTCGTAATTCACTCATATCTCTCTCTAACAAGCTCTAATTTTTTTGAACCATTTCCAATCTCAATAATATTTTATAGGGCTATTATTGACCATGAATTGGGGACCTAATTCAACCAAACAAAAAAATTGACCTTTCAGGCCAAATCTCCTAGGCTGCTGCCTAGGGCTCAGAAGCGATTTCGTAATTCCCTCATATTTCCTTCTAACAAGCTCTAATTTTCTTGAACCTTTTCCCATATCAATAATATTATATAGGGCGATTATTGACCATGAATTGGGGTCCTAATTCAACCAAACAGAAAAATTGACCTTTCAGGCCAAATATCCTAGGCAGCTGCCTAGGGCTCCGAAGCGATTTCGTAATTCCCTCATATTTCCCTCTAACAAGCTCTAATTTTTTTGAACCTTTTCCCATATCTATAATATTATATAGGGCTATTATTTTCCATGAATTGGGGACCTAATTCAACCAAACAAAAAAATTGACAGTTCAGGCCAAATCTCCTAGGCAGCTGCCTAGGTCTACGAACCGAGCTCGTAATTCAATCATATTTCTCTCTAACAAGCTCTAATTTTTTTGAACCTTTTCCAATCTCAATAATATTATATAGGGCGATTATTGACCATGAATTGGGGTCCTAATTCAACCAAACAAAAAAATTGACCGTTCAGGCCAAATCTCCTAGGCAGCTGCCTAGGGCTCCGAAGCGATCTCGTAATTCACTCATTTTTCTCTCTAACAAGATCTAATTTTTTTGAACCTTTGCCCATCTTAATATTATTATATAGGGATACTTTTGAACATGAATTGGGGTCCTAATTCAACCAAACAAAAAAATTGACCTTTCAGGCCAAATCTCCAAGGCAGCTGCCTAGGGCTCCGAAGCGATTTCGTAATTCACTCATATCTCTCTCTAACAAGCTCTAATTTTTTTGAACCTTTTCCCATCTCAATAATATTATATAGGGCGATTATTGACCATGAATTGGGGTCCTAATTCAACCAAACAAAAAAATTGACCTTTCAGGCCAAATCTCCTAGGCAGCTGCCTAGGGCTCCGAAGAGATTTCGTAATTCACTCGTATTTCTCTCTAACAAGCTCTAATTTTTTTGAACCTTTTCCCATCTCAATAATATTATATAGGGCGATTATTGACCATGAATTGGGGTCCTAATTCAACCAAACAAAAAAATTGAACATTCAGGAAGAATCTCCTAGGCAGCTGCCTAGGGCTCCGAAGCGATCTCGTAATTCACTCATATTTCTCTCTAACAAGCTCTAATTTTTTTGAACCTTTTCCCATCTCAATAATATTATATAGGGCTATTATTGACCATGAATTGGGGTCCTAATTCAACAAAACAAAAAAATTGACCCTTCAGGCCGAATCTCCTAGGCAGCTGCCTAGGGCTCCGAAGCGTTCTCGTAATTCACTCATATTTCTCTCTAACAAGCTCTAATTTTTTTGAACCTTTTCCCATCTCAATAATATTATATAGGGCGATTATTGACCATGAATTGCGGTCCTAATTCAACCAAACAAAAAAATTGACCATTCAGGCAGAATCTCCTAGGCAGCTGCCTAGGGCTCCGAAGCGATCTCGTAATTCACTCATATTTCTCTCTAACAAGCTCTAATTTTTTTGAACCTTTTCCCATCTCAATAATATTATATAGGGCTATTATTGACCATGAATTAGGGTCCTAATTCAACCAAACAAAAAAATTGACCATTCAGGCCGAATCTCCTAGGCTGCTGCCTAGGGCTCCGAAGCGTTCTCGTAATTCACTCATATCTCTCTCTAACAAGCTCTAATTTTTTTGAACCTTTTCCCATCTCAATAATATTATATAGGGCGATTATTGACCATGAATTGCGGTCCTAATTCAACCAAACAAAAAAATTGACCGTTCAGGCCAAATCTCCTAGGCAGCTGCGTAGGGCTCCAAAGCGATCTCGTAATTCACTCATTTTTCTCTCTAACAAGATCTAATTTTTTTGAACCTTTGCCTATCTCAATAATATTATATAGGGCGATTATCGACCATGAATTGGGGTCCTAATTCAACCAAACAAAAAAATTGAACATTCAGGAAGAATCTCCTAGGCAGCTGCCTAGGGCTCCGAAGCGATCTCGTAATTCACTCATATTTCTCTCTAACAAGCTCTAATTTTTTTGAACCTTTTCCCATCTCAATAATATTATATAGGGCTATTATTGACCATGAATTGGGGTCCTAATTCAACCAAACAAAAAAATTGACCCTTCAGGCCGAATCTCCTAGGCAGCTGCCTAGGGCTCCGAAGCGTTCTCGTAATTCACTCATATTTCTCTCTAACAAGCTCTAATTTTTTTGAACCTTTTCCCATCTCAATAATATTATATAGGGCGATTATTGACCATGAATTGCGGTCCTAATTCAACCAAACAAAAAAATTGACCATTCAGGCAGAATCTCCTAGGCAGCTGCCTAGGGCTCCAAAGCGATCTCGTAATTCACTCATATTTCTCTCTAACAAGCTCTAATTTTTTTGAACCTTTTCCCATCTCAATAATATTATATAGGGCTATTATTGACCATGAATTGGGGTCCTAATTCAACCAAACAAAAAAATTGACCATTCAGGCCGAATCTCCTAGGCTGCTGCCTAGGGCTCCGAAGCGTTCTCGTAATTCACTCATATTTCTCTCTAACATGCTCTAATTTTTTTGAACCTTTTCCCATCTCAATAATATTATATAGGGCGATTATTGACCATGAATTGCGGTCCTAATTCAACCAAACAAAAAAATTGACCGTTCAGGCCAAATCTCCTAGGCAGCTGCGTAGGGCTCCGAAGCGATCTCGTAATTCACTCATTTTTCTCTCTAACAAGATCTAATTTTTTTGAACCTTTGCCCATCTCAATAATATTATATAGGGCGATTATTGACCATGAATTGGGGTCCTAATTCAACCAAACAAAAAAATTGAACATTCAGGAAGAATCTCCTAGGCAGCTGCCTAGGGCTCCGAAGCGATCTCGTAATTCACTCATATTTCTCTCTAACAAGCTCTAATTTTTTTGAACCTTTTCCCATCTCAATAATATTATATAGGGCTATTATTGACCATGAATTGGGGTCCTAATTCAACCAAACAAAAAAATTGACCCTTCAGGCCGAATCTCCTAGGCAGCTGCCTAGGGCTCCGAAGCGTTCTCGTAATTCACTCATATTTCTCTCTAACAAGCTCTAATTTTTTTGAACCTTTTCCCATCTCAATAATATTATATAGGGCGATTATTGACCATGAATTGCGGTCCTAATTCAACCAAACAAAAAAATTGACCATTCAGGCAGAATCTCCTAGGCAGCTGCCTAGGGCTCCGAAGCGATCTCGTAATTCACTCATATTTCTCTCTAACAAGCTCTAATTTTTTTGAACCTTTTCCCATCTCAATAATATTATATAGGGCTATTATTGACCATGAATTGGGGTCCTAATTCAACCAAACAAAAAAATTGACCCTTCAGGCCGAATCTCCTAGGCAGCTGCCTAGGGCTCCGAAGCGTTCTCGTAATTCACTCATATTTCTCTCTAACAAGCTCTAATTTTTTTGAACCTTTTCCCATCTCAATAATATTATATAGGGCGACTATTGACCATGAATTGCGGTCCTAATTCAACCAAACAAAAAAATTGACCGTTCAGGCAGAATCTCCTAGGCAGCTGCCTAGGGCTCCGAAGCGATCTCGTAATTCACTCATATTTCTCTCTAACAAGCTCTAATTTTTTTGACCCTTTTCCCATCTCAATAATATTATATAGGGCTATTATTGACCATGAATTGGGGTCCTAATTCAACCAAACAAAAAAATTGACCATTCAGGCCGAATCTCCTAGGCTGCTGCCTAGGGCTCCGAAGCGTTCTCGTAATTCACTCATATTTCTCTCTAACAAGCTCTAATTTTTTTTAACCTTTTCCCATCTCAATAATATTATATAGGGCGATTATTGACCATGAATTGCGGTCCTAATTCAACCAAACAAAAAAATTGACCGTTCAGGCCAAATCTCCTAGGCAGCTGCGTAGGGCTCCGAAGCGATCTCGTAATTCACTCATTTTTCTCTCTAACAAGATCTAATTTTTTTGAACCTTTGCCCATCTCAATAATATTATATAGGGCTATTTTTGACCATGAATTGGGGTCCTAATTCAACCAAACAAAAAAATTGACCTTTCAGGCCAAATCTCCTAGGCAGCTGCCTAGGGCTCCGAAGCGATTTCGTAATTCACTCATATCTCTCTCTAACAAGCTCTAATTTTTTTGAACCTTTTCCCATCCCAATAATATTATATAGGGCGATTATTGACCATGAATTGGGGTCCTAATTCAACCAAACAAGAAAATTGAACATTCAGGAAGAATCTCCTAGGCAGCTGCCTAGGGCTCCGAAGCGATCTCGTAATTCACTCATTTTTCTCTCTAACAAGATCTAATTTTTTTGAACCTTTTCCCATCTCAATAATATTATATAGGGCTATTATTGACCATGAATTGGGGTCCTAATTCAACCAAACAAAAAAGTTGACCCTTCAGGCCGAATCTCCTAGGCAGCTGCCTAGGGCTCCGAAGCGTTCTCGTAATTCACTCATATTTCTCTCTAACAAGCTCTAATTTTTTTGAACCTTTTCCCATCTCAATAATATTATATAGGGCGATTATTGACCATGAATTGCGGTCCTAATTCAACCAAACAAAAAAATTGACCATTCAGGCAGAATCTCCTAGGCAGCTGCCTAGGGCTCCGAAGCGATCTCGTAATTCACTCATATTTCTCTCTAACAAGCTCTAATTTTTTTGAACCTTTTCCCATCTCAATAATATTATATAGGGCTATTATTGACCATGAATTAGGGTCCTAATTCAACCAAACAAAAAAATTGACCATTCAGGCCGAATCTCCTAGGCTGCTGCCTAGGGCTCCGAAGCGTTCTCGTAATTCACTCATATCTCTCTCTAACAAGCTCTAATTTTTTTGAACCTTTTCCCATCTCAATAATATTATATAGGGCGATTATTGACCATGAATTGCGGTCCTAATTCAACCAAACAAAAAAATTGACCGTTCAGGCCAAATCTCCTAGGCAGCTGCGTAGGGCTCCAAAGCGATCTCGTAATTCACTCATTTTTCTCTCTAACAAGATCTAATTTTTTTGAACCTTTGCCCATCTCAATAATATTATATAGGGCGATTATTGACCATGAATTGGGGTCCTAATTCAACCAAACAAAAAAATTGAACATTCAGGAAGAATCTCCTAGGCAGCTGCCTAGGGCTCCGAAGCGATCTCGTAATTCACTCATATTTCTCTCTAACAAGCTCTAATTTTTTTGAACCTTTTCCCATCTCAATAATATTATATAGGGCTATTATTGACCATGAATTGGGGTCCTAATTCAACCAAACAAAAAAATTGACCCTTCAGGCCGAATCTCCTAGGCAGCTGCCTAGGGCTCCGAAGCGTTCTCGTAATTCACTCATATTTCTCTCTAACAAGCTCTAATTTTTTTGAACCTTTTCCCATCTCAATAATATTATATAGGGCGATTATTGACCATGAATTGCGGTCCTAATTCAACCAAACAAAAAAATTGACCATTCAGGCAGAATCTCCTAGGCAGCTGCCTAGGGCTCCAAAGCGATCTCGTAATTCACTCATATTTCTCTCTAACAAGCTCTAATTTTTTTGAACCTTTTCCCATCTCAATAATATTATATAGGGCTATTATTGACCATGAATTGGGGTCCTAATTCAACCAAACAAAAAAATTGACCATTCAGGCCGAATCTCCTAGGCTGCTGCCTAGGGCTCCGAAGCGTTCTCGTAATTCACTCATATTTCTCTCTAACATGCTCTAATTTTTTTGAACCTTTTCCCATCTCAATAATATTATATAGGGCGATTATTGACCATGAATTGCGGTCCTAATTCAACCAAACAAAAAAATTGACCGTTCAGGCCAAATCTCCTAGGCAGCTGCGTAGGGCTCCAAAGCGATCTCGTAATTCACTCATTTTTCTCTCTAACAAGATCTAATTTTTTTGAACCTTTGCCCATCTCAATAATATTATATAGGGCGATTATTGACCATGAATTGGGGTCCTAATTCAACCAAACAAAAAAATTGAACATTCAGGAAGAATCTCCTAGGCAGCTGCCTAGGGCTCCGAAGCGATCTCGTAATTCACTCATATTTCTCTCTAACAAGCTCTAATTTTTTTGAACCTTTTCCCATCTCAATAATATTATATAGGGCTATTATTGACCATGAATTGGGGTCCTAATTCAACCAAACAAAAAAATTGACCCTTCAGGCCGAATCTCCTAGGCAGCTGCCTAGGGCTCCGAAGCGTTCTCGTAATTCACTCATATTTCTCTCTAACAAGCTCTAATTTTTTTGAACCTTTTCCCATCTCAATAATATTATATAGGGCGATTATTGACCATGAATTGCGGTCCTAATTCAACCAAACAAAAAAATTGACCATTCAGGCAGAATCTCCTAGGCAGCTGCCTAGGGCTCCAAAGCGATCTCGTAATTCACTCATATTTCTCTCTAACAAGCTCTAATTTTTTTGAACCTTTTCCCATCTCAATAATATTATATAGGGCTATTATTGACCATGAATTGGGGTCCTAATTCAACCAAACAAAAAAATTGACCATTCAGGCCGAATCTCCTAGGCTGCTGCCTAGGGCTCCGAAGCGTTCTCGTAATTCACTCATATTTCTCTCTAACATGCTCTAATTTTTTTGAACCTTTTCCCATCTCAATAATATTATATAGGGCGATTATTGACCATGAATTGCGGTCCTAATTCAACCAAACAAAAAAATTGACCGTTCAGGCCAAATCTCCTAGGCAGCTGCGTAGGGCTCCGAAGCGATCTCGTAATTCACTCATTTTTCTCTCTAACAAGATCTAATTTTTTTGAACCTTTGCCCATCTCAATAATATTATATAGGGCGATTATTGACCATGAATTGGGGTCCTAATTCAACCAAACAAAAAAATTGAACATTCAGGAAGAATCTCCTAGGCAGCTGCCTAGGGCTCCGAAGCGATCTCGTAATTCACTCATATTTCTCTCTAACAAGCTCTAATTTTTTTGAACCTTTTCCCATCTCAATAATATTATATAGGGCTATTATTGACCATGAATTGGGGTCCTAATTCAACCAAACAAAAAAATTGACCCTTCAGGCCGAATCTCCTAGGCAGCTGCCTAGGGCTCCGAAGCGTTCTCGTAATTCACTCATATTTCTCTCTAACAAGCTCTAATTTTTTTGAACCTTTTCCCATCTCAATAATATTATATAGGGCGATTATTGACCATGAATTGCGGTCCTAATTCAACCAAACAAAAAAATTGACCATTCAGGCAGAATCTCCTAGGCAGCTGCCTAGGGCTCCGAAGCGATCTCGTAATTCACTCATATTTCTCTCTAACAAGCTCTAATTTTTTTGAACCTTTTCCCATCTCAATAATATTATATAGGGCTATTATTGACCATGAATTGGGGTCCTAATTCAACCAAACAAAAAAATTGACCCTTCAGGCCGAATCTCCTAGGCAGCTGCCTAGGGCTCCGAAGCGTTCTCGTAATTCACTCATATTTCTCTCTAACAAGCTCTAATTTTTTTGAACCTTTTCCCATCTCAATAATATTATATAGGGCGATTATTGACCATGAATTGCGGTCCTAATTCAACCAAACAAAAAAATTGACCGTTCAGGCAGAATCTCCTAGGCAGCTGCCTAGGGCTCCGAAGCGATCTCGTAATTCACTCATATTTCTCTCTAACAAGCTCTAATTTTTTTGACCCTTTTCCCATCTCAATAATATTATATAGGGCTATTATTGACCATGAATTGGGGTCCTAATTCAACCAAACAAAAAAATTGACCATTCAGGCCGAATCTCCTAGGCTGCTGCCTAGGGCTCCGAAGCGTTCTCGTAATTCACTCATATTTCTCTCTAACAAGCTCTAATTTTTTTTAACCTTTTCCCATCTCAATAATATTATATAGGGCGATTATTGACCATGAATTGCGGTCCTAATTCAACCAAACAAAAAAATTGACCGTTCAGGCCAAATCTCCTAGGCAGCTGCGTAGGGCTCCGAAGCGATCTCGTAATTCACTCATTTTTCTCTCTAACAAGATCTAATTTTTTTGAACCTTTGCCCATCTCAATAATATTATATAGGGCTATTTTTGACCATGAATTGGGGTCCTAATTCAACCAAACAAAAAAATTGACCTTTCAGGCCAAATCTCCTAGGCAGCTGCCTAGGGCTCCGAAGCGATTTCGTAATTCACTCATATCTCTCTCTAACAAGCTCTAATTTTTTTGAACCTTTTCCCATCCCAATAATATTATATAGGGCGATTATTGACCATGAATTGGGGTCCTAATTCAACCAAACAAGAAAATTGAACATTCAGGAAGAATCTCCTAGGCAGCTGCCTAGGGCTCCGAAGCGATCTCGTAATTCACTCATTTTTCTCTCTAACAAGATCTAATTTTTTTGAACCTTTTCCCATCTCAATAATATTATATAGGGCTATTATTGACCATGAATTGGGGTCCTAATTCAACCAAACAAAAAAGTTGACCCTTCAGGCCGAATCTCCTAGGCAGCTGCCTAGGGCTCCGAAGCGTTCTCGTAATTCACTCATATTTCTCTCTAACAAGCTCTAATTTTTTTGAACCTTTTCCCATCTCAATAATATTATATAGGGCGATTATTGACCATGAATTGCGGTCCTAATTCAACCAAACAAAAAAATTGACCGTTCAGGCCAAATCTCCTAGGCAGCTGCGTAGGGCTCTGAAGCGATCTCGTAATTCACTCATTTTTCTCTCTAACAAGATCTAATTTTTTTGAACCTTTGCCCATCTCAATAATATTATATAGGGCTATTTTTGACCATGAATTGGGGTCCTAATTCAACCAAACAAAAAAATTGACCTTTCAGGCCAAATCTCCTAGGCAGCTGCCTAGGGCTCCGAAGCGATTTCGTAATTCACTCATATCTCTCTCTAACAAGCTCTAATTTTTTTGAACCATTTCCAATCTCAATAATATTATATAGGGCTATTATTGACCATGAATTGGGGACCTAATTCAATCAAACAAAAAAATTGACCTTTCAGACCAAATCTCCTAGGCTGCTGCCTAGGGCTCAGAAGCGATTTCGTAATTCCCTCATATTTCCCTCTAACAAGCTCTAATTTTCTTGAACCTTTTCCCATATCAATAATATTATATAGGGCGATTATTGACCAAGAATTGGGGTCCTAATTCAACCAAACAGAAAAATTGACCTTTCAGGCCAAATCTCCTAGGCAGCTGCCTAGGGCTCCGAAGCGATTTCGTAATTCCCTCATATTTCCCTCTAACAAGCTCTAATTTTTTTGAACCTTTTCCCATATCAATAATATTATATAGGGCTATTATTGTCCATGAATTGGGGTCCTAATTCAACCAAACAAAAAAATTGACAGTTCAGGCCAAATCTCCTAGGCAGCTGCCTAGGTCTACGAAGCGAGCTCGTAATTCACTCATATTTCACTCTAACAAGCTCTAATTTTTTTGAACCTTTTCCAATCTCAATAATATTATATAGGGCGATTATTTACCATGAATTGGGGTCCTAATTCAACCAAACAAAAAAATTGACCGTTCAGGCCAAATCTCCTAGGCAGCTGCCTAGGGCTCCGAAGCGATCTCGTAATTCACTCATTTTTCTCTCTAACAAGATCAAATTTTTTTGAACCTTTTCCCATCTCAATAATATTATATAGGGCTATTTTAGACCATGAATTGGGGTCCTAATTCAACCAAACAAAAAAATTGACCGTTCAGGCCAAATCTCCTAGGCAGCTGCCTAGGGCTCCGAAGCGATTTCGTAATTCACTCATATCTCTCTCTAACAAGCTCTAATTTTTTTGAACCTTTTCCCATCTCAATAATATTATATAGGGCGATTATTGACCATGAATTGCGGTCCTAATTCAACCAAACAAAAAAATTGACCGTTCAGGCCAAATCTCCTAGGCAGCTGCGTAGGGCTCCGAAGCGATCTCGTAATTCACTCATTTTTCTCTCTAACAAGATCTAATTTTTTTGAACCTTTGCCCATCTCAATAATATTATATAGGGCGATTATTGACCATGAATTGGGGTCCTAATTCAACCAAACAAAAAAATTGAACATTCAGGAAGAATCTCCTAGGCAGCTGCCTAGGGCTCCGAAGCGATCTCGTAATTCACTCATATTTCTCTCTAACAAGCTCTAATTTTTTTGAACCTTTTCCCATCTCAATAATATTATATAGGGCTATTATTGACCATGAATTGGGGTCCTAATTCAACCAAACAAAAAAATTGACCCTTCAGGCCGAATCTCCTAGGCAGCTGCCTAGGGCTCCGAAGCGTTCTCGTAATTCACTCATATTTCTCTCTAACAAGCTCTAATTTTTTTGAACCTTTTCCCATCTCAATAATATTATATAGGGCGATTATTGACCATGAATTGCGGTCCTAATTCAACCAAACAAAAAAATTGACCATTCAGGCAGAATCTCCTAGGCAGCTGCCTAGGGCTCCGAAGCGATCTCGTAATTCACTCATATTTCTCTCTAACAAGCTCTAATTTTTTTGAACCTTTTCCCATCTCAATAATATTATATAGGGCTATTATTGACCATGAATTGGGGTCCTAATTCAACCAAACAAAAAAATTGACCCTTCAGGCCGAATCTCCTAGGCAGCTGCCTAGGGCTCCGAAGCGTTCTCGTAATTCACTCATATTTCTCTCTAACAAGCTCTAATTTTTTTGAACCTTTTCCCATCTCAATAATATTATATAGGGCGATTATTGACCATGAATTGCGGTCCTAATTCAACCAAACAAAAAAATTGACCGTTCAGGCAGAATCTCCTAGGCAGCTGCCTAGGGCTCCGAAGCGATCTCGTAATTCACTCATATTTCTCTCTAACAAGCTCTAATTTTTTTGACCCTTTTCCCATCTCAATAATATTATATAGGGCTATTATTGACCATGAATTGGGGTCCTAATTCAACCAAACAAAAAAATTGACCATTCAGGCCGAATCTCCTAGGCTGCTGCCTAGGGCTCCGAAGCGTTCTCGTAATTCACTCATATTTCTCTCTAACAAGCTCTAATTTTTTTGAACCTTTTCCCATCTCAATAATATTATATAGGGCGATTATTGACCATGAATTGCGGTCCTAATTCAACCAAACAAAAAAATTGACCGTTCAGGCAGAATCTCCTAGGCAGCTGCCTAGGGCTCCGAAGCGATCTCGTAATTCACTCATATTTCTCTCTAACAAGCTCTAATTTTTTTGAACCTTTTCCCATCTCAATAATATTATATAGGGCTATTATTGACCATGAATTGGGGTCCTAATTCAACCAAACAAAAAAATTGACCATTCAGGCCGAATCTCCTAGGCTGCTGCCTAGGGCTCCGAAGCGTTCTCGTAATTCACTCATATTTCTCTCTAACAAGCTCTAATTTTTTTTAACCTTTTCCCATCTCAATAATATTATATAGGGCGATTATTGACCATGAATTGCGGTCCTAATTCAACCAAACAAAAAAATTGACCGTTCAGGCCAAATCTCCTAGGCAGCTGCGTAGGGCTCCGAAGCGATCTCGTAATTCACTCATTTTTCTCTCTAACAAGATCTAATTTTTTTGAACCTTTGCCCATCTCAATAATATTATATAGGGCTATTTTTGACCATGAATTGGGGTCCTAATTCAACCAAACAAAAAAATTGACCTTTCAGGCCAAATCTCCTAGGCAGCTGCCTAGGGCTCCGAAGCGATTTCGTAATTCACTCATATCTCTCTCTAACAAGCTCTAATTTTTTTGAACCTTTTCCCATCTCAATAATATTATATAGGGCGATTATTGACCATGAATTGGGGTCCTAATTCAACCAAACAAGAAAATTGAACATTCAGGAAGAATCTCCTAGGCAGCTGCCTAGGGCTCCGAAGCGATCTCGTAATTCACTCATTTTTCTCTCTAACAAGATCTAATTTTTTTGAACCTTTTCCCATCTCAATAATATTATATAGGGCTATTTTTGACCATGAATTGGGGTCCTAATTCAACCATACAAAAAAATTGACCTTTCAGGCCAAATCTCCTAGGCAGCTGCCTAGGGCTCCGAAGCGATTTCGTAATTCACTCATATCTCTCTCTAACAAGCTCTAATTTTTTTGAACCTTTTCCCATCTCAATAATATTATATAGGGCGATTATTGACCATGAATTGGGGTCCTAATTCAACCAAACAAAAAAATTGACCCTTCAGGCCGAATCTCCTAGGCTGCTGCCTAGGGCTCCGAAGCGTTCTCGTAATTCACTCATATTTCTCTCTAACAAGCTCTAATTTTTTTGAACCTTTTCCCATCTCAATAATATTATATAGGGCGATTATTGACCATGAATTGCGGTCCTAATTCAACCAGACAAAAAAATTGACCGTTCAGGCCAAATCTCCTAGGCAGCTGCGTAGGGCTCCGAAGCGATCTCGTAATTCACTCATTTTTCTCTCTAACAAGATCTAATTTTTTTGAACCTTTGCCCATCTCAATAATATTATATAGGGCGATTATTGACCATGAATTGGGGTCCTAATTCAACCAAACAAAAAAATTGAACATTCAGGAAGAATCTCCTAGGCAGCTGCCTAGGGCTCCGAAGCGATCTCGTAATTCACTCATATTTCTCTCTAACAAGCTCTAATTTTTTTGAACCTTTTCCCATCTCAATAATATTATATAGGGCTATTATTGACCATGAATTGGGGTCCTAATTCAACCAAACAAAAAAATTGACCCTTCAGGCCGAATCTCCTAGGCAGCTGCCAAGGGCTCCGAAGCGTTCTCGTAATTCACTCATATTTCTCTCTAACAAGCTCTAATTTTTTTGAACCTTTTCCCATCTCAATAATATTATATAGGGCTATTATTGACCATGAATTGGGGTCCTAATTCAACCAAACAAAAAAATTGACCCTTCAGGCCGAATCTCCTAGGCTGCTGCCTAGGGCTCCGAAGCGTTCTCGTAATTCACTCATATTTCTCTCTAACAAGCTCTAATTTTTTTGAACCTTTTCCCATCTCAATAATATTATATAGGGCGATTATTGACCATGAATTGCGGTCCTAATTCAACCAGACAAAAAAATTGACCGTTCAGGCCAAATCTCCTAGGCAGCTGCGTAGGGCTCCGAAGCGATCTCGTAATTCACTCATTTTTCTCTCTAACAAGATCTAATTTTTTTGAACCTTTGCCCATCTCAATAATATTATATAGGGCGATTATTGACCATGAATTGGGGTCCTAATTCAACCAAACAAAAAAATTGAACATTCAGGAAGAATCTCCTAGGCAGCTGCCTAGGGCTCCGAAGCGATCTCGTAATTCACTCATATTTCTCTCTAACAAGCTCTAATTTTTTTGAACCTTTTCCCATCTCAATAATATTATATAGGGCTATTATTGACCATGAATTGGGGTCCTAATTCAACCAAACAAAAAAATTGACCCTTCAGGCCGAATCTCCTAGGCAGCTGCCTAGGGCTCCGAAGCGTTCTCGTAATTCACTCATATTTCTCTCTAACAAGCTCTAATTTTTTTGAACCTTTTCCCATCTCAATAATATTATATAGGGCGATTATTGACCATGAATTGCGGTCCTAATTCAACCAAACAAAAAAATTGACCATTCAGATAGAATCTCCTAGGCAGCTGCCTAGGGCTCCGAAGCGATCTCGTAATTCACTCATATTTCTCTCTAACAAGCTCTAATTTTTTTGAACCTTTTCCCATCTCAATAATATTATATAGGGCTATTATTGACCATGAATTGGGGTCCTAATTCAACCAAACAAAAAAATTGACCCTTCAGGCCGAATCTCCTAGGCAGCTGCCTAGGGCTCCGAAGCGTTCTCGTAATTCACTCATATTTCTCTCTAACAAGCTCTAATTTTTTTGAACCTTTTCCCATCTCAATAATATTATATAGGGCGATTATTGACCATGAATTGCGGTCCTAATTCAACCAAACAAAAAAATTGACCGTTCAGGCAGAATCTCCTAGGCAGCTGCCTAGGGCTCCGAAGCGATCTCGTAATTCACTCATATTTCTCTCTAACAAGCTCTAATTTTTTTGAACCTTTTCCCATCTCAATAATATTATATAGGGCTATTATTGACCATGAATTGGGGTCCTAATTCAACCAAACAAAAAAATTGACCATTCAGGCCGAATCTCCTAGGCTGCTGCCTAGGGCTCCGAAGCGTTCTCGTAATTCACTCATATTTCTCTCTAACAAGCTCTAATTTTTTTTAACCTTTTCCCATCTCAATAATATTATATAGGGCGATTATTGACCATGAATTGCGGTCCTAATTCAACCAAACAAAAAAATTGACCGTTCAGGCCAAATCTCCTAGGCAGCTGCGTAGGGCTCCGAAGCGATCTCGTAATTCACTCATTTTTCTCTCTAACAAGATCTAATTTTTTTGAACCTTTGCCCATCTCAATAATATTATATAGGGCTATTTTTGACCATGAATTGGGGTCCTAATTCAACCAAACAAAAAAATTGACCTTTCAGGCCAAATCTCCTAGGCAGCTGCCTAGGGCTCCGAAGCGATTTCGTAATTCACTCATATCTCTCTCTAACAAGCTCTAATTTTTTTGAACCTTTTCCCATCTCAATAATATTATATAGGGCGATTATTGACCATGAATTGGGGTCCTAATTCAACCAAACAAGAAAATTGAACATTCAGGAAGAATCTCCTAGGCAGCTGCCTAGGGCTCCGAAGCGATCTCGTAATTCACTCATTTTTCTCTCTAACAAGATCTAATTTTTTTGAACCTTTTCCCATCTCAATAATATTATATAGGGCTATTATTGACCATGAATTGGGGTCCTAATTCAACCAAACAAAAAAATTGACCCTTCAGGCCGAATCTCCTAGGCAGCTGCCTAGGGCTCCGAAGCGTTCTCGTAATTCACTCATATTTCTCTCTAACAAGCTCTAATTTTTTTGAACCTTTTCCCATCTCAATAATATTATATAGGGCGATTATTGACCATGAATTGCGGTCCTAATTCAACCAAACAAAAAAATTGACCGTTCAGGCCAAATCTCCTAGGCAGCTGCGTAGGGCTCTGAAGCGATCTCGTAATTCACTCATTTTTCTCTCTAACAAGATCTAATTTTTTTGAACCTTTGCCCATCTCAATAATATTATATAGGGCTATTTTTGACCATGAATTGGGGTCCTAATTCAACCAAACAAAAAAATTGACCTTTCAGGCCAAATCTCCTAGGCAGCTGCCTAGGGCTCCGAAGCGATTTCGTAATTCACTCATATCTCTCTCTAACAAGCTCTAATTTTTTTGAACCATTTCCAATCTCAATAATATTATATAGGGCTATTATTGACCATGAATTGGGGACCTAATTCAACCAAACAAAAAAATTGACCTTTCAGGCCAAATCTCCTAGGCTGCTGCCTAGGGCTCAGAAGCGATTTCGTAATTCCCTCATATTTCCCTCTAACAAGCTCTAATTTTCTTGAACCTTTTCCCATATCAATAATATTATATAGGGCGATTATTGACCAAGAATTGGGGTCCTAATTCAACCAAACAGAAAAATTGACCTTTCAGGCCAAATCTCCTAGGCAGCTGCCTAGGGCTCCGAAGCGATTTCGTAATTCCCTCATATTTCCCTCTAACAAGCTCTAATTTTTTTGAACCTTTTCCCATATCAATAATATTATATAGGGCTATTATTGTCCATGAATTGGGGTCCTAATTCAACCAAACAAAAAAATTGACAGTTCAGGCCAAATCTCCTAGGCAGCTGCCTAGGTCTACGAAGCGAGCTCGTAATTCACTCATATTTCACTCTAACAAGCTCTAATTTTTTTGAACCTTTTCCAATCTCAATAATATTATATAGGGCGATTATTTACCATGAATTGGGGTCCTAATTCAACCAAACAAAAAAATTGACCGTTCAGGCCAAATCTCCTAGGCAGCTGCCTAGGGCTCCGAAGCGATCTCGTAATTCACTCATTTTTCTCTCTAACAAGATCTAATTTTTTTGAACCTATTCCCATCTCAATAATATTATATAGGGCTATTTTAGACCATGAATTGGGGTCCTAATTCAACCAAACAAAAAAATTGACCTTTCAGGCCAAATCTCATAGGCAGCTGCCTAGGGCTCCGAAGAGATTTCGTAATTCACTCATATCTCTCTCTAACAAGCTCTAATTTTTTTGAACCTTTTCCCATCTCAATAATATTATATAGGGCGATTATTGACCATGAATTGGGGTCCTAATTCAACCAAACAAAAAATTTGACCTTTCAGGCCAAATCTCCTAGGCAGCTGCCTAGGACTCCGAAGAGATTTCGTAATTCACTCATATTTCTCTCTAACAAGCTCTAATTTTTTTGAACCTTTTCCCATCTCAATAATATTATATAGGGCGATTATTGACCATGAATTGGGGTCCTAATTCAACCAAACAAAAAAATTGACCATTCAGGCAGAATCTCCTAGGCAGCTGCCTAGGGCTCCGAAGCGATCTCGTAATTCACTCATATTTCTCTCTAACAAGCTCTAATTTTTTTGAACCTTTTCCCATCTCAATAATATTATATAGGGCTATTATTGACCATGAATTGGGGTCCTAATTCAACCAAACAAAAAAATTGACCCTTCAGGCCGAATCTCCTAGGCAGCTGCCTAGGGCTCCGAAGCGTTCTCGTAATTCACTCTTATTTCTCTCTAACAAGCTCTAATTTTTTTGAACCTTTTCCCATCTCAATAATATTATATAGGGCGATTATTGACCATGAATTGCGGTCCTAATTCAACCAAACAAAAAAATTGACCGTTCAGGCCAAATCTCCTAGGCAGCTGCGTAGGGCTTTGAAGCGATCTCGTAATTCACTCATTTTTCTCTCTAACAAGATCTAATTTTTTTGAACCTTTGCCCATCTCAATAATATTATATAGGGCTATTTTTGACCATGAATTGGGGTCCTAATTCAACCAAACAAAAAAATTGACCTTTCAGGCCAAATCTCCTAGGCCGCTGCCGAGGGCTCCGAAGCGATTTCGTAATTCACTCATATCTCTCTCTAACAAGCTCTAATTTTTTTGAACCATTTCCAATCTCAATAATATTATATAGGGCTATTTTTGACCATGAATTGGGGTCCTAATTCAACCAAACAAAAAAATTGACCTTTCAGGCCAAATCTCCTAGGCAGCTGCCTAGGGCTCCGAAGCGATCTCGTAATTCACTCATATTTCTCTCTAACAAGCTCTAATTTTTTTGAACCTTTTCCCATCTCAATAATATTATATAGGGCTATTATTGACCATGAATTGGGGTCCTAATTCAACCAAACAAAAAAATTGACCATTCAGGCCGAATCTCCTAGGCTGCTGCCTAGGGCTCCGAAGCGTTCTCGTAATTCACTCATATTTCTCTCTAACAAGCTCTAATTTTTTTGAACCTTTTCCCATCTCAATAATATTATATAGGGCGATTATTGACCATGAATTGCGGTCCTAATTCAACCAAACAAAAAAATTGACAGTTCAGGCCAAATCTCCTAGGCAGCTGCCTAGGTCTACGAAGCGAGCTCGTAATTCACTCATATTTCACTCTAACAAGCTCTAATTTTTTTGAACCTTTTCCCATCTCAATAATATTATATAGGGCTATTATTGACCATGAATTGGGGTCCTAATTCAACCAAACAAGAAAATTGACCCTTCAGGCCGAATCTCATAGGCAGCTGCCAAGGGCTCCGAAGCGTTCTCGTAATTCACTCATATTTCTCTCTAACAAGCTCTAATTTTTTTGAACCTTTTCCCATCTCAATAATATTATATAGGGCGATTATTGACCATGAATTGCGGTCCTAATTCAACCAAACAAAAAAATTGACCGTTCAGGCCAAATCTCCTAGGCAGCTGCGTAGGGCTCTGAAGCGATCTCGTAATTCACTCATTTTTCTCTCTAACAAGATCTAATTTTTTTGAACCTTTGCCCATCTCAATAATATTATATAGGGCTATTTTTGACCATGAATTGGGGTCCTAATTCAACCAAACAAAAAAATTGACCTTTCAGGCCAAATCTCCTAGGCAGCTGCCGAGGGCTCCGAAGCGATTTCGTAATTCACTCATATCTCTCTCTAACAAGCTCTAATTTTTTTGAACCATTTCCAATCTCAATAATATTATATAGGGCTATTATTGACCATGAATTGGGGACCTAATTCAACCAAACAAAAAAATTGACCTTTCAGGCCAAATCTCCTAGGCTGCTGCCTAGGGCTCAGAAGCGATTTCGTAATTCCCTCATATTTCCCTCTAACAAGCTCTAATTTTCTTGAACCTTTTTCCATATCAATAATATTATATAGGGCGATTATTGACCAAGAATTGGGGTCCTAATTCAACCAAACAGAAAAATTGACCTTTCAGGCCAAATCTCCTAGGCAGCTGCCTAGGGCTCCGAAGCGATTTCGTAATTCCCTCATATTTCACTCTAACAAGCTCTAATTTTTTTGAACCTTTTCCCATATCAGTAATATTATATAGGGCTATTATTGTCCATGAATTGGGGTCCTAATTCAACCAAACAAAAAAATTGACAGTTCAGGCCAAATCTCCTAGGCAGCTGCCTAGTTCTACGAAGCGAGCTCGTAATTCACTCATATTTCACTCTAACAAGCTCTAATTTTTTTGAACCTTTTCCAATCTCAATAATATTATATAGGGCGATTATTTACCATGAATTGGGGTCCTAATTCAACCAAACAAAAAAATTGACCGTTCAGGCCAAATCTCCTAGGCAGCTGCCTAGGGCTCCGAAGCGATCTCGTAATTCACTCATTTTTCTCTCTAACAAGATCTAATTTTTTTGAACCTTTTCCCATCTCAATAATATTATATAGGGCTATTTTTGACCATGAATTGGGGTCCTAATTCAACCATACAAAAAAATTGACCTTTCAGGCCAAATCTCCTAGGCAGCTGCCTAGGGCTCCGAAGCGATTTCGTAATTCACTCATATCTCTCTCTAACAAGCTCTAATTTTTTTGAACCTTTCCCCATCTCAATAATATTATATAGGGCGATTATTGACCATGAATTGGGGTCCTAATTCAACCAAACAAAAAATTTGACCTTTCAGGCCAAATCTCCTAGGCAGCTGCCTAGGACTCCGAAGAGATTTCGTAATTCACTCATATTTCTCTCTAACAAGCTCTAATTTTTTTGAACCATTTCCCATCTCAATAATATTATATAGGGCGATTATTGACCATGAATTGGGGTCCTAATTCAACCAAACAAAAAAATTGACCATTCAGGCAGAATCTCCTAGGCAGCTGCCTAGGGCTCCGAAGCGATCTCGTAATTCACTCATATTTCTCTCTAACAAGCTCTAATTTTTTTAAACCTTTTCCCATCTCAATAATATTATATAGGGCTATTATTGACCATGAATTGGGGTCCTAATTCAACCAAACAAAAAAATTGACCCTTCAGGCCGAATCTCCTAGGCAGCTGCCTAGGGCTCCGAAGCGTTCTCGTAATTCACTCATATTTCTCTCTAACAAGCTCTAATTTTTTTGAACCTTTTCCCATCTCAATAATATTATATAGGGCGATTATTGACCATGAATTGCGGTCCTAATTCAACCAAACAAAAAAATTGACCGTTCAGGCCAAATCTCCTAGGCAGCTGCGTAGGGCTCTGAAGCGATCTCGTAATTCACTCATTTTTCTCTCTAACAAGATCTAATTTTTTTGAACCTTTGCCCATCTCAATAATATTATATAGGGCTATTTTTGACCATGAATTGGGGTCCTAATTCAACCAAACAAAAAAATTGACCTTTCAGGCCAAATCTCCTAGGCAGCTGCCGAGGGCTCCGAAGCGATTTCGTAATTCACTCATATCTCTCTCTAACAAGCTCTAATTTTTTTGAACCATTTCCAATCTCAATAATATTATATAGGGCTATTATTGACCATGAATTGGGGACCTAATTCAACCAAACAAAAAAATTGACCTTTCAGGCCAAATCTCCTAGGCTGCTGCCTAGGGCTCAGAAGCGATTTCGTAATTCCCTCATATTTCCCTCTAACAAGCTCTAATTTTCTTGAACCTTTTCCCATATCAATAATATTATATAGGGCGATTATTGACCAAGAATTGGGGTCCTAATTCAACCAAACAGAAAAATTGACCTTTCAGGCCAAATCTCCTAGGCAGCTGCCTAGGGCTCCGAAGCGATTTCGTAATTCCCTCATATTTCACTCTAACAAGCTCTAATTTTTTTGAACCTTTTCCCATATCAATAATATTATATAGGGCTATTATTGTCCATGAATTGGGGTCCTAATTCAACCAAACAAAAAAATTGACAGTTCAGGCCAAATCTCCTAGGCAGCTGCCTAGTTCTACGAAGCGAGCTCGTAATTCACTCATATTTCACTCTAACAAGCTCTAATTTTTTTGAACCTTTTCCAATCTCAATAATATTATATAGGGCGATTATTTACCATGAATTGGGGTCCTAATTCAACCAAACAAAAAAATTGACCGTTCAGGCCAAATCTCCTAGGCAGCTGCCTAGGGCTCCGAAGCGATCTCGTAATTCACTCATTTTTCTCTCTAACAAGATCTAATTTTTTTGAACCTTTTCCCATCTCAATAATATTATATAGGGCTATTTTTGACCATGAATTGGGGTCCTAATTCAACCATACAAAAAAATTGACCTTTCAGGCCAAATCTCCTAGGCAGCTGCCTAGGGCTCCGAAGCGATTTCGTAATTCACTCATATCTCTCTCTAACAAGCTCTAATTTTTTTGAACCTTTTCCCATCTCAATAATATTATATAGGGCGATTATTGACCATGAATTGGGGTCCTAATTCAACCAAACAAAAAATTTGACCTTTCAGGCCAAATCTCCTAGGCAGCTGCCTAGGACTCCGAAGAGATTTCGTAATTCACTCATATTTCTCTCTAACAAGCTCTAATTTTTTTGAACCATTTCCCATCTCAATAATATTATATAGGGCGATTATTGACCATGAATTGGGGTCCTAATTCAACCAAACAAAAAAATTGACCATTCAGGCAGAATCTCCTAGGCAGCTGCCTAGGGCTCCGAAGCGATCTCGTAATTCACTCATATTTCTCTCTAACAAGCTCTAATTTTTTTAAACCTTTTCCCATCTCAATAATATTATATAGGGCTATTATTGACCATGAATTGGGGTCCTAATTCAACCAAACAAAAAAATTGACCCTTCAGGCCGAATCTCCTAGGCAGCTGCCTAGGGCTCCGAAGCGTTCTCGTAATTCACTCATATTTCTCTCTAACAAGCTCTAATTTTTTTGAACCTTTTCCCATCTCAATAATATTATATAGGGCGATTATTGACCATGAATTGCGGTCCTAATTCAACCAAACAAAAAAATTGACCGTTCAGGCCAAATCTCCTAGGCAGCTGCGTAGGGCTCTGAAGCGATCTCGTAATTCACTCATTTTTCTCTCTAACAAGATCTAATTTTTTTGAACCTTTGCCCATCTCAATAATATTATATGGGGCTATTTTTGACCATGAATTGGGGTCCTAATTCAACCAAACAAAAAAATTGACCTTTCAGGCCAAATCTCCTAGGCAGCTGCCTAGGGCTCCGAAGCGATCTCGTAATTCACTCATATTTCTCTCTAACAAGCTCTAATTTTTTTGAACCTTTTCCCATCTCAATAATATTATATAGGGCTATTATTGACCATGAATTGGGGTCCTAATTCAACCAAACAAAAAAATTGACCATTCAGGCCGAATCTCCTAGGCTGCTGCCTAGGGCTCAGAAGCGTTCTCGTAATTCACTCATATTTCTCTCTAACAAGCTCTAATTTTTTTGAACCTTTTCCCATCTCAATAATATTATATAGGGCGATTATTGACCATGAATTGCGGTCCTAATTCAACCAAACAAAAAAATTGACAGTTCAGGCCAAATCTCCTAGGCAGCTGCCTAGGTCTACGAAGCGAGCTCGTAATTCACTCATATTTCACTCTAACAAGCTCTAATTTTTTTGAACCTTTTCCCATCTCAATAATATTATATAGGGCTATTATTGACCATGAATTGGGGTCCTAATTCAACCAAACAAAAAAATTGACCCTTCAGGCCGAATCTCATAGGCAGCTGCCAAGGGCTCCGAAGCGTTCTCGTAATTCACTCATATTTCTCTCTAACAAGCTCTAATTTTTTTGAACCTTTTCCCATCTCAATAATATTATATAGGGCGATTATTGACCATGAATTGCGGTCCTAATTCAACCAAACAAAAAAATTGACCGTTCAGGCCAAATCTCCTAGGCAGCTGCGTAGGGCTCTGAAGCGATCTCGTATTTCACTCATTTTTCTCTCTAACAAGATCTAATTTTTTTGAACCTTTGCCCATCTCAATAATATTATATAGGGCTATTTTTGACCATGAATTGGGGTCCTAATTCAACCAAACAAAAAAATTGACCTTTCAGGCCAAATCTCCTAGGCAGCTGCTGAGGGCTCCGAAGCGATTTCGTAATTCACTCATATCTCTCTCTAACAAGCTCTAATTTTTTTGAACCATTTCCAATCTCAATAATATTATATAGGGCTATTATTGACCATGAATTGGGGACCTAATTCAACCAAACAAAAAAATTGACCTTTCAGGCCAAATCTCCTAGGCTGCTGCCTAGGGCTCAGAAGCGATTTCGTAATTCCCTCATATTTCCCTCTAACAAGCTCTAATTTTCTTGAACCTTTTCCCATATCAATAATATTATATAGGGAGATTATTGACCAAGAATTGGGGTCCTAATTCAACCAAACAGAAAAATTGACCTTTCAGGCCAAATCTCCTAGGCAGCTGCCTAGGGCTCCGAAGCGATTTCGTAATTCCCTCATATTTCCCTCTAACAAGCTCTAATTTTTTTGAACCTTTTCCCATATCAATAATATTATATAGGGCTATTATTGTCCATGAATTGGGGTCCTAATTCAACCAAACAAAAAAATTGACAGTTCAGGCCAAATCTCCTAGGCAGCTGCCTAGTTCTACGAAGCGAGCTCGTAATTCACTCATATTTCACTCTAACAAGCTCTAATTTTTTTGAACCTTTTCCAATCTCAATAATATTATATAGGGCGATTATTTACCATGAATTGGGGTCCTAATTCAACCAAACAAAAAAATTGACCGTTCAGGCCAAATCTCCTAGGCAGCTGCCTAGGGCTCCGAAGCGATCTCGTAATTCACTCATTTTTCTCTCTAACAAGATCTAATTTTTTTGAACCTTTTCCCATCTCAATAATATTATATAGGGCTATTTTTGACCATGAATTGGGGTCCTAATTCAACCAAACAAAAAAATTGACCTTTCAGGCCAAATCTCCTAGGCAGCTGCCTAGGGCTCCGAAGCGATTTCGTAATTCACTCATATCTCTCTCTAACAAGCTCTAATTTTTTTGAACCTTTTCCCATCTCAATAATATTATATAGGGCGATTATTGACCATGAATTGGGGTCCTAATTCAACCAAACAAAAAATTTGACCTTTCAGGCCAAATCTCATAGGCAGCTGCCTAGGACTCCGAAGAGATTTCGTAATTCACTCATATTTCTCTCTAACAAGCTCTAATTTTTTTGAACCTTTTCCCATCTCAATAATATTATATAGGGCGATGATTGACCATGAATTGGGGTCCTAATTCAACCAAACAAAAAAATTGACCATTCAGGCAGAATCTCCTAGGCAGCTGCCTAGGGCTCCGAAGCGATCTCGTAATTCACTCATATTTCTCTCTAACAAGCTCTAATTTTTTTGAACCTTTTCCCATCTCAATAATATTATATAGGGCTATTATTGACCATGAATTGGGGTCCTAATTCAACCAAACAAAAAAATTGACCGTTCAGGCCAAATCTCCTAGGCAGCTGCGTAGGGCTTTGAAGCGATCTCGTAATTCACTCATTTTTCTCTCTAACAAGATCTAATTTTTTTGAACCTTTGCCCATCTCAATAATATTATATAGGGCTATTTTTGACCATGAATTGGGGTCCTAATTCAACCAAACAAAAAAATTGACCTTTCAGGCCAAATCTCCTAGGCCGCTGCCGAGGGCTCCGAAGCGATTTCGTAATTCACTCATATCTCTCTCTAACAAGCTCTAATTTTTTTGAACCATTTCCAATCTCAATAATATTATATAGGGCTATTTTTGACCATGAATTGGGGTCCTAATTCAACCAAACAAAAAAATTGACCTTTCAGGCCAAATCTCCTAGGCAGCTGCCTAGGGCTCCGAAGCGATCTCGTAATTCACTCATATTTCTCTCTAACAAGCTCTAATTTTTTTGAACCTTTTCCCATCTCAATAATATTATATAGGGCTATTATTGACCATGAATTGGGGTCCTAATTCAACCAAACAAAAAAATTGACCATTCAGGCCGAATCTCCTAGGCTGCTGCCTAGGGCTCCGAAGCGTTCTCGTAATTCACTCATATTTCTCTCTAACAAGCTCTAATTTTTTTGAACCTTTTCCCATCTCAATAATATTATATAGGGCGATTATTGACCATGAATTGCGGTCCTAATTCAACCAAACAAAAAAATTGACAGTTCAGGCCAAATCTCCTAGGCAGCTGCCTAGGTCTACGAAGCGAGCTCGTAATTCACTCATATTTCACTCTAACAAGCTCTAATTTTTTTGAACCTTTTCCCATCTCAATAATATTATATAGGGCTATTATTGACCATGAATTGGGGTCCTAATTCAACCAAACAAGAAAATTGACCCTTCAGGCCGAATCTCATAGGCAGCTGCCAAGGGCTCCGAAGCGTTCTCGTAATTCACTCATATTTCTCTCTAACAAGCTCTAATTTTTTTGAACCTTTTCCCATCTCAATAATATTATATAGGGCGATTATTGACCATGAATTGCGGTCCTAATTCAACCAAACAAAAAAATTGACCGTTCAGGCCAAATCTCCTAGGCAGCTGCGTAGGGCTCTGAAGCGATCTCGTAATTCACTCATTTTTCTCTCTAACAAGATCTAATTTTTTTGAACCTTTGCCCATCTCAATAATATTATATAGGGCTATTTTTGACCATGAATTGGGGTCCTAATTCAACCAAACAAAAAAATTGACCTTTCAGGCCAAATCTCCTAGGCAGCTGCCGAGGGCTCCGAAGCGATTTCGTAATTCACTCATATCTCTCTCTAACAAGCTCTAATTTTTTTGAACCATTTCCAATCTCAATAATATTATATAGGGCTATTATTGACCATGAATTGGGGACCTAATTCAACCAAACAAAAAAATTGACCTTTCAGGCCAAATCTCCTAGGCTGCTGCCTAGGGCTCAGAAGCGATTTCGTAATTCCCTCATATTTCCCTCTAACAAGCTCTAATTTTCTTGAACCTTTTTCCATATCAATAATATTATATAGGGCGACTATTGACCAAGAATTGGGGTCCTAATTCAACCAAACAGAAAAATTGACCTTTCAGGCCAAATCTCCTAGGCAGCTGCCTAGGGCTCCGAAGCGATTTCGTAATTCCCTCATATTTCACTCTAACAAGCTCTAATTTTTTTGAACCTTTTCCCATATCAGTAATATTATATAGGGCTATTATTGTCCATGAATTGGGGTCCTAATTCAACCAAACAAAAAAATTGACAGTTCAGGCCAAATCTCCTAGGCAGCTGCCTAGTTCTACGAAGCGAGCTCGTAATTCACTCATATTTCACTCTAACAAGCTCTAATTTTTTTGAACCTTTTCCAATCTCAATAATATTATATAGGGCGATTATTTACCATGAATTGGGGTCCTAATTCAACCAAACAAAAAAATTGACCGTTCAGGCCAAATCTCCTAGGCAGCTGCCTAGGGCTCCGAAGCGATCTCGTAATTCACTCATTTTTCTCTCTAACAAGATCTAATTTTTTTGAACCTTTTCCCATCTCAATAATATTATATAGGGCTATTTTTGACCATGAATTGGGGTCCTAATTCAACCATACAAAAAAATTGACCTTTCAGGCCAAATCTCCTAGGCAGCTGCCTAGGGCTCCGAAGCGATTTCGTAATTCACTCATATCTCTCTCTAACAAGCTCTAATTTTTTTGAACCTTTTCCCATCTCAATAATATTATATAGGGCGATTATTGACCATGAATTGGGGTCCTAATTCAACCAAACAAAAAATTTGACCTTTCAGGCCAAATCTCCTAGGCAGCTGCCTAGGACTCCGAAGAGATTTCGTAATTCACTCATATTTCTCTCTAACAAGCTCTAATTTTTTTGAACCATTTCCCATCTCAATAATATTATATAGGGCGATTATTGACCATGAATTGGGGTCCTAATTCAACCAAACAAAAAAATTGACCATTCAGGCAGAATCTCCTAGGCAGCTGCCTAGGGCTCCGAAGCGATCTCGTAATTCACTCATATTTCTCTCTAACAAGCTCTAATTTTTTTAAACCTTTTCCCATCTCAATAATATTATATAGGGCTATTATTGACCATGAATTGGGGTCCTAATTCAACCAAACAAAAAAATTGACCCTTCAGGCCGAATCTCCTAGGCAGCTGCCTAGGGCTCCGAAGCGTTCTCGTAATTCACTCATATTTCTCTCTAACAAGCTCTAATTTTTTTGAACCTTTTCCCATCTCAATAATATTATATAGGGCGATTATTGACCATGAATTGCGGTCCTAATTCAACCAAACAAAAAAATTGACCGTTCAGGCCAAATCTCCTAGGCAGCTGCGTAGGGCTCTGAAGCGATCTCGTAATTCACTCATTTTTCTCTCTAACAAGATCTAATTTTTTTGAACCTTTGCCCATCTCAATAATATTATATAGGGCTATTTTTGACCATGAATTGGGGTCCTAATTCAACCAAACAAAAAAATTGACCTTTCAGGCCAAATCTCCTAGGCAGCTGCCGAGGGCTCCGAAGCGATTTCGTAATTCACTCATATCTCTCTCTAACAAGCTCTAATTTTTTTGAACCATTTCCAATCTCAATAATATTATATAGGGCTATTATTGACCATGAATTGGGGACCTAATTCAACCAAACAAAAAAATTGACCTTTCAGGCCAAATCTCCTAGGCTGCTGCCTAGGGCTCAGAAGCGATTTCGTAATTCCCTCATATTTCCCTCTAACAAGCTCTAATTTTCTTGAACCTTTTCCCATATCAATAATATTATATAGGGCGATTATTGACCAAGAATTGGGGTCCTAATTCAACCAAACAGAAAAATTGACCTTTCAGGCCAAATCTCCTAGGCAGCTGCCTAGGGCTCCGAAGCGATTTCGTAATTCCCTCATATTTCACTCTAACAAGCTCTAATTTTTTTGAACCTTTTCCCATATCAATAATATTATATAGGGCTATTATTGTCCATGAATTGGGGTCCTAATTCAACCAAACAAAAAAATTGACAGTTCAGGCCAAATCTCCTAGGCAGCTGCCTAGTTCTACGAAGCGAGCTCGTAATTCACTCATATTTCACTCTAACAAGCTCTAATTTTTTTGAACCTTTTCCAATCTCAATAATATTATATAGGGCGATTATTTACCATGAATTGGGGTCCTAATTCAACCAAACAAAAAAATTGACCGTTCAGGCCAAATCTCCTAGGCAGCTGCCTAGGGCTCCGAAGCGATCTCGTAATTCACTCATTTTTCTCTCTAACAAGATCTAATTTTTTTGAACCTTTTCCCATCTCAATAATATTATATAGGGCTATTTTTGACCATGAATTGGGGTCCTAATTCAACCATACAAAAAAATTGACCTTTCAGGCCAAATCTCCTAGGCAGCTGCCTAGGGCTCCGAAGCGATTTCGTAATTCACTCATATCTCTCTCTAACAAGCTCTAATTTTTTTGAACCTTTTCCCATCTCAATAATATTATATAGGGCGATTATTGACCATGAATTGGGGTCCTAATTCAACCAAACAAAAAATTTGACCTTTCAGGCCAAATCTCCTAGGCAGCTGCCTAGGACTCCGAAGAGATTTCGTAATTCACTCATATTTCTCTCTAACAAGCTCTAATTTTTTTGAACCATTTCCCATCTCAATAATATTATATAGGGCGATTATTGACCATGAATTGGGGTCCTAATTCAACCAAACAAAAAAATTGACCATTCAGGCAGAATCTCCTAGGCAGCTGCCTAGGGCTCCGAAGCGATCTCGTAATTCACTCATATTTCTCTCTAACAAGCTCTAATTTTTTTAAACCTTTTCCCATCTCAATAATATTATATAGGGCTATTATTGACCATGAATTGGGGTCCTAATTCAACCAAACAAAAAAATTGACCCTTCAGGCCGAATCTCCTAGGCAGCTGCCTAGGGCTCCGAAGCGTTCTCGTAATTCACTCATATTTCTCTCTAACAAGCTCTAATTTTTTTGAACCTTTTCCCATCTCAATAATATTATATAGGGCGATTATTGACCATGAATTGCGGTCCTAATTCAACCAAACAAAAAAATTGACCGTTCAGGCCAAATCTCCTAGGCAGCTGCGTAGGGCTCTGAAGCGATCTCGTAATTCACTCATTTTTCTCTCTAACAAGATCTAATTTTTTTGAACCTTTGCCCATCTCAATAATATTATATGGGGCTATTTTTGACCATGAATTGGGGTCCTAATTCAACCAAACAAAAAAATTGACCTTTCAGGCCAAATCTCCTAGGCAGCTGCCTAGGGCTCCGAAGCGATCTCGTAATTCACTCATATTTCTCTCTAACAAGCTCTAATTTTTTTGAACCTTTTCCCATCTCAATAATATTATATAGGGCTATTATTGACCATGAATTGGGGTCCTAATTCAACCAAACAAAAAAATTGACCATTCAGGCCGAATCTCCTAGGCTGCTGCCTAGGGCTCAGAAGCGTTCTCGTAATTCACTCATATTTCTCTCTAACAAGCTCTAATTTTTTTGAACCTTTTCCCATCTCAATAATATTATATAGGGCGATTATTGACCATGAATTGCGGTCCTAATTCAACCAAACAAAAAAATTGACAGTTCAGGCCAAATCTCCTAGGCAGCTGCCTAGGTCTACGAAGCGAGCTCGTAATTCACTCATATTTCACTCTAACAAGCTCTAATTTTTTTGAACCTTTTCCCATCTCAATAATATTATATAGGGCTATTATTGACCATGAATTGGGGTCCTAATTCAACCAAACAAAAAAATTGACCCTTCAGGCCGAATCTCATAGGCAGCTGCCAAGGGCTCCGAAGCGTTCTCGTAATTCACTCATATTTCTCTCTAACAAGCTCTAATTTTTTTGAACCTTTTCCCATCTCAATAATATTATATAGGGCGATTATTGACCATGAATTGCGGTCCTAATTCAACCAAACAAAAAAATTGACCGTTCAGGCCAAATCTCCTAGGCAGCTGCGTAGGGCTCTGAAGCGATCTCGTATTTCACTCATTTTTCTCTCTAACAAGATCTAATTTTTTTGAACCTTTGCCCATCTCAATAATATTATATAGGGCTATTTTTGACCATGAATTGGGGTCCTAATTCAACCAAACAAAAAAATTGACCTTTCAGGCCAAATCTCCTAGGCAGCTGCTGAGGGCTCCGAAGCGATTTCGTAATTCACTCATATCTCTCTCTAACAAGCTCTAATTTTTTTGAACCATTTCCAATCTCAATAATATTATATAGGGCTATTATTGACCATGAATTGGGGACCTAATTCAACCAAACAAAAAAATTGACCTTTCAGGCCAAATCTCCTAGGCTGCTGCCTAGGGCTCAGAAGCGATTTCGTAATTCCCTCATATTTCCCTCTAACAAGCTCTAATTTTCTTGAACCTTTTCCCATATCAATAATATTATATAGGGCGATTATTGACCAAGAATTGGGGTCCTAATTCAACCAAACAGAAAAATTGACCTTTCAGGCCAAATCTCCTAGGCAGCTGCCTAGGGCTCCGAAGCGATTTCGTAATTCCCTCATATTTCCCTCTAACAAGCTCTAATTTTTTTGAACCTTTTCCCATATCAATAATATTATATAGGGCTATTATTGTCCATGAATTGGGGTCCTAATTCAACCAAACAAAAAAATTGACAGTTCAGGCCAAATCTCCTAGGCAGCTGCCTAGTTCTACGAAGCGAGCTCGTAATTCACTCATATTTCACTCTAACAAGCTCTAATTTTTTTGAACCTTTTCCAATCTCAATAATATTATATAGGGCGATTATTTACCATGAATTGGGGTCCTAATTCAACCAAACAAAAAAATTGACCGTTCAGGCCAAATCTCCTAGGCAGCTGCCTAGGGCTCCGAAGCGATCTCGTAATTCACTCATTTTTCTCTCTAACAAGATCTAATTTTTTTGAACCTTTTCCCATCTCAATAATATTATATAGGGCTATTTTTGACCATGAATTGGGGTCCTAATTCAACCAAACAAAAAAATTGACCTTTCAGGCCAAATCTCCTAGGCAGCTGCCTAGGGCTCCGAAGCGATTTCGTAATTCACTCATATCTCTCTCTAACAAGCTCTAATTTTTTTGAACCTTTTCCCATCTCAATAATATTATATAGGGCGATTATTGACCATGAATTGGGGTCCTAATTCAACCAAACAAAAAATTTGACCTTTCAGGCCAAATCTCATAGGCAGCTGCCTAGGACTCCGAAGAGATTTCGTAATTCACTCATATTTCTCTCTAACAAGCTCTAATTTTTTTGAACCTTTTCCCATCTCAATAATATTATATAGGGCGATGATTGACCATGAATTGGGGTCCTAATTCAACCAAACAAAAAAATTGACCATTCAGGCAGAATCTCCTAGGCAGCTGCCTAGGGCTCCGAAGCGATCTCGTAATTCACTCATATTTCTCTCTAACAAGCTCTAATTTTTTTGAACCTTTTCCCATCTCAATAATATTATATAGGGCTATTATTGACCATGAATTGGGGTCCTAATTCAACCAAACAAAAAAATTGACCCTTCAGGCCGAATCTCCTAGGCAGCTGCCTAGGGCTCCGAAGCGTTCTCGTAATTCACTCATATTTCTCTCTAACAAGCTCTAATTTTTTTGAACCTTTTCCCATCTCAATAATATTATATAGGGCGATTATTGACCATGAATTGCGGTCCTAATTCAACCAAACAAAAAAATTGACCGTTCAGGCCAAATCTCCTAGGCAGCTGCGTAGGGCTCTGAAGCGATCTCGTAATTCACTCATTTTTCTCTCTAACAAGATCTAATTTTTTTGAACCTTTGCCCATCTCAATAATATTATATAGGGCTATTTTTGACCATGAATTGGGGTCCTAATTCAACCAAACAAAAAAATTGACCTTTCAGGCCAAATCTCCTAGGCAGCTGCGTAGGGCTCCGAAGCGATCTCGTAATTCACTCATTTTTCTCTCTAACAAGATCTAATTTTTTTGAACCTTTGCCCATCTCAATAATATTATATAGGGCTATTTTTGACCATGAATTGGGGTCCTAATTCAACCAAACAAAAAAATTGACCTTTCAGGCCAAATCTCCTAGGCAGCTGCCTAGGGCTCCGAAGCGATTTCGTAATTCACTCATATCTCTCTCTAACAAGCTCTAATTTTTTTGAACCATTTCCAATCTCAATAATATTATATAGGGCTATTATTTACCATGAATTGGGGACCTAATTCAACCAAACAAAAAAATTGACCTTTCAGGCCAAATCTCCTAGGCTGCTGCCTAGGGCTCAGAAGCGATTTCGTAATTCCCTCATATTTCCCTCTAACAAGCTCTAATTTTCTTGAACCTTTTCCCATATCAATAATATTATATAGGGCGATTATTGACCAAGAATTGGGGTCCTAATTCAACCAAACAGAAAAATTGACCTTTCAGGCCAAATCTCCTAGGCAGCTGCCTAGGGCTCCGAAGCGATTTCGTAATTCCCTCATATTTCCCTCTAACAAGCTCTAATTTTTTTGAACCTTTTCCCATATCAATAATATTATATAGGGCTATTATTGTCCATGAATTGGGGTCCTAATTCAACCAAACAAAAAAATTGACAGTTCAGGCCAAATCTCCTAGGCAGCTGCCTAGGTCTACGAAGCGAGCTCGTAATTCACTCATATTTCACTCTAACAAGCTCTAATTTTTTTGAACCTTTTCCAATCTCAATAATATTATATAGGGCGATTATTCACCATGAATTGGGGTCCTAATTCAACCAAACAAAAAAATTGACCGTTCAGGCCAAATCTCCTAGGCAGCTGCCTAGGGCTCCGAGGCGATCTCGTAATTCACTCATTTTTCTCTCTAACAAGATCTAATTTTTTTGAACCTTTGCCCATCTCAATAATATTATATAGGGCTATTTTTGACCATGAATTGGGGTCCTAATTCAACCAAACAAAAAAATTGACCTTTCAGGCCAAATCTCCTAGGCAGCTGCCTAGGGCTCCGAAGCGATTTCGTAATTCACTCATATCTCTCTCTAACAAGCTCTAATTTTTTTGAACCTTTTCCCATCTCAATAATATTATATAGGGCGATTATTGACCATGAATTGGGGTCCTAATTCAACCAAACAAAAAATTTGACCTTTCAGGCCAAATCTCCTAGGCAGCTGCCTAGGACTCCGAAGAGATTTCGTAATTCACTCATATTTCTCTCTAACAAGCTCTAATTTTTTTGAACCTTTTCCCATCTCAATAATATTATATAGGGCGAATATTGACCATGAATTGCGGTCCTAATTCAACCAAACAAAAAAATTGACCGTTCAGGCCAAATCTCCTAGGCAGCTGCGTAGGGCTCCGAAGCGATCTCGTAATTCACTCATTTTTCTCTCTAACAAGATCTAATTTTTTTGAACCTTTGCCCATCTCAATAATATTATATAGGGCTATTTTTGACCATGAATTGGGGTCCTAATTCAACCAAACAAAAAAATTGACCTTTCAGGCCAAATCTCCTAGGCAGCTGCCTAGTGCTCCGAAGCGATTTCGTAATTCACTCATATCTTTCTCTAACAAGCTCTAATTTTTTTGAACCTTTTCCCATCTCAATAATATTATATAGGGCGATTATTGACCATGAATTGGGGTCCTAATTCAACCAAACAAAAAAATTGAACATTCAGGAAGAATCTCCTAGGCTGCTGCCTAGGGCTCCGAAGCGATCTCGTAATTCACTCATATTTCTCTCTAACAAGCTCTAATTTTTTTGAACCTTTTCCCATCTCAATAATATTATATAGGGCTATTATTGACAATGAATTGGGGTCCTAATTCAACCAAACAAAAAAATTGACCATTCAGGCCGAATCTCCTAGGCTGCTGCCTAGGGCTCCGAAGCGTTCTCGTAATTCACTCATATTTCTCTCTAACAAGCTCTAATTTTTTTGAACCTTTTCCCATCTCAATAATATTATATAGGGCGATTATTGACCATGAATTGCGGTCCTAATTCAACCAAACAAAAAAATTGACCGTTCAGGCCAAATCTCCTAGGCAGCTGCGTAGGGCTCCGAAGCGATCTCGTAATTCACTCATTTTTCTCTCTAACAAGATCTAATTTTTTTGAACCTTTGCCCATCTCAATAATATTATATAGGGCTATTTTTGACCATGAATTGGGGTCCTAATTCAACCGAACAAAAAAATTGACCTTTCAGGCCAAATCTCCTAGGCAGCTGCCTAGGGCTCCGAAGCGATTTCGTAATTCACTCATATCTCTCTCTAACAAGCTCTAATTTTTTTGAACCATTTCCAATCTCAATAATATTATATAGGGCTATTATTGACCATGAATTGGGGACCTAATTCAACCAAACAAAAAAATTGACCTTTCAGGCCAAATCTCCTAGGCTGCTGCCTAGGGCTCAGAAGCGATTTCGTAATTCCCTCATATTTCCCTCTAACAAGCTCTAATTTTCTTGAACCTTTTCCCATATCAATAATAATATATAGGGCGATTATTGACCAAGAATTGGGGTCCTAATTCAACCAAACAGAAAAATTGACCTTTCAGGCCAAATCTCCTAGGCAGCTGCCTAGGGCTCCGAAGCGATTTCGTAATTCCCTCATATTTCCCTCTAACAAGCTCTAATTTTTTTGAACCTTTTCCCATATCAATAATATTATATAGGGCTATTATTGTCCATGAATTGGGGTCCTAATTCAACCAAACAAAAAAATTGACAGTTCAGGCCAAATCTCCTAGGCAGCGGCCTAGGTCTACGAAGCGAGCTCGTAATTCACTCATATTTCACTCTAACAAGCTCTAATTTTTTTGAACCTTTTCCAATCTCAATAATATTATATAGGGCGATTATTCACCATGAATTGGGGTCCTAATTCAACCAAACAAAAAAATTGACCGTTCAGGCCAAATCTCCTAGGCAGCTGCCTAGGGCTCCGAAGCGATCTCGTAATTCACTCATTTTTCTCTCTAACAAGATCTAATTTTTTTGAACCTTTGCCCATCTCAATAATATTATATAGGGCTATTTTTGACCATGAATTGGGGTCCTAATTCAACCAAACAAAAAAATTGACCTTTCAGGCCAAATCTCCTAGGCAGCTGCCTAGGGCTCCGAAGCGATTTCGTAATTCACTCATATCTCTCTCTAACAAGCTCTAATTTTTTTGAACCTTTTCCCATCTGAATAATATTATATAGGGCGATTATTGACCATGAGTTGGGGTCCTAATTCAACCAAACAAAAAATTTGACCTTTCAGGCCAAATCTCCTAGGCAGCTGCCTAGGACTCCGAAGAGATTTCGTAATTCACTCATATTTCTCTCTAAAAAGCTCTAATTTTTTTGAACCTTTTCCCATCTCAATAATATTATATAGGGCGATTATTGACCATGAATTTCGGTCCTAATTCAACCAAACAAAAAAATTGACCGTTCAGGCCAAATCTCCTAGGCAGCTGCGTAGGGCTCCGAAGCGATCTCGTAATTCACTCATTTTTCTCTCTAACAAGATCTAATTTTTTTGAACCTTTGCCCATCTCAATAATATTATATAGGGCTATTTTTGACCATGAATTGGGGTCCTAATTCAACCAAACAAAAAAATTGACCTTTCAGGCCAAATCTCCTAGGCAGCTGCCTAGGGCTCCGAAGCGATTTCGTAATTCACTCATATCTCTCTCTAACAAGCTCTAATTTTTTTGAACCATTTCCAATCTCAATAATATTATATAGGGCTATTATTGACCATGAATTGGGGACCTAATTCAACCAAACAAAAAAATTGACCTTTCAGGCCAAATCTCCTAGGCTGCTGCCTAGGGCTCAGAAGCGATTTCGTAATTCCCTCATATTTCCCTCTAACAAGCTCTAATTTTCTTGAACCTTTTCCCATATCAATAATATTATATAGGGCGATTATTGACCAAGAATTGGGGTCCTAATTCAACCAAACAGAAAAATTGACCTTTCAGGCCAAATCTCCTAGGCAGCTGCCTAGGGCTCCGAAGCGATTTCGTAATTCCCTCATATTTCCCTCTAACAAGCTCTAATTTTTTTGAACCTTTTCCCATATCAATAATATTATATAGGGCTATTATTGTCCATGAATTGGGGTCCTAATTCAACCAAACAAAAAAATTGACAGTTCAGGCCAAATCTCCTAGGCAGCTGCCTAGGTCTACGAAGCGAGCTCGTAATTCACTCATATTTCACTCTAACAAGCTCTAATTTTTTTGAACCTTTTCCAATCTCAATAATATTATATAGGGCGATTATTCACCATGAATTGGGGTCCTAATTCAACCAAACAAAAAAATTGACCGTTCAGGCCAAATCTCCTAGGCAGCTGCCTAGGGCTCCGAGGCGATCTCGTAATTCACTCATTTTTCTCTCTAACAAGATCTAATTTTTTTGAACCTTTGCCCATCTCAATAATATTATATAGGGCTATTTTTGACCATGAATTGGGGTCCTAATTCAACCAAACAAAAAAATTGACCTTTCAGGCCAAATCTCCTAGGCAGCTGCCTAGGGCTCCGAAGCGATTTCGTAATTCACTCATATCTCTCTCTAACAAGCTCTAATTTTTTTGAACCTTTTCCCATCTCAATAATATTATATAGGGAGATTATTGACCATGAATTGGGGTCCTAATTCAACCAAACAAAAAATTTGACCTTTCAGGCCAAATCTCCTAGGCAGCTGCCTAGGACTCCGAAGAGATTTCGTAATTCACTCATATTTCTCTCTAACAAGCTCTAATATTTTTGAACCTTTTCCCATCTCAATAATATTATATAGGGCGAATATTGACCATGAATTGCGGTCCTAATTCAACCAAACAAAAAAATTGACCGTTCAGGCCAAATCTCCTAGGCAGCTGCGTAGGGCTCCGAAGCGATCTCGTAATTCACTCATTTTTCTCTCTAACAAGATCTAATTTTTTTGAACCTTTGCCCATCTCAATAATATTATATAGGGCTATTTTTGACCATGAATTGGGGTCCTAATTCAACCAAACAAAAAAATTGACCTTTCAGGCCAAATCTCCTAGGCAGCTGCCTAGGGCTCCGAAGCGATTTCGTAATTCACTCATATCTTTCTCTAACAAGCTCTAATTTTTTTGAACCTTTTCCCATCTCAATAATATTATATAGGGCGATTATTGACCATGAATTGGGGTCCTAATTCAACCAAACAAAAAAATTGAACATTCAGGAAGAATCTCCTAGGCAGCTGCCTAGGGCTCCGAAGCGATCTCGTAATTCACTCATATTTCTCTCTAACAAGCTCTAATTTTTTTGAACCTTTTCCCATCTCAATAATATTATATAGGGCTATTATTGACAATGAATTGGGGTCCTAATTCAACCAAACAAAAAAATTGACCATTCAGGCCGAATCTCCTAGGCTGCTGCCTAGGGCTCCGAAGCGTTCTCGTAATTCACTCATATTTCTCTCTAACAAGCTCTAATTTTTTTGAACCTTTTCCCATCTCAATAATATTATATAGGGCGATTATTGACCATGAATTGCGGTCCTAATTCAACCAAACAAAAAAATTGACCGTTCAGGCCAAATCTCCTAGGCAGCTGCGTAGGGCTCCGAAGCGATCTCGTAATTCACTCATTTTTCTCTCTAACAAGATCTAATTTTTTTGAACCTTTGCCCATCTCAATAATATTATATAGGGCTATTTTTGACCATGAATTGGGGTCCTAATTCAACCGAACAAAAAAATTGACCTTTCAGGCCAAATCTCCTAGGCAGCTGCCTAGGGCTCCGAAGCGATTTCGTAATTCACTCATATCTCTCTCTAACAAGCTCTAATTTTTTTGAACCATTTCCAATCTCAATAATATTATATAGGGCTATTATTGACCATGAATTGGGGACCTAATTCAACCAAACAAAAAAATTGACCTTTCAGGCCAAATCTCCTAGGCTGCTGCCTAGGGCTCAGAAGCGATTTCGTAATTCCCTCATATTTCCCTCTAACAAGCTCTAATTTTCTTGAACCTTTTCCCATATCAATAATAATATATAGGGCGATTATTGACCAAGAATTGGGGTCCTAATTCAACCAAACAGAAAAATTGACCTTTCAGGCCAAATCTCCTAGGCAGCTGCCTAGGGCTCCGAAGCGATTTCGTAATTCCCTCATATTTCCCTCTAACAAGCTCTAATTTTTTTGAACCTTTTCCCATATCAATAATATTATATAGGGCTATTATTGTCCATGAATTGGGGTCCTAATTCAACCAAACAAAAAAATTGACAGTTCAGGCCAAATCTCCTAGGCAGCGGCCTAGGTCTACGAAGCGAGCTCGTAATTCACTCATATTTCACTCTAACAAGCTCTAATTTTTTTGAACCTTTTCCAATCTCAATAATATTATATAGGGCGATTATTCACCATGAATTGGGGTCCTAATTCAACCAAACAAAAAAATTGACCGTTCAGGCCAAATCTCCTAGGCAGCTGCCTAGGGCTCCGAAGCGATCTCGTAATTCACTCATTTTTCTCTCTAACAAGATCTAATTTTTTTGAACCTTTGCCCATCTCAATAATATTATATAGGGCTATTTTTGACCATGAATTGGGGTCCTAATTCAACCAAACAAAAAAATTGACCTTTCAGGCCAAATCTCCTAGGCAGCTGCCTAGGGCTCCGAAGCGATTTCGTAATTCACTCATATCTCTCTCTAACAAGCTCTAATTTTTTTGAACCTTTTCCCATCTGAATAATATTATATAGGGCGATTATTGACCATGAATTGGGGTCCTAATTCAACCAAACAAAAAATTTGACCTTTCAGGCCAAATCTCCTAGGCAGCTGCCTAGGACTCCGAAGAGATTTCGTAATTCACTCATATTTCTCTCTAGAAAGCTCTAATTTTTTTGAACCTTTTCCCATCTCAATAATATTATATAGGGCGATTATTGACCATGAATTTCGGTCCTAATTCAACCAAACAAAAAAATTGACCGTTCAGGCCAAATCTCCTAGGCAGCTGCGTAGGGCTCCGAAGCGATCTCGTAATTCACTCATTTTTCTCTCTAACAAGATCTAATTTTTTTGAACCTTTGCCCATCTCAATAATATTATATGGGGCTATTTTTGACCATGAATTGGGGTCCTAATTCAACCAAACAAAAAAATTGACCTTTCAGGCCAAATCTCCTAGGCAGCTGCCTAGGGCTCCGAAGCGATTTCGTAATTCACTCATATCTTTCTCTAACAAGCTCTAATTTTTTTGAACCTTTTCCCATCTCAATAATATTATATAGGGCGATTATTGACCATGAATTGGGGTCCTAATTCAACCAAACAAAAAAATTGAACATTCAGGAAGAATCTCCTAGGCAGCTGCCTAGGGCTCCGAAGCGATCTCGTAATTCACTCATATTTCTCTCTAACAAGCTCTAATTTTTTTGAACCTTTTCCCATCTCAATAATATTATATAGGGCTATTATTGACCATGAATTGGGGTCCTAATTCAACCAAACAAAAAAATTGACCATTCAGGCCGAATCTCCTAGGCTGCTGCCTAGGGCTCCGAAGCGTTCTCGTAATTCACTCATATTTCTCTCTAACAAGCTCTAATTTTTTTGAACCTTTTCCCATCTCAATAATATTATATAGGGCGATTATTGACCATGAATTGCGGTCCTAATTCAACCAAACAAAAAAATTGACCGTTCAGGCCAAATCTCCTAGGCAGCTGCGTAGGGCTCCGAAGCGATCTCGTAATTCACTCATTTTTCTCTCTAACAAGATCTAATTTTTTTGAACCTTTGCCCATCTCAATAATATTATATAGGGCTATTTTTGACCATGAATTGGGGTCCTAATTCAACCAAACAAAAAAATTGACCTTTCAGGCCAAATCTCCTAGGCAGCTGCCTAGGGCTCCGAAGCGATTTCGTAATTCACTCATATCTCTCTCTAACAAGCTCTAATTTTTTTGAACCATTTCCAATCTCCATAATATTATATAGGGCTATTATTGACCATGAATTGGGGACCTAATTCAACCAAACAAAAAAATTGACCTTTCAGGCCAAATCTCCTAGGCTGCTGCCTAGGGCTCAGAAGCGATTTCGTAATTCCCTCATATTTCCCTCTAACAAGCTCTAATTTTCTTGAACCTTTTCCCATATCAATAATATTATATAGGGCGATTATTGACCAAGAATTGGGGTCCTAATTCAACCAAACAGAAAAATTGACCTTTCAGGCTAAATCTCCTAGGCAGCTGCCTAGGGCTCCGAAGCGATTTCGTAATTCCCTCATATTTCCCTCTAACAAGCTCTAATTTTTTTGAACCTTTTCCCATATCAATAATATTATATAGGGCTATTATTGTCCATGAATTGGGGTCCTAATTCAACCAAACAAAAAAATTGACAGTTCAGGCCAAATCTCCTAGGCAGCTGCCTAGGTCTACGAAGCGAGCTCGTAATTCACTCATATTTCACTCTAACAAGCTCTAATTTTTTTGAACCTTTTCCAATCTCAATAATATTATATAGGGCGATTATTTACCATGAATTGGGGTCCTAATTCAACCAAACAAAAAAATTGACCGTTCAGGCCAAATCTCCTAGGGAGCTGCCTAGGGCTCCGAAGCGATCTCGTAATTCACTCATTTTTCTCTCTAACAAGATCTAATTTTTTTGAACCTTTGCCCATCTCAATAATATTATATAGGGCTATTTTTGACCATGAATTGGGGTCCTAATTCAACCAAACAAAAAAATTGACCTTTCAGGCCAAATCTCCTAGGCAGCTGCCTAGGGCTCCGAAGCGATTTCGTAATTCACTCATATCTCTCTCTAACAAGCTCTAATTTTTTTGAACCTTTTCCCATCTCAATAATATTATATAGGGCGATTATTGACCATGAATTGGGGTCCTAATTCATCCAAACAAAAAATTTGACCTTTCAGGCCAAATCTCCTAGGCAGCTGCCTAGGACTCCGAAGAGATTTCGTAATTCACTCATATTTCTCTCTAACAAGCTCTAATTTTTTTGAACCTTTTCCCATCTCAATAATATTATATAGGGCGATTATTGACCATGAATTGGGGTCCTAATTCAACCAAACAAAAAAATTGACCATTCAGGCAGAATCTCCTAGGCAGCTGCCTAGGGCTCCGAAGCGATCTCGTAATTCACTCATATTTCTCTCTAACAAGCTCTAATTTTTTTGAACCTTTTCCCATCTCAATAATATTATATAGGGCTATTATTGACCATGAATTGGGGTCCTAATTCAACCAAACAAAAAAATTGACCATTCAGGCCGAATCTCCTAGGCTGCTGCCTAGGGCTCCGAAGCGTTCTCGTAATTCACTCATATTTCTCTCTAACAAGCTCTAATTTTTTTGAACCTTTTCCCATCTCAATAATATTATATAGGGCGATTATTGACCATGAATTGCGGTCCTAATTCAACCAAACAAAAAAATTGACCGTTCAGGCCAAATCTCCTAGGCAGCTGCGTAGGGCTCCGAAGCGATCTCGTAATTCACTCATTTTTCTCTCTAACAAGATCTAATTTTTTTGAACCTTTGCCCATCTCAATAATATTATATAGGGCCATTTTTGACCATGAATTGGGGTCCTAATTCAACCAAACAAAAAAATTGACCATTCAGGCCAAATCTCCTAGGCAGCTGCCTAGGGCTCCGAAGCGATTTCGTAATTCACTCATATCTCTCTCTAACAAGCTCTAATTTTTTTGAACCTTTTCCCATCTCAATAATATTATATAGGGCGATTATTGACCATGAATTGGGGTCCTAATTCAACTAAACAAAAAATTTGACCTTTCAGGCCAAATCTCCAACGCAGCTGCCTAGGACTCCGAAGAGATTTCGTAATTCACTCATATTTCTCCCTAACAAGCTCTAATTTTTTTGAACCTTTTCCCATCTCAATAATATTATATAGGGCGATTATTGACCATCAATTGGGGTCCTAATTCAACCAAACAAAAAAATTGACCATTCAGGCAGAATCTCCTAGGCAGCTGCCTAGGGCTCCGAAGCGATCTCGTAATTCACTCATATTTCTCTCTAACAAGCTCTAATTTTTTTGAACCTTTTCCCATCTCAATAATATTATATAGGGCTATTATTGACCATGAATTGGGGTCCTAATTCAACCAAACAAAAAAATTGACCATTCAGGCCGAATCTCCTAGGCTGCTGCCTAGGGCTCCGAAGCGATCTCGTAATTCACTCATATTTCTCTCTAACAAGCTCTAATTTTTTTGAACCTTTTCCCATCTCAATAATATTATATAGGGCTATTATTGACCATGAATTGGGGTCCTAATTCAACCAAACAAAAAAATTGACCATTCAGGCCGAATCTCCTAGGCTGCTGCCTAGGGCTCCGAAGCGTTCTCGTAATTCACTCATATTTCTCTCTAACAAGCTCTAATTTTTTTGAACCTTTGCCCAGCTCAATAATATTATATAGGGCTATTTTTGACCATGAATTGGGGTCGTAATTCAACCAAACAAAAAAATTGACCTTTCAGGCCAAATCTCCTAGGCAGCTGCCTAGGGCTCCGAAGCGATTTCGTAATTCACTCATATCTCTCTCTAACAAGCTCTAATTTTTTTGAACCTTTTCCAATCTCAATAATATTATATTGGGCTATTATTGACCATGAATTGGGGACCTAATTCAACCAAACAAAAAAATTGACCTTTCAGGCCAAATCTCCTAGGCTGCTGCCTAGGGCTCCGAAGCGATCTCGTAATTCACTCATATTTCTCTCTAACAAGCTCTAATTTTTTTGAACCTTTTCCCATCTCAATAATATTATATAGGGCTATTATTGACCATGAATTGGGGTCCTAATTCAACCAAACAAAAAAATTGACCATTCAGGCCGAATCTCCTAGGCTGCTGCCTAGGGCTCCGAAGCGTTCTCGTAATTCACTCATATTTCTCTCTAACAAGCTCTAATTTTTTTGAACCTTTTCCCATCTCAATAATATTATGTAGGGCGATTATTGACCATGAATTGCGGTCCTAATTCAACCAAACAAAAAAATTGACCGTTCAGGCCAAATCTCCTAGGCAGCTGCGTAGGGCTCCGAAGCGATCTCGTAATTCACTCATTTTTCTCTCTAACAAGATCTAATTTTTTTGAACCTTTGCCCATCTCAATAATATTATATAGGGCTATTTTTGACCATGAATTGGGGTCCTAATCCAACCAAACAAAAAAATTGACCTTTCAGGCCAAATCTCCTAGGCAGCTGCCTAGGGCTCCGAAGCGATTTCGTAATTCACTCATATCTCTCTCTAACAAGCTCTAATTTTTTTGAACCTTTTCCAATCTCAATAATATTATATAGGGCTATTATTGACCATGAATTGGGGACCTAATTCAACCAAACAAAAAAATTGACCTTTCAGGCCAAATCTCCTAGGCTGCTGCCTAGGGCTCAGAAGCGATTTCGTAATTCCCTCATATTTCCCTCTAACAAGCTCTAATTTTCTTGAACCTTTTCCCATATCAATAATATTATATAGGGCGATTATTGACCAAGAATTGGGGTCCTAATTCAACCAAACAGAAATATTGACCTTTCAGGCCAAATCTCCTAGGCAGCTGCCTAGGGCTCCGAAGCGATTTCGTAATTCCCTCATATTTCCCTCTAACAAGCTCTAATTTTTTTGAACCTTTTCCCATATCAATAATATTATATAGGGCTATTATTGTCCATGAATTGGGGTCCTAATTCAACCAAACAAAAAAATTGACAGTTCAGGCCAAATCTCCTAGGCAGCTGCCTAGGTCTACGAAGCGAGCTCGTAATTCACTCATATTTCACTCTAACAAGCTCTAATTTTTTTGAACCTTTTCCAATCTCAATAATATTATATAGGGCGATTATTTACCATGAATTGGGGTCGTAATTCAACCAAACAAAAAAATTGACCGTTCAGGCCAAATCTCCTAGGCAGCTGCCTAGGGCTCCGAAGCGATCTCGTAATTCACTCATTTTTCTCTCTAACAAGATCTAATTTTTTTGAACCTTTGCCCAGCTCAATAATATTATATAGGGCTATTTTTGACCATGAATTGGGGTCCTAATTCAACCAAACAAAAAAATTGACCTTTCAGGCCAAATCTCCTAGGCAGCTGCCTAGGGCTCCGAAGCGATTTCGTAATTCACTCATATCTCTCTCTAACAAGCTCTAATTTTTTTGAACCTTTTCCCATCTCAATAATATTATATAGGGCGATTATTGACCATGAATTGGGGTCCTAATTCAACCAAACAAAAAAATTGACCATTCAGGCAGAATCTCCTAGGCAGCTGCCTAGGGCTCCGAAGCGATCTCGTAATTCACTCATATTTCTCTCTAACAAGCTCTAATTTTTTTGAACCTTTTCCCATCTCAATAATATTATATAGGGCTATTATTGACCATGAATTGGGGTCCTAATTCAACCAAACAAAAAAATTGACCATTCAGGCCGAATCTCCTAGGCTGCTGCCTAGGGCTCCGAAGCGTTCTCGTAATTCACTCATATTTCTCTCTAACAAGCTCTAATTTTTTTGAACCTTTTCCCATCTCAATAATATTATATAGGGCGATTATTGACCATGAATTGCGGTCCTAATTCAACCAAACAAAAAAATTGACCGTTCAGGCCAAATCTCCTAGGCAGCTGCGTAGGGCTCCGAAGCGATCTCGTAATTCACTCATTTTTCTCTCTAACAAGATCTAATTTTTTTGAACCTTTGCCCATCTCAATAATATTATATAGGGCCATTTTTGACCATGAATTGGGGTCCTAATTCAACCAAACAAAAAAATTGACCTTTCAGGCCAAATCTCCTAGGCAGCTGCCTAGGGCTCCGAAGCGATTTCGTAATTCACTCATATCTCTCTCTAACAAGCTCTAATTTTTTTGAACCTTTTCCCATCTCAATAATATTATATAGGGCGATTATTGACCATGAATTGGGGTCCTAATTCAACTAAACAAAAAATTTGACCTTTCAGGCCAAATCTCCAACGCAGCTGCCTAGGACTCCGAAGAGATTTCGTAATTCACTCATATTTCTCCCTAACAAGCTCTAATTTTTTTGAACCTTTTCCCATCTCAATAATATTATATAGGGCGATTATTGACCATCAATTGGGGTCCTAATTCAACCAAACAAAAAAATTGACCATTCAGGCAGAATCTCCTAGGCAGCTGCCTAGGGCTCCGAAGCGATCTCGTAATTCACTCATATTTCTCTCTAACAAGCTCTAATTTTTTTGAACCTTTTCCCATCTCAATAATATTATATAGGGCTATTATTGACCATGAATTGGGGTCCTAATTCAACCAAACAAAAAAATTGACCATTCAGGCCGAATCTCCTAGGCTGCTGCCTAGGGCTCCGAAGCGATCTCGTAATTCACTCATATTTCTCTCTAACAAGCTCTAATTTTTTTGAACCTTTTCCCATCTCAATAATATTATATAGGGCTATTATTGACCATGAATTGGGGTCCTAATTCAACCAAACAAAAAAATTGACCATTCAGGCCGAATCTCCTAGGCTGCTGCCTAGGGCTCCGAAGCGTTCTCGTAATTCACTCATATTTCTCTCTAACAAGCTCTAATTTTTTTGAACCTTTGCCCAGCTCAATAATATTATATAGGGCTATTTTTGACCATTAATTGGGGTCGTAATTCAACCAAACAAAAAAATTGACCTTTCAGGCCAAATCTCCTAGGCAGCTGCCTAGGGCTCCGAAGCGATTTCGTAATTCACTCATATCTCTCTCTAACAAGCTCTAATTTTTTTGAACCTTTTCCAATCTCAATAATATTATATAGGGCTATTATTGACCATGAATTGGGGACCTAATTCAACCAAACAAAAAAATTGACCTTTCAGGCCAAATCTCCTAGGCTGCTGCCTAGGGCTCCGAAGCGATCTCGTAATTCACTCATATTTCTCTCTAACAAGCTCTAATTTTTTTGAACCTTTTCCCATCTCAATAATATTATATAGGGCTATTATTGACCATGAATTGGGGTCCTAATTCAACCAAACAAAAAAATTGACCATTCAGGCCGAATCTCCTAGGCTGCTGCCTAGGGCTCCGAAGCGTTCTCGTAATTCACTCATATTTCTCTCTAACAAGCTCTAATTTTTTTGAACCTTTTCCAATCTCAATAATATTATATAGGGCTATTATTGACCATGAATTGGGGACCTAATTCAACCAAACAAAAAAATTGACCTTTCAGGCCAAATCTCCTAGGCTGCTGCCTAGGGCTCCGAAGCGATCTCGTAATTCACTCATATTTCTCTCTAACAAGCTCTAATTTTTTTGAACCTTTTCCCATCTCAATAATATTATATAGGGCTATTATTGACCATGAATTGGGGTCCTAATTCAACCAAACAAAAAAATTGACCATTCAGGCCGAATCTCCTAGGCTGCTGCCTAGGGCTCCGAAGCGTTCTCGTAATTCACTCATATTTCTCTCTAACAAGCTCTAGTTTTTTTGAACCTTTTCCCATCTCAATAATATTATGTAGGGCGATTATTGACCATGAATTGCGGTCCTAATTCAACCAAACAAAAAAATTGACCGTTCAGGCCAAATCTCCTAGGCAGCTGCGTAGGGCTCCGAAGCGATCTCGTAATTCACTCATTTTTCTCTCTAACAAGATCTAATTTTTTTGAACCTTTGCCCATCTCAATAATATTATATAGGGCTATTTTTGACCATGAATTGGGGTCCTAATCCAACCAAACAAAAAAATTGACCTTTCAGGCCAAATCTCCTAGGCAGCTGCCTAGGGCTCCGAAGCGATTTCGTAATTCACTCATATCTCTCTCTAACAAGCTCTAATTTTTTTGAACCTTTTCCAATCTCAATAATATTATATAGGGCTATTATTGACCATGAATTGGGGACCTAATTCAACCAAACAAAAAAATTGACAGTTCAGGCCAAATCTCCTAGGCTGCTGCCTAGGGCTCAGAAGCGATTTCGTAATTCCCTCATATTTCCCTCTAACAAGCTCTAATTTTCTTGAACCTTTTCCCATATCAATAATATTATATAGGGCGATTATTGACCAAGAATTGGGGTCCTAATTCAACCAAACAAAAAAATTGACCTTTCAGGCCAAATCTCCTAGGCAGCTGCCTAGGGCTCCGAAGCGATTTCGTAATTCCCTCATATTTCCCTCTAACAAGCTCTAATTTTTTTGAACCTTTTCCCATATCAATAATATTATATAGGGCTATTATTGTCCATGAATTGGGGTCCTAATTCAACCAAACAAAAAAATTGACAGTTCAGGCCAAATCTCCTAGGCAGCTGCCTAGGTCTACGAAGCGATTTCGTAATTCACTAATATCTCTCTCTAACAAGCTCTAATTTTTTTGAACCTTTTCCAATCTCAATAATATTATATAGGGCGATTATTTACCATGAATTGGGGTCGTAATTCAACCAAACAAAAAAATTGACCGTTCCGGCCAAATCTCCTAGGCAGCTGCCTAGGGCTCCGAAGCGATCTCGTAATTCACTCATTTTTCTCTCTAACAAGATCTAATTTTTTTGAACCTTTGCCCAGCTCAATAATATTATATAGGGCTATTTTTGACCATGAATTGGGGTCCTAATTCAACCAAACAAAAAAATTGACCTTTCAGGCCAAATCTCCTAGGCAGCTGCCTAGGGCTCCGAAGCGATTTCGTAATTCACTCATATCTCTCTCTAACAAGCTCTAATTTTTTTGAACCTTTTCCCATCTCAATAATATTATATAGGGCGATTATTGACCATGAATTGCGGTCCTAATTCAACCAAACAAAAAAATTGACCGTTCAGGCCAAATCTCCTTGGCAGCTGCGTAGGGCTCCGAAGCGATCTCGTAATTCACTCATTTTTCTCTCTAACAAGATCTAATTTTTTTGAACCTTTGCCCATCTCAATAATATTATATAGGGCTACTTTTGACCATGAATTGGGGTCCTAATTCAACCAAACAAAAAAATTGACCTTTCAGGCCAAATCTCCTAGGCAGCTGCCTAGGGCTCCGAAGCGATTTCGTAATTCACTCATATCTCTCTCTAACAAGCTCTAATTTTTTTGAACCTTTTCCCATCTCAATAATATTATATAGGGCGATTATTGACCATGAATTGCGGTCCTAATTCAACCAAACAAAAAAATTGACCGTTCAGGCCAAATCTCCTTGGCAGCTGCGTAGGGCTCCGAAGCGATCTCGTAATTCACTCATTTTTCTCTCTAACAAGATCTAATTTTTTTGAACCTTTGCCCATCTCAATAATATTATATAGGGCTACTTTTGACCATGAATTGGGGTCCTAATTCAACCAAACAAAAAAATTGACCTTTCAGGCCAAATCTCCTAGGCAGCTGCCTAGGGCTCCGAAGCGATCTCGTAATTCACTCATATTTCTCTCTAACAAGCTCTAATTTTTTTGAACCTTTTCCCATATCAATAATATTATATAGGGCGATTATTGACCAAGAATTGGGGTCCTAATTCAACCAAACAGAAATATTGACCTTTCAGGCCAAATCTCCTAGGCTGCTGCCTAGGGCTCCGAAGCGATTTCGTAATTCCCTCATATTTCCCTCTAACAAGCTCTAATTTTTTTGAACCTTTTCCCATATCAATAATATTATATAGGGCTATTATTGTCCATGAATTGGGGTCCTAATTCAACCAAACAAAAAAATTGACAGTTCAGGCCAAATCTCCTAGGCAGCTGCCTAGGTCTACGAAGCGAGCTCGTAATTCACTCATATTTCACTCTAACAAGCTCTAATTTTTTTGAACCTTTTCCAATCTCAATAATATTATATAGGGCGATTATTTACCATGAATTGGGGTCCTAATTCAACCAAACAAAAAAATTGACCGTTCAGGCCAAATCTCCTAGGCAGCTGCCTAGGGCTCCGAAGCGATCTCGTAATTCACTCATTTTTCTCTCTAACAAGATCTAATTTTTTTGAACCTTTTCCCAGCTCAATAATATTATATAGGGCTATTTTTGACCATGAATTGGGGTCCTAATTCAACCAAACAAAAAAATTGACCTTTCAGGCCAAATCTCCTAGGCAGCTGCCTAGGGCTCCGAAGCGATTTCGTAATTCACTCATATCTCTCTCTAACAAGCTCTAATTTTTTTGAACCTTTTCCCATCTCAATAATATTATATAGGGCGATTATTGACCATGAATTGGGGTCCTAATTCAACCAAACAAAAAATTTGACCTTTCAGGCCAAATCTCCTAGGCAGCTGCCTAGGACTCCGAAGAGATTTCGTAATTCACTCATATTTCTCTCTAACACGCTCTAATTTTTTTGAACCTTTTCCCATCTCAATAATATTATATAGGGCGATTATTGACCATGAATTGGGGTCCTAATTCAACCAAACAAAAAAATTGACCATTCAGGCAGAATCTCCTAGGCAGCTGCCTAGGGCTCCGAAGCGATCTCGTAATTCACTCATATTTCTCTCTAACAAGCTCTAATTTTTTTGAACCTTTTCCCATCTCAATAATATTATATAGGGTTATTATTGACCATGAATTGGGGTCCTAATTCAACCAAACAAAAAAATTGACCATTCAGGCCGAATCTCCTAGGCTGCTGCCTAGGGCTCCGAAGCGTTCTCGTAATTCACTCATATTTCTCTCTAACAAGCTCTAATTTTTTTGAACCTTTTCCCATCTCAATAATATTATATAGGGCGATTATTGACCATGAATTCCGGTCCTAATTCAACCAAACAAAAAAATTGACCGTTCAGGCCAAATCTCCTAGGCAGCTGCGTAGGGCTCCGAAGCGATCTCGTAATTCACTCATTTTTCTCTCTAACAAGATCTAATTTTTTTGAACCTTTGCCCATCTCAATAATATTATATAGGGCTACTTTTGACCATGAATTGGGGTCCTAATTCAACCAAACAAAAAAATTGACCTTTCAGGCCAAATCTCCTAGGCAGCTGCCTAGGGCTCCGAAGCGATTTCGTAATTCACTCATATCTCTCTCTAACAAGCTCTAATTTTTTTGAACCTTTTCCCATCTCAATAATATTATATAGGGCGATTATTGACCATGAATTGCGGTCCTAATTCAACCAAACAAAAAAATTGACCGTTCAGGCCAAATCTCCTTGGCAGCTGCGTAGGGCTCCGAAGCGATCTCGTAATTCACTCATTTTTCTCTCTAACAAGATCTAATTTTTTTGAACCTTTGCCCATCTCAATAATATTATATAGGGCTACTTTTGACCATGAATTGGGGTCCTAATTCAACCAAACAAAAAAATTGACCTTTCAGGCCAAATCTCCTAGGCAGCTGCCTAGGACTCCGAAGCGATTTCGTAATTCACTCATATCTCTCTCTAACAAGCTCTAATTTTTTTGAACCATTTCCAATCTCAATAATATTATAAAGGGCTATTATTGACCATGAATTGGGGACCTAATTCAACCAAACAAAAAAATTGACCTTTCAGGCCAAATCTCCTAGGCTGCTGCCTAGGGCTTAGAAGCGATTTCGTAATTCCCTCATATTTCCCTCTAACAAGCTCTAATTTTCTTGAACCTTTTCCCATATCAATAATATTATATAGGGCGATTATTGACCAAGAATTGGGGTCCTAATTCAACCAAACAGAAAAATTGACCTTTCAGGCCAAATCTCCTAGGCAGCTGCCTAGGGCTCCGAAGCGATTTCGTAATTCCCTCATATTTCCCTCTAAAAAGCTCTAATTTTTTTGAACCTTTTCCCATATCAATAATATTATATAGGGCTATTATTGTCCGTGAATTGGGGTCCTAATTCAACCAAACAAAAAAATTGACAGTTCAGGCCAAATCTCCTAGGCCGCTGCCTAGGTCTATGAAGCGAGCTCGTAATTCACTCATATTTCTCTCTAACAAGCTCTAATTTTTTTGAACCTTTTCCAATCTCAATATATATTATATAGGGCGATTATTTACCATGAATTGGGGTTCTAATTCAACCAAACAAAAAAATTGACCGTTCAGGCCAAATCTCCTAGGCAGCAGCGTAGGGCTCCGAAGCGATCTCGTAATTCACTCATTTTTCTCTCTAACAAGATCTAATTTTTTTGAACCTTTGCCCATCTCAATAATATTATATAGGGCTATTTTTGACCATGAATTGGGGTCCTAATTCAACCAAACAAAAAAATTGACCTTTCAGGCCAAATCTCCTTGGCAGATGCCTAGGGCTCCGAAGCGATTTCGTAATTCACTCATATCTCTCTCTAACAAGCTCTAATTTTTTTGAACCTTTTCCCATCTCAATAATATTATATAGGGCGATTATTGACCATGAATTGGGGTCCTAATTCAACCAAACAAAAAATTTGACCTTTCAGGCCAAATCTCCTAGGCAGCTGCCTAGGACTCCGAAGAGATTTCGTAATTCACTCATATTTCTCTCTAACAAGCTCTAATTTTTTTGAACCTTTTCCCATCTCAATAATATTATATAGGGCGATTATTGACCATGAATTGGGGTCCTAATTCAACCAAACAAAAAAATTGACCATTCAGGCAGAATCTCCTAGGCAGCTGCCTAGGGCTCCGAAGCGATCTCGTAATTCACTCATATTTCTCTCTAACAAGCTCTAATTTTTTTGAACCTTTTCCCATCTCAATAATATTATATAGGGCTATTATTGACCATGAATTGGGGTCCTAATTCAACCAAACAAAAAAATTGACCATTCAGGCCAAATCTCCTAGGCTGCTGCCTAGGGCCCCGAAGCGTTCTCGTAATTCACTCATATTTCTCTCTAACAAGCTCTAATTTTTTTGAACCTTTTCCCATCTCAATAATATTATATAGGGCGATTATTGACCATGAATTGGGGTCCTAATTCAACCAAACAAAAAAATTGACCGTTCAGGCAGAATCTCCTAGGCAGCTGCCTAGGGCTCCGAAGCGATCTCGTAATTCACTCATTTTTCTCTCTAACAAGCTCTAATTTTTTTGAACCTTTTCCCATCTCAATAATATTATATAGGGCTATTATTGACCATGAATTGGGGTCCTAATTCAACCAAACAAAAAAATTGACCATTCAGGTAGAATCTCCTAGGCTGCTGCCTAGGGCTCCGAAGCGATTTCGTAATTCACTCATATCTCTCTCTAACAAGCTCTAATTTTTTTGAACCTTTTCCCATCTCAATAATATTATATAGGGCGATTATTGACCATGAATTGGGGTCCTAATTCAACCAAACAAAAAAATTGACCGTTCAGGCCAAATCTCCTAGGCAGCTGCCTAGGGCTCCGAAGCGATCTCGTAATTCACTCATTTTTCTCTCTAACAAGATCTAATTTTTTTGAACCTTTGCCCATCTCAATAATATTATATAGGGCTATTTTTTACCATGAATTGGGGTCCTAATTCAACCAAACAAAAAAATTGACCTTTCAGGCCAAATCTCCTAGGCAGCTGCCTAGGGCTCCGAAGCGATTTTGTAATTCACTCATATCTCTCTCTAACAAGCTCTAATTTTTTTGAACCTTTTCCCATCTCAATAATATTATATAGGGCGATTATTGACCATGAATTGGGGTCCTAATTCAACCAAACAAAAAAATTGACCGTTCAGGCCAAATCTCCTAGGCAGCTGCCTAGGGCTCCGAAGCGATCTCGTAATTCACTCATTTTTCTCTCTAACAAGATCTAATTTTTTTGAACCTTTGCCCAGCTCAATAATATTATATAGGGCTATTTTTGACCATGAATTGGGGTCCTAATTCAACCAAACAAAAAAATTGACCTTTCAGGCAGAATCTCCTAGGCAGCTGCCTAGGGCTCCGAAGCGATCTCGTAATTCACTCATATTTCTCTCTAACAAGCTCTAATTTTTTTGAACCTTTTCCCATCTCAATAATATTATATAGGGCTATTATTGACCATGAATTGGGGACCTAATTCAACCAAACAAAAAAATTGACCATTCAGGCCAAATCTCCTAGGCTGCTGCCTAGGGCTCCGAAGCGATTTCGTAATTCACTCATATTTCTCTCTAACAAGCTCTAATTTTTTTGAACCTTTTCCCATCTCAATAATATTATATAGGGCGATTATTGACCATGAATTGGGGTCCTAATTCAACCAAACAAAAAAATTGACCGTTCAGGCAGAATCTCCTAGGCAGCTGCCTAGGGCTCGGAAGCGATCTCGTAATTCACTCATTTTTCTCTCTAACAAGCTCTAATTTTTTTGAACCTTTTCCCATCTCAATAATATTATATAGGGCTATTATTGACCATGAATTGGGGACCTAATTCAACCAAACAAAAAAATTGACCATTCAGGCCAAATCTCCTAGGCTGCTGCCTAGGGCTCCGAAGCGTTCTCGTAATTCACTCATATTTCTCTCTAACAAGCTCTAATTTTTTTGAACCTTTTCCCATCTCAATAATATTATATAGGGCGATTATTGACCATGAATTGCGGTCCTAATTCAACCAAACAAAAAAATTGACCGTTCAGGCCAAATCTCCTAGGCAGCTGCGTAGGGCTCCGAAGCGATCTCGTAATTCACTCATTTTTCTCTCTAACAAGATCTAATTTTTTTGAACCTTTGCCCATCTCAATAATATTATATAGGGCTACTTTTGACCATGAATTGGGGTCCTAATTCAACCAAACAAAAAAATTGACCTTTCAGGCCAAATCTCCTAGGCAGCTGCCTAGGGCTCCGAAGCGATTTCGTAATTCACTCATATCTCTCTCTAACAAGCTCTAATTTTTTTGAACCTTTTCCCATCTCAATAATATTATATAGGGCGATTATTGACCATGAATTGGGGTCCTAATTCAACCAAACAATAAAATTGACCGTTCAGGCCAAATCTCCTAGGCAGCTGCGTAGGGCTCCGAAGCGATCTCGTAAGTCACTCATTTTTCTCTCTAACAAGATCTAATTTTTTTTAACCTTTGCCCATCTCAATAATATTATATAGGGCTACTTTTGACCATGAATTGGGGTCCTAATTCAACCAAACAAAAAAATTGACCTTTCAGGCCAAATCTCCTAGGCTGCTGCCTAGGACTCCGAAGCGATTTCGTAATTCACTCATATCTCTCTCTAACAAGCTCTAATTTTTTTGAACCATTTCCAATCTCAATAATATTATATAGGGCTATTATTGACCATGAATTGGGGACCTAATTCAACCAAACAAAAAAATTGACCTTTCAGGCCAAATCTCCTAGGCTGCTGCCTAGGGCTCAGAAGCGATTTCGTAATTCCCTCATATTTCCCTCTAACAAGCTCTAATTTTCTTGAACCTTTTCCCATATCAATAATATTATATAGGGCGATTATTGACCAAGAATTGGGGTCCTAATTCAACCAAACAGAAAAATTGACCTTTCAGGCCAAATCTCCTAGGCAGCTGCCTAGGGCTCCGAAGCGATTTCGTAATTCCCTCATATTTCCCTCTAAAAAGCTCTAATTTTTTTGAACCTTTTCCCATATCAATAATATTATATAGGGCTATTATTGTCCGTGAATTGGGGTCCTAATTCAACCAAACAAAAAAATTGACAGTTCAGGCCAAATCTCCTAGGCCGCTGCCTAGGTCTATGAAGCGAGCTCGTAATTCACTCATATTTCTCTCTAACAAGCTCTAATTTTTTTGAACCTTTTCCAATCTCAATAATATTATATAGGGCGATTATTTACCATGAATTGGGGTTCTAATTCAACCAAACAAAAAAATTGACCGTTCAGGCCAAATCTCCTAGGCAGCTGCGTAGGGCTCCGAAGCGATCTCGTAATTCACTCATTTTTCTCTCTAACAAGATCTAATTTTTTTGAACCTTTGCCCATCTCAATAATATTATATAGGGCTATTTTTGACCATGAATTGGGGTCCTAATTCAACCAAACAAAAAAATTGACCTTTCAGGCCAAATCTCCTAGGCAGATGCCTAGGGCTCCGAAGCGATTTCGTAATTCACTCATATCTCTCTCTAACAAGCTCTAATTTTTTTGAACCTTTTCCCATCTCAATAATATTATATAGGGCGATTATTGACCATGAATTGGGGTCCTAATTTAACCAAACAAAAAATTTGACCTTTCAGGCCAAATCTCCTAAGCAGCTGCCTAGGACTCCGAAGAGATTTCGTAATTCACTCATATTTCTCTCTAACAAGCTCTAATTTTTTTGAACCTTTTCCCATCTCAATAATATTATATAGGGCGATTATTGACCATGAATTGGGGTCCTAATTCAACCAAACAATAAAATTGACCGTTCAGGCCAAATCTCCTAGGCAGCTGCGTAGGGCTCCGAAGCGATCTCGTAATTCACTCATTTTTCTCTCTAACAAGATCTAATTTTTTTTAACCTTTGCCCATCTCAATAATATTATATAGGGCTACTTTTGACCATGAATTGGGGTCCTAATTCAACCAAACAAAAAAATTGACCTTTCAGGCCAAATCTCCTAGGCTGCTGCCTAGGACTCCGAAGCGATTTCGTAATTCACTCATATCTCTCTCTAACAAGCTCTAATTTTTTTGAACCATTTCCAATCTCAATAATATTATATAGGGCTATTATTGACCATGAATTGGGGACCTAATTCAACCAAACAAAAAAATTGACCTTTCAGGCCAAATCTCCTAGGCTGCTGCCTAGGGCTCAGAAGCGATTTCGTAATTCCCTCATATTTCCCTCTAACAAGCTCTAATTTTCTTGAACCTTTTCCCATATCAATAATATTATATAGGGCGATTATTGACCAAGAATTGGGGTCCTAATTCAACCAAACAGAAAAATTGACCTTTCAGGCCAAATCTCCTAGGCAGCTGCCTAGGGCTCCGAAGCGATTTCGTAATTCCCTCATATTTCCCTCTAAAAAGCTCTAATTTTTTTGAACCTTTTCCCATATCAATAATATTATATAGGGCTATTATTGTCCGTGAATTGGGGTCCTAATTCAACCAAACAAAAAAATTGACAGTTCAGGCCAAATCTCCTAGGCCGCTGCCTAGGTCTATGAAGCGAGCTCGTAATTCACTCATATTTCTCTCTAACAAGCTCTAATTTTTTTGAACCTTTTCCAATCTCAATAATATTATATAGGGCGATTATTTACCATGAATTGGGGTTCTAATTCAACCAAACAAAAAAATTGACCGTTCAGGCCAAATCTCCTAGGCAGCTGCGTAGGGCTCCGAAGCGATCTCGTAATTCACTCATTTTTCTCTCTAACAAGATCTAATTTTTTTGAACCTTTGCCCATCTCAATAATATTATATAGGGCTATTTTTGACCATGAATTGGGGTCCTAATTCAACCAAACAAAAAAATTGACCTTTCAGGCCAAATCTCATAGGCAGATGCCTAGGGCTCCGAAGCGATTTCGTAATTCACTCATATCTCTCTCTAACAAGCTCTAATTTTTTTGAACCTTTTCCCATCTCAATAATATTATATAGGGCGATTATTGACCATGAATTGGGGTCCTAATTCAACCAAACAAAAAATTTGACCTTTCAGGCCAAATCTCCTAAGCAGCTGCCTAGGACTCCGAAGAGATTTCGTAATTCACTCATATTTCTCTCTAACAAGCTCTAATTTTTTTGAACCTTTTCCCATCTCAATAATATTATATAGGGCGATTATTGACCATGAATTGGGGTCCTAATTCAACCAAACAAAAAAATTGACCATTCAGGCAGAATCTCCTAGGCAGCTGCCTAGGGCTCCGAAGCGATCTCGTAATTCACTCATATTTCTCTCTAACAAGCTCTAATTTTTTTGAACCTTTTCCCATCTCAATAATATTATATAGGGCTATTATTGACCATGAATTGGGGTCCTAATTCAACCAAACAAAAAAATTGACCATTCAGGTAGAATCTCCTAGGCTGCTGCCTAGGGTCCCGAAGCGTTCTCGTAATTCACTCATATTTCTCTCTAACAAGCTCTAATTTTTTTGAACCTTTTCCCATCTCAATAATATTATATAGGGCGATTATTGACCATGAATTGCGGTCCTAATTCAACCAAACAAAAAAATTGACCGTTCAGGCCAAATCTCCTAGGCAGCTGCGTAGGGCTCCGAAGCGATCTCGTAATTCACTCATTTTTCTCTCTAACAAGATCTAATTTTTTTGAACCTTTGCCCATCTCAATAATATTATATAGGGCTATTTTTGACCATGAATTGGGGTCCTAATTCAACCAAACAAAAAAATTGACCTTTCAGGCCAAATCTCCTAGGCAGCTGCCTAGGGCTCCGAAGCGATTTCGTAATTCACTCATATCTCTCTCTAACAAGCTCTAATTTTTTTGAACCTTTTCCCATCTCAATAATATTATATAGGGCGATTATTGACCATGAATTGGGGTCCTAATTCAACCAAACAAAAAAATTGACCATTCAGGCAGAATCTCCTAGGCAGCTGCCTAGGGCTCCGAAGCGATCTCGTAATTCACTCATATTTCTCTCTAACAAGCTCTAATTTTTTTGAACCTTTTCCCATCTCAATAATATTATATAGGGCTATTATTGACCATGAATTGGGGTCCTAATTCAACCAAACAAAAAAATTGACCATTCAGGCCGAATCTCCTAGGCTGCTGCCTAGGGCTCCGAAGCGTTCTCGTAATTCACTCATATTTCTCTCTAACAAGCTCTAATTTTTTTGAACCTTTTCCCATCTCAATAATATTATATAGGGCGATTATTGACCATGAATTGCGGTCCTAATTCAACCAAACAAAAAAATTGACCGTTCAGGCCAAATCTCCTAGGCAGCTGCGTAGGGCTCCGAAGCGATCTCGTAATTCACTCATTTTTCTCTCTAACAAGATCTAATTTTTTTGAACCTTTGCCCATCTCAATAATATTATATAGGGCTATTTTTGACCATGAATTGGGGTCCTAATTCTACCAAACAAAAAAATTGACCTTTCAGGCCAAATCTCCTAGGCCGCTGCCTAGGGCTCCGAAGCGATTTCGTAATTCACTCATATCTCTCTCTAACAAGCTCTAATTTTTTTGAACCATTTCCAATCTCAATAATATTATATAGGGCTATTATTGACCATGAATTGGGGACCTAATTCAACCAAACAAAAAAATTGACCTTTCAGGCCAAATCTCCTAGGCTGCTGCCTAGGGCTCAGAAGCGATTTCGTAATTCCCTCATATTTCCCTCTAACAAGCTCTAATTTTCTTGAACCTTTTCCCATATCAATAATATTATATAGGGCGATTATTGACCAAGAATTGGGGTCCTAATTCAACCAAACAGAAAAATTGACCTTTCAGGCCAAATCTCCTAGGCAGCTGCCTAGGGCTCCGAAGCGATTTCGTAATTCACTCATATCTCTCTCTAACAAGCTCTAATTTTTTTGAACCTTTTCCCATCTCAATAATATTATATAGGGCTATTATTGACCATGAATTGGGGTCCTAATTCAACCAAACAAAAAAATTGACCTTTCAGGCAGAATCTCCTAGGCAGCTGCCTAGGGCTCCGAAGCGATCTCGTAATTCACTCATATTTCTCTCTAACAAGCTCTAATTTTTTTGAACCTTTTCCCATCTCAATAATATTATATAGGGCTATTATTGACCATGAATTGGGGACCTAATTCAACCAAACAAAAAAATTGACCATTCAGGCCAAATCTCCTAGGCTGCTGCCTAGGGCTCCGAAGCGATTTCGTAATTCACTCATATTTCTCTCTAACAAGCTCTAATTTTTTTGAACCTTTTCCCATCTCAATAATATTATATAGGGCGATTATTGACCATGAATTGGGGTCCTAATTCAACCAAACAAAAAAATTGACCGTTCAGGCAGAATCTCCTAGGCAGCTGCCTAGGGCTCGGAAGCGATCTCGTAATTCACTCATTTTTCTCTCTAACAAGCTCTAATTTTTTTGAACCTTTTCCCATCTCAATAATATTATATAGGGCTATTATTGACCATGAATTGGGGACCTAATTCAACCAAACAAAAAAATTGACCATTCAGGCCAAATCTCCTAGGCTGCTGCCTAGGGCTCCGAAGCGTTCTCGTAATTCACTCATATTTCTCTCTAACAAGCTCTAATTTTTTTGAACCTTTTCCCATCTCAATAATATTATATAGGGCGATTATTGACCATGAATTGGGGTCCTAATTCAACCAAACAAAAAAATTGACCGTTCAGGCAGAATCTCCTAGGCAGCTGCCTAGGGCTCGGAAGCGATCTCGTAATTCACTCATTTTTCTCTCTAACAAGCTCTAATTTTTTTGAACCTTTTCCCATCTCAATAATATTATATAGGGCTATTATTGACCATGAATTGGGGACCTAATTCAACCAAACAAAAAAATTGACCATTCAGGCCAAATCTCCTAGGCTGCTGCCTAGGGCTCCGAAGCGTTCTCGTAATTCACTCATATTTCTCTCTAACAAGCTCTAATTTTTTTGAACCTTTTCCCATCTCAATAATATTATATAGGGCGATTATTGACCATGAATTGCGGTCCTAATTCAACCAAACAAAAAAATTGACCGTTCAGGCCAAATCTCCTAGGCAGCTGCGTAGGGCTCCGAAGCGATCTCGTAATTCACTCATTTTTCTCTCTAACAAGATCTAATTTTTTTGAACCTTTGCCCATCTCAATAATATTATATAGGGCTACTTTTGACCATGAATTGGGGTCCTAATTCAACCAAACAAAAAAATTGACCTTTCAGGCCAAATCTCCTAGGCAGCTGCCTAGGGCTCCGAAGCGATTTCGTAATTCACTCATATCTCTCTCTAACAAGCTCTAATTTTTTTGAACCTTTTCCCATCTCAATAATATTATATAGGGCGATTATTGACCATGAATTGGGGTCCTAATTCAACCAAACAATAAAATTGACCGTTCAGGCCAAATCTCCTAGGCAGCTGCGTAGGGCTCCGAAGCGATCTCGTAATTCACTCATTTTTCTCTCTAACAAGATCTAATTTTTTTTAACCTTTGCCCATCTCAATAATATTATATAGGGCTACTTTTGACCATGAATTGGGGTCCTAATTCAACCAAACAAAAAAATTGACCTTTCAGGCCAAATCTCCTAGGCTGCTGCCTAGGACTCCGAAGCGATTTCGTAATTCACTCATATCTCTCTCTAACAAGCTCTAATTTTTTTGAACCATTTCCAATCTCAATAATATTATATAGGGCTATTATTGACCATGAATTGGGGACCTAATTCAACCAAACAAAAAAATTGACCTTTCAGGCCAAATCTCCTAGGCTGCTGCCTAGGGCTCAGAAGCGATTTCGTAATTCCCTCATATTTCCCTCTAACAAGCTCTAATTTTCTTGAACCTTTTCCCATATCAATAATATTATATAGGGCGATTATTGACCAAGAATTGGGGTCCTAATTCAACCAAACAGAAAAATTGACCTTTCAGGCCAAATCTCCTAGGCAGCTGCCTAGGGCTCCGAAGCGATTTCGTAATTCCCTCATATTTCCCTCTAAAAAGCTCTAATTTTTTTGAACCTTTTCCCATATCAATAATATTATATAGGGCTATTATTGTCCGTGAATTGGGGTCCTAATTCAACCAAACAAAAAAATTGACAGTTCAGGCCAAATCTCCTAGGCCGCTGCCTAGGTCTATGAAGCGAGCTCGTAATTCACTCATATTTCTCTCTAACAAGCTCTAATTTTTTTGAACCTTTTCCAATCTCAATAATATTATATAGGGCGATTATTTACCATGAATTGGGGTTCTAATTCAACCAAACAAAAAAATTGACCGTTCAGGCCAAATCTCCTAGGCAGCTGCGTAGGGCTCCGAAGCGATCTCGTAATTCACTCATTTTTCTCTCTAACAAGATCTAATTTTTTTGAACCTTTGCCCATCTCAATAATATTATATAGGGCTACTTTTGACCATGAATTGGGGTCCTAATTCAACCAAACAAAAAAATTGACCTTTCAGGCCAAATCTCCTAGGCAGCTGCCTAGGGCTCCGAAGCGATTTCGTAATTCACTCATATCTCTCTCTAACAAGCTCTAATTTTTTTGAACCTTTTCCCATCTCAATAATATTATATAGGGCGATTATTGACCATGAATTGGGGTCCTAATTCAACCAAACAATAAAATTGACCGTTCAGGCCAAATCTCCTAGGCAGCTGCGTAGGGCTCCGAAGCGATCTCGTAATTCACTCATTTTTCTCTCTAACAAGATCTAATTTTTTTTAACCTTTGCCCATCTCAATAATATTATATAGGGCTACTTTTGACCATGAATTGGGGTCCTAATTCAACCAAACAAAAAAATTGACCTTTCAGGCCAAATCTCCTAGGCTGCTGCCTAGGACTCCGAAGCGATTTCGTAATTCACTCATATCTCTCTCTAACAAGCTCTAATTTTTTTGAACCATTTCCAATCTCAATAATATTATATAGGGCTATTATTGACCATGAATTGGGGACCTAATTCAACCAAACAAAAAAATTGACCTTTCAGACCAAATCTCCTAGGCTGCTGCCTAGGGCTCAGAAGCGATTTCGTAATTCCCTCATATTTCCCTCTAACAAGCTCTAATTTTCTTGAACCTTTTCCCATATCAATAATATTATATAGGGCGATTATTGACCAAGAATTGGGGTCCTAATTCAACCAAACAGAAAAATTGACCTTTCAGGCCAAATCTCCTAGGCAGCTGCCTAGGGCTCCGAAGCGATTTCGTAATTCCCTCATATTTCCCTCTAAAAAGCTCTAATTTTTTTGAACCTTTTCCCATATCAATAATATTATATAGGGCTATTATTGTCCGTGAATTGGGGTCCTAATTCAACCAAACAAAAAAATTGACAGTTCAGGCCAAATCTCCTAGGCCGCTGCCTAGGTCTATGAAGCGAGCTCGTAATTCACTCATATTTCTCTCTAACAAGCTCTAATTTTTTTGAACCTTTTCCAATCTCAATAATATTATATAGGGCGATTATTTACCATGAATTGGGGTTCTAATTCAACCAAACAAAAAAATTGACCGTTCAGGCCAAATCTCCTAGGCAGCTGCGTAGGGCTCCGAAGCGATCTCGTAATTCACTCATTTTTCTCTCTAACAAGATCTAATTTTTTTGAACCTTTGCCCATCTCAATAATATTATATAGGGCTATTTTTGACCATGAATTGGGGTCCTAATTCAACCAAACAAAAAAATTGACCTTTCAGGCCAAATCTCCTAGGCAGATGCCTAGGGCTCCGAAGCGATTTCGTAATTCACTCATATCTCTCTCTAACAAGCTCTAATTTTTTTGAACCTTTTCCCATCTCAATAATATTATATAGGGCGATTATTGACCATGAATTGGGGTCCTAATTTAACCAAACAAAAAATTTGACCTTTCAGGCCAAATCTCCTAAGCAGCTGCCTAGGACTCCGAAGAGATTTCGTAATTCACTCATATTTCTCTCTAACAAGCTCTAATTTTTTTGAACCTTTTCCCATCTCAATAATATTATATAGGGCGATTATTGACCATGAATTGGGGTCCTAATTCAACCAAACAATAAAATTGACCGTTCAGGCCAAATCTCCTAGGCAGCTGCGTAGGGCTCCGAAGCGATCTCGTAATTCACTCATTTTTCTCTCTAACAAGATCTAATTTTTTTTAACCTTTGCCCATCTCAATAATATTATATAGGGCTACTTTTGACCATGAATTGGGGTCCTAATTCAACCAAACAAAAAAATTGACCTTTCAGGCCAAATCTCCTAGGCTGCTGCCTAGGACTCCGAAGCGATTTCGTAATTCACTCATATCTCTCTCTAACAAGCTCTAATTTTTTTGAACCATTTCCAATCTCAATAATATTATATAGGGCTATTATTGACCATGAATTGGGGACCTAATTCAACCAAACAAAAAAATTGACCTTTCAGGCCAAATCTCCTAGGCTGCTGCCTAGGGCTCAGAAGCGATTTCGTAATTCCCTCATATTTCCCTCTAACAAGCTCTAATTTTCTTGAACCTTTTCCCATATCAATAATATTATATAGGGCGATTATTGACCAAGAATTGGGGTCCTAATTCAACCAAACAGAAAAATTGACCTTTCAGGCCAAATCTCCTAGGCAGCTGCCTAGGGCTCCGAAGCGATTTCGTAATTCCCTCATATTTCCCTCTAAAAAGCTCTAATTTTTTTGAACCTTTTCCCATATCAATAATATTATATAGGGCTATTATTGTCCGTGAATTGGGGTCCTAATTCAACCAAACAAAAAAATTGACAGTTCAGGCCAAATCTCCTAGGCCGCTGCCTAGGTCTATGAAGCGAGCTCGTAATTCACTCATATTTCTCTCTAACAAGCTCTAATTTTTTTGAACCTTTTCCAATCTCAATAATATTATATAGGGCGATTATTTACCATGAATTGGGGTTCTAATTCAACCAAACAAAAAAATTGACCGTTCAGGCCAAATCTCCTAGGCAGCTGCGTAGGGCTCCGAAGCGATCTCGTAATTCACTCATTTTTCTCTCTAACAAGATCTAATTTTTTTGAACCTTTGCCCATCTCAATAATATTATATAGGGCTATTTTTGACCATGAATTGGGGTCCTAATTCAACCAAACAAAAAAATTGACCTTTCAGGCCAAATCTCCTAGGCAGATGCCTAGGGCTCCGAAGCGATTTCGTAATTCACTCATATCTCTCTCTAACAAGCTCTAATTTTTTTGAACCTTTTCCCATCTCAATAATATTATATAGGGCGATTATTGACCATGAATTGGGGTCCTAATTCAACCAAACAAAAAATTTGACCTTTCAGGCCAAATCTCCTAAGCAGCTGCCTAGGACTCCGAAGAGATTTCGTAATTCACTCATATTTCTCTCTAACAAGCTCTAATTTTTTTGAACCTTTTCCCATCTCAATAATATTATATAGGGCGATTATTGACCATGAATTGGGGTCCTAATTCAACCAAACAAAAAAATTGACCATTCAGGCAGAATCTCCTAGGCAGCTGCCTAGGGCTCCGAAGCGATCTCGTAATTCACTCATATTTCTCTCTAACAAGCTCTAATTTTTTTGAACCTTTTCCCATCTCAATAATATTATATAGGGCTATTATTGACCATGAATTGGGGTCCTAATTCAACCAAACAAAAAAATTGACCATTCAGGTAGAATCTCCTAGGCTGCTGCCTAGGGTCCCGAAGCGTTCTCGTAATTCACTCATATTTCTCTCTAACAAGCTCTAATTTTTTTGAACCTTTTCCCATCTCAATAATATTATATAGGGCGATTATTGACCATGAATTGCGGTCCTAATTCAACCAAACAAAAAAATTGACCGTTCAGGCCAAATCTCCTAGGCAGCTGCGTAGGGCTCCGAAGCGATCTCGTAATTCACTCATTTTTCTCTCTAACAAGATCTAATTTTTTTGAACCTTTGCCCATCTCAATAATATTATATAGGGCTATTTTTGACCATGAATTGGGGTCCTAATTCAACCAAACAAAAAAATTGACCTTTCAGGCCAAATCTCCTAGGCAGCTGCCTAGGGCTCCGAAGCGATTTCGTAATTCACTCATATCTCTCTCTAACAAGCTCTAATTTTTTTGAACCTTTTCCCATCTCAATAATATTATATAGGGCGATTATTGACCATGAATTGGGGTCCTAATTCAACCAAACAAAAAAATTGACCATTCAGGCAGAATCTCCTAGGCAGCTGCCTAGGGCTCCGAAGCGATCTCGTAATTCACTCATATTTCTCTCTAACAAGCTCTAATTTTTTTGAACCTTTTCCCATCTCAATAATATTATATAGGGCTATTATTGACCATGAATTGGGGTCCTAATTCAACCAAACAAAAAAATTGACCATTCAGGCCGAATCTCCTAGGCTGCTGCCTAGGGCTCCGAAGCGTTCTCGTAATTCACTCATATTTCTCTCTAACAAGCTCTAATTTTTTTGAACCTTTTCCCATCTCAATAATATTATATAGGGCGATTATTGACCATGAATTGCGGTCCTAATTCAACCAAACAAAAAAATTGACCGTTCAGGCCAAATCTCCTAGGCAGCTGCGTAGGGCTCCGAAGCGATCTCGTAATTCACTCATTTTTCTCTCTAACAAGATCTAATTTTTTTGAACCTTTGCCCATCTCAATAATATTATATAGGGCTATTTTTGACCATGAATTGGGGTCCTAATTCTACCAAACAAAAAAATTGACCTTTCAGGCCAAATCTCCTAGGCCGCTGCCTAGGGCTCCGAAGCGATTTCGTAATTCACTCATATCTCTCTCTAACAAGCTCTAATTTTTTTGAACCATTTCCAATCTCAATAATATTATATAGGGCTATTATTGACCATGAATTGGGGACCTAATTCAACCAAACAAAAAAATTGACCTTTCAGGCCAAATCTCCTAGGCTGCTGCCTAGGGCTCAGAAGCGATTTCGTAATTCCCTCATATTTCCCTCTAACAAGCTCTAATTTTCTTGAACCTTTTCCCATATCAATAATATTATATAGGGCGATTATTGACCAAGAATTGGGGTCCTAATTCAACCAAACAGAAAAATTGACCTTTCAGGCCAAATCTCCTAGGCAGCTGCCTAGGGCTCCGAAGCGATTTCGTAATTCCCTCATATTTCCCTCTAAAAAGCTCTAATTTTTTTGAACCTTTTCCCATATCAATAATATTATATAGGGCTATTATTGTCCGTGAATTGGGGTCCTAATTCAACCAAAAAAAAAATTGACAGTTCAGGCCAAATCTCCTAGGCCGCTGCCTAGGTCTATGAAGCGAGCTCGTAATTCACTCATATTTCTCTCTAACAAGCTCTAATTTTTTTGAACCTTTTCCAATCTCAATAATATTATATAGGGCGATTATTTACCATGAATTGGGGTTCTAATTCAACCAAACAAAAAAATTGACCGTTCAGGCCAAATCTCCTAGGCAGCTGCGTAGGGCTCCGAAGCGATCTCGTAATTCACTCATTTTTCTCTCTAACAAGATCTAATTTTTTTGAACCTTTGCCCATCTCAATAATATTATATAGGGCTACTTTTGACCATGAATTGGGGTCCTAATTCAACCAAACAAAAAAATTGACCTTTCAGGCCAAATCTCCTAGGCAGCTGCCTAGGGCTCCGAAGCGATTTCGTAATTCACTCATATCTCTCTCTAACAAGCTCTAATTTTTTTGAACCTTTTCCCATCTCAATAATATTATATAGGGCGATTATTGACCATGAATTGGGGTCCTAATTCAACCAAACAATAAAATTGACCGTTCAGGCCAAATCTCCTAGGCAGCTGCGTAGGGCTCCGAAGCGATCTCGTAATTCACTCATTTTTCTCTCTAACAAGATCTAATTTTTTTTAACCTTTGCCCATCTCAATAATATTATATAGGGCTACTTTTGACCATGAATTGGGGTCCTAATTCAACCAAACAAAAAAATTGACCTTTCAGGCCAAATCTCCTAGGCTGCTGCCTAGGACTCCGAAGCGATTTCGTAATTCACTCATATCTCTCTCTAACAAGCTCTAATTTTTTTGAACCATTTCCAATCTCAATAATATTATATAGGGCTATTATTGACCATGAATTGGGGACCTAATTCAACCAAACAAAAAAATTGACCTTTCAGGCCAAATCTCCTAGGCTGCTGCCTAGGGCTCAGAAGCGATTTCGTAATTCCCTCATATTTCCCTCTAACAAGCTCTAATTTTCTTGAACCTTTTCCCATATCAATAATATTATATAGGGCGATTATTGACCAAGAATTGGGGTCCTAATTCAACCAAACAGAAAAATTGACCTTTCAGGCCAAATCTCCTAGGCAGCTGCCTAGGGCTCCGAAGCGATTTCGTAATTCCCTCATATTTCCCTCTAAAAAGCTCTAATTTTTTTGAACCTTTTCCCATATCAATAATATTATATAGGGCTATTATTGTCCGTGAATTGGGGTCCTAATTCAACCAAACAAAAAAATTGACAGTTCAGGCCAAATCTCCTAGGCCGCTGCCTAGGTCTATGAAGCGAGCTCGTAATTCACTCATATTTCTCTCTAACAAGCTCTAATTTTTTTGAACCTTTTCCAATCTCAATAATATTATATAGGGCGATTATTTACCATGAATTGGGGTTCTAATTCAACCAAACAAAAAAATTGACCGTTCAGGCCAAATCTCCTAGGCAGCTGCGTAGGGCTCCGAAGCGATCTCGTAATTCACTCATTTTTCTCTCTAACAAGATCTAATTTTTTTGAACCTTTGCCCATCTCAATAATATTATATAGGGCTATTTTTGACCATGAATTGGGGTCCTAATTCAACCAAACAAAAAAATTGACCTTTCAGGCCAAATCTCCTAGGCAGATGCCTAGGGCTCCGAAGCGATTTCGTAATTCACTCATATCTCTCTCTAACAAGCTCTAATTTTTTTGAACCTTTTCCCATCTCAATAATATTATATAGGGCGATTATTGACCATGAATTGGGGTCCTAATTTAACCAAACAAAAAATTTGACCTTTCAGGCCAAATCTCCTAAGCAGCTGCCTAGGACTCCGAAGAGATTTCGTAATTCACTCATATTTCTCTCTAACAAGCTCTAATTTTTTTGAACCTTTTCCCATCTCAATAATATTATATAGGGCGATTATTGACCATGAATTGGGGTCCTAATTCAACCAAACAATAAAATTGACCGTTCAGGCCAAATCTCCTAGGCAGCTGCGTAGGGCTCCGAAGCGATCTCGTAATTCACTCATTTTTCTCTCTAACAAGATCTAATTTTTTTTAACCTTTGCCCATCTCAATAATATTATATAGGGCTACTTTTGACCATGAATTGGGGTCCTAATTCAACCAAACAAAAAAATTGACCTTTCAGGCCAAATCTCCTAGGCTGCTGCCTAGGACTCCGAAGCGATTTCGTAATTCACTCATATCTCTCTCTAACAAGCTCTAATTTTTTTGAACCATTTCCAATCTCAATAATATTATATAGGGCTATTATTGACCATGAATTGGGGACCTAATTCAACCAAACAAAAAAATTGACCTTTCAGGCCAAATCTCCTAGGCTGCTGCCTAGGGCTCAGAAGCGATTTCGTAATTCCCTCATATTTCCCTCTAACAAGCTCTAATTTTCTTGAACCTTTTCCCATATCAATAATATTATATAGGGCGATTATTGACCAAGAATTGGGGTCCTAATTCAACCAAACAGAAAAATTGACCTTTCAGGCCAAATCTCCTAGGCAGCTGCCTAGGGCTCCGAAGCGATTTCGTAATTCCCTCATATTTCCCTCTAAAAAGCTCTAATTTTTTTGAACCTTTTCCCATATCAATAATATTATATAGGGCTATTATTGTCCGTGAATTGGGGTCCTAATTCAACCAAACAAAAAAATTGACAGTTCAGGCCAAATCTCCTAGGCCGCTGCCTAGGTCTATGAAGCGAGCTCGTAATTCACTCATATTTCTCTCTAACAAGCTCTAATTTTTTTGAACCTTTTCCAATCTCAATAATATTATATAGGGCGATTATTTACCATGAATTGGGGTTCTAATTCAACCAAACAAAAAAATTGACCGTTCAGGCCAAATCTCCTAGGCAGCTGCGTAGGGCTCCGAAGCGATCTCGTAATTCACTCATTTTTCTCTCTAACAAGATCTAATTTTTTTGAACCTTTGCCCATCTCAATAATATTATATAGGGCTATTTTTGACCATGAATTGGGGTCCTAATTCAACCAAACAAAAAAATTGACCTTTCAGGCCAAATCTCCTAGGCAGATGCCTAGGGCTCCGAAGCGATTTCGTAATTCACTCATATCTCTCTCTAACAAGCTCTAATTTTTTTGAACCTTTTCCCATCTCAATAATATTATATAGGGCGATTATTGACCATGAATTGGGGTCCTAATTCAACCAAACAAAAAATTTGACCTTTCAGGCCAAATCTCCTAAGCAGCTGCCTAGGACTCCGAAGAGATTTCGTAATTCACTCATATTTCTCTCTAACAAGCTCTAATTTTTTTGAACCTTTTCCCATCTCAATAATATTATATAGGGCGATTATTGACCATGAATTGGGGTCCTAATTCAACCAAACAAAAAAATTGACCATTCAGGCAGAATCTCCTAGGCAGCTGCCTAGGGCTCCGAAGCGATCTCGTAATTCACTCATATTTCTCTCTAACAAGCTCTAATTTTTTTGAACCTTTTCCCATCTCAATAATATTATATAGGGCTATTATTGACCATGAATTGGGGTCCTAATTCAACCAAACAAAAAAATTGACCATTCAGGTAGAATCTCCTAGGCTGCTGCCTAGGGTCCCGAAGCGTTCTCGTAATTCACTCATATTTCTCTCTAACAAGCTCTAATTTTTTTGAACCTTTTCCCATCTCAATAATATTATATAGGGCGATTATTGACCATGAATTGCGGTCCTAATTCAACCAAACAAAAAAATTGACCGTTCAGGCCAAATCTCCTAGGCAGCTGCGTAGGGCTCCGAAGCGATCTCGTAATTCACTCATTTTTCTCTCTAACAAGATCTAATTTTTTTGAACCTTTGCCCATCTCAATAATATTATATAGGGCTATTTTTGACCATGAATTGGGGTCCTAATTCAACCAAACAAAAAAATTGACCTTTCAGGCCAAATCTCCTAGGCAGCTGCCTAGGGCTCCGAAGCGATTTCGTAATTCACTCATATCTCTCTCTAACAAGCTCTAATTTTTTTGAACCTTTTCCCATCTCAATAATATTATATAGGGCGATTATTGACCATGAATTGGGGTCCTAATTCAACCAAACAAAAAAATTGACCATTCAGGCAGAATCTCCTAGGCAGCTGCCTAGGGCTCCGAAGCGATCTCGTAATTCACTCATATTTCTCTCTAACAAGCTCTAATTTTTTTGAACCTTTTCCCATCTCAATAATATTATATAGGGCTATTATTGACCATGAATTGGGGTCCTAATTCAACCAAACAAAAAAATTGACCATTCAGGCCGAATCTCCTAGGCTGCTGCCTAGGGCTCCGAAGCGTTCTCGTAATTCACTCATATTTCTCTCTAACAAGCTCTAATTTTTTTGAACCTTTTCCCATCTCAATAATATTATATAGGGCGATTATTGACCATGAATTGCGGTCCTAATTCAACCAAACAAAAAAATTGACCGTTCAGGCCAAATCTCCTAGGCAGCTGCGTAGGGCTCCGAAGCGATCTCGTAATTCACTCATTTTTCTCTCTAACAAGATCTAATTTTTTTGAACCTTTGCCCATCTCAATAATATTATATAGGGCTATTTTTGACCATGAATTGGGGTCCTAATTCTACCAAACAAAAAAATTGACCTTTCAGGCCAAATCTCCTAGGCCGCTGCCTAGGGCTCCGAAGCGATTTCGTAATTCACTCATATCTCTCTCTAACAAGCTCTAATTTTTTTGAACCATTTCCAATCTCAATAATATTATATAGGGCTATTATTGACCATGAATTGGGGGACCTAATTCAACCAAACAAAAAAATTGACCTTTCAGGCCAAATCTCCTAGGCTGCTGCCTAGGGCTCAGAAGCGATTTCGTAATTCCCTCATATTTCCCTCTAACAAGCTCTAATTTTCTTGAACCTTTTCCCATATCAATAATATTATATAGGGCGATTATTGACCAAGAATTGGGGTCCTAATTCCACCAAACAGAAAAATTGACCTTTCAGGCCAAATCTCCTAGGCAGCTGCCTAGGGCTCCGAAGCGATTTCGTAATTCACTCATATCTCTCTCTAACAAGCTCTAATTTTTTTGAACCTTTTCCCATCTCAATAATATTATATAGGGCGATTATTGACCATGAATTGCGGTCCTAATTCAACCAAACAAAAAAATTGACCGTTCAGGCCAAATCTCCTAGGCAGCTGCGTAGGGCTCCGAAGCGATCTCGTAATTCACTCATTTTTCTCTCTAACAAGATCTAATTTTTTTGAACCTTTGCCCATCTCAATAATATTATATAGGGCTATTTTTGACCATGAATTGGGGTCCTAATTCAACCAAACAAAAAAATTGACCTTTCAGGCCAAATCTCCTAGGCAGCTGCCTAGGGCTCCGAAGCGATTTCGTAATTCACTCATATCTCTCTCTAACAAGCTCTAATTTTTTTGAACCTTTTCCCATCTCAATAATATTATATAGGGCGATTATTGACCATGAATTGGGGTCCTAATTCAACCAAACAAAAAAATTGACCATTCAGGCAGAATCTCCTAGGCAGCTGCCTAGGGCTCCGAAGCGATCTCGTAATTCACTCATATTTCTCTCTAACAAGCTCTAATTTTTTTGAACCTTTTCCCATCTCAATAATATTATATAGGGCTATTATTGACCATGAATTGGGGTCCTAATTCAACCAAACAAAAAAATTGACCATTCAGGCCGAATCTCCTAGGCTGCTGCCTAGGGCTCCGAAGCGTTCTCGTAATTCACTCATATTTCTCTCTAACAAGCTCTAATTTTCTTGAACCTTTTCCCATCTCAATAATATTATATAGGGCGATTATTGACCATGAATTGCGGTCCTAATTCAACCAAACAAAAAAATTGACCGTTCAGGCCAAATCTCCTAGGCAGCTGCGTAGGGCTCCGAAGCGATCTCGTAATTCACTCATTTTTCTCCCTAACAAGATCTAATTTTTTTGAACCTTTGCCCATCTCAATAATATTATATAGGGCTATTTTTGACCATGAATTGGGGTCCTAATTCAACCAAACAAAAAAATTGACCTTTCAGGCCAAATCTCCTAGGCAGCTGCCTAGGGCTCCGAAGCGATTTCGTAATTCACTCATATCTCTCTCTAACAAGCTCTAATTTTTTTGAACCATTTCCAATCTCAATAATATTATATAGGGCTATTATTGACCATGAATTGGGGACCTAATTCAACCAAACAAAAAAATTGACCTTTCAGGCCAAATCTCCTAGGCTGCTGCCTAGGGCTCAGAAGCGATTTCGTAATTCCCTCATATTTCCCTCTAACAAGCTCTAATTTTCTTGAACCTTTTCCCATATCAATAATATTATATAGGGCGATTATTGACCAAGAATTGGGGTCCTAATTCAACCAAACAGAAAAATTGACCTTTCAGGCCAAATCTCCTAGGCAGCTGCCTAGGGCTCCGAAGCGATTTCGTAATTCCCTCATATTTCCCTCTAACAAGCTCTAATTTTTTTGAACCTTTTCCCATATCAATAATATTATATAGGGCTATTATTGTCCATGAATTGGGGTCCTAATTCAACCAAACAAAAAAATTGACAGTTCAGGCCAAATCTCCTAGGCAGCTGCCTAGGTCTACGAAGCGAGCTCGTAATTCACTCATATTTCACTCTAAGAAGCTCTAATTTTTTTGAACCTTTTCCAATCTCAATAATATTATATAGGGCGATTATTTACCATGAATTGGGGTCCTAATTCAACCAAACAAAAAAATTGACCGTTCAGGCCAAATCTCCTAGGCAGCTGCGTAGGGCTCCGAAGCGATCTCGTAATTCACTCATTTTTCTCTCTAACAAGATCTAATTTTTTTGAACCTTTGCCCATCTCAATAATATTATATAGGGCTACTTTTGACCATGAATTGGGGTCCTAATTCAACCAAACAAAAAAATTGACCTTTCAGGCCAAATCTCCTATGCAGCTGCCTAGGACTCCGAAGCGATTTCGTAATTCACTCATATCTCTCTCTAACAAGCTCTAATTTTTTTGAACCATTTCCAATCTCAATAATATTATATAGGGCTATTATTGACCATGAATTGGGGACCTAATTCAACCAAACAAAAAAATTGACCTTTCAGGCCAAATCTCCTAGGCTGCTGCCTAGGGCTCAGAAGCGATTTCGTAATTCCCTCATATTTCCCTCTAACAAGCTCTAATTTTCTTGAACCTTTTCCCATATCAATAATATTATATAGGGCGATTATTGACCAAGAATTGGGGTCCTAATTCAACCAAACAGAAAAATTGACCTTTCAGGCCAAATCTCCTAGGCAGCTGCCTAGGGCTCCGAAGCGATTTCGTAATTCCCTCATATTTCCCTCTAAAAAGCTCTAATTTTTTTGAACCTTTTCCCATATCAATAATATTATATAGGGCTATTATTGTCCGTGAATTGGGGTCCTAATTCAACCAAACAAAAAAATTGACAGTTCAGGCCAAATCTCCTAGGCCGCTGCCTAGGTCTATGAAGCGAGCTCGTAATTCACTCATATTTCTCTCTAACAAGCTCTAATTTTTTTGAACCTTTTCCAATCTCAATAATATTATATAGGGCGATTATTTACCATGAATTGGGGTTCTAATTCAACCAAACAAAAAAATTGACCGTTCAGGCCAAATCTCCTAGGCAGCTGCGTAGGGCTCCGAAGCGATCTCGTAATTCACTCATTTTTCTCTCTAACAAGATCTAATTTTTTTGAACCTTTGCCCATCTCAATAATATTATATAGGGCTATTTTTGACCATGAATTGGGGTCCTAATTCAACCAAACAAAAAAATTGACCTTTCAGGCCAAATCTCCTAGGCAGATGCCTAGGGCTCCGAAGCGATTTCGTAATTCACTCATATCTCTCTCTAACAAGCTCTAATTTTTTTGAACCTTTTCCCATCTCAATAATATTATATAGGGCGATTATTGACCATGAATTGGGGTCCTAATTTAACCAAACAAAAAATTTGACCTTTCAGGCCAAATCTCCTAAGCAGCTGCCTAGGACTCCGAAGAGATTTCGTAATTCACTCATATTTCTCTCTAACAAGCTCTAATTTTTTTGAACCTTTTCCCATCTCAATAATATTATATAGGGCGATTATTGACCATGAATTGGGGTCCTAATTCAACCAAACAATAAAATTGACCGTTCAGGCAGAATCTCCTAGGCAGCTGCGTAGGGCTCCGAAGCGATCTCGTAATTCACTCATTTTTCTCTCTAACAAGATCTAATTTTTTTTAACCTTTGCCCATCTCAATAATATTATATAGGGCTACTTTTGACCATGAATTGGGGTCCTAATTCAACCAAACAAAAAAATTGACCTTTCAGGCCAAATCTCCTAGGCTGCTGCCTAGGACTCCGAAGCGATTTCGTAATTCACTCATATCTCTCTCTAACAAGCTCTAATTTTTTTGAACCATTTCCAATCTCAATAATATTATATAGGGCTATTATTGACCATGAATTGGGGACCTAATTCAACCAAACAAAAAAATTGACCTTTCAGGCCAAATCTCCTAGGCTGCTGCCTAGGGCTCAGAAGCGATTTCGTAATTCCCTCATATTTCCCTCTAACAAGCTCTAATTTTCTTGAACCTTTTCCCATATCAATAATATTATATAGGGCGATTATTGACCAAGAATTGGGGTCCTAATTCAACCAAACAGAAAAATTGACCTTTCAGGCCAAATCTCCTAGGCAGCTGCCTAGGGCTCCGAAGCGATTTCGTAATTCCCTCATATTTCCCTCTAAAAAGCTCTAATTTTTTTGAACCTTTTCCCATATCAATAATATTATATAGGGCTATTATTGTCCGTGAATTGGGGTCCTAATTCAACCAAACAAAAAAATTGACAGTTCAGGCCAAATCTCCTAGGCCGCTGCCTAGGTCTATGAAGCGAGCTCGTAATTCACTCATATTTCTCTCTAACAAGCTCTAATTTTTTTGAACCTTTTCCAATCTCAATAATATTATATAGGGCGATTATTTACCATGAATTGGGGTTCTAATTCAACCAAACAAAAAAATTGACCGTTCAGGCCAAATCTCCTAGGCAGCTGCGTAGGGCTCCGAAGCGATCTCGTAATTCACTCATTTTTCTCTCTAACAAGATCTAATTTTTTTGAACCTTTGCCCATCTCAATAATATTATATAGGGCTATTTTTGACCATGAATTGGGGTCCTAATTCAACCAAACAAAAAAATTGACCTTTCAGGCCAAATCTCCTAGGCAGATGCCTAGGGCTCCGAAGCGATTTCGTAATTCACTCATATCTCTCTCTAACAAGCTCTAATTTTTTTGAACCTTTTCCCATCTCAATAATATTATATAGGGCGATTATTGACCATGAATTGGGGTCCTAATTCAACCAAACAAAAAATTTGACCTTTCAGGCCAAATCTCCTAAGCAGCTGCCTAGGACTCCGAAGAGATTTCGTAATTCACTCATATTTCTCTCTAACAAGCTCTAATTTTTTTGAACCTTTTCCCATCTCAATAATATTATATAGGGCGATTATTGACCATGAATTGGGGTCCTAATTCAACCAAACAAAAAAATTGACCATTCAGGCAGAATCTCCTAGGCAGCTGCCTAGGGCTCCGAAGCGATCTCGTAATTCACTCATATTTCTCTCTAACAAGCTCTAATTTTTTTGAACCTTTTCCCATCTCAATAATATTATATAGGGCTATTATTGACCATGAATTGGGGTCCTAATTCAACCAAACAAAAAAATTGACCATTCAGGTAGAATCTCCTAGGCTGCTGCCTAGGGTCCCGAAGCGTTCTCGTAATTCACTCATATTTCTCTCTAACAAGCTCTAATTTTTTTGAACCTTTTCCCATCTCAATAATATTATATAGGGCGATTATTGACCATGAATTGCGGTCCTAATTCAACCAAACAAAAAAATTGACCGTTCAGGCCAAATCTCCTAGGCAGCTGCGTAGGGCTCCGAAGCGATCTCGTAATTCACTCATTTTTCTCTCTAACAAGATCTAATTTTTTTGAACCTTTGCCCATCTCAATAATATTATATAGGGCTATTTTTGACCATGAATTGGGGTCCTAATTCAACCAAACAAAAAAATTGACCTTTCAGGCCAAATCTCCTAGGCAGCTGCCTAGGGCTCCGAAGCGATTTCGTAATTCACTCATATCTCTCTCTAACAAGCTCTAATTTTTTTGAACCTTTTCCCATCTCAATAATATTATATAGGGCGATTATTGACCATGAATTGGGGTCCTAATTCAACCAAACAAAAAAATTGACCATTCAGGCAGAATCTCCTAGGCAGCTGCCTAGGGCTCCGAAGCGATCTCGTAATTCACTCATATTTCTCTCTAACAAGCTCTAATTTTTTTGAACCTTTTCCCATCTCAATAATATTATATAGGGCTATTATTGACCATGAATTGGGGTCCTAATTCAACCAAACAAAAAAATTGACCATTCAGGCCGAATCTCCTAGGCTGCTGCCTAGGGCTCCGAAGCGTTCTCGTAATTCACTCATATTTCTCTCTAACAAGCTCTAATTTTTTTGAACCTTTTCCCATCTCAATAATATTATATAGGGCGATTATTGACCATGAATTGCGGTCCTAATTCAACCAAACAAAAAAATTGACCGTTCAGGCCAAATCTCCTAGGCAGCTGCGTAGGGCTCCGAAGCGATCTCGTAATTCACTCATTTTTCTCTCTAACAAGATCTAATTTTTTTGAACCTTTGCCCATCTCAATAATATTATATAGGGCTATTTTTGACCATGAATTGGGGTCCTAATTCTACCAAACAAAAAAATTGACCTTTCAGGCCAAATCTCCTAGGCCGCTGCCTAGGGCTCCGAAGCGATTTCGTAATTCACTCATATCTCTCTCTAACAAGCTCTAATTTTTTTGAACCATTTCCAATCTCAATAATATTATATAGGGCTATTATTGACCATGAATTGGGGACCTAATTCAACCAAACAAAAAAATTGACCTTTCAGGCCAAATCTCCTAGGCTGCTGCCTAGGGCTCAGAAGCGATTTCGTAATTCCCTCATATTTCCCTCTAACAAGCTCTAATTTTCTTGAACCTTTTCCCATATCAATAATATTATATAGGGCGATTATTGACCAAGAATTGGGGTCCTAATTCAACCAAACAGAAAAATTGACCTTTCAGGCCAAATCTCCTAGGCAGCTGCCTAGGGCTCCGAAGCGATTTCGTAATTCACTCATATCTCTCTCTAACAAGCTCTAATTTTTTTGAACCTTTTCCCATCTCAATAATATTATATAGGGCGATTATTGACCATGAATTGCGGTCCTAATTCAACCAAACAAAAAAATTGACCGTTCAGGCCAAATCTCCTAGGCAGCTGCGTAGGGCTCCGAAGCGATCTCGTAATTCACTCATTTTTCTCTCTAACAAGATCTAATTTTTTTGAACCTTTGCCCATCTCAATAATATTATATAGGGCTATTTTTGACCATGAATTGGGGTCCTAATTCAACCAAACAAAAAAATTGACCTTTCAGGCCAAATCTCCTAGGCAGCTGCCTAGGGCTCCGAAGCGATTTCGTAATTCACTCATATCTCTCTCTAACAAGCTCTAATTTTTTTGAACCTTTTCCCATCTCAATAATATTATATAGGGCGATTATTGACCATGAATTGGGGTCCTAATTCAACCAAACAAAAAAATTGACCATTCAGGCAGAATCTCCTAGGCAGCTGCCTAGGGCTCCGAAGCGATCTCGTAATTCACTCATATTTCTCTCTAACAAGCTCTAATTTTTTTGAACCTTTTCCCATCTCAATAATATTATATAGGGCTATTATTGACCATGAATTGGGGTCCTAATTCAACCAAACAAAAAAATTGACCATTCAGGCCGAATCTCCTAGGCTGCTACCTAGGGCTCCGAAGCGTTCTCGTAATTCACTCATATTTCTCTCTAACAAGCTCTAATTTTCTTGAACCTTTTCCCATCTCAATAATATTATATAGGGCGATTATTGACCATGAATTGCGGTCCTAATTCAACCAAACAAAAAAATTGACCGTTCAGGCCAAATCTCCTAGGTAGCTGCGTAGGGCTCCGAAGCGATCTCGTAATTCACTCATTTTTCTCCCTAACAAGATCTAATTTTTTTGAACCTTTGCCCATCTCAATAATATTATATAGGGCTATTTTTGACCATGAATTGGGGTCCTAATTCAACCAAACAAAAAAATTGACCTTTCAGGCCAAATCTCCTAGGCAGCTGCCTAGGGCTCCGAAGCGATTTCGTAATTCACTCATATCTCTCTCTAACAAGCTCTAATTTTTTTGAACCATTTCCAATCTCAATAATATTATATAGGGCTATTATTGACCATGAATTGGGGACCTAATTCAACCAAACAAAAAAATTGACCTTTCAGGCCAAATCTCCTAGGCTGCTGCCTAGGGCTCAGAAGCGATTTCGTAATTCCCTCATATTTCCCTCTAACAAGCTCTAATTTTCTTGAACCTTTTCCCATATCAATAATATTATATAGGGCGATTATTGACCAAGAATTGGGGTCCTAATTCAACCAAACAGAAAAATTGACCTTTCAGGCCAAATCTCCTAGGCAGCTGCCTAGGGCTCCGAAGCGATTTCGTAATTCCCTCATATTTCCCTCTAACAAGCTCTAATTTTTTTGAACCTTTTCCCATATCAATAATATTATATAGGGCTATTATTGTCCATGAATTGGGGTCCTAATTCAACCAAACAAAAAAATTGACAGTTCAGGCCAAATCTCCTAGGCAGCTGCCTAGGTCTACGAAGCGAGCTCGTAATTCACTCATATTTCACTCTAAGAAGCTCTAATTTTTTTGAACCTTTTCCAATCTCAATAATATTATATAGGGCGATTATTTACCATGAATTGGGGTCCTAATTCAACCAAACAAAAAAATTGACCGTTCAGGCCAAATCTCCTAGGCAGCTGCGTAGGGCTCCGAAGCGATCTCGTAATTCACTCATTTTTCTCTCTAACAAGATCTAATTTTTTTGAACCTTTGCCCATCTCAATAATATTATATAGGGCTACTTTTGACCATGAATTGGGGTCCTAATTCAACCAAACAAAAAAATTGACCTTTCAGGCCAAATCTCCTATGCAGCTGCCTAGGACTCCGAAGCGATTTCGTAATTCACTCATATCTCTCTCTAACAAGCTCTAATTTTTTTGAACCATTTCCAATCTCAATAATATTATATAGGGCTATTATTGACCATGAATTGGGGACCTAATTCAACCAAACAAAAAAATTGACCTTTCAGGCCAAATCTCCTAGGCTGCTGCCTAGGGCTCAGAAGCGATTTCGTAATTCCCTCATATTTCCCTCTAACAAGCTCTAATTTTCTTGAACCTTTTCCCATATCAATAATATTATATAGGGCGATTATTGACCAAGAATTGGGGTCCTAATTCAACCAAACAGAAAAATTGACCTTTCAGGCCAAATCTCCTAGGCAGCTGCCTAGGGCTCCGAAGCGATTTCGTAATTCCCTCATATTTCCCTCTAAAAAGCTCTAATTTTTTTGAACCTTTTCCCATATCAATAATATTATATAGGGCTATTATTGTCCGTGAATTGGGGTCCTAATTCAACCAAACAAAAAAATTGACAGTTCAGGCCAAATCTCCTAGGCCGCTGCCTAGGTCTATGAAGCGAGCTCGTAATTCACTCATATTTCTCTCTAACAAGCTCTAATTTTTTTGAACCTTTTCCAATCTCAATAATATTATATAGGGCGATTATTTACCATGAATTGGGGTTCTAATTCAACCAAACAAAAAAATTGACCGTTCAGGCCAAATCTCCTAGGCAGCTGCGTAGGGCTCCGAAGCGATCTCGTAATTCACTCATTTTTCTCTCTAACAAGATCTAATTTTTTTGAACCTTTGCCCATCTCAATAATATTATATAGGGCTACTTTTGACCATGAATTGGGGTCCTAATTCAACCAAACAAAAAAATTGACCTTTCAGGCCAAATCTCCTATGCAGCTGCCTAGGACTCCGAAGCGATTTCGTAATTCACTCATATCTCTCTCTAACAAGCTCTAATTTTTTTGAACCATTTCCAATCTCAATAATATTATATAGGGCTATTATTGACCATGAATTGGGGACCTAATTCAACCAAACAAAAAAATTGACCTTTCAGGCCAAATCTCCTAGGCTGCTGCCTAGGGCTCAGAAGCGATTTCGTAATTCCCTCATATTTCCCTCTAACAAGCTCTAATTTTCTTGAACCTTTTCCCATATCAATAATATTATATAGGGCGATTATTGACCAAGAATTGGGGTCCTAATTCAACCAAACAGAAAAATTGACCTTTCAGGCCAAATCTCCTAGGCAGCTGCCTAGGGCTCCGAAGCGATTTCGTAATTCCCTCATATTTCCCTCTAAAAAGCTCTAATTTTTTTGAACCTTTTCCCATATCAATAATATTATATAGGGCTATTATTGTCCGTGAATTGGGGTCCTAATTCAACCAAACAAAAAAATTGACAGTTCAGGCCAAATCTCCTAGGCCGCTGCCTAGGTCTATGAAGCGAGCTCGTAATTCACTCATATTTCTCTCTAACAAGCTCTAATTTTTTTGAACCTTTTCCAATCTCAATAATATTATATAGGGCGATTATTTACCATGAATTGGGGTTCTAATTCAACCAAACAAAAAAATTGACCGTTCAGGCCAAATCTCCTAGGCAGCTGCGTAGGGCTCCGAAGCGATCTCGTAATTCACTCATTTTTCTCTCTAACAAGATCTAATTTTTTTGAACCTTTGCCCATCTCAATAATATTATATAGGGCTATTTTTGACCATGAATTGGGGTCCTAATTCAACCAAACAAAAAAATTGACCTTTCAGGCCAAATCTCCTAGGCAGATGCCTAGGGCTCCGAAGCGATTTCGTAATTCACTCATATCTCTCTCTAACAAGCTCTAATTTTTTTGAACCTTTTCCCATCTCAATAATATTATATAGGGCGATTATTGACCATGAATTGGGGTCCTAATTCAACCAAACAAAAAATTTGACCTTTCAGGCCAAATCTCCTAGGCAGCTGCCTAGGACTCCGAAGAGATTTCGTAATTCACTCATATTTCTCTCTAACAAGCTCTAATTTTTTTGAACCTTTTCCCATCTCAATAATATTATATAGGGCGATTATTGACCATGAATTGGGGTCCTAATTCAACCAAACAAAAAAATTGACCATTCAGGTTGAATCTCCTAGGCAGCTGCCAAGGGCTCCGAAGCGATCTCGTAATTCACTCATATTTCTCTCTAACAAGCTCTAATTTTTTTGAACCTTTTCCCATCTCAATAATATTATATAGGGCTATTATTGACCATGAATTGGGGTCCTAATTCAACCAAACAAAAAAATTGACCATTCAGGCCGAATCTCCTAGGCTGCTGCCTAGGGCTCCGAAGCGTTCTCGTAATTCACTCATATTTCTCTCTAACAAGCTCTAATTTTTTTGAACCTTTTCCCATCTCAATAATATTATATAGGGCGATTATTGACCATGAATTGCGGTCCTAATTCAACCAAACAAAAAAATTGACCGTTCAGGCCAAATCTCCTAGGCAGCTGCGTAGGGCTCCGAAGCGATCTCGTAATTCACTCATTTTTCTCTCTAACAAGATCTAATTTTTTTGAACCTTTGCCCATCTCAATAATATAATATAGGGCTATTTTTGACCATGAATTGGGGTCCTAATTCAACCAAACAAAAAAATTGACCTTTCAGGCCAAATCTCCTAGGCAGCTGCCTAGGGCTCCGAAGCGATTTCGTAATTCACTCATATCTCTCTCTAACAAGCTCTAATTTTTTTGAACCATTTCCTATCTCAATAATATTATATAGGGCTATTATTGACCATGAATTGGGGACCTAATTCAACCAAACAAAAAAATTGACCTTTCAGGCCAAATCTCCTAGGCTGCTGCCTAGGGCTCAGAAGCGATTTCGTAATTCCCTCATATTTCCCTCTAAAAAGCTCTAATTTTCTTGAACCTTTTCCCATATCAATAATATTATATAGGGCGATTATTGACCAAGAATTGGGGTCCTAATTCAACCAAACAGAAAAATTGACCTTTCAGGCCAAATCTCCTAGGCAGCTGCCTAGGGCTCCGAAGCGATTTCGTAATTCCCTCATATTTCCCTCTAACAAGCTCTAATTTTTTTGAACCTTTTCCCATATCAATAATATTATATAGGGCTATTATTGTCCATGAATTGGGGTCCTAATTCAACCAAACAAAAAAATTGACAGTTCAGGCCAAATCTCCTAGGCAGCTGCCTAGGTCTACGAAGCGAGCTCGTAATTCACTCATATTTCACTCTAAGAAGCTCTAATTTTTTTGAACCTTTTCCAATCTCAATAATATTATATAGGGCGATTATTTACCATGAATTGGGGTCCTAATTCAACCAAACAAAAAAATTGACCGTTCAGGCCAAATCTCCTAGGCAGCTGCGTAGGGCTCCGAAGCGATCTCGTAATTCACTCATTTTTCTCTCTAACAAGATCTAATTTTTTTGAACCTTTGCCCATCTCAATAATATTATATAGGGCTACTTTTGACCATGAATTGGGGTCCTAATTCAACCAAACAAAAAAATTGACCTTTCAGGCCAAATCTCCTAGGCAGCTGCCTAGGACTCCGAAGCGATTTCGTAATTCACTCATATCTCTCTCTAACAAGCTCTAATTTTTTTGAACCTTTTCCCATCTCAATAATATTATATAGGGCGATTATTGACCATGAATTGGGGTCCTAATCCAACCAAACAAAAAATTTGACCTTTCAGGCCAAATCTCCTAGGCAGCTGCCTACGACTCCGAAGAGATTTCGTAATTCACTCATATTTCTCTCTAACAAGCTCTAATTTTTTTGAACCTTTTCCCATCTCAATAATATTATATAGGGCTATTATTGACCATGAATTGGGGTCCTAATTCAACCAAACAAAAAAATTGACCATTCAGGCAGAATCTCCTAGGCAGCTGCCTAGGGCTCCGAAGCGATCTCGTAATTCACTCATATTTCTCTCTAACAAGCTCTAATTTTTTTGAACCTTTTCCCATCTCAATAATATTATATAGGGCGTTTATTGACCATGAATTGCGGTCCTAATTCAACCAAACAAAAAAATTGACCGTTCAAGCCAAATCTCCTAGGCAGCTGCGTAGGGCTCCGAAGCGATCTCGTAATTCACTCATTTTTCTCTCTAACAAGATCTAATTTTTTTGAACCTTTGCCCATCTCAATAATATTATATAGGGCTATTTTTGACCATGAATTGGGGTCCTAATTCAACCAAACAAAAAAATTGACCTTTCAGGCCAAATCTCCTAGGCAGCTGCCTAGGGCTCCGAAGCGATTTCGTAATTCACTCATATCTCTCTCTAACAAGCTCTAATTTTTTTGAACCTTTTCCCATCTCAATAATATTATATAGGGCGATTATTGACCATGAATTGGGGTCCTAATTCAACCAAACAAAAAAATTGACCATTCAGGCAGAATCTCCTAGGCAGCTGCCTAGGGCTCCGAAGCGATCTCGTAATTCACTCATATTTCTCTCTAACAAGCTCTAATTTTTTTGAACCTTTTCCCATCTCAATAATATTATATAGGGCTATTATTGACCATGAATTGGGGTCCTAATTCAACCAAACAAAAAAATTGACCATTCAGGCCGAATCTCCTAGGCTGCTGCCTAGGGCTCCGAAGCGTTCTCGTAATTCACTTATATTTCTCTCTAACAAGCTCTAATTTTTTTGAACCTTTTCCCATCTCAATAATATTATATAGGGCGATTATTGACCATGAATTGCGGTCCTAATTCAACCAAACAAAAAAATTGACCGTTCAGGCCAAATCTCCTAGGCAGCTGCGTAGGGCTCCGAAGCGATCTCGTAATTCACTCATTTTTCTCTCTAACAAGATCTAATTTTTTTGAACCTTTGCCCATCTCAATAATATTATATAGGGCTATTTTTGACCATGAATTGGGGTCCTAATTCAACCAAACAAAAAAATTGACCTTTCAGGCCAAATCTCCTAGGCAGCTGCCTAGGGCTCCGAAGCGATTTCGTAATTCACTCATATCTCTCTCTAACAAGCTCTAATTTTTTTGAACCATTTCCAATCTCAATAATATTATATAGGGCTATTATTGACCATGAATTGGGGACCTAATTCAACCAAACAAAAAAATTGACCTTTCAGGCCAAATCTCCTAGGCTGCTGCCTAGGGCTCAGAAGCGATTTCGTAATTCCCTCATATTTCCCTCTAACAAGCTCTAATTTTCTTGAACCTTTTCCCATATCAATAATATTATATAGGGCGATTATTGACCAAGAATTGGGGTCCTAATTCAACCAAACAGAAAAATTGACCTTTCAGGCCAAATCTCCTAGGCAGCTGCCTAGGGCTCCGAAGCGATTTCGTAATTCCCTCATATTTCCCTCTAACAAGCTCTAATTTTTTTGAACCTTTTCCCATATCAATAATATTATATAGGGCTATTATTGTCCATGAATTGGGGTCCTAATTCAACCAAACAAAAAAATTGAAAGTTCAGGCCAAATCTCCTAGGCAGCTGCCTAGGTCTACGAAGCGAGCTCGTAATTCACTCATATTTCACTCTAAGAAGCTCTAATTTTTTTGAACCTTTTCCAATCTCAATAATATTATATAGGGCGATTATTTACCATGAATTGGGGTCCAAATTCAACCAAACAAAAAATTTGACCGTTCAGGCCAAATCTCCTAGGCAGCTGCGTAGGGCTCCGAAGCGATCTCGTAATTCACTCATTTTTCTCTCTAACAAGATCTAATTTTTTTGAACCTTTGCCCATCTCAATAATATTATATAGGGCTACTTTTGACCATGAATTGGGGTCCTAATTCAACCAAACAAAAAAATTGACCTTTCAGGCCAAATCTCCTAGGCAGCTGCCTAGGACTCCGAAGCGATTTCGTAATTCACTCATATCTCTCTCTAACAAGCTCTAATTTTTTTGAACCTTTTCCCATCTCAATAATATTATATAGGGCGATTATTGACCATGAATTGGGGTCCTAATCCAACCAAACAAAAAATTTGACCTTTCAGGCCAAATCTCCTAGGCAGCTGCCTACGACTCCGAAGAGATTTCGTAATTCACTCATATTTCTCTCTAACAAGCTCTAATTTTTTTGAACCTTTTCCCATCTCAATAATATTATATAGGGCTATTATTGACCATGAATTGGGGTCCTAATTCAACCAAACAAAAAAATTGACCATTCAGGCAGAATCTCCTAGGCAGCTGCCTAGGGCTCCGAAGCGATCTCGTAATTCACTCATATTTCTCTCTAACAAGCTCTAATTTTTTTGAACCTTTTCCCATCTCAATAATATTATATAGGGCTATTATTGACCATGAATTGGGGTCCTAATTCAACCAAACAATAAAATTGACCATTCAGGCCGAATCTCCTAGGCTGCTGCCTAGGGCTCCGAAGCGTTCTCGTAATTCACTCATATTTCTCTCTAACAAGCTCTAATTTTTTTGAACCTTTTCCCATCTCAATAATATTATATAGGGCGATTATTGACCATGAATTGCGGTCCTAATTCAACCAAACAAAAAAATTGACCGTTCAGGCCAAATCTCCTAGGCTGCTGCGTAGGGCTCCGAAGCGATCTCGTAATTCACTCATTTTTCTCTCTAACAAGATCTAATTTTTTTGAACCTTTGCCCATCTCAATAATATTATATAGGGCTACTTTTGACCATGAATTGGGGTCCTAATTCAACCAAACAAAAAAATTGACCTTTCAGGCCAAATCTCCTAGGCAGCTGCCTAGGGCTCCGAAGCGATTTCGTAATTCACTCATATCTCTCTCTAACAAGCTCTAATTTTTTTGAACCATTTCCAATATCAATAATATTATATAGGGCTATTATTGACCATGAATTGGGGACCTAATTCAACCAAACAAAAAAATTGACCTTTCAGGCCAAATCTCCTAGGCTGCTGCCTAGGGCTCAGAAGCGATTTCGTAATTCCCTCATATTTCCCTCTAACAAGCTCTAGTTTTCTTGAACCTTTTCCCATATCAATAATATTATATAGGGCGATTATTGACCAAGAATTGGGGTCCTAATTCAACCAAACAGAAAAATTGACCTTTCAGGCCAAATCTCTTAGGCAGCTGCCTAGGGCTCCGAAGCGATTTCGTAATTCCCTCATATTTCCCTCTAAAAAGCTCTAATTTTTTTGAACCTTTTCCCATATCAATAATATTATATAGGGCTATTATTGTCCGTGAATTGGGGTCCTAATTCAACCAAACAAAAAAATTGACAGTTCAGGCCAAATCTTCTAGGCCGCTGCCTTGGTCTATGAAGCGAGCTCGTAATTCACTCATATTTCTCTCTAACAAGCTCTAATTTTTTTGAACCTTTTCCAATCTCAATAATATTATATAGGGAGATTATTTACCATGAATTGGGGTTCTAATTCAACCAAACAAAAAAATTGACCGTTCAGGCCAAATCTCCTAGGCAGCTGCCTAGGGCTCCGAAGCGATCTCGTAATTCACTCATTTTTCTCTCTAACAAGATCTAATTTTTTTGAACCTTTGCCCATCTCAATAATATTATATAGGGCTATTTTTGACCATGAATTGGGGTCCTAATTCAACCAAACAAAAAAATTGACCTTTCAGGCCAAATCTCCTAGGCAGATGCCTAGGGCTCCGAAGCGATTTTGTAATTCACTCATATCTCTCTATAACAAGCTCTAATTTTTTTGAACCTTTTCCCATCTCAATAATATTATATAGGGCGATTATTGACCATGAATTGGGGTCCTAATTCAACCAAACAAAAAAATTGACCTTTCAGGCCAAATCTCCTAGGCAGCTGCCTAGGGCTCCGAAGAGATTTCGTAATTCACTCATATTTCTCTCTAACAAGCTCTAATTTTTTTGAACCTTTTCCAATCTCAATAATATTATATAGGGCTATTATTGACCATGAATTGGGGTCCTAATTCAACCAAACAAAAAAATTGACCATTCAGGCCGAATCTCCTAGGCTGCTACCTAGGGCTCCGAAGCGTTCTCGTAATTCACTCATATTTCTCTCTAACAAGCTCTAATTTTTTTGAACCTTTTCCCATCTCAATAATATTATATAGGGCGATTATTGACCATGAATTGCGGTCCTAATTCAACCAAACAAAAAAATTGACCGTTCAGGCCAAATCTCCTAGGCAGCTGCGTAGGGCTCCGAAGCGATCTCGTAATTCACTCATTTTTCTCTCTAACAAGATCTAATTTTTTTGAACCTTTTCCCATCTGAATAATATTACATAGGGCTATTTTTGACCATGAATTGGGGTCCTAATTCAACTAAACAAAAAAATTGACCTTTCAGGCCAAATCTCCTAGGCAGCTGCCTAGGGCTCCGAAGCGATTTCGTAATTCACTCATATCTCTCTCTAACAAGCTCTAATTTTTTTGAACCTTTTCCCATCTCAATAATATTATATAGGGCGATTATTGACCATGAATTGGTGTCGTAATTCAACCAAACAAAAAAATTGACCTTTAAGGCCAAATCTCCGAGGCAGCTGCCTAGGGCTCCGAAGAGATTTCGTAATTCACTCATATTTCTCTCTAACAAGCTCTAATTTTTTTGAACCTTTGCCCATCTCAATAATATTATATAGGTCTACTATTGACCATGAATTTGGGTCCTAATTCAACCAAACAAAAAAATTGACCTTTCAGGCCAAATCTCCTAGGCTGCTTCCTAGGGCTCAGAAGCGATTTCGTAATTCCCTCATATTTCCCTCTAACAAGCTCTAATTTTCTTGAACCTTTTCCCATATCAATAATATTGTATAGGGCGATTATTGACCAAGAATTGGGGTCCTAATTCAACCACACAGAAAAATTGACCTTTCAGGCCAAATCTCCTAGGCAGCTGCCTAGGGCTCCGAAGCGATTTCGTAATTCCCTCATATTTCCCTCTAACAAGCTCTAATTTTTTTGAACCTTTTCCCATATCAATAATATTATATAGGGCTATTATTGTCCTTGAATTGGGGTCCTAATTCAACCAAAAAAAAAATTGACAGTTCAGGCCAAATCTCCTAGGCAGCTGCCTAGGTCTACGAAGCGAGCTCGTAATTCACTCATATTTCTCTCTAACATGCTCTAATTTTTTTCAACCTTTTCCAATCTCAATAATATTATATAGGGCGATTATTGACCATGAATTGGGGTCCTAATTCAACCAAAAAAAAAAATTGACCGTTCAGGCCAAATCTCCTAGGCAGCTGCCTAGGGCTCCGAAGCGATCTCGTAATTCACTCATTTCTCTCTCTAACAAGATCTAATTTTTTTGAACCTTTGCCCATCTCAATAATATTATATAGGGCTATTTTTGACCATGAATTGGGGTCCTAATTCAACCAAACAAAAAAATTGACCGTTCAGGCCAAATCTCCTAGGCTGCTGCCTAGGGCTCCGAAGCGATCTCGTAATTCACTCATTTTTCTCTCTAACAAGATCTAATTTTTTTGAACCTTTTCCCATCTCAATAATATTATATAGGGCTATTTTTGACCATGAATTGGGGTCCTAATTCAACCAAACAAAAAAATTGACCTTTCAGGCCAAATCACCTAGGCAGCTGCCTAGGGCCCCGAAGCGATTTCGTAATTCACTCATATCTCTCTCTAACAAGCTCTAATTTTTTTGAACTTTTTCCCATCTCAATAATATTATATAGGGCTATTATTGACCATGAATTGGGGTCCTAATTCAACCAAACAAAAAAATTGACCATTCAGGCCGAATCTCCTAGGCAGCAGCCTAGGGCTCCGAAGCGTTCTCGTAATTCACTCATATTTCTCTCTAACAAGCTCTAATTATTTTGAACCTTTTCCCATCTCAATAATATTATATAGGGCGATTATTGACCATGAATTGGGGTCCTAATTCAACCAAACAAAAAAATTGACCATTCAGGCAGAATCTCCTATGCAGCTGCCTAGGGCTCCGAAGCGATCTCGTAATTCACTCATATTTCACTCTAACAAGCTCTAATTTTTTTGAACTTTTTCCCATCTCAATAATATTATATAGGGCTATTATTGACCATGAATTGGGGTCCTAATTCAACCAAACAAAAAAATTGACCATTCAGGCCGAATCTCCTAGGCAGCAGCCTAGGGCTCCGAAGCGTTCTCGTAATTCACTCATATTTCTCTCTAACAAGCTCTAATTTTTTTGAACCTTTTCCCATCTCAATAATATTATATAGGGCGATTATTGACCATGAATTGGGGTCCTAATTCAACCAAACAAAAAAATTGACCATTCAGGCAGAATCTCCTAGGCAGCAGCCTAAGGCTCCGAAGCGATCTCGTAATTCACTCATAATTCTCTCTAACAAGCTCTAATTTTTTTGAACTTTTTCCCATCTCAATAATATTATATAGGGCTATTATTGACCATGAATTGGGGTCCTAATTCAACCAAACAAAAATATTGACCATTCAGGCCGAATCTCCTAGGCAGCAGCCTAGGGCTCCGAAGCGTTCTCGTAATTCACTCATATTTCTCTCTAACAAGCTCTAATTTTTTTGAACCATTTCCCATCTCAATAATATTATATAGGGCGATTATTGACCATGAATTGGGGTCCTAATTCAACCAAACAAAAAAATTGACCTTTCAGGCCAAATCTCCTAGGCAGCTGCCTAGGGCTCCGAAGCGTTCTCGTAATTCACTCATATTTCTCTCTAACAAGCTCTAATTTTTTTGAACCTTTGCCCATCTCAATATTATTATATAGGTCTACTATTGACCATGAATTTGGGTCCTAATTCAACCAAACAAAAGAATTGACCATTCAGGCTGAATCTCCTAGGCAGCTGCCTAGGGCTCCGAAGCGATTTCGTAATTCACTCATATTTTCATCTAACAAGCTCTAATTTGTTTGAACCTTTTCCCATATCAATAATATTATATAGGGCTATTATTGTCCATGAATTGGGGTCCTAATTCAACCAAACAAAAAAATTGACAGTTCAGGCCAAATCTCCTAGGCAGCAGCCTAGGTCTACGAAGCGAGCTCGTAATTCACTCATATTTCTCCCTAACAAGCTCTAATTTTTTTGAACCTTTTCCCATCTCAATAATATTATATAGGGCGATTATTGACCATGAATTGCGGTCCTAATTCAACCAGACAAAAAAATTGACCGTTCAGGCCAAATCTCCTAGGCTGCTGCCTAGGGCTCCGAAGCGATCTCGTAATTCACTCATTTTTCTCTCTAACAAGATCTAATTTTTTTGAACCTTTGCCCATCTCAATAATATTATATAGTGCTATTTTTGACCATGAATTGGGGTCCTAATTCAACCAAACAAAAAAATTGACCTTTCAGGCCAAATCACCTAGGCAGCTGCCTAGGGCTCCGAAGCGATTTCGTAATTCACTCATATCTCTCTCTAACAAGCTCTAATTTTTTTGAACCTTTTCCCATCTCAATAATATTATATAGGGCGATTATTGACCATGAATTGGGGTCCTAATTCAACCAAACAAAAAAATTGACCTTTCAGGCCAAATCTCCTAGGCAACTGCCTAGGGCTCCGAAGAGATTTCGTAATTCACTCATATTTCTCTCTAACAAGCTCTAATTTTTTTGAACCTTTTCCCATCTCAATAATATTATATAGGGCAATTATTGACCATGAATTGGGGTCCTAATTCAACCAAACAAAAAAATTGACCATTCAGGCAGAATCTCCTACGCAGCTGCCTAGGGCTCCGAAGCGATCTCGTAATTCACTCATATTTCTCTCTAACAAGCTCTAATTTTTTTGAACCTTTTCCCATCTCAATAATATTATATAGGGCTATTATTGACCATGAATTGGGGTCCTAATTCAACCAAACAAAAAAATTGACCTTTCAGGCCAAATCTCCTAGGCAGCTGCCTAGGGCTCCGAAGCGATTTCGTAATTCACTCATATCTCTCTCTAACAAGCTCTAATTTTTTTGAACCATTTCCAATATCAATAATATTATATAGGGCTATTATTGACCATGAATTGGGGACCTAATTCAACCAAACAAAAAAATTGACCTTTCAGGCCAAATCTCCTAGGCTGCTGCCTAGGGCTCAGAAGCGATTTCGTAATTCCCTCATATTTCCCTCTAACAAGCTCTAGTTTTCTTGAACCTTTTCCCATATCAATAATATTATATAGGGCGATTATTGACCAAGAATTGGGGTCCTAATTCAACCAAACAGAAAAATTGACCTTTCAGGCCAAATCTCTTAGGCAGCTGCCTAGGGCTCCGAAGCGATTTCGTAATTCCCTCATATTTCCCTCTAAAAAGCTCTAATTTTTTTGAACCTTTTCCCATATCAATAATATTATATAGGGCTATTATTGTCCGTGAATTGGGGTCCTAATTCAACCAAACAAAAAAATTGACAGTTCAGGCCAAATCTTCTAGGCCGCTGCCTTGGTCTATGAAGCGAGCTCGTAATTCACTCATATTTCTCTCTAACAAGCTCTAATTTTTTTGAACCTTTTCCAATCTCAATAATATTATATAGGGAGATTATTTACCATGAATTGGGGTTCTAATTCAACCAAACAAAAAAATTGACCGTTCAGGCCAAATCTCCTAGGCAGCTGCCTAGGGCTCCGAAGCGATCTCGTAATTCACTCATTTCTCTCTCTAACAAGATCTAATTTTTTTGAACCTTTGCCCATCTCAATAATATTATATAGGGCTATTTTTGACCATGAATTGGGGTCCTAATTCAACCAAACAAAAAAATTGACCGTTCAGGCCAAATCTCCTAGGCTGCTGCCTAGGGCTCCGAAGCGATCTCGTAATTCACTCATTTTTCTCTCTAACAAGATCTAATTTTTTTGAACCTTTTCCCATCTCAATAATATTATATAGGGCTATTTTTGACCATGAATTGGGGTCCTAATTCAACCAAACAAAAAAATTGACCTTTCAGGCCAAATCACCTAGGCAGCTGCCTAGGGCCCCGAAGCGATTTCGTAATTCACTCATATCTCTCTCTAACAAGCTCTAATTTTTTTGAACTTTTTCCCATCTCAATAATATTATATAGGGCTATTATTGACCATGAATTGGGGTCCTAATTCAACCAAACAAAAAAATTGACCATTCAGGCCGAATCTCCTAGGCAGCTGCCTAGGGCTCCGAAGCGTTCTCGTAATTCACTCATATTTCTCTCTAACAAGCTCTAATTTTTTTGAACCTTTTCCCATCTCAATAATATTATATAGGGCGATTATTGACCATGAATTGGGGTCCTAATTCAACCAAACAAAAAAATTGACCATTCAGGCAGAATCTCCTATGCAGCTGCCTAGGGCTCCGAAGCGATCTCGTAATTCACTCATATTTCACTCTAACAAGCTCTAATTTTTTTGAACTTTTTCCCATCTCAATAATATTATATAGGGCTATTATTGACCATGAATTGGGGTCCTAATTCAACCAAACAAAAAAATTGACCATTCAGGCCGAATCTCCTAGGCAGCAGCCTAGGGCTCCGAAGCGTTCTCGTAATTCACTCATATTTCTCTCTAACAAGCTCTAATTTTTTTGAACCTTTTCCCATCTCAATAATATTATATAGGGCGATTATTGACCATGAATTGGGGTCCTAATTCAACCAAACAAAAAAATTGACCATTCAGGCAGAATCTCCTAGGCAGCAGCCTAAGGCTCCGAAGCGATCTCGTAATTCACTCATAATTCTCTCTAACAAGCTCTAATTTTTTTGAACTTTTTCCCATCTCAATAATATTATATAGGGCTATTATTGACCATGAATTGGGGTCCTAATTCAACCAAACAAAAATATTGACCATTCAGGCCGAATCTCCTAGGCAGCAGCCTAGGGCTCCGAAGCGTTCTCGTAATTCACTCATATTTCTCTCTAACAAGCTCTAATTTTTTTGAACCATTTCCCATCTCAATAATATTATATAGGGCGATTATTGACCATGAATTGGGGTCCTAATTCAACCAAACAAAAAAATTGACCTTTCAGGCCAAATCTCCTAGGCAGCTGCCTAGGGCTCCGAAGCGTTCTCGTAATTCACTCATATTTCTCTCTAACAAGCTCTAATTTTTTTGAACCTTTGCCCATCTCAATATTATTATATAGGTCTACTATTGACCATGAATTTGGGTCCTAATTCAACCAAACAAAAGAATTGACCATTCAGGCTGAATCTCCTAGGCAGCTGCCTAGGGCTCCGAAGCGATTTCGTAATTCACTCATATTTTCATCTAACAAGCTCTAATTTGTTTGAACCTTTTCCCATATCAATAATATTATATAGGGCTATTATTGTCCATGAATTGGGGTCCTAATTCAACCAAACAAAAAAATTGACAGTTCAGGCCAAATCTCCTAGGCAGCAGCCTAGGTCTACGAAGCGAGCTCGTAATTCACTCATATTTCTCCCTAACAAGCTCTAATTTTTTTGAACCTTTTCCCATCTCAATAATATTATATAGGGCGATTATTGACCATGAATTGCGGTCCTAATTCAACCAGACAAAAAAATTGACCGTTCAGGCCAAATCTCCTAGGCTGCTGCCTAGGGCTCCGAAGCGATCTCGTAATTCACTCATTTTTCTCTCTAACAAGATCTAATTTTTTTGAACCTTTGCCCATCTCAATAATATTATATAGTGCTATTTTTGACCATGAATTGGGGTCCTAATTCAACCAAACAAAAAAATTGACCTTTCAGGCCAAATCACCTAGGCAGCTGCCTAGGGCTCCGAAGCGATTTCGTAATTCACTCATATCTCTCTCTAACAAGCTCTAATTTTTTTGAACCTTTTCCCATCTCAATAATATTATATAGGGCGATTATTGACCATGAATTGGGGTCCTAATTCAACCAAACAAAAAAATTGACCTTTCAGGCCAAATCTCCTAGGCAACTGCCTAGGGCTCCGAAGAGATTTCGTAATTCACTCATATTTCTCTCTAACAAGCTCTAATTTTTTTGAACCTTTTCCCATCTCAATAATATTATATAGGGCAATTATTGACCATGAATTGGGGTCCTAATTCAACCAAACAAAAAAATTGACCATTCAGGCAGAATCTCCTACGCAGCTGCCTAGGGCTCCGAAGCGATCTCGTAATTCACTCATATTTCTCTCTAACAAGCTCTAATTTTTTTGAACCTTTTCCCATCTCAATAATATTATATAGGGCTATTATTGACCATGAATTGGGGTCCTATTTCAACCAAACAAAAAAATTGACCATTCAGGACGAATCTCCTAGGCAGCAGCCTAGGGCTCCGAAGCGTTGTCGTAATTCACTCATATTTCTCTCTAACAAGCTCTAATTTTTTTGAACCATTTCCAATCTCAATAATATTATATAGGGCTATTATTGACCATGAATTGGGGACCTAATTCAACCAAACAAAAAAATTGACCTTTCAGGCCAAATCTCCTAGGCTGCTGCCTAGGGCTCCGAAGCGATTTCGACATTCCCTCATATTTCCCTCTAACAAGCTCTAATTTTCTTGAACCTTTTCCCATATCAATAATATTATATAGGGCGATTATTGACCATGAATTGGGGACCTAATTCAACCAAACAGAAAAATTGACCTTTCAGGCCAAATCTCCTAGGCAGCTGCCTAGGGCTCCGAAGCGATTTCGTAATTCCCTCATATTTCCCTCTAACAAGCTCTAATTTTTTTGAACCTTTTCCCATATCAATAATATTATATAGGGCTATTATTGTCCATGAATTGGGGTCCTAATTCATCCAAACAAAAAAATTGACAGTTCAGGCCAAATCTCCTAGGCAGCTGCCTAGGTCTACGAAGCGAGCTCGTAATTCACACATATTTCTCTCTAACAAGCTCTAATTTTTTTGAACCTTTTCCCATCTCAATAATATTATATAGGGCGATTATTGACCATGAATTGCGGTCCTAATTCAACCAAACAAAAAAATTGACCTTTCAGGCCAAATCTCATAGGCAGCTGCCTAGGGCTCCGAAGCGATTTCGTAATTCACTCATATCTCTCTCTAACAAGCTCTAATTTTTTTGAACGTTTTCCCATCTCAATAATATTATATAGGGCGATTATTGACCATGAATTGGGGTCCTAATTCAACCAAACAAAAAAATTGACCTTTCAGGCCAAATCTCCTAGGCAGCTGCCTAGGGCTCCGAAGAGATTTCGTAATTCACTCATATTTCTCTCTAACAAGCTCTAATTTTTTTGAACCTTTTCCCATCTCAATAATATTATATAGGGCGATTATTGACCATGAATTGGGGTCCTAATTCAACCAAACAAAAAAATTGACCATTCAGGCAGAATCTCCTAGGCAGCTGCCTAGGGCTCCGAAGCGATCTCGTAATTCACTCATATTCCTCTCTAACAAGCTCTAATTTTTTTGAACCTTTTCCCATCTCAATAATATTATATAGGGCTATTATTAACCATGAATTGGGGTCCTAATTCAACCAAACAAAAAAATTGACCATTCAGGCCGAATCTCCTAGGCAGCAGCCTTGGGCTCCGAAGCGTTCTCGTAATTCACTCATATTTCTCTCTAACAAGCTCTAATTTTTTTGAACCATTTCCAATCTCAATAATATTATATAGGGCTATTATTGACCATGAATTGGGGACCTAATTCAACCAAACAAAAAAATTGACCTTTCAGGCCAAATCTCCTAGGCTGCTGCCTAGGGCTCCGAAGCGATTTCGACATTCCCTCATATTTCCCTCTAACAAGCTCTAATTTTCTTGAACCTTTGCCCATATCAATAATATTATATAGGGCGATTATTGACCATGAATTGGGGTCCTAATTCAACCAAACAGAAAAATTGACCTTTCAGGCCAAATCTCCTAGGCAGCTGCCTAGGGCTCCGAAGCGATTTCGTAATTCCCTCATATTTCCCTCTAACAAGCTCTAATTTTTTTGAACCTTTTCCCATATCAATAATATTATATAGGGCTATTATTGTCCATGAATTGGGGTCCTAATTCATCCAAACAAAAAAATTGACAGTTCAGGCCAAATCTACTAGGCAGCTGCCTAGGTCTACGAAGCGAGCTCGTAATTCACTCATATTTCTCTCTAACAAGCTCTAATTTTTTTGAACCTTTTCCCATCTCAATAATATTATATAGGGCGATTATTGACCATGAATTGCGGTCCTAATTCAACCAAACAAAAAAATTGACCGTTCAGGCCAAATCTCCTAGGCAGCTGCCTAGGGCTCCGAAGCGATCTCGTAATTCACTTATTTTTCTCTCTAACAAGATCTAATTTTTTTGAACCTTTGCCCATCTCAATAATATTATATAGGGCTATTTTTGACCATGAATTGGGGTCCTAATTCAACCAAACAAAAAAATTGACCTTTCAGGCCAAATCTCATAGGCAGCTGCCTAGGGCTCCGAAGCGATTTCGTAATTCACTCATATCTCTCTCTAACAAGCTCTAATTTTTTTGAACGTTTTCCCATCTCAATAATATTATATAGGGCGATTATTGACCATGAATTGGGGTCCTAATTCAACCAAACAAAAAAATTGACCTTTCAGGCCAAATCTCCTAGGCAGCTGCCTAGGGCTCCGAAGAGATTTCGTAATTCACTCATATTTCTCTCTAACAAGCTCTAATTTTTTTGAACCTTTTCCCATCTCAATAATATTATATAGGGCGATTATTGACCATGAATTGGGGTCCTAATTCAACCAAACAAAAAAATTGACCATTCAGGCAGAATCTCCTAGGCAGCTGCCTAGGGCTCCGAAGCGATCTCGTAATTCACTCATATTCCTCTCTAACAAGCTCTAATTTTTTTGAACCCTTTCCCATCTCAATAATATTATATAGGGCTATTGTTAACCATGAATTGGGGTCCTAATTCAACCAAACAAAAAAATTGACCATTCAGGCCGAATCTCCTAGGCAGCAGCCTTGGGCTCCGAAGCGTTCTCGTAATTCACTCATATTTTTCTCTAACAAGCTCTAATTTTTTTGAACCATTTCCAATCTCAATAATATTATATAGGGCTATTATTGACCATGAATTGGGGATCTAATTCAACCAAACAAAAAAATTGACCTTTCAGGCCAAATCTCCTAGGCTGCTGCCTAGGGCTCCGAAGCGATTTCGTAATTCCCTCATATTTCCCTCTAACAAACTCTAATTTTTTTGAACCTTTTCCCATCTCAATAATATTATATAGGGCGATTATTGACCATGAATTGCGGTCCTAATTCAACCAAACAAAAAAATTGACCGTTCAGGCCAAATCTCCTAGGCAGCTGCCTAGGGCTCCGAAGCGATCTCGTAATTCACTCATTTTTCTCTCTAACAAGATCTAATTTTTTTGAACCTTTGCCCATCTCAATAATATTATATAGGGCTATTTTTGACCATGAATTGGGGTCCTAATTCAACCAAACAAAAAAATTGACCTTTCAGGCCAAATCTCATAGGCAGCTGCCTAGGGCTCCGAAGCGATTTCGTAATTCACTCATATCTCTCTCTAACAAGCTCTAATTTTTTTGAACGTTTTCCCATCTCAATAATATTATATAGGGCGATTATTGACCATGAATTGGGGTCCTAATTCAACCAAACAAAAAAATTGACCTTTCAGGCCAAATCTCCTAGGCAGCTGCCTAGGGCTCCGAAGAGATTTCGTAATTCACTCATATTTCTCTCTAACAAGCTCTAATTTTTTTGAACCTTTTCCCATCTCAATAATATTATATAGGGCGATTATTGACCATGAATTGGGGTCCTAATTCAACCAAACAAAAAAATTGACCATTCAGGCAGAATCTCCTAGGCAGCTGCCTAGGGCTCCGAAGCGATCTCGTAATTCACTCATATTCCTCTCTAACAAGCTCTAATTTTTTTGAACCCTTTCCCATCTCAATAATATTATATAGGGCTATTGTTAACCATGAATTGGGGTCCTAATTCAACCAAACAAAAAAATTGACCATTCAGGCCGAATCTCCTAGGCAGCAGCCTTGGGCTCCGAAGCGTTCTCGTAATTCACTCATATTTCTCTCTAACAAGCTCTAATTTTTTTGAACCATTTCCAATCTCAATAATATTATATAGGGCTATTATTGACCATGAATTGGGGACCTAATTCAACCAAACAAAAAAATTGACCTTTCAGGCCAAATCTCCTAGGCTGCTGCCTAGGGCTCCGAAGCGATTTCGACATTCCCTCATATTTCCCTCTAACAAGCTCTAATTTTCTTGAACCTTTGCCCATATCAATAATATTATATAGGGCGATTATTGACCATGAATTGGGGTCCTAATTCAACCAAACAGAAAAATTGACCTTTCAGGCCAAATCTCCTAGGCAGCTGCCTAGGGCTCCGAAGCGATTTCGTAATTCCCTCATATTTCCCTCTAACAAGCTCTAATTTTTTTGAACCTTTTCCCATATCAATAATATTATATAGGGCTATTATTGTCCATGAATTGGGGTCCTAATTCATCCAAACAAAAAAATTGACAGTTCAGGCCAAATCTACTAGGCAGCTGCCTAGGTCTACGAAGCGAGCTCGTAATTCACTCATATTTCTCTCTAACAAGCTCTAATTTTTTTGAACCTTTTCCCATCTCAATAATATTATATAGGGCGATTATTGACCATGAATTGCGGTCCTAATTCAACCAAACAAAAAAATTGACCGTTCAGGCCAAATCTCCTAGGCAGCTGCCTAGGGCTCCGAAGCGATCTCGTAATTCACTCATTTTTCTCTCTAACAAGATCTAATTTTTTTGAACCTTTGCCCATCTCAATAATATTATATAGGGCTATTTTTGACCATGAATTGGGGTCCTAATTCAACCAAACAAAAAAATTGACCTTTCAGGCCAAATCTCATAGGCAGCTGCCTAGGGCTCCGAAGCGATTTCGTAATTCACTCATATCTCTCTCTAACAAGCTCTAATTTTTTTGAACGTTTTCCCATCTCAATAATATTATATAGGGCGATTATTGACCATGAATTGGGGTCCTAATTCAACCAAACAAAAAAATTGACCTTTCAGGCCAAATCTCCTAGGCAGCTGCCTAGGGCTCCGAAGAGATTTCGTAATTCACTCATATTTCTCTCTAACAAGCTCTAATTTTTTTGAACCTTTTCCCATCTCAATAATATTATATAGGGCGATTATTGACCATGAATTGGGGTCCTAATTCAACCAAACAAAAAAATTGATCATTCAGGCAGAATCTCCTAGGCAGCTGCCTAGGGCTCCGAAGCGATCTCGTAATTCACTCATATTCCTCTCTAACAAGCTCTAATTTTTTTGAACCCTTTCCCATCTCAATAATATTATATAGGGCTATTGTTAACCATGAATTGGGGTCCTAATTCAACCAAACAAAAAAATTGACCATTCAGGCCGAATCTCCTAGGCAGCAGCCTTGGGCTCCGAAGCGTTCTCGTAATTCACTCATATTTCTCTCTAACAAGCTCTAATTTTTTTGAACCATTTCCAATCTCAATAATATTATATAGGGCTATTATTGACCATGAATTGGGGATCTAATTCAACCAAACAAAAAAATTGACCTTTCAGGCCAAATCTCCTAGGCTGCTGCCTAGGGCTCCGAAGCGATTTCGTAATTCCCTCATATTTCCCTCTAACAAACTCTAATTTTTTTGAACCTTTCCCCATCTCAATAATATTATATAGGGCGATTATTGACCATGAATTGCGGTCCTAATTCAACCAAACAAAAAAATTGACCGTTCAGGCCAAATCTCCTAGGCTGCTTTCTAGGGCTCCGAAGCGATCTCGTAATTCACTCATTTTTCTCTCTAACAAGATCTAATTTTTTTGAACCTTTGCCCATCTCAATAATATTATATAGGGCTATTTTTGACCATGAATTGGGGTCCTAATTCAACCAAACAAAAAAATTGACCGTTCAGGCCAAATCTCCTAGGCAGCTGCCTAGGGCTCCGAAGCGATCTCGTAATTCACTCATTTTTCTCTCTAACAAGATCTAATTTTTTTGAACCTTTGCCCATCTCAATAATATTATATAGGGCTATTTTTGACCATGAATTGGGGTCCTAATTCAACCAAACAAAAAAATTGACCTTTCAGGCCAAATCTCATAGGCAGCTGCCTAGGGCTCCGAAGCGATTTCGTAATTCACTCATATCTCTCTCTAACAAGCTCTAATTTTTTTGAACGTTTTCCCATCTCAATAATATTATATAGGGCGATTATTGACCATGAATTGGGGTCCTAATCAAACCAAACAAAAAAATTGACCTTTCAGGCCAAATCTCCTAGGCAGCTGCCTAGGGCTCCGAAGAGATTTCGTAATTCACTCTTATTTCTCTCTAACAAGCTCTAATTTTTTTGAACCTTTTCCCATCTCAATAATATTATATAGGGCGATTATTGACCATGAATTGGGGTCCTAATTCAACCAAACAAAAAAATTGACCATTCAGGCAGAATCTCCTAGGCAGCTGCCTAGGGCTCCGAAGCGATCTCGTAATTCACTCATATTCCTCTCTAACAAGCTCTAATTTTTTTGAACCTTTTCCCATCTCAATAATATTATATAGGGCTATTATTAACCCTGAATTGGGGTCCTAATTCAACCAAACAAAAAAATTGACCATTCAGGCCGAATCTCCTAGGCAGCAGCCTTGGGCTCCGAAGCGTTCTCGTAATTCACTCATATTTCTCTCTAACAAGCTCTAATTTTTTTGAACCATTTCCAATCTCAATAATATTATATAGGGCTATTATTGACCATGAATTGGGGATCTAATTCAACCAAACAAAAAAATTGACCTTTCAGGCCAAATCTCCTAGGCTGCTGCCTAGGGCTCCGAAGCGATTTCGTAATTCCCTCATATTTCCCTCTAACAAACTCTAATTTTTTTGAACCTTTTCCCATCTCAATAATATTATATAGGGCGATTATTGACCATGAATTGCGGTCCTAATTCAACCAAACAAAAAAATTGACCGTTCAGGCCAAATCTCCTAGGCTGCTTTCTAGGGCTCCGAAGCGATCTCGTAATTCACTCATTTTTCTCTCTAACAAGATCTAATTTTTTTGAACCTTTGCCCATCTCAATAATATTATATAGGGCTATTTTTGACCATGAATTGGGTCCTAATTCAACCAAACAAAAAAATTGACCGTTCAGGCCAAATCTCCTAGGCAGCTGCCTAGGGCTCCGAAGCGATCTCGTAATTCCCTCATATTTCCCTCTAACAAACTCTAATTTTTTTGAACCTTTCCCCATCTCAATAATATTATATAGGGCGATTATTGACCATGAATTGCGGTCCTAATTCAACCAAACAAAAAAATTGACCGTTCAGGCCAAATCTCCTAGGCTGCTTTCTAGGGCTCCGAAGCGATCTCGTAATTCACTCATTTTTCTCTCTAACAAGATCTAATTTTTTTGAACCTTTGCCCATCTCAATAATATTATATAGGGCTATTTTTGACCATGAATTGGGGTCCTAATTCAACCAAACAAAAAAATTGACCGTTCAGGCCAAATCTCCTAGGCAGCTGCCTAGGGCTCCGAAGCGATCTCGTAATTCACTCATTTTTCTCTCTAACAAGATCTAATTTTTTTGAACCTTTGCCCATCTCAATAATATTATATAGGGCTATTTTTGACCATGAATTGGGGTCCTAATTCAACCAAACAAAAAAATTGACCTTTCAGGCCAAATCTCATAGGCAGCTGCCTAGGGCTCCGAAGCGATTTCGTAATTCACTCATATCTCTCTCTAACAAGCTCTAATTTTTTTGAACGTTTTCCCATCTCAATAATATTATATAGGGCGATTATTGACCATGAATTGGGGTCCTAATCAAACCAAACAAAAAAATTGACCTTTCAGGCCAAATCTCCTAGGCAGCTGCCTAGGGCTCCGAAGAGATTTCGTAATTCACTCTTATTTCTCTCTAACAAGCTCTAATTTTTTTGAACCTTTTCCCATCTCAATAATATTATATAGGGCGATTATTGACCATGAATTGGGGTCCTAATTCAACCAAACAAAAAAATTGACCATTCAGGCAGAATCTCCTAGGCAGCTGCCTAGGGCTCCGAAGCGATCTCGTAATTCACTCATATTCCTCTCTAACAAGCTCTAATTTTTTTGAACCTTTTCCCATCTCAATAATATTATATAGGGCTATTATTAACCCTGAATTGGGGTCCTAATTCAACCAAACAAAAAAATTGACCATTCAGGCCGAATCTCCTAGGCAGCAGCCTTGGGCTCCGAAGCGTTCTCGTAATTCACTCATATTTCTCTCTAACAAGCTCTAATTTTTTTGAACCATTTCCAATCTCAATAATATTATATAGGGCTATTATTGACCATGAATTGGGGATCTAATTCAACCAAACAAAAAAATTGACCTTTCAGGCCAAATCTCCTAGGCTGCTGCCTAGGGCTCCGAAGCGATTTCGTAATTCCCTCATATTTCCCTCTAACAAACTCTAATTTTTTTGAACCTTTTCCCATCTCAATAATATTATATAGGGCGATTATTGACCATGAATTGCGGTCCTAATTCAACCAAACAAAAAAATTGACCGTTCAGGCCAAATCTCCTAGGCTGCTTTCTAGGGCTCCGAAGCGATCTCGTAATTCACTCATTTTTCTCTCTAACAAGATCTAATTTTTTTGAACCTTTGCCCATCTCAATAATATTATATAGGGCTATTTTTGACCATGAATTGGGTCCTAATTCAACCAAACAAAAAAATTGACCGTTCAGGCCAAATCTCCTAGGCAGCTGCCTAGGGCTCCGAAGCGATCTCGTAATTCACTCATTTTTCTCTCTAACAAGATCTAATTTTTTTGAACCTTTGCCCATCTCAATAATATTATATAGAGCTATTTTTGACCATGAATTGGGGTCCTAATTCAACCAAACAAAAAAATTGACCTTTCAGGCCAAATCTCATAGGCAGCTGCCTAGGGCTCCGAAGCGATTTCGTAATTCACTCATATCTCTCTCTAACAAGCTCTAATTTTTTTGAACGTTTTCCCATCTCAATAATATTATATAGGGCGATTATTGACCATGAATTGGGGTCCTAATCAAACCAAACAAAAAAATTGACCTTTCAGGCCAAATCTCCTAGGCAGCTGCCTAGGGCTCCGAAGAGATTTCGTAATTCACTCTTATTTCTCTCTAACAAGCTCTAATTTTTTTGAACCTTTTCCCATCTCAATAATATTATATAGGGCGATTATTGACCATGAATTGGGGTCCTAATTCAACCAAACAAAAAAATTGACCATTCAGGCAGAATCTCCTAGGCAGCTGCCTAGGGCTCCGAAGCGATCTCGTAATTCACTCATATTCCTCTCTAACAAGCTCTAATTTTTTTGAACCTTTTCCCATCTCAATAATATTATATAGGGCTATTATTAACCCTGAATTGGGGTCCTAATTCAACCAAACAAAAAAATTGACCATTCAGGCCGAATCTCCTAGGCAGCAGCCTTGGGCTCCGAAGCGTTCTCGTAATTCACTCATATTTCTCTCTAACAAGCTCTAATTTTTTTGAACCATTTCCAATCTCAATAATATTATATAGGGCTATTATTGACCATGAATTGGGGACCTAATTCAACCAAACTAAAAAATTGACCTTTCAGGCCAAATCTCCTAGGCTGCTGCCTAGGGCTCCGAAGCGATTTCGTAATTCCCTCATATTTCCCTCTAACAAGCTCTAATTTTTTTGAACCTTTTCCCATCTCAATAATATTATATAGGGCGATTATTGACCATGAATTGCGGTCCTAATTCAACCAAACAAAAAAATTGACCGTTCAGGCCAAATCTCCTAGGCTGCTTTCTAGGGCTCCGAAGCGATCTCGTAATTCACTCATTTTTCTCTCTAACAAGATCTAATTTTTTTGAACCTTTGCCCATCTCAATAATATTATATAGGGCTATTTTTGACCATGAATTGGGGTCCTAATTCAACCAAACAAAAAAATTGACCGTTCAGGCCAAATCTCCTAGGCAGCTGCCTAGGGCTCCGATGCGATCTCGTAATTCACTCATTTTTCTCTCTAACAAGATCTAATTTTTTTGAACCTTTGCCCATCTCAATAATATTATATAGGGCTATTTTTGACCATGAATTGGGGTCCTAATTCAACCAAACAAAAAAATCGACCTTTTAGGCCAAATCTCCTAGGCAGCTGCCTAGGGCCCCGAAGCGATTTCGTAATTCACTCATATCTCTCTCTAACAAGCTCTAATTTTTTTGAACCTTTTCCCATCTCAATAATTTTATATAGGGCGATTATTGACCATCAATTGGGGTCCTTATTCAACCAAACAAAAAAATTGTCCTTTCAGGCCAATCTCCTAGGCAGCTGCTAGGGCTCCGTAGAGATTTCGTAATTCACTCATATTTCTCTCTAACAAGCTCTAATTTTTTTGAACCATTTCCCATCTCAATAATATTATAAAGGGCGATTATTGACCATGAATTGCGGTCCTAATTCAACATAACAAAAAAATTGACCGTTCAGGCCAAATCTCCTAGGCAGCTGCCTAGGGCTCCGAAGCGATCTCGTAATTCACTCATTTTTCTCTCTAACAAGATCTAATTTTTTTGAACCTTTGCCCATCTCAATAATATTATATAGGGCTATTTTTGACCATGAATTGGGGTCCTAATTCAACCAAACAAAAAAATTGACCTTTCAGGCCAAATCTCCTAGGCAGCTGCCTAGGGCTCCGAAGCGATTTCGTAATTCACTCATATCTCTCTCTAACAAGCTCTAATTTTTTTAAACCTTTTCCCATCTCAATAATATTATATAGGGCGATTATTGACCATGAATTGGGGTCCTAATTCAACCAAACAAAAAAATTGACCTTTCAGGCAGAATCTCCTAGGCAGCTGCCTAGGGCTCCGAAGCGATCTCGTAATTCTCTCATATTCCTCTCTAACAAGCTCTAATTTTTTTGAAACTTTTCCCATCTCAATAATATTATATAGGGCTATTATTGACCATGAATTGGGGTCCTAATTCAACCAAAAAAAAAAATTGACCATTCAGGCCGAATCTCCTAGGCAGCAGCCTAGGGCTCCGAAGCGTTCTCGTAATTCACTCATATTTCTCTCTAACAAGCTCTAATTTTTTTGAACCATTTCCAATCTCAATAATATTATATAGGGCTATTATTGACCATGAATAGGGGACCTAATTCAACCAAACAAAAAAATTGACCTTTCAGGCCAAATCTCCTAGGCCGCTACCTAGGGCTGCGAAGCGATTTCGTAATTCCCTCATATTTCCCTCTAACAAGCTCTAATTTTTTTGAACCTTTTCCCATCTCAATAATATTATATAGGGCGATTATTGACCATGAATTGCGGTCCTAATTCAACCAAACAAAAAAATTGACCGTTCAGGCCAAATCTCCTAGGCTGCTGCCTTTGGCTCCGAAGCGATCTCGTAATTCACTCATTTTTCTCTCTAACAAGATCTAATTTTTTTGAACCTTTGCCCATCTCAATAATATTATATAGGGCTATTTTTGACCATGAATTGGGGTCCTAATTCAACCAAACAAAAAAATTGACCGTTCAGGCCAAATCTCCTAGGAAGCTGCCTAGGGCTCCGAAGCGATCTCGTAATTCACTCATTTTTCTCTCTAACAAGATCTAATTTTTTTGAACCTTTACCCATCTCAATAATATTATATAGGGCTATTTTTGACCATGAATTGGGGTCCTAATTCAACCAAACAAAAAAATTGACCTTTCAGGCCAAATCTCCCAGGCAGCTGCCTAGGGCCCCGAAGCGATTTCGTAATTCACTCATATCTCTCTCTAACAAGCTCTAATTTTTTTGAACCTTTTCCCATCTCAATAATATTATATAGGGCGATTATTGACCATGAATTGGGGACCTTATTAAACCAAACAAAAAAATTGTCCTTTCAGGCCAAATCTCCTAGGCAGCTGCTAGGGCTCCGAAGAGATTTCGTAATTCACTCATATTTCTCTCTAACAAGCTCTAATTTTTTTGAACCTTTTCCCATCTCAATAATATTATATAGGGCGATTATTGACCATGAATTGCGGTCCTAATTCTACCAAACAAAAAAATTGACCGTTCAGGCCAAATCTCCTATGCTGCTGCCTAGGGCTCCGAAGCGATCTCGTAATTCACTCATTTTTCTCTCTAACAAGATCTAATTTTTTTGAACCTTTGCCCATCTCAATAATATTATATAGGGCTATTTTTTACCATGAATTGGGGTCCTAAGTCAACCAAACAAAAAAATTGACCTTTCAGGCCAAATCTCCTAGGCAGCTGCCTAGGGCTCCGAAGCGATTTCGTAATTCACTCATATCTCTCTCTAACAAGCTCTAATTTTTTTGAACCTTTTCCCATCTCAATAATATTATATAGGGCGATTATTAACCATGAATTGGGGTCCTAATTCAACCAAACAAAAAAATTGACCTTTCAGGCCAAATCTCCTAGGCAGCTGCCTAGGGCTCCGAAGAGATTTCGTAATTCACTCATATTCCTCTCTAACAAGCTCTAATTTTTTTGATCCTTTTCCCATCTCAATAATATTATATAGGGCTATTATTGACCATGAATTGGGGTCCTAATTCAACCAAACAAAAAAATTGACCATTCAGGCCGAATCTCCTAGGCAGCAGCCTAGGGCTCCGAAGCGTTCTCGTAATTCACTCATATTTCTCTCTAACAATCTCTAATTTTTTTGAACCATTTCCAATCTCAATAATATTATATAGGGCTATTATTGACCATGAATTGGGGACCTAATTCAACCTAACAAAAATATTGACCTTTCAGGCCAAATCTCCTAGGCCGCTGCCTAGGGCTGCGAAGCGATTTCGTAATTCCCTCATATTTCCCTCTAACATGCTCTAATTTTTTTGAACCTTTTCCCATCTCAATAATATTATATAGGGCGATTATTGACCATGAATTGCGGTCCTAATTCAACCAAACAAAAAAATTGACCGTTCAGGCCAAATCTCCTAGGCTGCTGCCTAGGGCTCCGAAGCGATCTCGTAATTCACTCATTTTTCTCTCTAACAAGATCTAATTTTTTTGAACCTTTTCCCATCTCAATAATATTATATAGGGCTATTTTTGACCATGAATTGGGCTCCTAATTCAACCAAACAAAAAAATTGACCGTTCAGGCCAAATCTCCTAGGCAGCTGCCTAGGGCTCCGAAGCGATCTCGTAGTTCACTCATTTTTCTCTCTAACAAGATCTAATTTTTTTGAACCTTTGCCCATCTCAATAATATTATATAGGGCTATTTTTGACCATGAATTGGGGTCCTAATTCAACCAAACAAAAAAATTGACCTTTCAGGCCAAATCTCCTAGGCAGCTGCCTAGGGCCCCGAAGCGATTTCGTAATTCACTCATATCTCTCTCTAACAAGCTCTAATTTTTTTGAACCTTTTCCCATCTCAATAATATTATATAGGGCGATTATTGACCATGAATTGGGGTCCTTATTCAACCAAACAAAAAAATTGTCCTTTCAGGCCAAATCTCCTAGGCAGCAGCTAGGGCTCCGAAGAGATTTCGTAATTCACTCATATTTCTCTCTAACAAGCTCTAATTTTTTTGATCCTTTTCCCATCTCAATAATATTATATAGGGCGATTATTGACCATGAATTGGGGTCCTAATTCAACCAAACAAAAAAATTGACCATTCAGGCAGAATCTCCTAGGCAGCTGCCTAGGGCTCCGAAGCGATCTCGTAATTCACTCATATTTCTCTCTAACAAGCTCTAATTTTTTTGAACTTTTTCCCATCTCAATAATATTATATAGGGCTATTATTGACCATGAATTGGGGTCCTAATTCAATCAAACAAAAAAATTGACCATTCAGGCCGAATCTCCTAGGCAGCAGCCTAGGGCTCCGAAGCGTTCTCGTAATTCACTCATATTTCTCTCTAACAACCTCTAATTTTTTTGAACCTTTTCCCATCTCAATAATATTATATAGGGCGATTATTGACCATGAATTGGGGTCCTAATTCAACCAAACAAAAAAATTGACCATTCAGGCAGAATCTCCTAGGCAGCTGCCTAGGGCTCCGAAGCGTTCTCGTAATTCACTCATATTTCTCTCTATCAAGCTCTAATTTTTTTGAACCATTTCCAATCTCAATAATATTATATAGGGCTATTATTGACCATGAATTGGGGACCTAATTCAACCAAACAAAAATATTGAACTTTCAGGCCAAATCTCCTAGGCCGCTGCCTAGGGCTGCGAAGCGATTTCGTAATTCCCTCATATTTCCCTCTAACATGCTCTAATTTTTTTGAACCTTTTCCCATCTCAATAATATTATATAGGGCGATTATTGACCATGAATTGCGGTCCTAATTCAACCAAACAAAAAAATTGACCGTTCAGGCCAAATCTCCTAGGCTGCTGCCTAGGGCTCCGAAGCGATCTCGTAATTCACTCATTTTTCTCTCTAACAAGATCTAATTTTTTTGAACCTTTGCCCATCTCAATAATATTATATAGGGCTATTTTTGACCATGAATTGGGGTCCTAATTCAACCAAACAAAAAAATTGACCGTTCAGGCCAAATCTCCTAGGCAGCTGCCTAGGGCTCCGAAGCGATCTCGTAATTCACTCATTTTTCTCTCTAACAAGATCTAATTTTTTTGAACCTTTGCCCATCTCAATAATATTATATAGGGCTATTATTGACCATGAATTGGGGACCTAATTCAACCAAACAAAAAAATTGACTTTTCAGGCCAAATCTCCTAGGCTGCTGCCTAGGGCTCCGAAGCGATCTCGTAATTCACTCATTTTTCTCTCTAACAAGATCTAATTTTTTTGAACCTTTGCCCATCTCAATAATATTATATAGGGCTATTTTTGACCATGAATTGGGGTCCTAATTCAACCAAACAAAAAAATTGACCTTTCAGGCCAAATCTCCTAGGCAGCTGCCTAGGGCCCCGAAGCGATTTCGTAATTCACTCATATCTCTCTCTAACAAGCTCTAATTTTTTTGAACCTTTTCCCATCTCAATAATATTATATAGGGCGATTATTGACCATGAATTGGGGTCCTTATTCAACCAAACAAAAAAATTGTCCTTTCAGGCCAAATCTCCTAGGCAGCAGCTAGGGCTCCGAAGAGATTTCGTAATTCACTCATATTTCTCTCTAACAAGCTCTAATTTTTTTGAACCTTTTCCCATCTCAATAATATTATATAGGGCGATTATTGACCATGAATTGGGGTCCTAATTCAACCAAACAAAAAAATTGACCATTCAGGCAGAATCTCCTAGGCAGCTGCCTAGGGCTCCGAAGCGATCTCGTAATTCACTCATATTTCACTCTAACAAGCTCTAATTTTTTTGAACTTTTTCCCATCTCAATAATATTATATAGGGCTATTATTGACCATGAATTGGGGTCCTAATTCAACCAAACAAAAAAATTGACCATTCAGGCCGAATCTCCTAGGCAGCAGCCTAGGGCTCCGAAGAGTTCTCGTAATTCACTCATATTTCTCTCTAACAAGCTCTAATTTTTTTGAACCTTTTCCCATCTCAATAATATTATATAGGGCGATTATTGACCATGAATTGGGGTCCTAATTCAACCAAACAAAAAAATTGACCATTCAGGCAGAATCTCCTAGGCAGCTGCCTAGGGCTCCGAAGCGTTCTCGTAATTCACTCATATTTCTCTCTATCAAGCTCTAATTTTTTTGAACCATTTCCAATCTCAATAATATTATATAGGGCTATTATTGACCATGAATTGGGGACCTAATTCAACCAAACAAAAATATTGACCTTTCAGGCCAAATCTCCTAGGCCGCTGCCTAGGGCTGCGAAGCGATTTCGTAATTCCCTCATATTTCCCTCTAACATGCTCTAATTTTTTTGAACCTTTTCCCATCTCAATAATATTATATAGGGCGATTATTGACCATGAATTGCGGTCCTAATTCAACCAAACAAAAAAATTGACCGTTCAGGCCAAATCTCCTAGGCTGCTGCCTAGGGCTCCGAAGCGATCTCGTAATTCACTCATTTTTCTCTCTAACAAGATCTAATTTTTTTGAACCTTTGCCCATCTCAATAATATTATATAGGGCTATTTTTGACCATGAATTGGGGTCCTAATTCAACCAAACAAAAAAATTGACCGTTCAGGCCAAATCTCCTAGGCAGCTGCCTAGGGCTCCGAAGCGATCTCGTAATTCACTCATTTTTCTCTCTAACAAGATCTAATTTTTTTGAACCTTTGCCCATCTCAATAATATTATATAGGGCTATTTTTGACCATGAATTGGGGTCCTAATTCAACCAAACAAAAAAATTGACCTTTCAGGCCAAATCTCCTAGGCAGCTGCCTAGGGCCCCGAAGCGATTTCGTAATTCACTCATATCTCTCTCTAACAAGCTCTAATTTTTTTGAACCTTTTCGCATCTCAATAATATTATATAGGGCGATTATTGACCATGAATTGGGGTCCTTATTCAACCAAACAAAAAAATTGTCCTTTCAGGTCAAATCTCCTAGGCAGCAGCTAGGGCTCCGAAGAGATTTCGTAATTCACTCATATTTCTCTCTAACAAGCTCTAATTTTTTTGAACCTTTTCCCATCTCAATAATATTATATAGGGCGATTATTGACCATGAATTGGGGTCCTAATTCAACAAAACAAAAAAATTGACCATTCAGGCAGAATCTCCTAGGCAGCTGCCTAGGGCTCCGAAGCGATCTCGTAATTCACTCATATTTCTCTCTAACAAGCTCTAATTTTTTTGAACTTTTTCCCATCTCAATAATATTATATAGGGCTATTATTGACCATGAATTGGGGTCCTAATTCAACCAAACAAAAAAATTGACCATTCAGGCCGAATCTCCTAGGCAGCAGCCTAGGGCTCCGAAGCGTTCTCGTAATTCACTCATATTTCTCTCTAACAAGCTCTAATTTTTTTGAACCTTTTCCCATCTCAATAATATTATATAGGGCGATTATTGACCATGAATTGGGGTCCTAATTCAACCAAACAAAAAAATTGACCATTCAGGCAGAATCTCCTAGGCAGCTGCCTAGGGCTCCGAAGCGTTCTCGTAATTCACTCATATTTCTCTCTATCAAGCTCTAATTTTTTTGAACCATTTCCAATCTCAATAATATTATATAGGGCTATTATTGACCATGAATTGGGGACCTAATTCAACCAAACAAAAAAATTGACCTTTCAGGCCAAATCTCCTAGGCCGCTGCCTAGGGCTCCGAAGCGATCTCGTAATTCACTCATATTTCTCTCTAACAAGATCTAGTTTTTTTGAACCTTTGCCCATCTCAATAATATTATATAGGGCTATTTTTGACCATGAATTGGGGTCCTAATTCAACCAAACAAAAAAATTGACCTTTCAGGCCAAATCTCCTAGGCAGCTGCCTAGGGCCCCGAAGCGATTTCGTAATTCACTCATATCTCTCTCTAACAAGCTCTAATTTTTTTGAACCTTTTCCCATCTCAATAATATTATATAGGGCGATTATTGACCATGAATTGGGGTCCTTATTCAACCAAACAAAAAAATTGTCCTTTCAGGCCAAATCTCCTAGGCAGCAGCTAGGGCTCCGAAGAGATTTCGTAATTCACTCATATTTCTCTCTAACAAGCTCTAATTTTTTTGAACCTTTTCCCATCTCAATAATATTATATAGGGCGATTATTGACCATGAATTGGGGTCCTAATTCAACCAAACAAAAAAATTGACCTTTCAGGCCAAATCTCCTAGGCAACTGCCTAGGGCTCCGAAGAGATTTCGTAATTCACTCATATTTCTCTCTAACAAGCTCTAATTTTTTTGAACCTTTTCCCATCTCAATAATATTATATAGGGCTATTATTGACCATGAATTGGGGTCCTAATTCAACCAAACAAAAATATTGACCATTCAGGCCGAATCTCCTAGGCAGCAGCCTAGGGCTCCGAAGCGTTCTCGTAATTCACTCATATTTCTCTCTAACAAGATCTAATTTTTTTGAACCTTTGCCCATCTCAATAATATTATATAGGGCTATTTTTGACCATGAATTGGGGTCCTAATTCAACCAAACAAAAAAATTGACCTTTCAGGCCAAATCTCCTAGGCAGCTGCCTAGGGCTCCGAAGCGATTTCGTAATTCACTCATATCTCTCTCTAACAAGCTCTAATTTTTTTGAACCTTTTCCCATCTCAATAATATTATATAGGGCGATTATTGACCATGAATTGGGGTCCTAATTCAACCAAACAAAAAAATTGACCTTTCAGGCCAAATCTCCTAGGCAGCTGCCTAGGGCTCCGAAGAGATTTCGTAATTCACTCATATTTCTCTCTAACAAGCTCTAATTTTTTTGAACCTTTTCCCATCTCAATAATATTATATAGGGCGATTATTGACCATGAATTGGGGTCCTAATTCAACCAAACAAGAAAATTGACCATTCAGGCAGAATCTCCTAGGCAGCTGCCTAGGGCTCCGAAGCGATCTCGTAATTCTCTCATATTCCTCTCTAACAAGCTCTAATTTTTTTGAACCTTTTCCCATCTCAATAATATTATATAGGGCTATTATTGACCATGAATTGGGGTCCTAATTCAACCAAACAAAAAAATTGAACATTCAGGCCGAATCTCCTAGGCAGCAGCCTAGGGCTCCGAAGCGTTCTCGTAATTCACTCATATTTCTCTCTAACAAGCTCTAATTTTTTTGAACCATTTCCAATCTCAATAATATTATACAGGGCTATTATTGACCATGAATTGAGGACCTAATTCAACCATACAAAAAAATTGACCTTTCAGGCCAAATCTCCTAGGCTGCTGCCTAGGGCTCCGAAGCGATTTCGTAATTCCCTCATATTTCCCTCTAACAAGCTCTAATTTTTTTGAACCTTTTCCCATCTCAATAATATTATATAGGGCGATTATTGACCATGAATTGCGGTCCTAATTCAACCAAACAAAAAAATTGACCGTTCAGGCCAAATCTCCTAGGCTGCTGCCTAGGGCTCCGAAGCGATCTCGTAATTCACTCATTTTTCTCTCTAACAAGATCTAATTTTTTTGAACCTTTGCCCATCTCAATAATATTATATAGGGCAATTTTTGACCATGAATTGGGGTCCTAATTCAACCAAACAAAAAAATTGACCGTTCAGGCCAAATCTCCTAGGCAGCTGCCTAGGGCTCCGAAGCGATCTCGTAATTCACTCATTTTTCTCTCTAACAAGATCTAATTTTTTTGAACCTTTGCCCATCTCAATAATATTATATAGGGCTATTTTTGACCATGAATTGGGGTCCTAATTCAACCAAACAAAAAAATTGACCTTTCAGGCCAAATCTCCTAGGCAGCTGCCGAGGGCCCCGAAGCGATTTCGTAATTCACTCATATCTCTCTCTAACAAGCTCTAATTTTTTTGAACCTTTTCCCATCTCAATAATATTATATAGGGCGATTATTGACCATGAATTGCGGTCCTAATTCAACCAAACAAAAAAATTGACCGTTCAGGCCAAATCTCCTAGGCTGCTGCCTAGGGCGCCGAAGCGATCTCGTAATTCACTCATTTTTCTCTCTAACAAGATCTAATTTTTTTGAACCTTTGCCCATCTCAATAATATTATATAGGGCTATTTTTGACCATGAATTGGGGTCCTAATTCAACCAAACAAAAAAATTGACCTTTCAGGCCAAATCTCCTAGGCAGCTGCCTAGGGCTCCGAAGCGATTTCGTAATTCACTCATATCTCTCTCTAACAAGCTCTAATTTTTTTGAACCTTTTCCCATCTCAATAATATTATATAGGGCGATTATTGACCATGAATTGGGGTCCTAATTCAACCAAACAAAAAAATTGACCTTTCAGGCCAAATCTCCTAGGCAGCTGCCTAGGGCTCCGAAGCGATCTCGTAATTCACTCATATTTCTCTCTAACAAGCTCTAATTTTTTTGAACTTTTTCCCATCTCAATAATATTATATAGGGCTATTATTGACCATGAATTGGGGTCCTAATTCAACCAAACAAAAAAATTGACCATTCAGGCCGAATCTCCTAGGCAGCTGCCTAGGGCTACGAAGCGATCTCGTAATTCACTTATATTTCTCTCTAACAAGCTCTAATTTTTTTGAACCTTTTCCCATCTCAATAATATTATATAGGGCTATTATTGACCATGAATTGGGGTCCTAATTCAACCAAACAAAAAAATTGAACATTCAGGCCGAATCTCCTAGGCAGCAGCCTAGGGCTCCGAAGCGTTCACGTAATTCACTCATATTTCTCTCTAACAAGCTCTAATTTTTTTGAACCATTTCCAATCTCAATAATATTATATAGGGCCATAATTGACCATGAATTGGGGACCTAATTCAACCAAACAAAAAAATTGACCTTTCAGGCCAAATCTCCTAGGCTGCTGCCTAGGGCTCCGAAGCGATTTCGACATTCCCTCATATTTCCCTCTAACAAGCTCTAATTTTCTTGAACCTTTTCCCATATCAATAATATTATATAGGGCGATTATTGACCATGAATTGGGGTCCTAATTCAACCAAACAGAAAAATTGACCTTTCAGGCCAAATCTCCTAGGCAGTTGCCTAGGGCTCCGAAGCGATTTCGTAATTCCCTCATATTTCCCTCTAACAAGCTCTAATTTTTTTGAACCTTTTCCCATATCAATAATATTATATAGGGCTATTATTGTCCATGAATTGGGGTCCTAATTCAACCAAACAAAAAAATTGACAGTTCAGGCCAAATCTCCTAGGCAGCTGCCTAGGTCTACGAAGCGAACTCGTAATTCACTCATATTTCTCTCTAACAAGCTCTAATTTTTTTGAACCTTTTCCCATCTCAATAATATTATATAGGGCGATTATTGACCATGAATTGCGGTCCTAATTCAACCAAACAAAAAAATTGACCGTTCAAGCCAAATCTCCTAGGCAGCTGCCTAGGGCTCCGAAGCGATCTCGTAATTCACTTATATTTCTCTCTAACAAGATCTAATTTTTTTGAACCTTTGCTCATCTCAATAATATTATATAGGGCTATTTTTGACCATGAATTGGGGTCCTAATTCAACCAAACAAAAAAATTGACCTTTCAGGCCAAATCTCCTAGGCAGCTGCCTAGGGCTCCGAAGCGTTCACGTAATTCACTCATATCTCTCTCTAACAAGCTCTAATTTTTTTGAACCATTTCCAATCTCAATAATATTATATAGGGCCATAATTGACCATGAATTGGGGACCTAATTCAACCAAACAAAAAAATTGACCTTTCAGGCCAAATCTCCTAGGCTGCTGCCTAGGGCTCCGAACGATTTCGACATTCCCTCATATTTCCCTCTAACAAGCTCTAATTTTTTTGAACCTTTTCCCATATCAATAATATTATATAGGGCGATTATTGACCATGAATTGGGGTCCTAATTCAACCTAACAGAAAAATTGACCTTTCAGGCCAAATCTCCTAGGCAGTTGCCTAGGGCTCCGAAGCGATTTCGTAATTCCCTCATATTTCCCTCTAACAAGCTCTAATTTTTTTGAACCTTTTCCCATATCAATAATATTATATAGGGCTATTATTGTCCATGAATTGGGGTCCTAATTCAACCAAACAAAAAAATTGAACATTCAGGCTGAATCTCCTAGGCAGCAGCCTAGGGCTCCGAAGCGTTCTCGTAATTCACTCATATTTCTCTCTAACAAGTTCTAATTTTTTTGAGCCATTTCCAATCTCAATAATATTATATAGGGCTATTATTGACCATGAATTGAGGACCTAATTCAACCATACAAAAAAATTGACCTTTCAGGCCAAATCTCCTAGGCTGCTGCCTTGGGCTCCGAAGCGATTTCGTAATTCCCTCATATTTCCCTCTAACAAGCTCTAATTTTTTTGAACCTTTTCCCATCTCAATAATATTATATAGGGCGATTATTGACCATGAATTGCGGTCCTAATTCAACCAAACAAAAAAATTGACCGTTCAGGCCAAATCTCCTAGGCTGCTGCCTAGGGCTCCGAAGCGATCTCGTAATTCACTCATTTTTCTCTCTAACAAGATCTAATTTTTTTGAACCTTTGCCCATCTCAATAATATTATATAGGGCAATTTTTGACCATGAATTGGGGTCCTAATTCAACCAAACAAAAAAATTGACCGTTCAGGCCAAATCTCCTAGGCAGCTGCCTAGGGCTCCGAAGCGATCTCGTAATTCACTCATTTTTCTCTCTAACAAGATCTAATTTTTTTGAACCTTTGCCCATCTCAATAATATTATATAGGGCTATTTTTGACCATGAATTGGGGTCCTAATTCAACCAAACAAAAAAATTGACCTTTCAGGCCAAATCTCCTAGGCAGCTGCCGAGGGCCCCGAAGCGATTTCGTAATTCACTCATATCTCTCTCTAACAAGCTCTAATTTTTTTGAACCTTTTCCCATCTCAATAATATTATATAGGGCGATTATTGACCATGAATTGCGGTCCTAATTCAACCAAACAAAAAAATTGACCGTTCAGGCCAAATCTCCTAGGCAGCTGCCTAGGGCTCCGAAGCGATCTCGTAATTCACTCATTTTTCTCTCTAACAAGCTCTAATTTTTTTGAACCTTTGCCCATCTCAATAATATTATATAGGGCTATTTTTGACCATGAATTGGGGTCCTAATTCAACCAAACAAAAAAATTGACCTTTCAGGCCAAATCTCCTAGGCAGCTGCCTAGGGCTCCGAAGCGATTTCGTAATTCACTCATATCTCTCTCTAACAAGCTCTAATTTTTTTGAACCTTTTCCCATCTCAATAATATTATATAGGGCGATTATTGACCATGAATTGGGGTCCTAATTCAACCAAACAAAAAAATTGACCTTTCAGGCCAAATCTCCTAGGCAGCTGCCTAGGGCTCCGAAGAGATTTCGTAATTCACTCATATTTCTCTCTAACAAGCTCTAATTTTTTTGAACCTTTTCCCATCTCAATAATATTATATAGGGCGATTATTGACCATGAATTGGGGTCCTAATTCAACCAAACAAGAAAATTGACCATTCAGGCAGAATCTCCTAGGCAGCTGCCTAGGGCTCCGAAGCGATCTCGTAATTCTCTCATATTCCTCTCTAACAAGCTCTAATTTTTTTGAACCTTTTCCCATCTCAATAATATTATATAGGGCTATTATTGACCATGAATTGGGGTCCTAATTCAACCAAACAAAAAAATTGAACATTCAGGCCGAATCTCCTAGGCAGCAGCCTAGGGCTCCGAAGCGTTCTCGTAATTCACTCATATTTCTCTCTAACAAGTTCTAATTTTTTTGAACCATTTCCAATCTCAATAATATTATATAGGGCTATTATTGACCATGAATTGAGGACCTAATTCAACCTTACAAAAAAATTGACCTTTCAGGCCAAATCTCCTAGGCTGCTGCCTTGGGCTCCGAAGCGATTTCGTAATTCCCTCATATTTCCCTCTAACAAGCTCTAATTTTTTTGAACCTTTTCCCATCTCAATAATATTATATAGGGCGATTATTGACCATGAATTGCGGTCCTAATTCAACCAAACAAAAAAATTGACCGTTCAGGCCAAATCTCTTAGGCAGCTGCCTAGGGCTCCGAAGCGATCTCGTAATTCACTCATTTTTCTCTCTAACAAGATCTAATTTTTTTGAACCTTTGCCCATCTCAATAATATTATATAGGGCTATTTTTGACCATGAATTGGGGTCCTAATTCAACCAAACAAAAAAATTGACCTTTCAGGCCAAATCTCCTAGGCAGCTGCCGAGGGCCCCGAAGCGATTTCGTAATTCACTCATATCTCTCTCTAACAAGCTCTAATTTTTTTGAACCTTTTCCCATCTCAATAATATTATATAGGGCGATTATTGACCATGAATTGGGGTCCTAATTCAACCAAACAAAAAAATTGACCTTTCAGGCCAAATCTCCTAGGCAGCTGCCTAGGGCTCCGAAGAGATTTCGTAATTCACTCATATTTCTCTCTAACAAGCTCTAATTTTTTTGAACCTTTTCCCATCTCAATAATATTATATAGGGCGATTATTGACCATGAATTGGGGTCCTAATTCAACCAAACAAGAAAATTGACCATTCAGGCAGAATCTCCTAGGCAGCTGCCTAGGGCTCCGAAGCGATCTCGTAATTCTCTCATATTCCTCTCTAACAAGCTCTAATTTTTTTGAACCTTTTCCCATCTCAATAATATTATATAGGGCTATTATTGACCATGAATTGGGGTCCTAATTCAACCAAACAAAAAAATTGAACATTCAGGCCGAATCTCCTAGGCAGCAGCCTAGGGCTCCGAAGCGTTCTCGTAATTCACTCATATTTCTCTCTAACAAGCTCTAATTTTTTTGAACCATTTCCAATCTCAATAATATTATACAGGGCTATTATTGACCATGAATTGAGGACCTAATTCAACCATACAAAAAAATTGACCTTTCAGGCCAAATCTCCTAGGCTGCTGCCTAGGGCTCCGAAGCGATTTCGTAATTCCCTCATATTTCCCTCTAACAAGCTCTAATTTTTTTGAACCTTTTCCCATCTCAATAATATTATATAGGGCGATTATTGACCATGAATTGCGGTCCTAATTCAACCAAACAAAAAAATTGACCGTTCAGGCCGAATCTCCTAGGCTGCTGCCTAGGGCTCCGAAGCGATCTCGTAATTCACTCATTTTTCTCTCTAACAAGATCTAATTTTTTTGAACCTTTGCCCATCTCAATAATATTATATAGGGCAATTTTTGACCATGAATTGGGGTCCTAATTCAACCAAACAAAAAAATTGACCGTTCAGGCCAAATCTCCTAGGCAGCTGCCTAGGGCTCCGAAGCGATCTCGTAATTCACTCATTTTTCTCTCTAACAAGATCTAATTTTTTTGAACCTTTGCCCATCTCAATAATATTATATAGGGCTATTTTTGACCATGAATTGGGGTCCTAATTCAACCAAACAAAAAAATTGACCTTTCAGGCCAAATCTCCTAGGCAGCTGCCGAGGGCCCCGAAGCGATTTCGTAATTCACTCATATCTCTCTCTAACAAGCTCTAATTTTTTTGAACCTTTTCCCATCTCAATAATATTATATAGGGCGATTATTGACCATGAATTGCGGTCCTAATTCAACCAAACAAAAAAATTGACCGTTCAGGCCAAATCTCCTAGGCTGCTGCCTAGGGCTCCGAAGCGATCTCGTAATTCACTCATTTTTCTCTCTAACAAGATCTAATTTTTTTGAACCTTTGCCCATCTCAATAATATTATATAGGGCTATTTTTGACCATGAATTGGGGTCCTAATTCAACCAAACAAAAAAATTGACCTTTCAGGCCAAATCTCCTAGGCAGCTGCCTAGGGCTCCGAAGCGATTTCGTAATTCACTCATATCTCTCTCTAACAAGCTCTAATTTTTTTGAACCTTTTCCCATCTCAATAATATTATATAGGGCGATTATTGACCATGAATTGGGGTCCTAATTCAACCAAACAAAAAAATTGACCTTTCAGGCCAAATCTCCTAGGCAGCTGCCTAGGGCTCCGAAGAGATTTCGTAATTCACTCATATTTCTCTCTAACAAGCTCTAATTTTTTTGAACCTTTTCCCATCTCAATAATATTATATAGGGCGATTATTGACCATGAATTGGGGTCCTAATTCAACCAAACAAGAAAATTGACCATTCAGGCAGAATCTCCTAGGCAGCTGCCTAGGGCTCCGAAGCGATCTCGTAATTCTCTCATATTCCTCTCTAACAAGCTCTAATTTTTTTGAACCTTTTCCCATCTCAATAATATTATATAGGGCTATTATTGACCATGAATTGGGGTCCTAATTCAACGAAACAAAAAAATTGAACATTCAGGCCGAATCTCCTAGGCAGCAGCCTAGGGCTCCGAAGCGTTCTCGTAATTCACTCATATTTCTCTCTAACAAGTTCTAATTTTTTTGAACCATTTCCAATCTCAATAATATTATATAGGGCTATTATTGAACATGAATTGAGGACCTAATTCAACCATACAAAAAAATTGACCTTTCAGGCCAAATCTCCTAGGCTGCTGCCTTGGGCTCCGAAGCGATTTCGTAATTCCCTCATATTTCCCTCTAACAAGCTCTAATTTTTTTGAACCTTTTCCCATCTCAATAATATTATATAGGGCGATTATTGACCATGAATTGCGGTCCTAATTCAACCAAACAAAAAAATTGACCGTTCAGGCCAAATCTCCTAGGCTGCTGCCTAGGGCTCCGAAGCGATCTCGTAATTCACTCATTTTTCTCTCTAACAAGATCTAATTTTTTTGAACCTTTGCCCATCTCAATAATATTATATAGGGCTATTTTTGACCATGAATTGGGGTCCTAATTCAACCAAACAAAAAAATTGACCTTTCAGGCCAAATCTCCTAGGCAGCTGCCGAGGGCCCCGAAGCGATTTCGTAATTCACTCATATCTCTCTCTAACAAGCTCTAATTTGTTTGAACCTTTTCCCATCTCAATAATATTATATAGGGCGATTATTGACCATGAATTGCGGTCCTAATTCAACCAAACAAAAAAATTGACCGTTCAGGCCAAATCTCCTAGGCAGCTGCCTGGGGCTCCGAAGCGATCTCGTAATTCACTCATTTTTCTCTCTAACAAGATCTAATTTTTTTGAACCTTTGCCCATCTCAATAATATTATATAGGGCTATTTTTGACCATGAATTGGGGTCCTAATTCAACCAAACAAAAAAATTGACCTTTCAGGCCAAATCTCCTAGGCAGCTGCCTAGGGCTCCGAAGCGATTTCGTAATTCACTCATATCTCTCTCTAACAAGCTCTAATTTTTTTGAACCTTTTCCCATCTCAATAATATTATATAGGGCGATTATTGACCATGAATTGGGGTCCTAATTCAACCAAACAAAAAAATTGACCTTTCAGGCCAAATCTCCTAGGCAGCTGCCTAGGGCTCCGAAGAGATTTCGTAATTCACTCATATTTATCTCTAACAAGCTCTAATTTTTTTGAACCTTTTCCCATCTCAATAATATTATATAGGGCGATTATTGACCATGAATTGGGGTCCTAATTCAACCAAACAAGAAAATTGACCATTCAGGCAGAATCTCCTAGGCAGCTGCCTAGGGCTCCGAAGCGATCTCGTAATTCTCTCATATTCCTCTCTAACAAGCTCTAATTTTTTTGAACCTTTTCGCATCTCAATAATATTATATAGGGCTATTATTGACCATGAATTGGGGTCCTAATTCAACCAAACAAAAAAATTGAACATTCAGGCCGAATCTCCTAGGCAGCAGCCTAGGGCTCCGAAGCGTTCTCGTAATTCACTCATATTTCTCTCTAACAAGTTCTAATTTTTTTGAGCCATTTCCAATCTCAATAATATTATATAGGGCTATTATTGACCATGAATTGAGGACCTAATTCAACCATACAAAAAAATTGACCTTTCAGGCCAAATCTCCTAGGCTGCTGCCTTGGGCTCCGAAGCGATTTCGTAATTCCCTCATATTTCCCTCTAACAAGCTCTAATTTTTTTGAACCTTTTCCCATCTCAATAATATTATATAGGGCGATTATTGACCATGAATTGCGGTCCTAATTCAACCAAACAAAAAAATTGACCGTTCAGGCCAAATCTCCTAGGCTGCTGCCTAGGGCTCCGAAGCGATCTCGTAATTCACTCATTTTTCTCTCTAACAAGATCTAATTTTTTTGAACCTTTGCCCATCTCAATAATATTATATAGGGCAATTTTTGACCATGAATTGGGGTCCTAATTCAACCAAACAAAAAAATTGACCGTTCAGGCCAAATCTCCTAGGCAGCTGCCTAGGGCTCCGAAGCGATCTCGTAATTCACTCATTTTTCTCTCTAACAAGATCTAATTTTTTTGAACCTTTGCCCATCTCAATAATATTATATAGGGCTATTTTTGACCATGAATTGGGGTCCTAATTCAACCAAACAAAAAAATTGACCTTTCAGGCCAAATCTCCTAGGCAGCTGCCGAGGGCCCCGAAGCGATTTCGTAATTCACTCATATCTCTCTCTAACAAGCTCTAATTTTTTTGAACCTTTTCCCATCTCAATAATATTATATAGGGCGATTATTGACCATGAATTGCGGTCCTAATTCAACCAAACAAAAAAATTGACCGTTCAGGCCAAATCTCCTAGGCAGCTGCCTAGGGCTCCGAAGCGATCTCGTAATTCACTCATTTTTCTCTCTAACAAGATCTAATTTTTTTGAACCTTTGCCCATCTCAATAATATTATATAGGGCTATTTTTGACCATGAATTGGGGTCCTAATTCAACCAAACAAAAAAATTGACCTTTCAGGCCAAATCTCCTAGGCAGCTGCCTAGGGCTCCGAAGCGATTTCGTAATTCACTCATATCTCTCTCTAACAAGCTCTAATTTTTTTGAACCTTTTCCCATCTCAATAATATTATATAGGGCGATTATTGACCATGAATTGGGGTCCTAATTCAACCAAACAAAAAAATTGACCTTTCAGGCCAAATCTCCTAGGCAGCTGCCTAGGGCTCCGAAGAGATTTCGTAATTCACTCATATTTCTCTCTAACAAGCTCTAATTTTTTTGAACCTTTTCCCATCTCAATAATATTATATAGGGCGATTATTGACCATGAATTGGGGTCCTAATTCAACCAAACAAGAAAATTGACCATTCAGGCAGAATCTCCTAGGCAGCTGCCTAGGGCTCCGAAGCGATCTCGTAATTCTCTCATATTCCTCTCTAACAAGCTCTAATTTTTTTGAACCTTTTCCCATCTCAATAATATTATATAGGGCTATTATTGACCATGAATTGGGGTCCTAATTCAACCAAACAAAAAAATTGAACATTCAGGCCGAATCTCCTAGGCAGCAGCCTAGGGCTCCGAAGCGTTCTCGTAATTCACTCATATTTCTCTCTAACAAGTTCTAATTTTTTTGAACCATTTCCAATCTCAATAATATTATATAGGGCTATTATTGACCATGAATTGAGGACCTAATTCAACCTTACAAAAAAATTGACCTTTCAGGCCAAATCTCCTAGGCTGCTGCCTTGGGCTCCGAAGCGATTTCGTAATTCCCTCATATTTCCCTCTAACAAGCTCTAATTTTTTTGAACCTTTTCCCATCTCAATAATATTATATAGGGCGATTATTGACCATGAATTGCGGTCCTAATTCAACCAAACAAAAAAATTGACCGTTCAGGCCAAATCTCCTAGGCAGCTGCCTAGGGCTCCGAAGCGATCTCGTAATTCACTCATTTTTCTCTCTAACAAGATCTAATTTTTTTGAACCTTTGCCCATCTCAATAATATTATATAGGGCTATTTTTGACCATGAATTGGGGTCCTAATTCAACCAAACAAAAAAATTGACCTTTCAGGCCAAATCTCCTAGGCAGCTGCCGAGGGCCCCGAAGCGATTTCGTAATTCACTCATATCTCTCTCTAACAAGCTCTAATTTTTTTGAACCTTTTCCCATCTCAATAATATTATATAGGGCGATTATTGACCATGAATTGCGGTCCTAATTCAACCAAACAAAAAAATTGACCGTTCAGGCCAAATCTCCTAGGCAGCTGCCTAGGGCTCCGAAGCGATCTCGTAATTCACTCATTTTTTCTCTAACAAGATCTAATTTTTTTGAACCTTTGCCCATCTCAATAATATTATATAGGGCTATTTTTGACCATGAATTGGGGTCCTAATTCAACCAAACAAAAAAATTGACCTTTCAGGCCAAATCTCCTAGGCAGCTGCCTAGGGCTCCGAAGCGATTTCGTAATTCACTCATATCTCTCTCTAACAAGCTCTAATTTTTTTGAACCTTTTCCCATCTCAATAATATTATATAGGGCGATTATTGACCATGAATTGGGGTCCTAATTCAACCAAACAAAAAAATTGACCTTTCAGGCCAAATCTCCTAGGCAGCTGCCTAGGGCTCCGAAGAGATTTCGTAATTCACTCATATTTATCTCTAACAAGCTCTAATTTTTTTGAACCTTTTCCCATCTCAATAATATTATATAGGGCGATTATTGACCATGAATTGGGGTCCTAATTCAACCAAACAAGAAAATTGACCATTCAGGCAGAATCTCCTAGGCAGCTGCCTAGGGCTCCGAAGCGATCTCGTAATTCTCTCATATTCCTCTCTAACAAGCTCTAATTTTTTTGAACCTTTTCGCATCTCAATAATATTATATAGGGCTATTATTGACCATGAATTGGGGTCCTAATTCAACCAAACAAAAAAATTGAACATTCAGGCCGAATCTCCTAGGCAGCAGCCTAGGGCTCCGAAGCGTTCTCGTAATTCACTCATATTTCTCTCTAACAAGTTCTAATTTTTTTGAGCCATTTCCAATCTCAATAATATTATATAGGGCTATTATTGACCATGAATTGAGGACCTAATTCAACCATACAAAAAAATTGACCTTTCAGGCCAAATCTCCTAGGCTGCTGCCTTGGGCTCCGAAGCGATTTCGTAATTCCCTCATATTTCCCTGTAACAAGCTCTAATTTTTTTGAACCTTTTCCCATCTCAATAATATTATATAGGGCGATTATTGACCATGAATTGCGGTCCTAATTCAACCAAACAAAAAAATTGACCGTTCAGGCCAAATCTCCTAGGCTGCTGCCTAGGGCTCCGAAGCGATCTCGTAATTCACTCATTTTTCTCTCTAACAAGATCTAATTTTTTTGAACCTTTGCCCATCTCAATAATATTATATAGGGCAATTTTTGACCATGAATTGGGGTCCTAATTCAACCAAACAAAAAAATTGACCGTTCAGGCCAAATCTCCTAGGCAGCTGCCTAGGGCTCCGAAGCGATCTCGTAATTCACTCATTTTTCTCTCTAACAAGATCTAATTTTTTTGAACCTTTGCCCATCTCAATAATATTATATAGGGCTATTTTTGACCATGAATTGGGTCCTAATTCAACCAAACAAAAAAATTGACATTTCAGGCCAAATCTCCTAGGCAGCTGCCGAGGGCCCCGAAGAGATTTCGTAATTCACTCATATCTCTCTCTAACAAGCTCTAATTTTTTTGAACCTTTTCCCATCTCAATAATATTATATAGGGCGATTATTGACCATGAATTGCGGTCCTAATTCAACCAAACAAAAAAATTGACCGTTCAGGCCAAATCTCCTAGGCAGCTGCCTAGGGCTCCGAAGCGATCTCGTAATTCACTCATTTTTCTCTCTAACAAGATCTAATTTTTTTGAACCTTTGCCCGTCTCAATAATATTATATAGGGCTATTTTTGACCATGAATTGGGGTCCTAATTCAACCAAACAAAAAAATTGACCTTTCAGGCCAAATCTCCTAGGCAGCAGCCTAGGGCTCCGAAGCGATTTCGTAATTCACTCATATCTCTCTCTAACAAGCTCTAATTTTTTTGAACCTTTTCCCATCTCAATAATATTATATAGGGCGATTATTGACCATGAATTGGGGTCCTAATTCAACCAAACAAAATAATTGACCTTTCAGGCCAAATCTCCTAGGCAGCTGCCTAGGGCTCCGAAGAGATTTCGTAATTCACTCATATTTCTCTCTAACAAGCTCTAATTTTTTTGAACCTTTTCCCATCTCAATAATATTATATAGGGCGATTATTGACCATGAATTGGGGTCCTAATTCAACCAAACAAGAAAATTGACCATTCAGGCAGAATCTCCTAGGCAGCTGCTTAGGGCTCCGAAGCGATCTCGTAATTCTCTCATATTCCTCTCTAACAAGCTCTAATTTTTTTGAACCTTTTCCCATCTCAATAATATTATATAGGGCTATTATTGACCATGAATTGGGGTCCTAATTCAACCAAACAAAAAAATTGAACATTCAGGCCGAATCTCCTAGGCAGCAGCCTAGGGCTCCGAAGCGTTCTCGTAATTCACTCATATTTCTCTCTAACAAGTTCTAATTTTTTTGAGCCATTTCCAATCTCAATAATATTATATAGGGCTATTATTGACCATGAATTGAGGACCTAATTCAACCATACAAAAAAATTGACCTTTCAGGCCAAATCTCCTAGGCTGCTGCCTTGGGCTCCGAAGCGATTTCGTAATTCCCTCATATTTCCCTCTAACAAGCTCTAATTTTTTTGAACCTTTTCCCATCTCAATAATATTATATAGGGCGATTATTGACCATGAATTGCGGTCCTAATTCAACCAAACAAAAAAATTGACCGTTCAGGCCAAATCTCCTAGGCTGCTGCCTAGGGCTCCGAAGCGATCTCGTAATTCACTCATTTTTCTCTCTAACAAGATCTAATTTTTTTGAACCTTTGCCCATCTCAATAATATTATATAGGGCAATTTTTGACCATGAATTGGGGTCCTAATTCAACCAAACAAAAAAATTGACCGTTCAGGCCAAATCTCCTAGGCAGCTGCCTAGGGCTCCGAAGCGATCTCGTAATTCACTCATTTTTCTCTCTAACAAGATCTAATTTTTTTGAACCTTTGCCCATCTCAATAATATTATATAGGGCTATTTTTGACCATGAATTGGGTCCTAATTCAACCAAACAAAAAAATTGACCTTTCAGGCCAAATCTCCTAGGCAGCTGCCGAGGGCCCCGAAGAGATTTCGTAATTCACTCATATCTCTCTCTAACAAGCTCTAATTTTTTTGAACCTTTTCCCATCTCAATAATATTATATAGGGCGATTATTGACCATGAATTGCGGTCCTAATTCAACCAAACAAAAAAATTGACCGTTCAGGCCAAATCTCCTAGGCAGCTGCCTAGGGCTCCGAAGCGATCTCGTAATTCACTCATTTTTCTCTCTAACAAGATCTAATTTTTTTGAACCTTTGCCAATCTCAATAATATTATATAGGGCTATTTTTGACCATGAATTGGGGTCCTAATTCAACCAAACAAAAAAATTGACCTTTCAGGCCAAATCTCCTAGGCAGCAGCCTAGGGCTCCGAAGCGATTTCGTAATTCACTCATATCTCTCTCTAACAAGCTCTAATTTTTTTGAACCTTTTCCCATCTCAATAATATTATATAGGGCGATTATTGACCATGAATTGGGGTCCTAATTCAACCAAACAAAAAAATTGACCTTTCAGGCCAAATCTCCTAGGCAGCTGCCTAGGGCTCCGAAGAGATTTCGTAATTCACTCATATTTCTCTCTAACAAGCTCTAATTTTTTTGAACCTTTTCCCATCTCAATAATATTATATAGGGCGATTATTGACCATGAATTGGGGTCCTAATTCAACCAAACAAGAAAATTGACCATTCAGGCAGAATCTCCTAGGCAGCTGCCTAGGGCTCCGAAGCGATCTCGTAATTCTCTCATATTCCTCTCTAACAAGCTCTAATTTTTTTGAACCTTTTCCCATCTCAATAATATTATATAGGGCTATTATTGACCATGAATTGGGGTCCTAATTCAACCAAACAAAAAAATTGAACATTCAGGCCGAATCTCCTAGGCAGCAGCCTAGGGCTCCGAAGCGTTCTCGTAATTCACTCATATTTCTCTCTAACAAGCTCTAATTTTTTTGAACCATTTCCAATCTCAATAATATTATATAGGGCAATTATTGACCATGAATTGAGGACCTAATTCAACCATACAAAAAAATTGACCTTTCAGGCCAAATCTCCTAGGCTGCTGCCTAGGGCTCCGAAGCGATTTCGTAATTCCCTCTTATTTCCCTCTAACAAGCTCTAATTTTTTTGAACCTTTTCCCATCTCAATAATATTATATAGGGCGATTATTGACCATGAATTGCGGTCCTAATTCAACCAAACAAAAAAATTGACCGTTCAGGCCAAATCTCCTAGGCTGCTGCCTAGGGCTCCGAAGCGAGCCCGTAATTCACTCATTTTTCTCTCTAACAAGATCTAATTTTTTTGAACCTTTGCCCATCTCAATAATATTATATAGGGCAATTTTTGACCATGAATTGGGGTCCTATTTCAACCAAACAAAAAAATTGACCGTTCAGGCCAAATCTCCTAGGCAGCTGCCTAGGGCTACGAAGCGATCTCGTAATTCACTCATTTTTCTCTCTAACAAGATCTAATTTTTTTGAACCTTTGCCCATCTCAATAATATTATATAGGGCTATTTTTGACCATGAATTGGGGTCCTAATTCAACCAAACAAAAAAATTGACCTTTCAGGCCAAATCTCCTAGGCAGCTGCCGAGGGCCCCGAAGCGATTTCGTAATTCACTCATATCTCTCTCTAACAAGCTCTAATTTTTTTGAACCTTTTCCCATCTCAATAATATTATATAGGGCTATTTTTGACCATGAATTGGGGTCCTAATTCAACCAAACAAAAAAATTGACCTTTCAGGCCAAATCTCCTAGGCAGCTGCCGAGGGCCCCGAAGCGATTTCGTAATTCACTCATATTTCTCTCTAACAAGCTCTAATTTTTTTGAACCTTTTCCCATCTCAATAATATTATATTGGGCGATTATTGACCATGAATTGGGGTCCTAATTCAACCAAACAAGAAAATTGACCATTCAGGCAGAATCTCCTAGGCAGCTGCCTAGGGCTCCGAAGCGATCTCGTAATTCTCTCATATTCCTCTCTAACAAGCTCTAATTTTTTTGAACCTTTTCCCATCTCAATAATATTATATAGGGCGATTATTGACCATTAATTGGGGTCCTAATTCAACCAAACAAGAAAATTGACCATTCAGGCAGAATCTCCTAGGCAGCTGCCTAGGGCTCCGAAGCGATCTCGTAATTCTCTCATATTCCTCTCTAACAAGCTCTAATTTTTTTGAACCTTTTCCCATCTCAATAATATTATATAGGGCTATTATTGACCATGAATTGGGGTCCTAATTCAACCAAACAAAAAAATTGAACATTCAGGCCGAATCTCCTAGGCAGCAGCCTAGGGCTCCGAAGCGTTCTCGTAATTCACTCATATTTCTCTCTAACAAGCTCTAATTTATTTGAACCATTTCCAATCTCAATAATATTATACAGGGCTATTATTGACCATGAATTGAGGACCTAATTCAACCATACAAAAAAATTGACCTTTCAGGCCTAATCTCCTAGGCTGCTGCCTAGGGCTCCGAAGCGATTTCGTAATTCCCTCATATTTCCCTCTAACAAGCTCTAATTTTTTTGAACCTTTTCCCATCTCAATAATATTATATAGGGCGATTATTGACCATGAATTGCGGTCCTAATTCAACCAAACAAAAAAATTGACCGTTCAGGCCAAATCTCCTAGGCTGCTGCCTAGGGCTCCGAAGCGATCTCGTAATTCACTCATTTTTCTCTCTAACAAGATCTAATTTTTTTGAACCTTTGCCCATCTCAATAATATTATATAGGGCAATTTTTGACCATGAATTGGGGTCCTAATTCAACCAAACAAAAAAATTGACCGTTCAGGCCAAATCTCCTAGGCAGCTGCCTAGGTCTCCGAAGCGATCTCGTAATTCACTCATTTTTCTCTCTAACAAGATCTAATTTTTTTGAACCTTTGCCCATCTCAATAATATTATATAGGGCTATTTTTGACCATGAATTGGGGTCCTAATTCAACCAAACAAAAAAATTGACCTTTCAGGCCAAATCTCCTAGGCAGCTGCCGAGGGCCCCGAAGCGATTTCGTAATTCACTCATATCTCTCTCTAACAAGCTCTAATTTTTTTGAACCTTTTCCCATCTCAATAATATTATATAGGGCGATTATTGACCATGAATTGCGGTCCTAATTCAACCAAACAAAAAAATTGACCGTTCAGGCCAAATCTCCTAGGCAGCTGCCTAGGGCTCCGAAGCGATCTCGTAATTCACTCATTTTTCTCTCTAACAAGATCTAATTTTTTTGAACCTTTGCCCATCTCAATAATATTATATAGGGCTATTTTTAACCATGAATTGGGGTCCTAATTCAACCAAACAAAAAAATTGACCTTTCAGGCCAAATCTCCTAGGCAGCTGCCTAGGGCTCCGAAGCGATTTCGTAATTCACTCATATCTCTCTCTAACAAGCTCTAATTTTTTTGAACCTTTTACCATCTCAATAATATTATATAGGGCGATTATTGACCATGAATTGGGGTCCTAATTCAACCAAACAAAAAAATTGACCTTTCAGGCCAAATCTCCTAGGCAGCTGCCTAGGGCTCCGAAGAGATTTCGTAATTCACTCATATTTCTCTCTAACAAGCTCTAATTTTTTTGAACCTTTTCCCATCTCAATAATATTATATAGGGCGATTATTGACCATGAATTGGGGTCCTAATTCTACCAAACAAGAAAATTGACCATTCAGGCAGAATCTCCTAGGCAGCTGCCTAGGGCTCCGAAGCGATCTCGTAATTCTCTCATATTCCTCTCTAACAAGCTCTAATTTTTTTGAACCTTTTCCCATCTCAATAATATTATATAGGGCTATTATTGACCATGAATTGGGGTCCAAATTCAACCAAACAAAAAAATTGAACATTCAGGCCGAATCTCCTAGGCAGCAGCCTAGGGCTCCGAAGCGTTCTCGTAATTCACTCATATTTCTCTCTAACAAGTTCTAATTTTTTTGAACCATTTCCAATCTCAATAATATTATATAGGGCTATTATTGACCATGAATTGAGGACCTAATTCAACCATACAAAAAAATTGACCTTTCAGGCCAAATCTCCTAGGCTGCTGCCTTGGGCTCCGAAGCGATTTCGGAATTCCCTCATATTTCCCTCTAACAAGCTCTAATTTTTTTGAACCTTTTCCCATCTCAATAATATTATATAGGGCGATTATTGACCATGAATTGCGGTCCTAATTCAACCAAACAAAAAAATTGACCGTTCAGGCCAAATCTCCTAGGCTGCTGCCTAGGGCTCCGAAGCGATCTCGTAATTCACTCATTTTTCTCTCTAACAAGATCTAATTTTTTTGAACCTTTGCCCATCTCAATAATATTATATAGGGCAATTTTTGACCATGAATTGGGGTCCTAATTCAACCAAACAAAAAAATTGACCGTTCAGGCCAAATCTCCTAGGCAGCTGCCTAGGGCTCCGAAGCGATCTCGTAATTCACTCATTTTTCTCTCTAACAAGATCTAATTTTTTTGAACCTTTGCCCATCTCAATAATATTATATAGGGCTATTTTTGACCATGAATTGGGTCCTAATTCAACCAAACAAAAAAATTGACCTTTCAGGCCAAATCTCCTAGGCAGCTGCCGAGGGCCCCGAAGCGATTTCGTAATTCACTCATATCTCTCTCTAACAAGCTCTAATTTTTTTGAACCTTTTCCCATCTCAATAATATTATATAGGGCGATTATTGACCATGAATTGCGGTCCTAATTCAACCAAACAAAAAAATTGACCGTTCAGGCCAAATCTCCTAGGCAGCTGCCTAGGGCTCCGAAGCGATCTCGTAATTCACTCATTTTTCTCTCTAACAAGATCTAATTTTTTTGAACCTTTGCCCATCTCAATAATATTATATAGGGCTATTTTTGACCATGAATTGGGGTCCTAATTCAACCAAACAAAAAAATTGACCTTTCAGGCCAAATCTCCTAGGCAGCTGCCTAGGGCTCCGAAGCGATTTCGTAATTCACTCATATCTCTCTCTAACAAGCTCTAATTTTTTTGAACCTTTTCCCATCTCAATAATATTATATAGGGCGATTATTGACCATGAATTGGGGTCCTAATTCAACCAAACAAAAAAATTGACCTTTCAGGCCAAATCTCCTAGGCAGCTGCCTAGGGCTCCGAAGAGATTTCGTAATTCACTCATATTTCTCTCTAACAAGCTCTAATTTTTTTGAACCTTTTCCCATCTCAATAATATTATATAGGGCGATTATTGACCATGAATTGGGGTCCTAATTCAACCAAACAAGAAAATTGACCATTCAGGCAGAATCTCCTAGGCAGCTGCCTAGGGCTCCGAAGCGATCTCGTAATTCTCTCATATTCCTCTCTAACAAGCTCTAATTTTTTTGAACCTTTTCCCATCTCAATAATATTATATAGGGCTATTATTGACCATTAATTGGGGTCCTAATTCAACCAAACAAAAAAATTGAACATTCAGGCCGAATCTCCTAGGCAGCAGCCTAGGGCTCCGAAGCGTTCTCGTAATTCACTCATATTTCTCTCTAACAAGCTCTAATTTTTTTGAACCATTTCCAATCTCAATAATATTATATAGGGCAATTATTGACCATGAATTGAGGACCTAATTCAACCATACAAAAAAATTCACCTTTCAGGCCAAATCTCCTAGGCAGCTGCCGAGGGCCCCGAAGCGATTTCGTAATTCACTCATATCTCTCTCTAACAAGCTCTAATTTTTTTGAACCTTTTCCCATCTCAATAATATTATATAGGGCGATTATTGACCATGAATTGCGGTCCTAATTCAACCAAACAAAAAAATTGACCGTTCAGGCCAAATCTCCTAGGCAGCTGCCTAGGGCTCCGAAGCGATCTCGTAATTCACTCATTTTTCTCTCTAACAAGATCTAATTTTTTTGAACCTTTGCCCATCTCAATAATATTATATAGGGCTATTTTTGACCATGAATTGGGGTCCTAATTCAACCAAACAAAAAAATTGACCTTTCAGGCCAAATCTCCTAGGCAGCTGCCTAGGGCTCCGAAGCGATTTCGTAATTCACTCATATCTCTCTCTAACAAGCTCTAATTTTTTTGAACCTTTTCCCATCTCAATAATATTATATAGGGCGATTATTGACCATGAATTGGGGTCCTAATTCAACCAAACAAAAAAATTGACCTTTCAGGCCAAATCTCCTAGGCAGCTGCCTAGGGCTCCGAAGAGATTTCGTAATTCACTCATATTTCTCTCTAACAAGCTCTAATTTTTTTGAACCTTTTCCCATCTCAATAATATTATATAGGGCGATTATTGACCATGAATTGGGGTCCTAATTCAACCAAACAAGAAAATTGACCATTCAGGCAGAATCTCCTAGGCAGCTGCCTAGGGCTCCGAAGCGATCTCGTAATTCTCTCATATTCCTCTCTAACAAGCTCTAATTTTTTTGAACCTTTTCCCATCTCAATAATATTATATAGGGCTATTATTGACCATGAATTGGGGTCCTAATTCAACCAAACAAAAAAATTGAACATTCAGGCCGAATCTCCTAGGCAGCAGCCTAGGGCTCCGAAGCGTTCTCGTAATTCACTCATATTTCTCTCTAACAAGCTCTAATTTTTTTGAACCATTTCCAATCTCAATAATATTATATAGGGCAATTATTGACCATGAATTGAGGACCTAATTCAACCATACAAAAAAATTGACCTTTCAGGCCAAATCTCCTAGGCTGCTGCCTAGGGCTCCGAAGCGATTTCGTAATTCCCTCATATTTCCCTCTAACAAGCTCTAATTTTTTTGAACCTTTTCCCATCTCAATAATATTATATAGGGCGATTATTGACCATGAATTGCGGTCCTAATTCAACCAAACAAAAAAATTGACCGTTCAGGCCAAATCTACTAGGCAGCTGCCTAGGGCTCCGAAGCGATCTCGTAATTCACTCATTTTTCTCTCTAACAAGATCTAATTTTTTTGAACCTTTGCCCATCTCAATAATATTATATAGGGCTATTTTTGACCATGAATTGGGGTCCTAATTCAACCAAACAAAAAAATTGACCTTTCAGGCCAAATCTCCTAGGCAGCTGCCGAGGGCCCCGAAGCGATTTCGTAATTCACTCATATCTCTCTCTAACAAGCTCTAATTTTTTTGAACCTTTTCCCATCTCAATAATATTATATAGGGCTATTTTTGACCATGAATTGGGGTCCTAATTCAACCAAACAAAAAAATTGACCTTTCAGGCCAAATCTCCTAGGCAGCTGCCGAGGGCCCCGAAGCGATTTCGTAATTCACTCATATTTCTCTCTAACAAGCTCTAATTTTTTTGAACCTTTTCCCATCTCAATAATATTATATTGGGCGATTATTGACCATGAATTGGGGTCCTAATTCAACCAAACAAGAAAATTGACCATTCAGGCAGAATCTCCTAGGCAGCTGCCTAGGGCTCCGAAGCGATCTCGTAATTCTCTCATATTCCTCTCTAACAAGCTCTAATGTTTTTTGAACCTTTTCCCATCTCAATAATATTATATAGGGCTATTATTGACCATGAATTGGGGTCCTAATTCAACCAACCAAAAAAATTGAACATTCAGGCCGAATCTCCTAGGCAGCAGCCTAGGGCTCCGAAGCGTTCTCGTAATTCACTCATATTTCTCTCTAACAAGCTCTAATTTTTTTGAACCATTTCCAATCTCAATAATATTATATAGGGCTATTATTGACCATGAATTGAGGACCATATTCAACCATACAAAAAAATTGACCTTTCAGGCCAAATCTCCTAGTCTGCGGCCTAGGGCTCCGAAGCGATTTTGTAATTCCCTCATATTTCCCTCTAACAAGCTCTAATTTTTTTGAACCTTTTCCCATCTCAATAATATTATATAGGGCGATTATTGACCATGAATTGCGGTCCTAATTCAACCAAACAAAAAAATTGACCGTTCAGGCCAAATTTCCTAGGCTGCTGCCTAGGGCTCCGAAGCGAGCCCGTAATTCACTCATTTTTCTCTCTAACAAGATCTAATTTTTTTGAACCATTGCCCATCTCAATAATATTATATAGGGCAATTTTTGACCATGAATTGGGGTCCTAATTAAACCAAACAAAAAAATTGACCGTTCAGGCCAAATCTCCTAGGCAGCTGCCTAGGGCTCCGAAGCGATCTCGTAATTCACTCATTTTTCTCTCTAACAAGATCTAATTTTTTTGAACCTTTGCCCATCTCAATAATATTATATAGGGCTATTTTTGACCATGAATTGGGGTCCTAATTCAACCAAACAAAAAAATTGACCTTTCAGGCCAAATCTCCTAGGCAGCTGCCGAGGGCCCCGAAGCGATTTCGTAATTCACTCATATCTCTCTCTAACAAGCTCTAATTTTTTTGAACCTTTTCCCATCTCAATAATATTATATAGGGCTATTTTTTACCATGAATTGGGGTCCTAATTCAACCAAACAAAAAAATAGACCGTTCAGGCCAAATCTCCTAGGCAGCTGCCTAGGGCTCCGAAGCGATCTCGTAATTCACTCATTTTTCTCTCTACCAAGATCTAATTTTTTTGAACCTTTGCCCATCTCAATAATATTATATAGGGCTATTTTTGACCATGAATTGGGGTCCTAATTCAACCAAACAAAAAAATTGACCTTTCAGGCCAAATCTCCTAGGCAGCTGCCTAGGGCTCCGAAGCGATTTCATAATTCACTCATATCTCTCTCTAACAAGCTCTAATTTTTTTGAACCTTTTCCCATCTCAATAATATTATATAGGGCGATTATTGACCATGAATTGGGGTCCTAATTCAACCATACAAAAAAATTGACCTTTCAGGCCAAATCTCCTAGGCAGCTACCTAGGGCTCCGAAGAGATTTCGTAATTCACTCATATTTCTCTCTAACAAGCTCTAATTTTTTTGAACCTTTTCCCATCTCAATAATATTATATAGGGCGATTATTGACCATGAATTGGGGTCCTAATTCAACCAAACAAAAAAATTGACCGTTCAGGCAGAATCTCCTAGGCAGCTGCCTAGGGCTCCGAAGCGTTCTCGTAATTCACTCATATTTCTCTCTATCAAGCTCTAATTTTTTTGAACCATTTCCAATCTAAATAATATTATATAGGGCTATTATTGACCATGAATTGGGGACCTAATTCAACCAAACAAAAAAATTGACCTTTCAGGCCAAATCTCCTAGGCTGCTGCCTAGGGCTCCGAAGCGATTTCGTAATTCCCTCATATTTCCCTCTAACAAGCTCTAATTTTCTTGAACCATTTCCCATATCTATAATATTATATAGGGCGATTATTGACCATGAATTGGGGTCCTAATTCAACCAAACAGAAAAATTGACCTTTCAGGCCAAATCTCCTAGGCAGCTGCCTAGGGCTCCGAAGCGATTTCGTAATTCCCTCATATCTCCCTCTAACAAGCTCTAATTTTTTTGAACCTTTTCCCATATCCATAATATTATATAGGGCTATTATTGTCCATGAATTGGGGTCCTAATTCAACCAAACAAAAAATTGACAGTTCAGGCCAAATCCCCTAGGCAGCTGCCTAGGTTTACGAAGCGAGCCCGTAATTCACTCATATTTCTCTCTAACAAGCTCTAATTTTTTTGAACCTTTTCCCATCTCATTAATATTACATAGGGCGATTATTGACCATGAATTGCGGTCCTAATTCAACCAAACAAAAAAATTGACCGTTCAGGCCAAATCTCCTAGGCAGCTGCCTAGGGCTCCGAAGCGATCTCGTAATTCACTCATTTTTCTCTCTAACAAGATCTAATTTTTTTGAACCTTTGCCCATCTCAATAATATTATATAGGGCTATTTTTGACCATGAATTGGGGTCCTAATTCAACCAAACAAAAAAATTGACCGTTCAGGCCAAATCTCCTAGGCAGCTGCCTAGGGCTCCGAAGCGATCTCGTAATTCACTCATTTTTCTCTCTAACAAGATCTAATTTTTTTGAACCTTTGCCAATCTCAATAATATTATATAGGGCAATTTTTGACCATGTATTGGGGTCCTAATTCAACCAAACAAAAAAATTGACCGTTCAGGCCAAATCTCCTAGGCAGCTGCCTAGGGCTCCGAAGCGATCTCGTAATTCACTCATTTTTCTCTCTAACAAGATCTAATTTTTTTGAACCTTTGCCCATCTCATTAATATTATATAGGGCTATTTTTGACCATGAATTGGGGTGCTAATTCAACCAAACAAAAAAATTGACCTTTCAGGCCAAATCTACTTGGCAGCTGCCTAGGGCTCCGAAGCGATTTCGTAATTCACTCATATCTCTCTCTAACAAGCTCTATTTTTTTTGAACCTTTTCCCATCTCAATAATATTATATAGGGCGATTATTGACCATTAATTGGGGTCCTAATTCAACCAAACAAAAAAATTGACCTTTCAGGCCAAATCTCCTAGGCTGCTGCCTAGGGCTCCGAAGCGTTCTCTTAATTCACTCATATTTCTCTCTAACAAGCTCTAATTTTTTTGAACCATTTCCAATCTCAATAATATTATATAGGGCTATTATAGACCATGAAATGGGGACCTAATTCAACCAAACAAAAAAATTGACCTTTCAGGCCAAATCTCCTAGGCTGCTGCCTAGGGCTCCGAAGCGATTTCGTAATTCCCTCATATTTCCCTCTAACAAGCTCTAATTTTCTTGAACCTTTTCCCATATCAATAATATTATATAGGGCGATTATTGACCATGAATTGGGGTCCTAATTCAACCAAACAGAAAAATTGACCTTTCAGGCCAAATCTCCTAGGCAGCTGCCTAGGGCTCCGAAGCGTTCTCGTAATTCACTCATATTTCTCTCTAACAAGCTCTAATTTTTTTGAACCATTTCCAATCTCAATAATATTATATAGGGCTATTATTGACCATGAATTGGGGTCCTAATTCAACCATACAAAAAAATTGACCTTTCAAGCCAAATCTCCTAGGCTGCTGCCTAGGGCTCCGAAGCGATTTCGTAATTCCCTCATATTTCCCTCTAACAAGCTCTAATTTTCTTGAACCTTTTCCCATATCAATATAATTATATAGGGCGATTATTGACCATGAATTGGGGTCCTAATTCAACCAAACAGAAAAATTGACCTTTCAGGCCAAATCTCCTAGGCCGCTGCTTAGGGCTCCGAAGCGATTTCGTAATTCCCTCATATTTCCCTCTAACAAGCTCTAATTTTTTTGAACCTTTTCCCATATCAATAATATTATATAGGGCCATTATTGTCCATGAATTGGGGTCCTAATTCAACCAAACAAAAAATTGACAGTTCAGGCCAAATCTCCTTGGCCGCTGCCTAGGTTTACGAAGCGAGATCGTAATTACTTCATATTTCTCTCTAACAAGCTCTAATTTTTTTGAACCTTTTCCCATCTCAATAATATTATATAGGGCGATTATTGACCATGAATTGCGGTCCTAATTCAACCAAACAAAAAAATTGACCGTTCAGGCCAAATCTCCTAAGCAGCTGCCTAGGGCTCCGAAGCGATCTCGTAATTCACTCATTTTTCTCTCTAACAAGATCTAATTTTTTTGAACCTTTGCCCATCTCAATAATATTATATAGGGCTATTTTTGACAATGAATTGGGGTCCTATTTCAACCAAACAAAAAAATTGACCTTTCAGGCCAAATCTACTAGGCAGCTGCCTAGGGCTCCGAAGCGATTTCGTAATTCACACATATCTCTCTCTAACAAGCTCTAATTTTTTTGAACCTTTTCCCATCTCAATAATATTATATAGGGCGATTATTGACCATGAATTGGGGTCCTAATTCAACCAAACAAAAAAATTGACCTTTCAGGCCAAATCTCCTAGGCAGCTGCCTAGGGCTCCGAAGAGATTTCGTAATTCACTCATATTTCTCTCTAACAAGCTCAAATTTTTTTGAACCTTTGCCCATCTCAATAATATTATATAGGTCTACTATTGACCATGAATTTGGGTCCTAATTCAACCAAACAAAAGAATTGACCATTCAGGCTGAATCTCCTAGGCAGCTGCCTAGGGCTCCGAAGCGATTTCGTAATTCCCTCATATTTCCCTCCAACAAGCTCTAATTTTTGTGAACCTTTTCCCATATCAATAATGTTATATAGGGCAATTATTGTCCATTAATTGGGGTCCTAATTGAACCAAACAAAAAAATTGACCTTTCAGGCGAAATCTCCTAGGACGCTGCCTAGGGCTCCGAAGCGATTTTGTAATTCACTTATATTTCTCTCTAACAAGCTCTAATTTTTTTGAACCTTTTCCCATCTCAATAATATTATATAGGGCGTTTATTGACCATGAATTGGGGTCCTAATTCAACCAAACAAAAAAATTGACCTTTCAGGCCAAATCTCCTAGGCAGCTGCCTAGGGCTCTGAAGAGATCTCGTAATTCACTCATATTTCTCCCTAACAAGCTCTAATATTTTTGAACCTTTTCCCATCTCAATAATATTATATAGGGCGATTATTGACCATGAATTGCGGTCCTAATTCAACAAAACAAAAAAATTGACCTTTCAGGCCAAATCTCCTAGGCAGCTGCCAAGGGCTCCGAAGAGATTTCGTAATTCCCTCATATTTCCCTCTAACAAGCTCTAATTTTCTTGAACCTTTTCCCATATAAATAATATTATATAGGGCGATTATTGACCATGAATTGGGGTCCTAATTCAACCAAACAAAAAAATTGACCTTTCATGCCAAATCTCCTAGGCAGTTGCCGAGGGCACCGAAGCGATTTCGTAATTCCCTCATATTTCCCTCTAACAAGCACTAATTTTCTTGAACCTTTTCATATATCAATAATATTATATAGGGCGATTATTGACCATGAATTGGGGTCCTAATTCAACCAAACAAAAAAATTGACCTTTCAGGCCAAATCTCCTAGGCAGCTGCCTATAGCTCCGAAGAGATTTCGTAATTCACTCATATCTCTCTCTAACAAGCTCTAATTTTTTTGAACCTTTTCCCATCTCAATAATATTATATAGGGCGATTATTGTCCATGAATTGGGGTCCTAATTCAACCAAACAAAAAATTGACAGTTCAGGCCAAATCTCCTTGGCAGCTGCCTAGGTTTACGAAGCGAGCTCGTAATTACTTCATATTTCTCTCTAACAAGCTCTAATTTTTTTGAACCTTTTCCCATCTCAATAATATTATATAGGGCGATTATTGACCATGAATTGCGGTCCTAATTCAACCAAACAAAAAAATTGACCGTTCAGGCCAAATCTCCTAAGCAGCTGCCTAGGGCTCCGAAGCGATCTCGTAATTCACTCATTTTTCTCTCTAACAAGATCTAATTTTTTTGAAACTTTGCCCATCTCAATAATATTATATAGGGCTATTTTTGACAATGAATTGGGGTCCTATTTCAACCAAACAAAAAAATTGACCGTTCAGGCCAAATCTACACGGCAGCTGCCTAGGGCTCCGAAGCGATTTCGTAATTCACACATATCTCTCTCTAACAAGCTCTAATTTTTTTGAACCTTTTCCCATCTCAATAATATTATATAGGGCGATTATTGAACATGAATTGGGGTCCTAATTCAACCAAACAAAAAAATTGACCTTTCAGGCCAAATCTCCTAGGCAGCTGCCTAGGGCTCCGAAGAGATTTCGTAATTCACTCATATTTCTCTCTAACAAGCTCAAATTTTTTTGAACCTTTGCCCATCTCAATAATATTATATAGGTCTACTATTGACCATGAATTTGGGTCCTAATTCAACCAAACAAAAGAATTGACCATTCAGGCTGAATCTCCTAGGCAGCTGCCTAGGGCTCCGAAGCGATTTCGTAATTCCCTCATATTTCCCTCCAACAAGCTCTAATTTTTGTGAACCTTTTCCCATATCAATAATGTTATATAGGGCAATTATTGTCCATTAATTGGGGTCCTAATTTAACCAAACAAAAAAATTGACCTTTCAGGCGAAATCTCCTAGGACGCTGCCTAGGGCTCCGAAGCGATTTCGTAATTCACTTATATTTCTCTCTAACAAGCTCTAATTTTTTTGAACCTTTTCCCATCTCAATAATATTATATAGGGCGTTTATTGACCATGAATTGGGGTCCTAATTCAACCAAACAAAAAAATTGACCTTTCAGGCCAAATCTCCTAGGCAGCTGCCTAGGGCTCTGAAGAGATCTCGTAATTCACTCATATTTCTCCCTAACAAGCTCTAATTTTTTTGAACCTTTTCCCATCTCAATAATATTATATAGGGCGATTATTGACCATGAATTGCGGTCCTAATTCAACAAAACAAAAAAATTGACCTTTCAGGCCAAATCTCCTAGGCAGCTGCCAAGGGCTCCGAAGAGATTTCGTAATTCCCTCATATTTCCCTCTAACAAGCTCTAATTTTTTTGAACCTTTTCCCATATCAATAATATTATATAGGGCTATTATTGTCCATGAATTGGGGTCCTAATTCAACCAAACAAAAAATTGACAGTTCAGGCCAAATCTCCTAGGCAGCTGCCTAGGTTTACGAAGCGAGCCCGTAATTCACTCATATTTCTCTCTAACAAGCTCTAATTTTTTTGAACCTTTTCCCATCTCATTAATATTATATAGGGCGATTATTGACCATGAATTGCGGTCCTAATTCAACCAAACAAAAAAATTGACCGTTCAGGCCAAATCTCCTAGGCAGCTGCCTAGGGCTCCGAAGCGATCTCGTAATTTACTCATTTTTCTCTCTAACAAGATCTAATTTTTTTGAACCTTTGCCCATCTCAATAATATTATATAGGGCTATTTTTGACCATGAATTGGGGTCCTAATTCAACCAAACAAAAAAATTGACCGTTCAGGCCAAATTTCCTAGGCAGATGCCTAGGGCTCCGAAGCGATCTCGTAATTCACTCATTTTTCTCTCTAACAAGATCTAATTTTTTTGAACCTTTGCCCATCTCATTAATATTATATAGGGCTATTTTTGACCATGAATTGGGGTCCTAATTCAACCAAACAAAAAAATTGACCTTTCAGGCCAAATCTACTTGGCAGCTGCCTAGGGCTCCGAAGCGATTTCGTAATTCACTCATATCTCTCTCTAACAAGCTCTAATTTTTTTGAACCTTTTCCCATCTCAATAATATTATATAGGGCAATTATTGAACATGAATTGGGGTCCTAATTCAACCAAACAAAAAAATTGACCTTTCAGGCCAAATCTCCTAGGCTGCTGCCTAGGGCTCCGAAGCGTTCTCTTAATTCACTCATATTTCTCTCTAACAAGCTCTAATTTTTTTGAACCATTTCCAATCTCAATAATATTATATAGGGCTATTATAGACCATGAAATGGGGACCTAATTCAACCAAACAAAAAAATTGACCTTTCAGGCCAAATCTCCTAGGCTGCTGCCTAGGGCTCCGAAGCGATTTCGTAATTCCCTCATATTTCCCTCTAACAAGCTCTAATTTTCTTGAACCTTTTCCCATATCAATAATATTATATAGGGCGATTATTGACCATGAATTGGGGTCCTAATTCAACAAAACAGAAAAATTGACCTTTCAGGCCAAATCTCCTAGGCAGCTGCCTAGGGCTCCGAAGCGTTCTCGTAATTCACTCATATTTCTCTCTAACAAGCTCTAATTTTTTTGAACCATTTCCAATCTCAATAATATTATATAGGGCTATTATTGACCATGAATTGGGGTCCTAATTCAACCATACAAAAAAATTGACCTTTCAAGCCAAATCTCCTAGGCTGCTGCCTAGGGCTCCGAAGCGATTTCGTAATTCCCTCATATTTCCCTCTAACAAGCTCTAATTTTCTTGAACCTTTTCCCATATCAATATAATTATATAGGGCGATTATTGACCATGAATTGGGGTCCTAATTCAACCAAACAGAAAAATTGACCTTTCAGGCCAAATCTCCTAGGCCGCTGCTTAGGGCTCCGAAGCGATTTCGTAATTCCCTCATATTTCCCTCTAACAAGCTCTAATTTTTTTGAACCTTTTCCCATATCAATAATATTATATAGGGCCATTATTGTCCATGAATTGGGGTCCTAATTCAACCAAACAAAAAATTGACAGTTCAGGCCAAATCTCCTTGGCAGCTGCCTAGGTTTACGAAGCGAGCTCGTAATTACTTCATATTTCTCTCTAACAAGCTCTAATTTTTTTGAACCTTTTCCCATCTCAATAATATTATATAGGGCGATTATTGACCATGAATTGCGGTCCTAATTCAACCAAACAAAAAAATTGACCGTTCAGGCCAAATCTCCTAAGCAGCTGCCTAGGGCTCCGAAGCGATCTCGTAATTCACTCATTTTTCTCTCTAACAAGATCTAATTTTTTTGAACCTTTGCCCATCTCAATAATATTATATAGGGCTATTTTTGACAATGAATTGGGGTCCTATTTCAACCAAACAAAAAAATTGACCTTTCAGGCCAAATCTACTAGGCAGCTGCCTAGGGCTCCGAAGCGATTTCGTAATTCACACATATCTCTCTCTAACAAGCTCTAATTTTTTTGAACCTTTTCCCATCTCAATAATATTATATAGGGCGATTATTGACCATGAATTGGGGTCCTAATTCAACCAAACAAAAAAATTGACCTTTCAGGCCAAATCTCCTAGGCAGCTGCCTAGGGCTCCGAAGAGATTTCGTAATTCACTCATATTTCTCTCTAACAAGCTCAAATTTTTTTGAACCTTTGCCCATCTCAATAATATTATATAGGTCTACTATTGACCATGAATTTGGGTCCTAATTCAACCAAACAAAAGAATTGACCATTCAGGCTGAATCTCCTAGGCAGCTGCCTAGGGCTCCGAAGCGATTTCGTAATTCCCTCATATTTCCCTCCAACAAGCTCTAATTTTTGTGAACCTTTTCCCATATCAATAATGTTATATAGGGCAATTATTGTCCATTAATTGGGGTCCTAATTTAACCAAACAAAAAAATTGACCTTTCAGGCGAAATCTCCTAGGACGCTGCCTAGGGCTCCGAAGCGATTTCGTAATTCACTTATATTTCTCTCTAACAAGCTCTAATTTTTTTGAACCTTTTCCCATCTCAATAATATTATATAGGGCGTTTATTGACCATGAATTGGGGTCCTAATTCAACCAAACAAAAAAATTGACCTTTCAGGCCAAATCTCCTAGGCAGCTGCCTAAGGCTCTGAAGAGATCTCGTAATTCACTCATATTTCTCCCTAACAAGCTCTAATTTTTTTGAACCTTTTCCCATCTCAATAATATTATATAGGGCGATTATTGACCATGAATTGCGGTCCTAATTCAACAAAACAAAAAAATTGACCTTTCAGGCCAAATCTCCTAGGCAGCTGCCAAGGGCTCCGAAGAGATTTCGTAATTCCCTCATATTTCCCTCTAACAAGCTCTAATTTTCTTGAACCTTTTCCCATATAAATAATATTATATAGGGCGATTATTGACCATGAATTGGGGTCCTAATTCAACCAAACAAAAAAATTGACCTTTCATGCCAAATCTCCTAGGCAGTTGCCGAGGGCACCGAAGCGATTTCGTAATTCCCTCATATTTCCCTCTAACAAGCACTAATTTTCTTGAACCTTTTCATATATCAATAATATTATATAGGGCGATTATTGACCATGAATTGGGGTCCTAATTCAACCAAACAAAAAAATTGACCTTTCAGGCCAAATCTCCTAGGCAGCTGCATATAGCTCCGAAGAGATTTCGTAATTCACTCATATCTCTCTCTAACAAGCTCTAATTTTTTTGAACCTTTTCCCATCTCAATAATATTATATAAGGCGATTATCGACCATGAATTGGGGTCCTAATTCAACCAAACAGAAAAATTGACCTTTCAGCCCAAATCTCCTAGGCAGCTGCCTAGGGCTCCGAAGCGTTCTCGTAATTCAATCATATTTCTCTCTAACATGCTCTAATTTTTTGGACCATTTCCAATCTCAATAATATTATATAGGGCTATTATTGACCCTGAATTGGGGACCTAATTCAACCAAACAAAAAAATTGACCTTTCAGGCCAAATCTCCTAGGCTGCTGCCTAGGGCTCCGAAGCGATTTCGTAATTCCCTCATATTTCCCTCTAACAAGCTCTAATTTTCTTGAACCTTTTCCCATATCAATAATATTATATAGGGCGATTATTGACCATGAATTGGGGTCCTAATTCAACCAAACGGAAAAATTGACCTTTCAGGCCAAATCTCCTAGGCAGCTGCCTAGGGCTCCGAAGCGATTTCGTAATTCCCTCATATTTCCCTCTAACAAGCTCTAATTTTTTTGAACCTTTTCCCATATCAATAATATTATATAGGGCTATTATTGTCCATGAATTGGGGTCCTAATTCAACCAAACAAAAAATTGACAGTTCAGGCCAAATCTCCTTGGCAGCTGCCTAGGTTTATGAAGCGAGCTCGTAATTCACTCATATTTCTCTCTAACAAGCTCTAATTTTTTTGATCCTTTTCCCATCTCAATAATATTATATAGGGCGATTATTGACCATGAATTGCGGTCCTAATTCAACCAAACAAAAAAATTGACCATTCAGGCCGAATCTCCTAGGCAGCAGCCTAGGGCACCGAAGCGATCTCGTAATTCACTCATTTTTCTCTCTAACAAGATCTAATTTTTTTGAACCTTTGCCCATCTCAATAATATTATATTGGGATATTTTTGACCATGAATTGGGGTCCTATTTCAACCAAACATAAAAATTGACCTTTCAGGCCAAATCTATTAGGCAGCTGCCTAGGGCTCCGAAGCGATTTCGTAATTCACACATATCTCTCTCTAACAAGCTCTAATTTTTTTGAACCTTTTCCCATCTCAATAATATTATATAGGGCGATTATTGACCATGAATTGGGGTCCTAATTCAACCAAACAAAAAAATTGACCTTTCAGGCCAAATCTCCTAGGCAGCTGCCTCGGGCTCCGAAGAGATTTCGTAATTCACTCATATTTCTCTCTAACAAGCTCAAATTTTTTTGAACCTTTGCCCATCTCAATAATATTATATAGGTCTACTATTGACCATGAATTTGGGTCCTAATTCAACCAAACAAAAGAATTGACCATTCAGACTGAATCTCCTAGGCAGCTGCCTAGGGCTCCGAAGCGATTTCGTAATTCCCTCATATTTCCCTCCAACAAGCTCTAATTTTTGTGAACCTTTTCCCATATCAATAATGTTATATAGGGAAACTATTGTCCATTAATTGGGGTCCTAATTCAACCAAAAAAAAAAATTGACCTTTCAGGCGAAATCTCCTAGGACGCTGCCTAGGGCTCCGAAGCGATTTCGTAATTCACTTATATTTCTCTCTAACAAGCTCTAATATTTTTGAACCTTTTCCCATCTCAATAATATTATATAGGGCGTTTATTGACCATGAATTGGGGTCCTAATTCAACCAAACAAAAAAATTGACCTTTCAGGCCAAATCTCCTAGGCAGCTGCCTAGGGCTCTGAAGAGATCTCGTAATTCACTCATATTTCTCCCTAACAAGCTCTAATTTTTTTGAACCTTTTCCCATCTCAATAATATTATATAGGGCGATTATTGACCATGAATTGCGGTCCTAATTCAACAAAACAAAAAAATTGACCTTTCAGGCCACATCTCCTAGGTAGCTGCCAAGGGCTCCGAAGAGATTTCGTAATTCCCTCATATTTCCCTCTAACAAGCTCTAATTTTCTTGAACCTTTTCCCATATAAATAATATTATATAGGGCGATTATTGACCATGAATTGGGGTCCTAATTCAACCAAACAAAAAAATTTACCTTTCATGCCAAATCTCCTAGGCAGCTGCCGAGGGCACCGAAGCGATTTCGTAATTCCCTCATATTTCCCTCTAACAAGCACTAATTTTCTTGAACCTTTTCCCATATCAATAATATTATATAGGGCGATTATTGACCATGAATTGGGGTCCTAATTTAACCAAACAAAAAAATTGACCTTTCAGGCCAAATCTCCTAGGCAGCTGCCTATAGCTCCGAAGAGATTTCGTAATTCACTCATATCTCTCTCTAACAAGCTCTAATTTTTTTGAACCTTTTCCCATCTCAATAATATTATATAGGGCGATTATCGACCATGAATTGGGGTCCTAATTCAACCAAACAAAAAAATTGACCTTTCAGGCCAAATCTCCTAGGCAGCTGCCTAGGGCTCCGAATCGTTCTCGTAATTCAATCATATTTCTCTCTAACATGCTCTAATTTTTTTGAACCATTTCCAATCTCAATAATATTATATAGGGCTATTATTGACCATGAATTGGGGACCTAATTCAACCAAACAAAAAAATTGACCTTTCAGGCCAAATCTCCTAGGCTGCTGCCTAGGGCTCCGAAGCGATTTCGTAATTCCCTCATATTTCCCTCTAACAAGCTCTAATTTTCTTGATCCTTTTGCCATATCAATAATATTATATAGGGCGATTATTGACCATGAATTGTGGTCCTAATTCAACCAAACAGAAAAATTGACCTTTCAGGCCAAATCTCCTAGGCAGCCTAGGGCTCCGAAGCGATTTCGTAATTCCCTCATATTTCCCTCTAACAAGCTCTAATTTTTTTGAACCTTTTCCCATATCAATAATATTATATAGGGCTATTATTGTCCATGAATTGGGGTCCTAATTCAACCAAACAAAAAAATTGACAGTTCAGGCCAAATCTCCTTGGCAGCTGCCTAGGTTTATGAAGCGAGCTCGTAATTCACTCATATTTCTCTCTAACAAGCTCTAATTTTTTTGATCCTTTTCCCATCTCAATAATATTATATAGGGCGATTATTGACCATGAATTGCGGTCCTAATTCAACCAAACAAAAAAATTGACCATTCAGGCCGAATCTCCTAGGCAGCAGCCTAGGGCACCGAAGCGATCTCGTAATTCACTCATTTTTCTCTCTAACAAGATCTAATTTTTTTGAACCTTTGCCCATCTCAATAATATTATATTGGGATATTTTTGACCATGAATTGGGGTCCTATTTCAACCAAACATAAAAATTGACCTTTCAGGCCAAATCTATTAGGCAGCTGCCTAGGGCTCCGAAGCGATTTCGTAATTCACACATATCTCTCTCTAACAAGCTCTAATTTTTTTGAACCTTTTCCCATCTCAATAATATTATATAGGGCGATTATTGACCATGAATTGGGGTCCTAATTCAACCAAACAAAAAAATTGACCTTTCAGGCCAAATCTCCTAGGCAGCTGCCTAGGGCTCCGAAGAGATTTCGTAATTCACTCATATTTCTCTCTAACAAGCTCAAATTTTTTTGAACCTTTGCCCATCTCAATAATATTATATAGGTCTACTATTGACCATGAATTTGGGTCCTAATTCAACCAAACAAAAGAATTGACCATTCAGACTGAATCTCCTAGGCAGCTGCCTAGGGCTCCGAAGCGATTTCGTAATTCCCTCATATTTCCCTCCAACAAGCTCTAATTTTTGTGAACCTTTTCCCATATCAATAATGTTATATAGGGAAACTATTGTCCATTAATTGGGGTCCTAATTCAACCAAAAAAAAAAATTGACCTTTCAGGCGAAATCTCCTAGGACGCTGCCTAGGGCTCCGAAGCGATTTCGTAATTCACTTATATTTCTCTCTAACAAGCTCTAATATTTTTGAACCTTTTCCCATCTCAATAATATTATATAGGGCGTTTATTGACCATGAATTGGGGTCCTAATTCAACCAAACAAAAAAATTGACCTTTCAGGCCAAATCTCCTAGGCAGCTGCCTAGGGCTCTGAAGAGATCTCGTAATTCACTTATATTTCTCTCTAACAAGCTCTAATATTTTTGAACCTTTTCCCATCTCAATAATATTATATAGGGCGTTTATTGACCATGAATTGGGGTCCTAATTCAACCAAACAAAAAAATTGACCTTTCAGGCCAAATCTCCTAGGCAGCTGCCTAGGGCTCTGAAGAGATCTCGTAATTCACTCATATTTCTCCCTAACAAGCTCTAATTTTTTTGAACCTTTTCCCATCTCAATAATATTATATAGGGCGATTATTGACCATGAATTGCGGTCCTAATTCAACAAAACAAAAAAATTGACCTTTCAGGCCACATCTCCTAGGTAGCTGCCAAGGGCTCCGAAGAGATTTCGTAATTCCCTCATATTTCCCTCTAACAAGCTCTAATTTTCTTGAACCTTTTCCCATATAAATAATATTATATAGGGCGATTATTGACCATGAATTGGGGTCCTAATTCAACCAAACAAAAAAATTTACCTTTCATGCCAAATCTCCTAGGCAGCTGCCGAGGGCACCGAAGCGATTTCGTAATTCCCTCATATTTCCCTCTAACAAGCACTAATTTTCTTGAACCTTTTCCCATATCAATAATATTATATAGGGCGATTATTGACCATGAATTGGGGTCCTAATTTAACCAAACAAAAAAATTGACCTTTCAGGCCAAATCTCCTAGGCAGCTGCCTATAGCTCCGAAGAGATTTCGTAATTCACTCATATCTCTCTCTAACAAGCTCTAATTTTTTTGAACCTTTTCCCATCTCAATAATATTATATAGGGCGATTATCGACCATGAATTGGGGTCCTAATTCAACCAAACAAAAAAATTGACCTTTCAGGCCAAATCTCCTAGGCAGCTGCCTAGGGCTCCGAATCGTTCTCGTAATTCAATCATATTTCTCTCTAACATGCTCTAATTTTTTTGAACCATTTCCAATCTCAATAATATTATATAGGGCTATTATTGACCATGAATTGGGGACCTAATTCAACCAAACAAAAAAATTGACCTTTCAGGCCAAATCTCCTAGGCTGCTGCCTAGGGCTCCGAAGCGATTTCGTAATTCCCTCATATTTCCCTCTAACAAGCTCTAATTTTCTTGATCCTTTTGCCATATCAATAATATTATATAGGGCGATTATTGACCATGAATTGGGGTCCTAATTCAACCAAACAGAAAAATTGACCTTTCAGGCCAAATCTCCTAGGCAGCCTAGGTCTCCGAAGCGATTTCGTAATTCCCTCATATTTCCCTCTAACAAGCTCTAATTTTTTTGAACCTTTTCCCATATCAATAATATTATATAGGGCTATTATTGTCCATGAATTGGGGTCCTAATTTAACCAAACAAAAAAATTGACAGTTCAGGCCAAATCTCCTAGGCAGCTGCCTAGGTCTACGAAGCGAGCTCGTAATTCACTCATATTTCTCTCTAACAAGCTCTAATTTTTTTGAACCTTTTCCCATCTCAATAATATTATATAAGGCGATTATTGACCATGAATTGCGGTCCTAATTCAAACAAACAAAAAAATTGACCGTTCAGGCCAAATCTCCTAGGCAGCTGCCTAGGGCTCCGAAGCGATCTCGTAATTCACTCATTTTTCTCTCTAACAAGATCTAATTTTTTTGAACCTTTGCCCATCTCAATAATATTATATAGGGCTATTATTGACCATGAATTGGGGTCCTAATTCAACCAAACAAAAAAATTGACCTTTCAGGCCAAATCTCCTAGGCAGCTGCCCAGGGCTCCGAAGCGATTTCGTAATGCCCTCATATTTCCCTCTAACAAGCTCTAATTTTCTTGAACCATTTCCCATATCAATGATATTATATAGGGCGATTATTGACCATGAATTGGGGTCCTAATTCAACCAAACAAAAAAATTGACCTTTCAGGCCAAATCTCCTAGGCAGCTGCCCAGGGCTCCGAAGCGATTTCGTAATGCCCTCATATTTCCCTCTAACAAGCTCTAATTTTTTTGAACCATTTCCAATCTCAATAATATTATATAGGGCTATTATTGACCATGAATTGGGGACCTAATTCAACCAAACAAAAAAATTGACCTTTCAAGCCAAATCTCCTAGGCTGCTGCCTAGGGCTCCGAAGCGATTTCGTAATTCCCTCATATTTCCCTCTAACAAGCTCTAATTTTCTTGAACCTTTTCCCATATCAATATAATTATATAGGGCGATTATTGACCATGAATTGGGGTCCTAATTCAACCAAACAGAAAAATTGACCTTTCAGGCCAAATCTCCTAGGCAGCTGCTTAGGGCTCCGAAGCGATTTCGTAATTCCCTCATATTTCCCTCTAACAAGCTCTAATTTTTATGAACCTTTTCCCATATCAATAATATTATATAGGGCTATTATTGTCCATGAATTGGGGTCCTAATTCAACCGAACAAAAAATTGACAGTTCAGGCCAAATCTCCTTGGCAGCTGCCTAGGTTTACGAAGCGAGCTCGTAATTCACTCATATTTCTCTCTAACAAGCTCTAATTTTTTAGAACCTTTTCCCATCTCAATAATATTATATAGGGCGATTATTGACCATGAATTGCGGTCCTATTTCAACCAAACAAAAAAATTGACCGTTCAGGCCAAATCTCCTAAGCAGCTGCCTAGGGATCCGAAGCGATCTCGTAATTCACTCATTTTTCTCTCTAACAAGATCAAATTTTTTTGAACCTTTGCCCATCTCAATAATATTATATAGGGCTATTTTTGACCATGAATTGGGGTATTATTTCAACCAAACAAAAAAATTGACCTTTCAGGCCAAATCTACTAGGCAGCTGCCTAGGGCTCCGAAGCGATTTCGTAATTCACACATATCTCTCTCTAACAAGCTCTAATTTTTTTGAACCTTTTCCCATCTCAATAATATTATATAGGGCGATTATTGACCATGAATTGGGGTCCTAATTCAAGCAAACAAAAAAATTGACCTTTCAGGCCAAATCTCCTAGGCAGCAGCCTAGGGCTCCGAAGAGATTTCGTAATTCACTCATATTTTTCTCTAACAAGCTCAAATTTTTTTGAACCTTTGCCCATCTCAATAATATTATATAGGTCTACTATTGACCATGAATTTGGGTCCTAATTCAACCAAACAAAAGAATTGACCATTCAGGCTGAATCTCCTAGGCAGCTGCCTAGGGCTCCGAAGCGATTTCGTAATTCCCTCATATTTCCCTCCAACAAGCTCTAATTTTTGTGAACCTTTTCCCATATCAATAATGTTATATAGGGCAATTATTGTCCATTAATTGGGGTCCTAATTCAACCAAACAAAAAAATTGACCTTTCAGGCGAAATCTCCTAGGACGCTGCCTAGGGCTCTGAAGCGATTTCGTAATTCACTTATATTTCTCTCTAACAAGCTCTAATTTTTTTGAACCTTTTCCCATCTCAATAATATTATATAGGGCGTTTATTGACCATGAATTGGGGTCCTAATTCAACCAAACAAAAAAATTGACCTTTCAGGCCAAATCTCCTAGGCAGCTGCCTAGGGCTCTGAAGAGATCTCGTAATTCACTCATATTTCTCCCTAACAAGCTCTAATTTTTTTGAACCTTTTCCCATCTCAATAATATTATATAGGGCGATTATTGACCATGAATTGCGGTCCTAATTCAACAAAACAAAAAAATTGACCTTTCAGGCCAAATCTCCTAGGCAGCTGCCAAGGGCTCCGAAGAGATTTCGTAATTCCCTCATATTTCCCTCTAACAAGCTCTAATTTTCTTGAACCTTTTCCCATATAAATAATATTATATAGGGCGATTATTGACCATGAATTCGGGTCCTAATTCAACCAAACAAAAAAATTGACCTTTCATGCCAAATCTCCTCGGCAGCTGCCGAGGGCACCGAAGCGATTTCGTAATTCCCTCATATTTCCCTCTAACAAGCACTAATTTTCTTGAACTTTTTCCCATATCAATAATATTATATAGGGCGATTATTGACCATGAATTGGGGTCCTAATTCAACCAAACAAAAAAATTGACCTTTCAGGCCAAATCTCCTAGGCAGCTGCCTATAGCTCCGAAGCGATTTCGTAATTCACTCATATCTCTCTCTAACAAGCTCTAATTTTTTTGAACCTTTTCCCATCTCAATAATATTATATAGGGCGATTATCGACCATGAATTGGGGTCCTAATTCAACCAAACAAAAAAATTGACCTTTCAGGCCAAATCTCCTAGGCAGCTGCCTAGGGCTCCGAAGCGTTCTCGTAATTCAATCATATTTCTCTCTAACATGCTCTAATTTTTTTGAACCATTTCCAATCTCAATAATATTATATAGGGCTATTATTGACCATGAATTGGGGACCTAATTCAACCAAACAAAAAAATTGACCTTTCAGGCCAAATCTCCTAGGCAGCTGCCTAGGGCTCCGAAGCGATTTCGTAATTCCCTCTTATTTCCCTCTAACAAGCTCTAATTTTTTTGAACCTTTTCCCATATCAATAATATTATATAGGGCTATTATTGTCCATGAATTGGGGACCTAATTGAACCAAACAAAAAAATTGACAGTTCAGGCCAAATCTCCTAGGCGGCTGCCTAGGTCTACGAAGCGAGCTCGTAATTCACTCATATTTCTCCCTAACAAACTCTAATTTTTTTGAACCTTTTCCCATCTCAATAATATTATATAAGGCGATTATTGACCATGAATTGCGGTCCTAATTCAAACAAACAAAAAAATTGACCGTTCAGGCCAAATCTCCTAGGCAGCTGCCTAGGGCTCCGAAGCGATCTCGTAATTCACTCATTTTTCTCTCTAACAAGATCTAATTTTTGTGAACCTTTTCCCATATCAATAATGTTATATAGGGCAATTATTGTCCATGAATTGGGGTCCTAATTCTACCAAACAGAAAAATTGACCTTTCAGGCCATATCTCCTAGGCAGCTGCCTAGGGCTCCGAAGCGATTTCGTAATTCCCTCATATTTCCCTCTAACAAGCTCTAATTTTTTTGAACCTTTTCCAATATCAATAATATTATATAGGGCTATTATTGTCCATTAATTGGGGTCCTAATTCAACCAAACAAAAAAATTGACAGTTCAGGCCAAATCTCCTAGGCATCTGCCTAGGTCTACGAAGCGATCTCGTAATTCACTCATATTTCTCTCTAACAAGCTCTAATTTTTTTAGACCTTTTCCCATCTCAATAATATTATATAGGGCGATTATTGACCATGAATTGCGGTCCTAATTCAACCAAACAAAAAAATTGACCGTTCAGGCCAAATCACCTAAGCAGCTGCCTAGGGCTCCGAAGCGATCTCGTAATTCACTCATTTTTCTCTCTAACAAGATCTAAATTTTTTGAACCTTTGCCCATCTCAAATATATTATATAGGGCGATTAGTGACCATGAATTGAGGTCCTAATTCAACAAAACAAAAAAATTGACCTTTCAAGCCAAATCTCCTAGGCAGCTGCCAAGGGCTCCGAAGCGATTTCGTAATTCCCTCATATTTCCCTCTAACAAGCTCTAATTTTCTTGAACCTTTTCCCATATAAATAATATTATATAGCGCGATTATTGACCAGGAATTGGGGTCCTAATTCAACCAAACAAAAAAATTGACCTTTCATGCCAAATCTCCTAGGCAGCTGCCGAGGGCACCGAAGCGATTTCGTAATTCCCTCATATTTCCCTCTAACAAGCACTAATTTTCTTGAACCTTTTCCCATATCAATAATATTATATAGGGCGATTATTGACCATGAATTGGGGTCCTAATTCAACCAAACAAAAAAATTGACCTTTCAGGCCAAATCTCTTAGGCAGCTGCCTATGGCTCCGAAGCGATTTCGTAATTCACTCATATCTCTCTCTAACAAGCTCTAATTTTTTTGAACCTTTTCCCATCTCAATAATATTATATAGGGCGATTATTGACCATGAATTGGGGTCCTAATTCAACCAAACAAAAAAATTGACCTTTCAGGCCAAATCTCCTAGGCAGCTGCCTAGGGCTCCGAAGCGTTCTCGTAATTCAATCATATTTCTCTCTAACAAGCTCTAATTTTTTTGAACCATTTCCAATCTCAATAATATTATATAGGGCTATTTTTGACCATGAATTGGGGTCCTAATTCAACCAAACAAAAAAATGGACCTTTCAGGCCAAATCTCCTAAGCAGCTGCCTAGGGCTCTGAAGCGATCTCGTAATTCACTCATATTTCTCCCTAACATGTTCTAATTTTTTTGAACCTTTTCCCATCTCAATAATATTATATAGGGCGATTATTGACCATGAATTGAGATCCTAATTCAACAAAACAAAAAAATTGACCTTTCAGGCCAAATCTCCTAGGCAGCTGCCAAGGGCTCCGAAGCGATTTCGTAATTCCCTCATATTTCCCTCTAACATGCTCTAATTTTCTTGAACCTTTTCCCATATATATAATATTATATAGCGCGATTATTGACCATGAATTGGGGTCCAAATTCAACCAAACAAAAAAATTGACCTTTCATACCAAATCTCCTAGGCAGCTGCCGAGGGCACCGAAGGGATTTCGTAATTCCCTCATATTTCCCTCTAACAAGCACTAATTTTCTTGAACCTTTTCCCATATCAATAATATTATATAGGGCGATTATTGACCATGAATTGTGGTCCTAATTCAACCAAACAAAAAAATTGACCATTCAGGCCGAATCTCCTAGGGAGCTGCCTAGGGCTCCGAAGCGATCTCGTAATTCACTCATATTTCTCCCTAACAAACTCTAATTTTTTTTAACCTTTTCCCATCTCAATAATATTTTATAGGGCTATTATTGACCATGAATTGGGGTCCTAATTCAACCAAACAAAAAAATTGACCATTCAGGCCGAATCTCCTAGGCAGCTGCCTAGGCCTCCGAAGCGATCTCGTAATTCACTCATATTTCTCTCTAACAAGCTCTAATTTTTTTGAACCTTTTCCCATCTCAATAATATTATATAGGGTTATTATTGACCATGAATTGGGGTCCTAATTCAACCAAACAAAAAAATTGACCTTTCAGGCCAAATCTCTTAGGCAGCTGCCCAGGGCTCCGAAGCGATTTCGTAATGCCCCATATTTCCCTCTAACAAGCTCTAATTTTTTTGAACCTTTTCCCATATCAATAATATTATATAGGGCTATTATGGTCCATGAATTGGGGTCCTAATTCAACCAAACAAAAAAATTTACCTTTCAGGCCAAATCTCCTAGGCAGCTGCCTAGGGCTCCGAAGCGATTTCGTAATTCCCTCATATTTCCCTCCAACAAGCTCTAATTTTTGTGAACCTTTTCCCATATCAATAATGTTATATAGGGCAATTATTGTCCATGAATTGGGGTCCTAATTCAACCAAACAGAAAAATTGACCTTTCAGGCCAAATCTCCTGGGCACCTGCCTAGGGCTCCGAAGCGATTTCGTAATGCCCTCATATTTCCCTCTAACAAGCTCTAATTTTTTTGAACCTTTTCCCATATCAATAATATTATACAGGGCGATTATTGACCATGAATTGGGGTCCAAATTCAACCAAACAAAAAAATTGACCTTTCAGGCCAAATCTCCTAGGCAGCTGCTTATGGCTCCGAAGCGATTTCGTAATTCACACATATCTCTCTCTAACAAGCTCTAATTTTTTTGAACCTTTTCCCATCTCAATAATATTATATAGGGCTATTATTGACCATGAATTGGGGTCCTAATTCAACCAAACAAAAAAATTGACCTTTCAGGCCAAATCTCCTTGGCAGCTGCCTAGGGCTCCGAAGCGATTTCGTCATTCACTCATATTTCTCTCTAACAAGCTCTAATTTTTTTGAACCTTTGCCCATCTCAATAATATTATATAGGTCTACTATTGACCATGAATTTGGGTCCTAATTCAACCAAACAAAAGAATTGACCATTCAGGCTGAATCTTCTAGGCGGCTGCCTAGGGCTCCGAAGCGATTTCGTAATTCACTCATATTTCTATCTAACAAGCTCTAATTTTTTTGAACCTTTTCCCATCTCAATAATATTATATAGGGCGATTATTGACCATGAATTGGGGTCCTAATTCAACCAAACAAAAAAATTGACCTTTCAGGCCAAATCTCCTAGGCAGCTGCCTAGGGCTCCGAAGCGTTCTCGTAATTCAATCATATTTCTCTCTAACAAGCTCTAATTTTTTTGAACCATTTCCAATCTCAATAATATTATATAGGGCTATTATTGACCATGAATTGGGGACCTAATTCAACCAAACAAAAAAATTGACCTTTCAGGCCAAATATCCTAGGCTGCTGCCTAGGGCTCAGAAGCGATTTCGTAATTCCCTCATATTTCCCTCTAACAAGCTCTAAATTTTTTGAACCTTTGCCCATCTCAATAATATTATATAGGGCTATTTTTGACCATGAATTGGGGTCCTAATTCAACCAAACAAAAAAATTGACCTTTCAGGCCAAATCTCCTAGGCAGTTGCCTAGGGCTCTGAAGCGATCTCGTAATTCACTCATATTTCTCCTTAACAAGTTCTAATTTTTTTGAACCTTTTCCCATCTCAAAAATATTATATAGGGCGATTAGTGACCATGAATTGAGGTCCTAATTCAACAAAACAAAAAAATTGACCTTTCAGGCCAAATCTCCTAGGCAGCTGCCTAGGGCTCCGAAGCGATTTCGTCATTCACTCATATTTCCCTCTAACAAGCTCTAATTTTCTTGAACCTTTTCCCATATAAATAATATTATATAGCGCGATTATTGACCAGGAATTGGGGTACTAATTCAACGAAACAAAAAAATTGACCTTTCATGCCAAATCTCCTAGGCAGCTGCCGAGGGCACCGAAGCGATTTCGTAATTCCCTCATATTTCTCTCTAACAAGCTCTAATTTTTTTGAACCTTTTCCCATCTCAATAATATTATATAGGGCTATTATTGACCATGAATTGGGGTCCTAATTCAACCAAACAAAAAAATTGACCTTTCAGGCCAAATCTCCTTGGCAGCTGCCTAGGGCTCCGAAGCGATTTCGTCATTCACTCATATTTCTCTCTAACAAGCTCTAATTTTTTTGAACCTTTGCCCATCTCAATAATATTATATAGGTCTACTATTGACCATGAATTTGGGTCCTAATTCAACCAAACAAAAGAATTGACCATTCAGGCTGAATCTTCTAGGCGGCTGCCTAGGGCTCCGAAGCGATTTCGTAATTCACTCATATTTCTATCTAACAAGCTCTAATTTTTTTGAACCTTTTCCCATCTCTATAATATTATATAGGGCGATTATTGACCATGAATTGGGGTCCTAATTCAACCAAACAAAAAAATTGACCTTTCAGGCCAAATCTCCTAGGCAGCTGCCTAGGGCTCCGAAGCGTTCTCGTAATTCAATCATATTTCTCTCTAACAAGCTCTAATTTTTTTGAACCATTTCCAATCTCAATAATATTATATAGGGCTATTATTGACCATGAATTGGGGACCTAATTCAACCAAACAAAAAAATTGACCTTTCAGGCCAAATATCCTAGGCTGCTGCCTAGGGCTCAGAAGCGAGCTCGTAATTCCCTCATATTTCCCTCTAACAAGCTCTAATTTTTTTGAACCTTTTCCCATCTCAATAATATTATATAGGGCTATTATTGACCATGAATTGGGGTCCTAATTCAACCAAACAAAAAAATTGACCATTCAGGCCAAATCTCCTAGGCAGCTGCCTAGGGCTCTGAAGCGATCTCGTAATTCACTCATATTTCTCCTTAACAAGTTCTAATTTTTTTGAACCTTTTCCCATCTCAATAATATTATATAGGGCTATTATTGACCATGAATTGGGGTCCTAATTCAACCAAACAAAAAAATTGACCTTTCAGGCCAAATCTCCTTGGCAGCTGCCTAGGGCTCCGAAGCGATTTCGTCATTCACTCATATTTCTCTCTAACAAGCTCTAATTTTTTTGAACCTTTGCCCATCTCAATAATATTATATAGGGCTATTATGGTCCATGAATTGGGGTCCAAATTCGACCAAACAGAAAAATTGACCTTTCAGGCCAAATCTCCTAGGCACCAGCCTAGGGCTCCGAAGCGATTTCGTAATGCCCTCATATTTCCCTCTAACAAGCTCTAATTTTTTTGAACCTTTACCCATATCAATAATATTATATAGGGCGATTATTGACCATGAATTGGGGTCCAAATTCAACCAAACAAAAAAATTGACCTTTCAGGCCAAATCTCCTAGGCAGCTGCTTATGGCTCCGAAGCGATTTCGTAATTCACACATAACTCTCTCTAACAAGCTCTAATTTTTTTGAACCTTTTCCCATCTCAATAATATTATATAGGGCGATTATTGACCATGAATTGGGGTCCAAATTCAAGCAAACAAAAAAATTGTCCTTTCAGGCCAAATCTCCTAGGCAGCTGCCTAGGGCTCCGAAGCGTTCTCGTAATTCAATCATATTTCTCTCTAACAAGCTCTAATTTTTTTGAACCATTTCCAATCTCAATAATATTATATAGGGCTATTATTGACCATGAATTGGGGACCTAATTCAACCAAACAAAAAAATTGACCTTTCAGGCCAAATCTCCTAGGCTGTAGCCTAGGGCTCCGAAGCGATTTCGTAATTCCCTCATATTTCCCTCTAACAAGCTCTAATTTTTTTGAAACTTTTCCCATATCAATAATATTATATAGGGCTATTATTTTCCATGAATTCGGGTCCTAATTCAACCAAACAAAAAAATTGACAGTTCAGGCCAAATCTCCTAGGCAGCTGCCTAGGTCTACGAAGCGAGCTCGTAATTCACTCATATTTCTCTCTAACAAGCTCTAATTTTTTTGGACCTTTTCCCATCTCAATAATATTATATAGGGCGATTATTGACCATGAATTGCGGTCCTAATTCAACCAAACAAAAAAATTGACCGTTCAGGCCAAATCTCCTAGGCAGCTGCCTAGGGCTCCGAAGCGATCTCGTAATTCACTCATTTTTCTCTCTAACAAGATCTAATTTTTTTGAACCTTTGCCCATCTCAATAATATTATATAGGGCTATTTTTGACCATGAATTGGGGTCCTAATTCAACCAAACAAAAAAATTGACCTTTCAGGCCAAATCTCTTAGGCTGCTGCCTAGGGCTCCGAAGCGATTTCGTAATTCACTCATATCTCTCTCTAACAAGCTCTAATTTTTTTGAAAATTTGCCCATCTCAATAATATTATATAGGGCGATTATTGACCATGAATTGGGGTCCTAATTCAACCAAACAAAAAAATTGACCTTTCAGGCCAAATCTCCTAGGCAGCTGCCTAGGGCTCCGAAGAGATTTCGTAATTCACTCATATTTCTCTCTACCAACCTCTCATTTTTTTGAGCCTTTTCCCATCTCAATAATATTATATAGGGCGATTATTGACCATGAATTGGGGTCCTAATTCAACCAAATAAAAAAATTGACCATTCAGGCCGAATCTCCTAGGCAGCTGCCTAGGGCTCCGAAGCGATCTCGTAATTCACTCATATTTCTCTCTAACAAACTCTAATTTTTTTTATACTTTTCCCATCTCAATAATATTATATAGGGCTATTATTGACCATGAATTGGGGTCCTAATTCAACCAAACAAAAAAATTGACCATTCAGGCCGAATCTCCTAGGCAGCTGCCTAGGCCTCCGAAGCGATCTCGTAATTCACTCATATTTCTCTCTAACAAGCTCTAATTTTTTTGAACCTTTTCCCATCTCAATAATATTATATAGGGCTATTATTGACCATGAATTGGGGTCCTAATTCAACCGAACAAAAAAATTGACCTTTCAGGCCTAATCTCCTAGGCAGCTGCCCAGGGCTCCGAAACGATTTCGTAATGCCCTCATATTTCCCTCTAACAAGCTCTAATTTTTTTGAACCTTTTCCCATATCAATAATAATATATAGGGCTATTATGGTCCACGAATTGGGGTCCTAATTCAACCAAACAAAAAAATTTACCTTTCAGGCCAAATCTCCTAGGCAGCTGCCTAGGCCTCCGAAGCGATTTCGTAATTCCCTCATATTTCCCTCCAACAAGCTCTAATTTTTGTGAACCTTTTCCCATATCAATATTGTTATATAGGGCAATTATTGTCCATGAATTGGGGTCCTAATTCAACCAAACAAAAAAATTGACCTTTCAGGCCAAATCTCCTAGGCAGCTGCCTAGGGCTCCGAAGAGATTTCGTAATTCACTTATTTTTCTATCTAACAAGCTCTAATTTTTTTGAACCTTTTCCCATTTCAATAATATTATATAGGGCATTTATTGACCATGAATTGGGGTCCTAATTCAACCGAACAAAAAAATTGACCTTTCAGGCCTAATCTCCTAGGCAGCTGCCCAGGGCTCCGAAACGATTTCGTAATGCCCTCATATTTCCCTCTAACAAGCTCTAATTTTTTTGAACCTTTTCCCATATCAATAATAATATATAGGGCTATTATGGTCCACGAATTGGGGTCCTAATTCAACCAAACAAAAAAATTTACCTTTCAGGCCAAATCTCCTAGGCAGCTGCCTAGGCCTCCGAAGCGATTTCGTAATTCCCTCATATTTCCCTCCAACAAGCTCTAATTTTTGTGAACCTTTTCCCATATCAATATTGTTATATAGGGCAATTATTGTCCATGAATTGGGGTCCTAATTCAACCAAACAAAAAAATTGACCTTTCAGGCCAAATCTCCTAGGCAGCTGCCTAGGGCTCCGAAGAGATTTCGTAATTCACTTATTTTTCTATCTAACAAGCTCTAATTTTTTTGAACCTTTTCCCATTTCAATAATATTATATAGGGCATTTATTGACCATGAATTGGGGTCCTAATTCAACCAAACAAAATAATTGACCTTTCAGGCCAAATCTCCTAGGCAGCTGCCTAGGGCTCTGAAGCGATCTCGTAATTCACTCATATTTCGACCTAACAAGCTCTAATTTTTTTGAACCTTTTTCCATCTCAATAATATTATATAGGGCGATTATTGACCATGAATTGTGGTCCTAATTCAACAAAACAAAAAAATTGACCTTTCAGGCCAAATCTCCTAGGCAGCTGCCAAGGGCTCCGAAGCGATTTCGTAATTCCCTCATATTTCCCTCTAACAAGCTCTAATTTTCTTGACCCTTTTCCCATATAAATAATATTATATAGGGCGATTATTGACCATGAATTGGGGTCCGAATTCAACCAAACAAAAAAATTGACCTTTCATGCCAAATCTCCTAGGCTGCTGCCGAGGGCACCGAAGCGATTTCGTAATTCCCTCATATTTCCCTCTAACAAGCACTAATTTTTTTGAACCTTTTCCCATCTCAATAATATTATATAGGGCTATTATTGACCATGAATTGGGGTCCTAATTCAACCGAACAAAAAAATTGACCTTTCAGGCCTAATCTCCTAGGCAGCTGCCCAGGGCTCCGAAACGATTTCGTAATGCCCTCATATTTCCCTCTAACAAGCTCTAATTTTTTTGAACCTTTTCCCATATCAATAATAATATATAGGGCTATTATGGTCCACGAATTGGGGTCCTAATTCAACCAAACAAAAAAATTTACCTTTCAGGCCAAATCTCCTAGGCAGCTGCCTAGGCCTCCGAAGCGATTTCGTAATTCCCTCATATTTCCCTCCAACAAGCTCTAATTTTTGTGAACCTTTTCCCATATCAATATTGTTATATAGGGCAATTATTGTCCATGAATTGGGGTCCTAATTCAACCAAACAAAAAAATTGACCTTTCAGGCCAAATCTCCTAGGCAGCTGCCTAGGGCTCCGAAGAGATTTCGTAATTCACTTATTTTTCTATCTAACAAGCTCTAATTTTTTTGAACCTTTTCCCATTTCAATAATATTATATAGGGCATTTATTGACCATGAATTGGGGTCCTAATTCAACCAAACAAAATAATTGACCTTTCAGGCCAAATCTCCTAGGCAGCTGCCTAGGGCTCTGAAGCGATCTCGTAATTCACTCATATTTCGACCTAACAAGCTCTAATTTTTTTGAACCTTTTTCCATCTCAATAATATTATATAGGGCGATTATTGACCATGAATTGTGGTCCTAATTCAACAAAACAAAAAAATTGACCTTTCAGGCCAAATCTCCTAGGCAGCTGCCAAGGGCTCCGAAGCGATTTCGTAATTCCCTCATATTTCCCTCTAACAAGCTCTAATTTTCTTGAACCTTTTCCCATATAAATAATATTATATAGGGCGATTATTGACCATGAATTGGGGTCCGAATTCAACCAAACAAAAAAATTGACCTTTCATGCCAAATCTCCTAGGCAGCTGCCGAGGGCACCGAAGCGATTTCGTAATTCCCTCATATTTCCCTCTAACAAGCACTAATTTTCTTGAACCTTTTCCCATATCAATAATATTATATAGGGTGATTATTGACCATGAATTGGGGTCCTAATTAAACCAAACAAAAAAATTGTCCTTTCAGGCCAAATCTCCTAGGCAGCTGCCTAGGGCTCCGAAGCGATCTCGTAATTCACTCATATTTCACTCTAACAAGCTCTAATTTTTTTAAACCTTTTCCCATCTCAAAAATATTATATAGGGCTATTATTGACCATGAATTGGGGTCCTATTTCAACCAAACAAAAAATTGACCTTTCAGGCCAAATCTCCTAAGCAGCTGCCTAGGGCTCCGAAGCGATTTCGTAATTCACTCATAGTTCTCTCTAACAAGCACTAATTTTTTTGAACCTTTTCCCATCTCAATAATATTATATAGGTCTACTATTGACCATGAATTTGGGTCCTAATTCAACCAAACAAAAGAATTGACCATTCAGGCTGAATCTTCTAGGCGGCTGCCTAGGGCTCCGAAGCGATTTCGTAATTCACTCATATTTCTATCTAACAAGCTCTAATTTTCTTGAACCTTTTCCCATCTCAATAATATTATATAGGGCGATTATTGACCATGAATTGGGATCCTAATTCAACCAAACAAAAAAATTGACCTTTCAGGCCAAATCTCCTTGGCAGCTGCCTAGGGCTCCGAAGCGATTTCGTTATTCACTCATATTTCTCTCTAACAAGCTCTAATTTTTTTGAACCTTTTCCCATCTCAATAATATTATATAGGGCTATTATTGACCATGAATTGGGGTCCTAATTCAACCAAACAAAAAAATTGACCTTTCAGGCCAAATCTCCTTGGCAGCTGCCTAGGGCTCCGAAGCGATTTCGTCATTCACTCATATTTCTCTCTAACAAGCTCTAATTTTTTTGAACCTTTGCCCATCTCAATAATATTATATAGGTCAACTATTGACCATGAATTTGGGTCCTAATTCAACCAAACAAAAGAATTGACCATTCAGGCTGAATCTTCTAGGCGGCTGCCTAGGGCTCCGAAGCGATTTCGTAATTCACTCATATTTCTATCTAACAAGCTCTAATTTTTTTGAACCTTTTCCCATCTCAATAATATTATATAGGGCGATTATTGACCATGAATTGGGGTCCTAATTCAACCAAACAAAAAAATTGACCTTTCAGGCCAAATCTCCTAGGCAGCTGCCTAGGGCTCCGAAGCGTTCTCGTAATTCAATCATATTTCTCTCTAACAAGCTCTAATTTTTTTGAACCATTTCCAATCTCAATAATATTATATAGGGCTATTATTGACCATGAATTGGGGACCTAATTCAACCAAACAAAAAAATTGACCTTTCAGGCCAAATATCCTAGGCTGCTGCCTAGGGCTCAGAAGCGATTTCGTAATTCCCTCATATTTCCCTCTAACAAGCTCTAAATTTTTTGAACCTTTGCCCATCTCAATAATATTATATAGGGCTATTTTTGACCATGAATTGGGGTCCTAATTCAACCAAACAAAAAAATTGACCTTTCAGGCCAAATCTCCTAGGCAGCTGCCTAGGTCTCTGAAGCGATCTCGTAATTCACTCATATTTCTCCTTAACAAGTTCTAATTTTTTTGAACCTTTTCCCATATCAAAAATATTATATAGGGCGATTAGTGACCATGAATTGAGGTCCGAATTCAACAAAACAAAAAAATTGACCTTTCAAGCCAAATCTCCTAGGCAGCTGCCAAGGGCTCCGAAGCGATTTCGTAATACCCTCATATTTCCCTCTAACAAGCTCTAATTTTCATGAACCTTTTCCCATATAAATAATATTATATAGCGCGATTATTGACCAGGAATTGGGGTCCTAATTCAACCAAACAAAAAAATTGACCTTTCATGCCAAATCTCCTAGGCAGCTGCCGAGGGCAACGAAGCGATTTCGTAATTCCCTCATATTTCTCTCTAACAAGCTCTAATTTTTTTGAACCTTTTCCCATCTCAATAATATTATATAGGGCTATTATTGACCATGAATTGGGGTCCTAATTCAACCAAACAAAAAAATTGACCTTTCAGGCCAAATCTCCTTGGCAGCTGCCTAGGGCTCCGAAGCGATTTCGTCATTCACTCATATTTCTCTCTAACAAGCTCTAATTTTTTTGAACCTTTGCCCATCTCAATAATATTATATAGGTCTACTATTGACCATGAATTTGGGTCCTAATTCAACCAAACAAAAGAATTGACCATTCAGGCTGAATCTTCTAGGCGGCTGCCTAGGGCTCCGAAGCGATTTCGTAATTCACTCATATTTCTATCTAACAAGCTCTAATTTTTTTGAACCTTTTCCCATCTCAATAATATTATATAGAGCGATTATTGACCATGAATTGGGGTCCTAATTCAACCAAACAAAAAAATTGACCTTTCAGGCCAAATCTCCTAGGCAGCTGCCTAGGGCTCCGAAGCGTTCTCGTAATTCAATCATATTTCTCTCTAACAAGCTCTAATTTTTTTGAACCATTTCCAATCTCAATAATATTATATAGGGCTATTATTGACCATGAATTGGGGACCTAATTCAACCAAACAAAAAAATTGACCTTTCAGGCCAAATATCCTAGGCTGCTGCCTAGGGCTCAGAAGCGATTTCGTAATTCCCTCATATTTCCCTCTAACAAGCTCTAAATTTTTTGAACCTTTGCCCATCTCAATAATATTATATAGGGCTATTTTTGACCATGAATTGGGGTCCTAATTCAACCAAACAAAAAAATTGACCTTTCAGGCCAAATCTCCTAGGCAGCTGCCTAGGTCTCTGAAGCGATCTCGTAATTCACTCATATTTCTCCTTAACAAGTTCTAATTTTTTTGAACCTTTTCCCATATCAAAAATATTATATAGGGCGATTAGTGACCATGAATTGAGGTCCGAATTCAACAAAACAAAAAAATTGACCTTTCAAGCCAAATCTCCTAGGCAGCTGCCAAGGGCTCCGAAGCGATTTCGTAATACCCTCATATTTCCCTCTAACAAGCTCTAATTTTCATGAACCTTTTCCCATATAAATAATATTATATAGCGCGATTATTGACCAGGAATTGGGGTCCTAATTCAACCAAACAAAAAAATTGACCTTTCATGCCAAATCTCCTAGGCAGCTGCCGAGGGCACCGAAGCGATTTCGTAATTCCCTCATATTTCTCTCTAACAAGCTCTAATTTTTTTGAACCTTTTCCCATCTCAATAATATTATATAGGGCTATTATTGACCATGAATTGGGGTCCTAATTCAACCAAACAAAAAAATTGACCTTTCAGGCCAAATCTCCTTGGCAGCTGCCTAGGGCTCCGAAGCGATTTCGTCATTCACTCATATTTCTCTCTAACAAGCTCTAATTTTTTTGAACCTTTGCCCATCTCAATAATATTATATAGGTCTACTATTGACCATGAATTTGGGTCCTAATTCAACCAAACAAAAGAATTGACCATTCAGGCTGAATCTTCTAGGCGGCTGCCTAGGGCTCCGAAGCGATTTCGTAATTCACTCATATTTCTATCTAACAAGCTCTAATTTTTTTGAACCTTTTCCCATCTCAATAATATTATATAGAGCGATTATTGACCATGAATTGGGGTCCTAATTCAACCAAACAAAAAAATTGACCTTTCAGGCCAAATCTCCTAGGCAGCTGCCTAGGGCTCCGAAGCGTTCTCGTAATTCAATCATATTTCTCTCTAACAAGCTCTAATTTTTTTGAACCATTTCCAATCTCAATAATATTATATAGGGCTATTATTGACCATGAATTGGGGACCTAATTCAACCAAACAAAAAAATTGACCTTTCAGGCCAAATATCCTAGGCTGCTGCCTAGGGCTCAGAAGCGATTTCGTAATTCCCTCATATTTCCCTCTAACAAGCTCTAAATTTTTTGAACCTTTGCCCATCTCAATAATATTATATAGGGCTATTTTTGACCATGAATTGGGGTCCTAATTCAACCAAACAAAAAAATTGACCTTTCAGGCCAAATCTCCTAGGCAGCTGCCTAGGGCTCTGAAGCGATCTCGTAATTCACTCATATTTCTCCTTAACAAGTTCTAATTTTTTTGAACCTTTTCCCATCTCAAAAATATTATATAGGGCGATTAGTGACCATGAATTGAGGTCCTAATTCAACAAAACAAAAAAATTGACCTTTCAAGCCAAATCTCCTAGGCAGCTGCCTAGGGCTCCGAAGCGATTTCGTAATTCACTCATATTTCTCTCTAACAAGCTCTAATTTTTTTTGAACCTTTTCCCATCTCAATAATATTATATAGGGCTATTATTGACCATGAATTGGGGTCCTATTTCAACCAAACAAAAAATTGACCTTTCAGGCCAAATCTCCTAAGCAGCTGCCTAGGGCTCCGAAGCGATTTCGTAATTCACTCATAGTTCTCTCTAACAAGCACTAATTTTTTTGAACCTTTTCCCATCTCAATAATATTATATAGGTCTACTATTGACCATGAATTTGGGTCCTAATTCAACCAAACAAAAGAATTGACCATTCAGGCTGAATCTTCTAGGCGGCTGCCTAGGGCTCCGAAGCGATTTCGTAATTCACTCATATTTCTCTCTAACAAGCTCTAATTTTTTTGAACCTTTTCCCATCTCAATAATATTATATAGGGCTATTATTGACCATGAATTGGGGTCCTAATTCAACCAAACAAAAAAATTGACCTTTCAGGCCAAATCTCCTTGGCAGCTGCCTAGGGCTCCGAAGCGATTTCGTCATTCACTCATATTTCTCTCTAACAAGCTCTAATTTTTTTGAACCTTTGCCCATCTCAATAATATTATATAGGTCAACTATTGACCATGAATTTGGGTCCTAATTCAACCAAACAAAAGAATTGACCATTCAGGCTGAATCTTCTAGGCGGCTGCCTAGGGCTCCGAAGCGATTTCGTAATTCACTCATATTTCTATCTAACAAGCTCTAATTTTTTTGAACCTTTTCCCATCTCAATAATATTATATAGGGCGATTATTGACCATGAATTGGGGTCCTAATTCAACCAAACAAAAAAATTGACCTTTCAGGCCAAATCTCCTAGGCAGCTGCCTAGGGCTCCGAAGCGTTCTCGTAATTCAATCATATTTCTCTCTAACAAGCTCTAATTTTTTTGAACCATTTCCAATCTCAATAATATTATATAGGGCTATTATTGACCATGAATTGGGGACCTAATTCAACCAAACAAAAAAATTGACCTTTCAGGCCAAATATCCTAGGCTGCTGCCTAGGGCTCAGAAGCGATTTCGTAATTCCCTCATATTTCCCTCTAACAAGCTCTAAATTTTTTGAACCTTTGCCCATCTCAATAATATTATATAGGGCTATTTTTGACCATGAATTGGGGTCCTAATTCAACCAAACAAAAAAATTGACCTTTCAGGCCAAATCTCCTAGGCAGCTGCCTAGGTCTCTGAAGCGATCTCGTAATTCACTCATATTTCTCCTTAACAAGTTCTAATTTTTTTGAACCTTTTCCCATCTCAAAAATATTATATAGGGCGATTAGTGACCATGAATTGAGGTCCTAATTCAACAAAACAAAAAAATTGACCTTTCAAGCCAAATCTCCTAGGCAGCTGCCAAGGGCTCCGAAGCGATTTCGTAATACCCTCATATTTCCCTCTAACAAGCTCTAATTTTCATGAACCTTTTCCCATATAAATAATATTATATAGCGCGATTATTGACCAGGAATTGGGGTCCTAATTCAACCAAACAAAAAAATTGACCTTTCATGCCAAATCTCCTAGGCAGCTGCCGAGGGCACCGAAGCGATTTCGTAATTCCCTCATATTTCTCTCTAACAAGCTCTAATTTTTTTGAACCTTTTCCCATCTCAATAATATTATATAGGGCTATTATTGACCATGAATTGGGGTCCTAATTCAACCAAACAAAAAAATTGACCTTTCAGGCCAAATCTCCTTGGCAGCTGCCTAGGGCTCCGAAGCGATTTCGTCATTCACTCATATTTCTCTCTAACAAGCTCTAATTTTTTTGAACCTTTGCCCATCTCAATAATATTATATAGGTCTACTATTGACCATGAATTTGGGTCCTAATTCAACCAAACAAAAGAATTGACCATTCAGGCTGAATCTTCTAGGCGGCTGCCTAGGGCTCCGAAGCGATTTCGTAATTCACTCATATTTCTATCTAACAAGCTCTAATTTTTTTGAACCTTTTCCCATCTCAATAATATTATATAGAGCGATTATTGACCATGAATTGGGGTCCTAATTCAACCAAACAAAAAAATTGACCTTTCAGGCCAAATCTCCTAGGCAGCTGCCTAGGGCTCCGAAGCGTTCTCGTAATTCAATCATATTTCTCTCTAACAAGCTCTAATTTTTTTGAACCATTTCCAATCTCAATAATATTATATAGGGCTATTATTGACCATGAATTGGGGACCTAATTCAACCAAACAAAAAAATTGACCTTTCAGGCCAAATATCCTAGGCTGCTGCCTAGGGCTCAGAAGCGATTTCGTAATTCCCTCATATTTCCCTCTAACAAGCTCTAAATTTTTTGAACCTTTGCCCATCTCAATAATATTATATAGGGCTATTTTTGACCATGAATTGGGGTCTTAATTCAACCAAACAAAAAAATTGACCTTTCAGGCCAAATCTCCTAGGCAGCTGCCTAGGGCTCTGAAGCGATCTCGTAATTCACTCATATTTCTCCTTAACAAGTTCTAATTTTTTTGAACCTTTTCCCATCTCAAAAATATTATATTGGGCGATTAGTGACCATGAATTGAGGTCCTAATTCAACAAAACAAAAAAATTGACCTTTCAAGCCAAATCTCCTAGGCAGCTGCCTAGGGCTCTGAAGCGATTTCGTAATTCACTCATATTTCTCTCTAACAAGCTCTAATTTTTTTTGAACCTTTTCCCATCTCAATAATATTATATAGGGCTATTATTGACCATGAATTGGGGTCCTATTTCAACCAAACAAAAGATTGACCTTTCAGGCCAAATCTCCTAAGCAGCTGCCTAGGGCTCCGAAGCGATTTCGTAATTCACTCATAGTTCTCTCTAACAAGCACTAATTTTTTTGAACCTTTTCCCATCTCAATAATATTATATAGGTCTACTATTGACCATGAATTTGGGTCCTAATTCAACCAAACAAAAGAATTGACCATTCAGGCTGAATCTTCTAGGCGGCTGCCTAGGGCTCCGAAGCGATTTCGTAATTCACTCATATTTCTATCTAACAAGCTCTAATTTTTTTGAACCTTTTCCCATCTCAATAATATTATATAGGGCGATTATTGACCATGAATTGGGATCCTAATTCAACCAAACAAAAAAATTGACCTTTCAGGCCAAATCTCCTTGGCAGCTGCCTAGGGCTCCGAAGCGATTTCGTTATTCACTCATATTTCTCTCTAACAAGCTCTAATTTTTTTGAACCTTTTCCCATCTCAATAATATTATATAGGGCTATTATTGACCATGAATTGGGGTCCTAATTCAACCAAACAAAAAAATTGACCTTTCAGGCCAAATCTCCTTGGCAGCTGCCTAGGGCTCCGAAGCGATTTCGTCATTCACTCATATTTCTCTCTAACAAGCTCTAATTTTTTTGAACCTTTGCCCATCTCTATAATATTATATAGGTCTACTATTGACCATGAATTTGGGTCCTAATTCAACCAAACAAAAGAATTGACCATTCAGGCTGAATCTTCTAGGCGGCTGCCTAGGGCTCCGAAGCGATTTCGTAATTCACTCATATTTCTATCTAACAAGCTCTAATTTTTTTGAACCTTTTCCCATCTCAATAATATTATATAGGGCGATTATTGACCATGAATTGGGGTCCTAATTCAACCAAACAGAAAAATTGACCTTTCAGGCCAAATCTCCTAGGCAGCTGCCTAGGGCTCCGAAGCGATTTCGTCATTCACTCATATTTCTCTCTAACAAGCTCTAATTTTTTTGAACCTTTGCCCATCTCTATAATATTATATAGGTCTACTATTGACCATGAATTTGGGTCCTAATTCAACCAAACAAAAGAATTGACCATTCAGGCTGAATCTTCTAGGCGGCTGCCTAGGGCTCCGAAGCGATTTCGTTATTCACTCATATTTCTATCTAACAAGCTCTAATTTTTTTGAACCTTTTCCCATCTCAATAATATTATATAGGGCGATTATTGACCATGAATTGGGGTCCTAATTCAACCAAACAGAAAAATTGACCTTTCAGGCCAAATCTCCTAGGCAGCTGCCTAGGGCTCCGAAGCGATTTCGTAATTCCCTCATATTTCCCTCTAACAAGCTCTAATTTTTTTGAACCTTTTCCCATATCAATAATATTATATAGGGCTATTATTGTCCATGAATTGGGGTCCTAATTCAACCAAACAAAAAAATTGACAGTTCAGGCCAAATCTCCTAGGCAGCTGCCTAGGTCTACGAACCGAGCTCGTAATTCACTCATATTTCTCTCTGACAAGCTCCAATTTTTTTGAACCTTTTCCCATCTCAATAATATTTTATAGGGCGATTATTGACCATGAATTGCGGTCCTAATTTAACCGAACAAAAAAATTGACCGTTCAGGCCAAATCTCCTAGGCAGCTGCCTAGGGCTCCGAAGCGATCTCGTAATTCACTCACTTTTCTCTCTAACAAGATCTAATTTTTTTGAACCATTGCCCATCTCAATAATATTATATAGGGCTATTTTTGACCATGAATTGGGGTCCTAATTCAACCAAACAAAAAAATTGACCTTTCAGGCCAAATCTCCTAGGCAGCTGCCTAGGGCTCCGAAGCGATTTCGTCATTCACTCATATCTCTCTCTAACAAGCTCTAATTTTTTTGAACCTTTTCCCATCTCAATAATATTATATAGGGCGATTATTGACCATGAATTGGGGTCCTAATTCAACCAAACAAAAAAATTGACCTTTCAGGCCAAATCTCCTAGGCAGCTGCCTAGGGCTCCGAAGCGATCTCGTAATTCACTCATATTTCACTCTAACAAGCTCTAATTTTTTTGAACCTTTTCCCATCTCAAAAATATTATATAGGGCTATTATTCACCATGAATTGGGGTCCTATTTCAACCAAACAAAAAATTGACCTTTCAGGCCAAATCTCCTAAGCAGCTGCCTAGGGCTCCGAAGCGATTTCGTAATTCACTCATATTTCTCTCTAACAAGCTCTAATTTTTTTTGAACCTTTTCCCATCTCAATAATATTATATAGGGCTATTATTGACCATGAATTGGGGTCCTATTTCAACCAAACAAAAAATTGACCTTTCAGGCCAAATCTCCTAAGCAGCTGCCTAGGGCTCCGAAGCGATTTCGTAATTCACTCATAGTTCTCTCTAACAAGCACTAATTTTTTTGAACCTTTTCCCATCTCAATAATATTATATAGGTCTACTATTGACCATGAATTTGGGTCCTAATTCAACCAAACAAAAGAATTGACCATTCAGGCTGAATCTTCTAGGCGGCTGCCTAGGGCTCCGAAGCGATTTCGTAATTCACTCATATTTCTATCTAACAAGCTCTAATTTTCTTGAACCTTTTCCCATCTCAATAATATTATATAGGGCGATTATTGACCATGAATTGGGATCCTAATTCAACCAAACAAAAAAATTGACCTTTCAGGCCAAATCTCCTTGGCAGCTGCCTAGGGCTCCGAAGCGATTTCGTTATTCACTCATATTTCTCTCTAACAAGCTCTAATTTTTTTGAACCTTTTCCCATCTCAATAATATTATATAGGGCTATTATTGACCATGAATTGGGGTCCTAATTCAACCAAACAAAAAAATTGACCTTTCAGGCCAAATCTCCTTGGCAGCTGCCTAGGGCTCCGAAGCGATTTCGTCATTCACTCATATTTCTCTCTAACAAGCTCTAATTTTTTTGAACCTTTGCCCATCTCTATAATATTATATAGGTCTACTATTGACCATGAATTTGGGTCCTAATTCAACCAAACAAAAGAATTGACCATTCAGGCTGAATCTTCTAGGCGGCTGCCTAGGGCTCCGAAGCGATTTCGTTATTCACTCATATTTCTATCTAACAAGCTCTAATTTTTTTGAACCTTTTCCCATCTCAATAATATTATATAGGGCGATTATTGACCATGAATTGGGGTCCTAATTCAACCAAACAGAAAAATTGACCTTTCAGGCCAAATCTCCTAGGCAGCTGCCTAGGGCTCCGAAGCGATTTCGTAATTCCCTCATATTTCCCTCTAACAAGCTCTAATTTTTTTGAACCTTTTCCCATATCAATAATATTATATAGGGCTATTATTGTCCATGAATTGGGGTCCTAATTCAACCAAACAAAAAAATTGACAGTTCAGGCCAAATCTCCTAGGCAGCTGCCTAGGTCTACGAACCGAGCTCGTAATTCACTCATATTTCTCTCTGACAAGCTCCAATTTTTTTGAACCTTTTCCCTTCTCAATAATATTTTATAGGGCGATTATTGACCATGAATTGCGGTCCTAATTTAACCGAACAAAAAAATTGACCGTTCAGGCCAAATCTCCTAGGCAGCTGCCTAGGGCTCCGAAGCGATCTCGTAATTCACTCACTTTTCTCTCTAACAAGATCTAATTTTTTTGAACCATTGCCCATCTCAATAATATTATATAGGGCTATTTTTGACCATGAATTGGGGTCCTAATTCAACCAAACAAAAAAATTGACCTTTCAGGCCAAATCTCCTAGGCAGCTGCCTAGGGCTCCGAAGCGATTTCGTCATTCACTCATATCTCTCTCTAACAAGCTCTAATTTTTTTGAACCTTTTCCCATCTCAATAATATTATATAGGGCGATTATTGACCATGAATTGGGGTCCTAATTCAACCAAACAAAAAAATTGACCTTTCAGGCCAAATCTCCTAGGCAGCTGCCCAGGGCTCCGAAACGATTTCGTAATGCCCTCATATTTCCCTCTAACAAGCTCTAATTTTTTTGAACCTTTTCCCATATCAATAATATTATATAGGGCTATTATGGTCCATGAATTGGGGTCCTAATTCAACCAAACAAAAAAATTGACCGTTCAGGCCAAATCTCCTAGGCAGCTGCCTAGGGCTCCGAAGCGATTTCGTAATTCCCTCATATTTCCCTCCAACAAGCTCTAATTTTTGTGAACCTTTTCCCATATCAATATTGTTATATAGGGCAATTTTTTACCATGAATTGGGGTCCTAATTCAACCAAACAAAAAAATTGACCTTTCAGGCCAAATCTCCTAGGCAGCTGCCTAGGGCTCCGAAGCGATTTCGTAATTCACTTATTTTTCTCTCTAACAAGCTCTAATTTTTTTGAACCTTTTCCCATCTCAATAATATTATATAGGGCTATTATTGACCATGAATTGGGGTCCTAATTCAACCAAACAAAAAAATTGACCTTTCAGGCCAAATCTCCTAGGCAGCTGCCTAGGGCTCCGACGCGATCTCGTAATTCACTCATATTTCACTCTAACAAGCTCTAATTTTTTTAAACCTTTTCCCATCTCAATAATATTATATAGGGCGATTATTGACCATGAATTGGGGTCCTAATTCAACCAAACAAAAAAATTGACCTTTCAGGCCAAATCTCCTAGGCCGCTGCCTAGGGCTCCGAAGCGATCTCGTAATTCCCTCATATTTCCCTCCAACAAGCTCTAATTTTTGTGGACCTTTTCCCATATCAATAATATTATATAGGGCTATTATTGTCCATGAATTGGGGTCCTAATTCAACCAAACAAAAAAATTGACCTTTCAGGCCAAATCTCCTTGGCTGCTGCCTAGGGCTCCGAAGCGATCTCGTAATTCACTCATATTTCTCCCTAACAAGCTCTAATTTTTTTGAACCTTTTCCCATCTCAATAATATTATATAGGGCTATTATTGACCATGAATTGGGGTCCCATTTCAACCAAACAAAATATTGACCATTCAGGCCGAATCTCCTAGGCAGCTGCCTAGGGCTCCGAAGAGATTTCGTAATTCACTCATATTTCTCCCTAACATGCTCTAATTTTTTTGAACCTTTTCCCATCTCAATAATATAATATAGGGCTATTATTGACCATGAATTGGGGTCCTAATTCAACCAAATAAAAAAATTGACCATTCAGGCCGAATCTCCTAGGCAGCTGCCTAGGGCTCCGAAGCGATCTCGTAATTCACTCATATTTCTCTCTAACAAACTCTAATTTTTTTTATCCTTTTCCCATCTCAATAATATTATATAGGGCTATTATTGACCATGAATTGGGGTCCTAATTCAACCAAACAAAAAAATTGACCATTCAGGCCGAATCTCCTAGGCAGCTGCCTAGGCCTCCGAAGCGATCTCGTAATTCACTCATATTTCTCTCTAACAAGCTCTAATTTTTTTGAACCTTTTCCCATCTCAATAATATAATATAGGGCTATTATTGACCATGAATTTGGGTCCTAATTCAACCAAACAAAAAAATTGACCTATCAGGCCAAATCTCCTAGGCAGCTGCCTAGGGCTCCGAAGCGATTTCCTAATTCACTCAAATTTCTCTCTAACAAGCTCTAATTTTTTTGAACCTTTTCCCATCTCAATAATATTATATAGGGCGATTATTGACCATTAATTGGGGTCCTAATTCAACCAAACAAAAAAATTGACCTTTCAGGCCAAATCTCCTAGGCAGCTGCCTAGGGCTTCGAAGCGATTTCGTAATTCACTCAAATTTCTCTCTAACAAGCTCTAATTTTTTTGAACCTTTTCCTATCTCAATAATATTATATAGGGCAATTATTGACCATGAATTGGGGTCCTAATTCAACCAAACAAAAAAATTGACCTTTCAGGCCAAATCTCCTTGGCAGCTGCCTAGGGCTCCGAAGCGATCTCGTAATTCACTCATATTTCTCCCTAACAAGCTCTAATTTTTTTTAACCTTTTCCCATCTCAATAATATTATATAGGGCTATTATTGACCATGAATTGGGGTCCTATTTCATCCAAACAAAATATTGACCATTCAGGCCGAATCTCCTAGGCAGCAGCCTAGGTCTCCGAAGAGATTTCGTAATTCACTCATATTTCTCTCTTAAAAGCTCTAATTTTTTTGAACCTTTTCCCATCTCAATAATATTATATAGGGCTATTATTGACCATGAATTGGGGTCCTAATTCAACCAAACAAAAAAATTGACCTTTCAGGCCAAATCTCCTAGGCAGCTGCCCAGGGCTACGAAGCGATTTCGTAATTCCCTCATATTTCCCTCTAACAAGTTCTAATTTTTTTGAACCTTTTCCCATATCAATAATCTTATATACAGCTACTGTTGTCCATTAATTGTGGTCCTAATTCAACCAAACTAAAAAATTTACCTTTGAGGCCAAATCTCCTAGGCAGCTGCCTAGGGCTCCGTAGCGATCTCGTAATTCCCTCATATTTCCCTCCAACAAGCTCTAATTTTTGTGGACCTTTTCCCATATCAATAATATTATATAGGGCTATTATTGTCCATGAATTGGGGTCCTAATTCAACCAAACAAAAAAATTGACCTTTCAGGCCAAATCTCCTAGGCAGCAGCCTAGGGCTCCGAATTGATTTCGTAATTCACTCATATTTCTCTCTAACAAGCACTAATTTTTTTGAACCTTTTCCCATCTCGATAATATTATATAGGGCGATTATTGACCATGAATTGGGATCCTAATTCTACCAAACAAAAAAATTGACCTTTCCGGCCAAATCTCCTAGGCAGCTGCCTACGGCTCCGAAGCGATCTCGTAATTCACTCATATTTCTCCCTAACAAACTCTAATTTTGTTGAACCTTTTCCCATCTTAATAATATTATATAGGGCTATTATTGACCATGAATTGGTGTCCTATTTCAACCAAACAAAATATTGACCATTCAGGCCGAATCTCCTAGGCAGCTGCCTAGGGCTCCGAAGAGATTTCGTAATTCACTCATATCTCCCTCTAACAAGCTCTAATTTTTTTGAACCTTTTCCCATCTCAATAATATAATATAGGGCTATTATTGACCATGAATTTGGGTCCTAATTCAACCAAACAAAAAAATTGACCTATCAGGCCAAATCTCCTAGGCAGCTGCCTAGGGCTCCGAAGCGATTTCCTAATTCACTCAAATTTCTCTCTAACAAGCTCTAATTTTTTTGAACCTTTTCCCATCTCAATAATATTATATAGGGCGATTATTGACCATTAATAGGGGTCCTAATTCAACCAAACAAAAAAATTGACCTTTCAGGCCAAATCTCCTAGGCAGCTGCCTAGGGCTCCGAAGCGATTTCGTAATTCCCTCATATTTCCCTCTAACAAGCTCTAATATTTTTGAACCATTTCCCATATAAATAATATTATATAGGTTTATTATGTCCATGAATTGGGGTCCTTATTCAACCAAACAAAAAAATTGACCTTTCAGGCCAAATCTCTTAGGCTGCTGCCTAGGGCTCTGAAGCGATTTCGTAATTCACTCATATTTCTATCTAACAAGCTCTAATTTTTTTGAACCTTTTCCCATCTCAATAATATTATATAAGGCGATTATTGACCATGAATTGGGGTCCTAATTCAACCAAACAAAAAAATTGCCCTTTCAGGCCAAATCTCCTTTGCATCTGCCTAGGGCTCCGAACCGATCTCGTCATTCACTCATATTTCTCTCTAACAAGCTCTAATTTTTTTTGAACCATTTCCAATCTCAATAATATTATATAGGGCTATTATTGACCATGAATTGGGGACCTAATTCAACCAAACAAAAAAATTGACCTTTCAGGCCAAATCTCCTAGGCAGCAGCCTAGGGCTCCGAAGCGCTTTCGTAATTCCCTCATATTTCCCTCTAACAAGCTCTAATTTTCTTGAACCATTTCCCATATCAATAATATTATATAGGGCGATTATTGACCATGAATTGGGGTCCTAATTCAACCAAACAAAAAAATTGACCTTTCAGGCCAAATCTCCTAAGCAGCTGCCTAGGGCTCCGAAGCGATTTCGTAATTCACTCATATTTCTATCTAACAAGCACTAATTTTTTTGAACCTTTTCCCATCTCAATAATATTATATAGGGTGATTATTGACCATGAATTGGGGTCCTAATTCAACCAAACAAAAAAATTGACGTTTCAGGCCAAATCTCCTAGGCAGCTGCCCAAGGTTCCGAAGCGATTTCGTAATGCCCTCATATTTCCCTCTAACAAGCTCTAATTTTTTTGAACCTTTTCCCATATCAATAATATTATATAGGGCTATTATTGTCCATGAATTGGGGTCCTAATTCAACCAAACAAAAAAATTTTCCTTTCAGGCCAAATCTCCTCGGCTGCTGCCTAGGGCTCCGAAGCGATTTCGTAATTCCCTCATATTTCCCTCCAACATGCTCTAATTTTTGTGAACCTTTTCCCATATCAATAATGTTATATAGGTATATTATTTCCCTTTAATTGGGGTCCTAATTCAACCAAACTAAAAAATTGACCTTTCAGGCCAAATCTCCTAGGCAGCTGCCGAGGGCTCCGAAGTGATCTCGTAATTCACTCATATTTCTCTCTAACAAGCTCTAATTTTTTTGAACCTTTTCCCATCTCAATATTATTATATAGGGCTATTATTGACCATGAATTGGGGTCCTAATTTAACCAAACAAAAAAATTGACCTTTCAGCCCAAATCTCCTAGGCAGCTGCCTAGGGCTCCGAAGCGATCTCGTAATTCACTCATATTTCTCTCTAACATGCTCTAATTTTTTTGAACCTTTTCCCATATCTATAATATTATATAGCTCTATTATTGACCATGAATTGGGATCCTAATTCAACCAAACAAAAAAATTGACCTTTCAGGCCTAATCTCCTAGGCAGCTGCCTAGGGCTCCGAAGCGATCTCGTAATTCACTCATATTTCTCTCAAACATGCTCTAATTTTTTTGAACCATTTCCCATCTCAATAATATTATATAGCGCTATTATTGACCATGAATTGGGATCGTAATTCAACCAAACAAAAAAATTGACCTTTTAGGCCTAATCTCCTAGGCAGCTGCCTAGGGCTCCGAAGCGATCTCGCAATTCACTTATATTTCTCCCTACCAAGCTCTAATTTTTTTGAACCTTTTCCCATCTCAATATTATTATATAGGGCTATTATTGACCATGAATTGGGGTCCTAATTCAGCCAAACAAAAAAATTGACCTTTCAGGCCAAATCTCCTAGGCAGCTGCCGAGGGCTCCGAAGATTTCTCGTAATTCACTCATATTTCTCTCTAACAAGCTCTAATTTTTTTGAACCTTTTCCCATCTCAATAGTATTATATAGGGCTATTATTGACTCTATGAATAGCGGTCCTAATTCATCCAAACAAGAAAATTGACCTTTCAGGCCAAATCTCCTAGGCAGCTGCCTAGGGCTCCGAAGCGATCTCGTAATTCACTCAAATTTCTCTTTAACAAGCTCTAACTTTTTTGAACCTTTTCCCATCTCAATAATATTATATACGGCTATTATTGACCATGAATTGGGGTCCTAATTCAACCTAACAAAAAAATTGACCTTTCTGGCCAAATCTCCTAGGCAGCTTCCTAGGGCTCCGAAGCGTTCTCGTAATTCACTCATATTTTTCACTAACAAGCTCTAATTTTTTTGAACCTTTTCCCATCTCAATAATATTATATAGGGCTATTATTGACTAAGAATTGCGGTCCTAATTCATCCAAACAAAAAAATTGACCTTTCAGGCCAAATCTCCTATGCAGCTGCCTAGGGCTCCGAATAGATCTCGTAATTCACTCAAATTTCTCTTTAACAAGCTCTAACTTTTTTGAACCTTTTCCCATCTCAATAATATTATATAGGGCTATTATTGACCATGAATTGGGGTCCTAATTAAACCAAAAAAAAAAATTGACCGTTCAGGCCAAATCTCGTAAGCAGCTGCCTAGGGCTCCGAAGCGATCTCGTAATTCACTCATATTTCTCTCTAACAAGCTCTAATTTTTTTGAACCTTTTCCCATCTCAATATTATTATATAGGGCTATTATTGACCATGAATTGGGGTCCTAATTTAACCAAACAAAAAAATTGACCTTTCAGGCCAAATCTCCTAGGCAGCTGCCTAGGGCTCCGATGCGATCTAGTAATTCACTCATATTTCTCTCTAACATGCTCTAATTTTTTTGAACCTTTTCCCATCTCAATAATATTATATAGCGCTATTATTGACCATGAATTGGGATCCTAATTCTACCAAACAAAAAAATCGACCTTTCAGGCCTAATCTCCAAGGCAGCTGCCTAGGTCTCCGAAGCGATCTCGTAATTCACTCATATTTCTCTCTAACAAACTCTAATTTTTTTGAACCTTTTCCCATCTCTATAATATTATATAGGGCTATTATTGACTAAGAATTGCGGTCCTAATTCATCCAAACAAAAAAATTGACCTTTCAGGCCAAATCTCCTAGGCAGCTGCCTAGGGCTCCGAAGCGATCTCGTAATTCACTCAAATTTCTCTTTAACAAGCTCTAACTTTTTTGAACCTTTTCCCATCTCAATAATATTATATAGGGCCATTATTGACCATGAATTGGGGTCCTAATTCAACCAAACAAAAAAATTGACCGTTCAGGCCAAATCTCCTAAGCAGCTGCCTAGGGCTCCGAAGCGATCTCGTAATTCACTCATATTTCTCTCTAACAAGCTCTAATTTTTTTGAACCTTTTATCATCTCAATAATATTATATAGGTATATTATTTCCCTTGAATTGGGGTCCTAATTCAACCAAACTAAAAAATTGGCCTTTCAGGCCAAATCTCCTAGGCAGCTGCCTAGGGCTCCGAAGCGATCTCGTAATTCACTCATATTTCTCTCTAACAAGCTCTAATTTTTTTGAACCTTTTACCATCTCAATAATAATATATAGGTCTATTATTTACCATGAATTGGGGTCCTAATTCAACCAAACTAAAAAATTGACCTTTCAGGCCAAATCTCCTAGGCAGCTGCCTAGGGCTCCGAAGTGATCTCGTAATTCACTCACATTTCTCTCTAACAAGCTCTAATTCTTTTGAACCTTTTCCCATCTCAATATTATTATATAGGGCTATTATTGACCATGAATTGGGGTCCTAATTTAACCAAACAAAAAAATTGACCTTTCAGGCCAAATCTCCTAGGCAGCTGCCCAAGGTTCCGAAGCGATTTCGTAATGCCCTCATATTTCCCTCTAACAAGCTCTAATTTTTTTGAACCTTTTCCCATATCAATAATATTATATAGGGCTATTATTGTCCATGAATTGGGGTCCTAATTCAACCAAACAAAAAAATTTACCTTTCAGGCCAAATCTCCTCGGCTGCTGCCTAGGGCTCCGAAGCGATTTCGTAATTCCCTCATATTTCCCTCCAACATGCTCTAATTTTTGTGAACCTTTTCCCATATCAATAATGTTATATAGGTATATTATTTCCCTTTAATTGGGGTCCTAATTCAACCAAACTAAAAAATTGACCTTTCAGGCCAAATCTCCTAGGCAGCTGCCGAGGGCTCCGAAGTGATCTCGTAATTCACTCATATTTCTCTCTAACAAGCTCTAATTTTTTTGAACCTTTTCCCATCTCAATATTATTATATAGGGCTATTATTGACCATGAATTGGGGTCCTAATTTAACCAAACAAAAAAATTGACCTTTCAGCCCAAATCTCCTAGGCAGCTGCCTAGGGCTCCGAAGCGATCTCGTAATTCACTCATATTTCTCTCTAACATGCTCTAATTTTTTTGAACCTTTTCCCATATCAATAATATTATATAGCTCTATTATTGACCATGAATTGGGATCCTAATTCAACCAAACAAAAAAATTGACCTTTCAGGCCTAATCTCCTAGGCAGCTGCCTAGGGCTCCGAAGCGATCTCGTAATTCACTCATATTTCTCTCAAACATGCTCTAATTTTTATGAACCATTTCCCATCTCAATAATATTATATAGCGCTATTATTGACCATGAATTGGGATCGTAATTCAACCAAACAAAAAAATTGACCTTTTAGGCCTAATCTCCTAGGCAGCTGCCTAGGGCTCCGAAGCGATCTCGCAATTCACTTATATTTCTCCCTACCAAGCTCTAATTTTTTTGAACCTTTTCCCATCTCAATATTATTATATAGGGCTATTATTGACCATGAATTGGGGTCCTAATTCAGCCAAACAAAAAAATTGACCTTTCAGGCCAAATCTCCTAGGCAGCTGCCGAGGGCTCCGAAGATTTCTCGTAATTCACTCATATTTCTCTCTAACAAGCTCTAATTTTTTTGAACCTTTTCCCATCTCAATAGTATTATATAGGGCTATTATTGACTATGAATAGCGGTCCTAATTCATCCAAACAAGAAAATTGACCTTTCAGGCCAAATCTCCTAGGCAGCTGCCTAGGGCTCCGAAGCGATCTCGTAATTCACTCAAATTTCTCTTTAACAAGCTCTAACTTTTTTGAACCTTTTCCCATCTCAATAATATTATATACGGCTATTATTGACCATGAATTGGGGTCCTAATTCAACCTAACAAAAAAATTGACCTTTCTGGCCAAATCTCCTAGGCAGCTTCCTAGGGCTCCGAAGCGTTCTCGTAATTCACTCATATTTTTCACTAACAAGCTCTAATTTTTTTGAACCTTTTCCCATCTCAATAATATTATATAGGGCTATTATTGACTAAGAATTGCGGTCCTAATTCATCCAAACAAAAAAATTGACCTTTCAGGCCAAATCTCCTATGCAGCTGCCTAGGGCTCCGAATAGATCTCGTAATTCACTCAAATTTCTCTTTAACAAGCTCTAACTTTTTTGAACCTTTTCCCATCTCAATAATATTATATAGGGCTATTATTGACCATGAATTGGGGTCCTAATTAAACCAAACAAAAAAATTGACCTTTCAGGCCAAATCTCCTAGGCAGCTGCCTAGGGCTCCGATGCGATCTAGTAATTCACTCATATTTCTCTCTAACATGCTCTAATTTTTTTGAACCTTTTCCCATCTCAATAATATTATATAGCGCTATTATTGACCATGAATTGGGATCCTAATTCTACCAAACAAAAAAATCGACCTTTCAGGCCTAATCTCCAAGGCAGCTGCCTTGGGCTCCGAAGCGATCTCGTAATTCACTCATATTTCTCTCTAACAAACTCTAATTTTTTTGAACCTTTTCCCATATCTATAATATTATATAGGGCTATTATAGACTAAGAATTGCGGTCCTAATTCATCCAAACAAAAAAATTGACCTTTCAAGCCAAATCTCCTAGGCAGCTGCCTAGGGCTCCGAAGCGATCTCGTAATTCACTCAAATTTCTCTTTAACAAGCTCTAACTTTTTTGAACCTTTTCCCATCTCAATAATATTATATAGGGCCATTATTGACCATGAATTGGGGTCCTAATTCAACCAAACAAAAAAATTGACCGTTCAGGCCAAATCTCCTAAGCAGCTGCCTAGGGCTCCGAAGCGATCTCGTAATTCACTCATATTTCTCTCTAACAAGCTCTAATTTTTTTGAACCTTTTACCATCTCAATAATATTATATAGGTATATTATTTCCCTTGAATTGGGGTCCTAATTCAACCAAACTAAAAAATTGACCTTTCAGGCCAAATCTCCTAGGCAGCTGCCTAGGGCTCCGAAGCGATCTCGTAATTCACTCATATTTCTCTCTAACAAGCTCTAATTTTTTTGAACCTTTTACCATCTCAATAATAATATATAGGTCTATTATTTACCATGAATTGGGGTCCTAATTCAACCAAACTAAAAAATTGACCTTTCAGGCCAAATCTCCTAGGCAGCTGCCTAGGGCTCCGAAGTGATCTCGTAATTCACTCACATTTCTCTCTAACAAGCTCTAATTCTTTTGAACCTTTTCCCATCTCAATATTATTATATAGGGCTATTATTGACCATGAATTGGGGTCCTAATTTAACCAAACAAAAAAATTGACCTTTCAGGCCAAATCTCCTAGGCAGCTGCCTAGGGCTCCGATGCGATCTAGTAATTCACTCATATTTCTCTCTAACATGCTCTAATTTTTTTGAACCTTTTCCCATCTCAATAATATTATATAGCGCTATTATTGACCATGAATTGGGATCCTAATTCTACCAAACAAAAAAATTGACCTTTCAGGCCTAATCTCCAAGGCAGCTGCCTAGGTCTCCGAAGCGATCTCGTAATTCACTCATATTTCTCTCTAACATACTCTAATTTTTTTGAACCTTTTCCCATCTCAATAATATTATATAGGGCTATTATTGACTAAGAATTGCGGTCCTAATTCATACAAACAAAAAAATTGACCTTTCAGGCCAAATCTCCTAGGCAGCTGCCTAGGGCTCCGAAGCGATCTCGTAATTCACTCAAATTTCTCTTTAACAAGCTCTAACTTTTTTGAACCTTTTCCCATCTCAATAATATTATATAGGGCCATTATTGACCATGAATTGGGGTCCTAATTCAACCAAACAAAAAAATTGACCGTTCAGGCCAAATCTCCTAAGCAGCTGCCTAGGGCTCCGAAGCGATCTCGTAATTCACTCATATTTCTCTCTAACAAGCTCTAATTTTTTTGAACCTTTTACCATCTCAATAATATTATATAGGCATATTATTTCCCTTGAATTGGGGTCCTAATTCAACCAAACTAAAAAATTGACCTTTCAGGCCAAATCTCCTAGGCAGCTGCCTAGGGCTCCGAAGTGATCTCGTAATTCACTCATATTTCTCTCTAACAAGCTCTTATTTTTTTGAACCTTTTCCCATCTCAATATTATTATATAGGGCTATTATTGACCATGAATTGGGGTCCTAATTTAACCAAACAAGAAAATTGACCTTTCAGGCCAAATCTCCTAGGCAGCTGCCTAGGGCTCCGAAGCGTTCTCGTAATTCACTCATATTTCTCCCTAACAATATCTAATTGAACCTTTTCACACTTCAATAATATTTTATAGGGCTATTATAGACCATGAATTGGGATCCTAATTCATCCAAACAAAAAAATTGACCTTTCACGCCAAATCTCCTTGGCAGCTGCCTAGGGCTCCGAAGCGATTTCGTAATTCACTCATATTACTATTTAACATGCTCTAAGTTTTTTTGAACCTTTTCCCATCTCAATAATATTATATAGGGCTATTATTGACTATGAATTGGGGTCCTAATTCAACCAAACAAAAAAATTGACCATTCAGGCCAAATCTCCTAGGCAGCTGCCTAGGGCTCCGAAACGATTTCGTAATTCACTCATATTTTTCTCTAACAAGCTCTAATATTTTTGAACCTTTTCCCATCTCAATAATATTATATAGGGCTATTATTTACCATGAATTGGGGTCCTAATTCAACCAAACTAAAAAATTGACCTTTCAGGCCAAATCTCCTAGGCAGATGCCTAGGGCACCGAAGTGATCTCGTAATTCACTCATATTTCTCTCTAACAAGCTCTAATTTTTTTGACCCTTTTCCCATCTCAATAATATTATATACGGCTATTATTGACCATGAATTGGGGTCCTAATTCAATCAAACCAAAAAATTGACCTTTCTGGCCAAATCTCCTAGGCAGCTGCCTAGGGCTCCGAAGCGTTCTCGTAAATCTCTCATATTTCTCTCTAACAAGCTCTAATTTTTTTGAACCTTTTCCCATCTCAATAATATTTTATAGGGCTATTATTGACTAAGAATTGCGGTCCTAATTCATCCAAACAAAAAAATTGACCTATCAGGCCAAATATCCTAGGCAGCTGCCTAGAGCTCCGAAGCGATCTCGTAATTCACTCATATTTCTCTCTAACAAGCACTAATTTTTTTGAACCTTTTCCCATCTCAATATTATTATATAGGGCTATTATTTACCATGAATTGGGGTCCTAATTCAACCAAACTAAAAAATTGATCTTTCAGGCCAAATCTCCTAGGCAGATGCCTAGGGCACCGAAGTGATCTCGTAATTCACTCATATTTCTCTCTAACAATCTCTAATTTTTTTGACCCTTTTCCCATCTCAATAATATTATATACGGCTATTATTGACCATGAATTGGGGTCCTAATTCAATGAAACAAAAAAATTGACCTTTCTGGCCAAGTCTCCTAGGCAGCTGCCTAGGGCTCCGAAGCGTTCTCCTAATTCTCTCATATTTCTCTCTAACAAGCTCTAATTTTTTTGAACCTTTTCCCATCTCAATAATATTTTATAGGGCTATTATTGACTAAGAATTGCGGACCTAATTCATCCAAACAAAAAAATTGACCTACCAGGCCAAATCTCCTAGGCAGCTGCCTAGGGCCCCGAAGCGATCTCGTAATTCACTCATATTTCTCTCTAACAAGCTCTAATTTTATTGAACCTTTTCCCATCAACATATTATTATATAGGGCTATTATTGACCATGAATTGGGGTCCTAATTTAACCAAACAAAAAAATTGACCTTTCAGGCCAAATCTCCTAGGCAGCTGCCTAGGGCTTCGAAGCGATCTCGTAATTCACTCATATTTCTCCCTAACAAGCTCTAATTGAACCTTTTCACACTTCAATAATATTTTATAGGGCTATTATAGACCATGAATTGGGATCCTAATTCATCCAAACAAAAAAATTGACCTTTCACGCCAAATCTCCTTGGCAGCTGCCTAGGGCTCCGAAGCGATTTCGTAATTCACTCATATTTCTATTTAACATGCTCTAAGTTTTTTTGAACCTTTTCCCATCTCAATAATATTATATAGGGCTATTATTGACTATGAATTGGGGTCCTAATTCAACCAAACAAAAAAATTGACCTTTCAGGCCAAATCTCCTAGGCAGCTGCCTAGGGCTCCGAAGCGATTTCGTAATTCACTCATATTTTTCTCTAACATGCTCTAATATTTTTGAACCTTTTCCCATCTCAATAATATTATATAGGGCTATTATTTACCATGAATTAGGGTACTAATTCAACCAAACTAAAAAATTGACCTTTCAGGCCAAATCTCCTAGGCAAATGCCTAGGGCACCGAAGTGATCTCGTAATTCACTCATATTTCTCTCTAACAAGTTCTAATTTTTTTGACCCTTTTCCTATCTCAATAATATTATATACGGCTATTATTGACCTTGAATTGGGGTCCTAATTCAATCAAACAAAAAAATTGACCTTTCTGGCCAAATCTCCTAGGCAGCTGCCTAGGGCTCCGAAGCGTTCTCGTAATTCTCTCATATTTCTCTCTAACAAGCTCTAATTTTTTTGAACCTTTTCCCATCTCAATAATATTTTATAGGGCTATTATTGACTAAGAATTGCGGTCCTAATTTATCCAAACAAAAAAATTGACCTATCAGGCCAAATCTCCTAGGCAGCTGCCAAGGGCTCCGAAGCGATCTCGTAATTCACTCAAATTTCTCTTTAACAAGCTCTAACTTTTTTGAACCTTTTCCCATCTCAATAATATTATATAGGGCCATTATTGACCATGAATTGGGGTCCTAATTCAACCAAACAAAAAAATTGACCGTTCAGGCCAAATCTCCTAAGCAGCTGCCTATGGCTCCGAAGCGATCTCGTAATTCACTCATATTTCTCTCTAACAAGCTCTAATTTTTTTGAACCTTTTACCATCTCAATAATATTATATAGGTATATTATTTCCCTTGAATTGGGGTCCTAATTCAACCAAACTAAAAAATTGACCTTTCAGGCCAAATCTCCTAGGCAGCTGCCTAGGGCTCCGAAGTGATCTCGTAATTCACTCATATTTCACTCTAACAAGCTCTAATTTTTTTGAACCTTTTCCCATCTCAATAATATTATATAGGGCTATTATTGACCATGAATTGGGGTCCTAATTTAACCAAACAAAAAAATTGACCTTTCAGGCCAAATCTCCTAGGCAGCTGCCTAGGGCTCCGAAGCGATCTCGTAATTCACTCATATTTCTCCCTAACAAGATCTAATTGAACCTTTTCACACTTCAATAATATTTTATAGGGCTATTATAGACCATGAATTGGGATCCTAATTCATCCAAACAAAAAAATTGACCTTTCACGCCAAATCTCCTTGGCAGCTGCCTAGGGCTCCGAAGCGATTTCGTAATTCACTCAAATTTCTATTTAACATGCTCTAAGTTTTTTTGAACCTTTTCCCATCTCAATAATATTATATAGGGCTATTATTGACTATGAATTGGGGTCCTAATTCAACCAAACAAAAAAATTGACCATTCAGGCCAAATCTCCTAGGCAGCTGCCTAGGGCTCCGAAGCGATTTCGTAATTCACTCATATTTTTCTCTAACAAGCTCTAATATTTTTGAACCTTTTCCCGTCTCAATAATATTATATAGGGCTATTATTTACCATGAATTGGGGTCCTAATTCAACCAAACTAAAAAATTGACCTTTCAGGCCAAATCTCCTAGGCAGATGCCTAGGGCACCGAAGTGATCTCGTAATTCACTCATATTTCTCTCTAAAAAGCTCTAATTTTTTTGACCCTTTTCCCATCTCAATAATATTATATACGGCTATTATTGACCGTGAATTGGGGTCCTAATTCAATCAAACAAAAAAATTGACCTTTCTGGCCAAATCTCCTAGGCAGCTGCCTAGGGCTCCGAAGCGTTCTCGTAATTCTCTCATATTTCTCTCTAACAAGCTCTAATTTTTTTGAACCTTTTCCCATCTCAATAATATTTTATAGGGCTATTATTGACTAAGAATTGCGGTCCTAATTCATCCAAACAAAAAAATTGACCTATCAGGCCAAATCTCCTAGGCAGCTGCCTAGAGCTCCGAAGCGATCTCGTAATTCACTCATATTTCTCTCTAACAAGCTCTAATTTTTTTGAACCTTTTCCCATCTCAATATTATTATATAGGGCTATTATTTACCATGAATTGGGGTCCTAATTCAACCAAACTAAAAAATTGATCTTTCAGGCCAAATCTCCTAGGCAGATGCCTAGGGCACCGAAGTGATCTCGTAATTCACTCATATTTCTCTCTAACAATCTCTAATTTTTTTGACCCTTTTCCCATCTCAATAATATTATATACGGCTATTATTGACCATGAATTGGGGTCCTAATTCAATCAAACAAAAAAATTGACCTTTCTGGCCAAATCTCCTAGGCAGCTGCCTAGGGCTCCGAAGCGTTCTCGTAATTCTCTCATATTTCTCTCTAACAAGCTCTAATTTTTTCGAACCTTTTCCCATCTCAATAATATTTTATAGGGCTATTATTGACTAATAATTGCGGACCTAATTCATCCAAACAAAAAAATTGACCTACCAGGCCAAATCTCCTAGGCAGCTGCCTAGGGCTCCGAAGCGATCTCGTAATTCACTCATATTTCTCTCTAACAAACTCTAATTTTTTTGAACCTTTTCCCATCTCAATAATATTATATAGGGCTATTATTGACTAAGAATTGCGGTCCTAATTCATCCAAACAAAAAAATTGACCTTTCAGGCCAAATCTCCTAGGCAGCTGCCTAGGGCTTCGAAGCGATCTCGTAATTCACTCAAATTTCTCTTTAACAAGCTCTAACTTTTTTGAACCTTTTCCCATCTCAATAATATTATATAGGGCCATTATTGACCATGAATTGGGGTCCTAATTCAACCAAACAAAAAAATTGACCGTTCAGGCCAAATCTCCTAAGCAGCTGCCTAGGGCTCCGAAGCGATCTCGTAATTCACTCATATTTCTCTCTAACAAGCTCTAATTTTTTTGAAACTTTTACCATCTCAATAATATTATATAGGTATATTATTTCCCTTGAATTGGGGTCCTAATTCAACCAAACTAAAAAATTGACCTTTCAGGCCAAATCTCCTAGGCAGCTGCCTAGGGCTCCGAAGTGATCTCGAAATTCACTCATATTTCTCTCTAACAAGCTCTAATTTTTTTGAACCTTTTCCCATCTCAATATTATTATATAGGGCTATTATTGACCATGAATTGGGGTCCTAATTTAACCAAACAAAAAAATTGACCTTTCAGGCCAAATCTCCTAGGCAGCTGCCTAGGGCTCCGAAGCGATCTCGTAATTCACTCATATTTCTCCCTAACAAGATCTAATTGAACCTTTTCACACTTCAATAATATTTTATAGGGCTATTATAGACCATGAATTGGGATCCTAATTCATCCAAACAAAAAAATTGACCTTTCACGCCAAATCTCCTTGGCAGCTGCCTAGGGCTCCGAAGCGATTTCGTAATTCACTCATATTTCTATTTAACATGCTCTAAGTTTTTTTGAACCTTTTCCCATCTCAATAATATTATATATGGCTATTATTGACTATGAATTGGGGTCCTAATTCAACCAAACAAAAAAATTGACCATTCAGGCCAAATCTCCTAGGCAGCTGCCTATGGCTCCGAAGCGATTTCGTAATTCACTCATATTTTTCTCTAACAAGCTCTAATATTTTTGAACCTTTTCCCATCTCAATAATATTATATAGGGCTATTATTTACCATGAATTGGGGTCCTAATTCAACCAAACTAAAAAATTGACCTTTCAGGCCAAATCTCCTAGGCAGATGCCTAGGGCACCGAAATGATCTCGTAATTCACTCATATTTCTCTCTAACAAGCTCTAATTTTTTTGACCCTTTTCCCATCTCAATAATATTATATACGGCTATTATTGACCATGAATTGGGGTCCTAATTCAATCAAACAAAAAAATTGACCTTTCTGGCCAAATCTCCTAGGCAGCTGCCTAGGGCTCCGAAGCGTTCTCGTAATTCTCTCATAATTCTCTCTAACAAGCTCTAATTTTTTTGAACCTTTTCCCATCTCAATAATATTTTATAGGGCTATTATTGACTAAGAATTGCGGTCCTAATTCATCCAAACAAAAAAATTGACCTATCAGGCCAAATCTCCTAGGCAGCTGCCTAGAGCTCCGAAGCGATCTCGTAATTCATTCATATTTCTCTCTATCAAGCTCTAATTTTTTTGAACCTTTTCCCATCTCAATATTATTATATAGGGCTATTATTTACCATGAATTGGGGTCCTAATTCAACCAAACTAAAAAATTGATCTTTCAGGCCAAATCTCCTAGGCAGATGCCTAGGGCACCGAAGTGATCTCGTAATTCACTCATATTTCTCTCTAACAATCTCTAATTTTTTTGACCCTTTTCCCATCTCAATAATATTATATACGGCTATTATTGACCATGAATTGGGGTCCTAATTCAATCAAACAAAAAAATTGACCTTTCTGGCCAAATCTCCTAGGCAGCTGCCTAGGGCTCCGAAGCGTTCTCGTAATTCTCTCATATTTCTCTCTAACAAGCTCTAATTTTTTTGAACCTTTTCCCATCTCAATAATATTTTATAGGGCTATTATTGACTAAGAATTGCGGACCTAATTCATCCAAACAAAAAAATTGACCTACCAGGCCAAATCTCCTAGGCAGCTGCCTAGGGCTCCGAAGCGATCTCGTAATTCACTCATATTTCTCTCTAACAAGCTCTAATTTTTTTGAACCTTTTCCCATCAGAATATTATTATATAGGGCTATTATTGACCATGAATTGGGGTCCTAATTTAACCAAACAAAAAAATTGACCTTTCAGGCCAAATCTCCTAGGCCGCTGCCTAGGGCTCCGAAGCGATCTCGTAATTCACTCATATTTCTCCCTAACAAGCTCTAATTGAACCTTTTCACACTTCAATAATATTTTATAGGGCTATTATAGACCATGAATTGGGATCCTAATTCATCCAAACAAAAAAATTGACCTTTCACGCCAAATCTCCTTGGCAGCTGCCTAGGGCTCCGAAGCGATTTCGTAATTCACTCATATTTCTATTTAACATGCTCTAAGTTTTTTTGAACCTTTTCCCATCTCAATAATATTATATAGGGCTATTATTGACTATGAATTGGGGTCCTAATTCAACCAAACAAAAAAATTGACCTTTCAGGCCATATCTCCTAGGCAGCTGCCTAGGGCTCCGAAGCGATTTCGTAATTCACTCATATTTTTCTCTAACAAGCTCTAATATTTTTGAACCTTTTCCCATCTCAATAATATTATATAGGGCTATTATTTACCATGAATTGGGGTCCTAATTCAACCAAACTAAAAAATTGACCTTTCAGGCCAAATCTCCTAGGCAGATGCCTAGGGCACCGAAGTGATCTCGTAATTCACTCATATTTCTCTCTAACAAGCTCTAATTTTTTTGACCCTTTTCCCATCTCAATAATATTATATACGGCTATTATTGACCATGAATTGGGGTCCTAATTCAATCAAACAAAAAAATTGACCTTTCTGGCCAAATCTCCTAGGCAGCTGCCTAGGGCTCCGAAGCGTTCTCGTAATTCTCTCATATTTCTCTCTAACAAGCTCTAATTTTTTTGAACCTTTTCCCATCTCAATAATATTTTATAGGGCTATTATTGACTAAGAATTGCGGTCCTAATTCATCCAAACAAAAAAATTGTCCTATCAGGCCAAATCTCCTAGGCAGCTGCCTAGAGCTCCGAAGCGATCTCGTAATTCACTCATATTTCTCTCTAACAAGCTCTAATTTTTTTGAACCTTTTCCCATCTCAATATTTTTATATAGGGCTATTATTTACCATGAATTGGGGTCCTAATTCAACCAAACTAAAAAATTGATCTTTCAGGCCAAATCTCCTAAGCAGATGCCTAGGGCACCGAAGTGATCTCGTAATTCACTCATATTTCTCTCTAACAATCTCTAATTTTTTTGACCCTTTTCCCATCTCAATAATATTATATAGGGCTATTATTTACCATGAATTGGGGTCCTAATTCAACCAAACTAAAAAATTGACCTTTCAGGCCAAATCTCCTAGGCAGATGCCTAGGGCACCGAAATGATCTCGTAATTCACTCATATTTCTCTCTAACAAGCTCTAATTTTTTTGACCCTTTTCCCATCTCAATAATATTATATACGGCTATTATTGACCATGAATTGGGGTCCTAATTCAATCAAACAAAAAAATTGACCTTTCTGGCCAAATCTCCTAGGCAGCTGCCTAGGGCTCCGAAGCGTTCTCGTAATTCTCTCATAATTCTCTCTAACAAGCTCTAATTTTTTTGAACCTTTTCCCATCTCAATAATATTTTATAGGGCTATTATTGACTAAGAATTGCGGTCCTAATTCATCCAAACAAAAAAATTGACCTATCAGGCCAAATCTCCTAGGCAGCTGCCTAGAGCTCCGAAGCGATCTCGTAATTCATTCATATTTCTCTCTATCAAGCTCTAATTTTTTTGAACCTTTTCCCATCTCAATATTATTATATAGGGCTATTATTTACCATGAATTGGGGTCCTAATTCAACCAAACTAAAAAATTGATCTTTCAGGCCAAATCTCCTAGGCAGATGCCTAGGGCACCGAAGTGATCTCGTAATTCACTCATATTTCTCTCTAACAATCTCTAATTTTTTTGACCCTTTTCCCATCTCAATAATATTATATACGGCTATTATTGACCATGAATTGGGGTCCTAATTCAATCAAACAAAAAAATTGACCTTTCTGGCCAAATCTCCTAGGCAGCTGCCTAGGGCTCCGAAGCGTTCTCGTAATTCTCTCATATTTCTCTCTAACAAGCTCTAATTTTTTTGAACCTTTTCCCATCTCAATAATATTTTATAGGGCTATTATTGACTAAGAATTGCGGACCTAATTCATCCAAACAAAAAAATTGACCTACCAGGCCAAATCTCCTAGGCAGCTGCCTAGGGCTCCGAAGCGATCTCGTAATTCACTCATATTTCTCTCTAACAAGCTCTAATTTTTTTGAACCTTTTCCCATCAGAATATTATTATATAGGGCTATTATTGACCATGAATTGGGGTCCTAATTTAACCAAACAAAAAAATTGACCTTTCAGGCCAAATCTCCTAGGCCGCTGCCTAGGGCTCCGAAGCGATCTCGTAATTCACTCATATTTCTCCCTAACAAGCTCTAATTGAACCTTTTCACACTTCAATAATATTTTATAGGGCTATTATAGACCATGAATTGGGATCCTAATTCATCCAAACAAAAAAATTGACCTTTCACGCCAAATCTCCTTGGCAGCTGCCTAGGGCTCCGAAGCGATTTCGTAATTCACTCATATTTCTATTTAACATGCTCTAAGTTTTTTTGAACCTTTTCCCATCTCAATAATATTATATAGGGCTATTATTGACTATGAATTGGGGTCCTAATTCAACCAAACAAAAAAATTGACCTTTCAGGCCATATCTCCTAGGCAGCTGCCTAGGGCTCCGAAGCGATTTCGTAATTCACTCATATTTTTCTCTAACAAGCTCTAATATTTTTGAACCTTTTCCCATCTCAATAATATTATATAGGGCTATTATTTACCATGAATTGGGGTCCTAATTCAACCAAACTAAAAAATTGACCTTTCAGGCCAAATCTCCTAGGCAGATGCCTAGGGCACCGAAGTGATCTCGTAATTCACTCATATTTCTCTCTAACAAGCTCTAATTTTTTTGACCCTTTTCCCATCTCAATAATATTATATACGGCTATTATTGACCATGAATTGGGGTCCTAATTCAATCAAACAAAAAAATTGACCTTTCTGGCCAAATCTCCTAGGCAGCTGCCTAGGGCTCCGAAGCGTTCTCGTAATTCTCTCATATTTCTCTCTAACAAGCTCTAATTTTTTTGAACCTTTTCCCATCTCAATAATATTTTATAGGGCTATTATTGACTAAGAATTGCGGTCTAATTCATCCAAACAAAAAAATTGTCCTATCAGGCCAAATCTCCTAGGCAGCTGCCTAGAGCTCCGAAGCGATCTCGTAATTCACTCATATTTCTCTCTAACAAGCTCTAATTTTTTTGAACCTTTTCCCATCTCAATATTTTTATATAGGGCTATTATTTACCAAGAATTGGGGTCCTAATTCAACCAAACTAAAAAATTGATCTTTCAGGCCAAATCTCCTAAGCAGATGCCTAGGGCACCGAAGTGATCTCGTAATTCACTCATATTTCTCTCTAACAATCTCTAATTTTTTTGACCCTTTTCCCATCTCAATAATATTATATACGGCTATTATTGACCATGAATTGGGGTCCTAATTCAATCAAACAAAAAAATTGACCTTTCTGGCCAAATCTCCTAGGCAGCTGCCTAGGGCTCCGAAGCGTTCTCGTAATTCTCTCATATTTCTCTCTAACAAGCTCTAATTTTTTTGAACCTTTTCCCATCTCAATAATATTTTATAGGGCTATTATTGACTAAGAATTGCGGACCTAATTCATCCAAACAAAAAAATTGACCTACCAGGCCAAATCTCCTAGGCAGCTGCCTAGGGCTCCGAAGCGATCTCGTAATTCACTCATATTTCTCTCTAACAATCTCTAATTTTTTTGAACCTTTTCCCATCTCAATAATATTTTATAGGGCTATTATTGACCATGAATTGGGGTCCTAATTTAACCAAACAAAAAAATTGACCTTTCAGGCCAAATCTCCTAGGCCGCTGCGTAGGGCTCCGAAGCGATCTCGTAATTCACTCATATTTCTATTTAACATGCTCTAAGTTTTTTTGAACCTTTTCCCATCTCAATAATATTTTATAGGGCTATTATAGACCATGAATTGGGATCCTAATTCATCCAAACAAAAAAATTGACCTTTCACGCCAAATCTCCTTGGCAGCTGCCTAGGGCTCCGAAGCGATTTCGTAATTCACTCATATTTCTATTTAACATGCTCTAAGTTTTTTTGAACCTTTTCCCATCTCAATAATATTATATAGGGCTATTATTGACTATGAATTGGGGTCCTAATTCAACCAAACAAAAAAATTGACCTTTCAGGCTATATCTCCTAGGCAGCTGCCTAGGGCTCCGAAGCGATTTCGTAATTCACTCATATTTTTCTCTAACATGCTCTAATATTTTTGAACCTTTTCCCATCTTAATAATATTATATAGGGCTATTATTTACCATGAATTAGGGTCCTAATTCAGCCAAACTAAAAAATTGACCTTTCAGGCCAAATCTCCTAGGCAAATGCCTAGGGCACCGAAGTGATCTCGTAATTCACTCATATTTCTCTCTAACAAGTTCTAATTTTTTTGACCCTTTTCCCATCTCAATAATATTATATACGGCTATTATTGACCTTGAATTGGGGTCCTAATTCAATCAAACAAAAAAATTGACCTTTCTGGCCATATCTCCTAGGCAGCTGCCTAGGGCTCCGAAGCGTTCTCGTAATTCTCTCATATTTCTCTCTAACAAGCTCTAATTTTTTTGAACCTTTTCCCATCTCAATAATATTTTATAGGGCTATTATTGCCTAAGAATTGCGGTCCTAATTTATCCAAACAAAAAAATTGACCTATCAGGCCAAATCTCCTAGGCAGCTGCCAAGGTCTCCGAAGCGATCTCGTAATTCACTCAAATTTCTCTTTAACAAGCTCTAACTTTTTTGAACCTTTTCCCATCTCAATAATATTATATAGGGCCATTATTGACCATGAATTGGGGTCCTAATTCAACCAAACAAAAAAATTGACCGTTCAGGCCAAATCTCCTAAGCAGCTGCCTAGGGCTCCGAAGCGATCTCGTAATTCACTCATATTTCTCTCTAACAAGCTCTAATTTTTTTGAACCTTTTACCATCTCAATAATATTATATAGGTATATTATTTCCCTTAAATTGGGGACCTAATTCAACCAAACTAAAAAATTGACCTTTCAGGCCAAATCTCCTAGGCAGCAGCCTAGGGCTCCGAAGTGATCTCGTAATTCACTCATATTTCTCTCTAACAAGCTCTAATTTTTTTGAACCTTTTCCCATCTCAATATTATTATATAGGGCTATTATTAACCATGAATTGGGGTCCTAATTTAACCAAACAAAAAAATTGACCTTTCAGGCCAAATCTCCTAGGCAGCTGCCTAGGGCTCCGAAGCGATCTCGTAATTCACTCATATTTCTCCCTAACAAGATCTAATTGAACCTTTTCACACTTCAATAATATTTTATAGGGCTATTATAGACCATGAATTGGGATCCTAATTCATCCAAACAAAAAAATTGACCTTTCACGCCAAATCTCCTTGGCAGCTGCCTAGGGCTCCGAAGCGATTTCGTAATTCACTCATATTTCTATTTAACATGCTCTAAGTTTTTTTGAACCTTTTCCCATCTCAATAATATTATATAGGGCTATTATTGACTATGAATTGGGGTCCTAATTCAACCAAACAACAAAATTGACCTTTCAGGCCAAATCTCCTAGGCAGCTGCCTAGGGCTCCGAAGCGATTTCGTAATTCACTCATATTTTTCTCTAACAAGCTCTAATATTTTTGAACCTTTTCCCATCTCAATAATATTATATAGGGCTAATATTTACCATGAATTGGGGTCCTAATTCAACCAAACAAAAAAATTGACCTTTCAGGCCAAATCTCCTAGGCAGATGCCTAGGGCACCGAAGTGATCTCGTAATTCACTCATATTTCTCTCTAACAAGCTCTAATTTTTTTGACCCTTTTCCCATCTCAATAATATTATATAGGGCTATTATTGACCATGAATTGGGGTCCTAATTCAACCTAACAAAAAAATTGACCGTTCAGGCCAAATCTCCTAAGCAGCTGCCTAGGGCTCCGAAGCGATCTCGTAATTCACTCATATTTCTCTCTAACAAGCTCTAATTTTTTTGAACCTTTTACCATCTCAATAATAATATATAGGACTATTATATACCATGAATTGGGGTCCTAATTCAACCAAACTAAAAAATTGACCTTTCAGGCCAAATCTCTTAGGCAGCTGCCTAGGGCTCCGAAGTGATCTCGTAATTCACTCACATTTCTCTCTAACATGCTCTAATATTTTTGAACCTTTTCCCATCTCAATATTATTATATAGGGCTATTATTGACCATGAATTGGGGTCCTAATTAAACCAAACAAAAAAATTGACCTTTCAGGCCAAATCTCCTAGGCAGCTGCCTAGGGCTCCGATGCGATCTAGTAATTCACACATATTTCTCTCTAACATGCTCTAATTTTTTTGAACCTTTTCCCATCTCAATAATATTATATAGCACTATTATTGACCATGAATTGGGATCCTAATTCTACCAAACAAAAAAATTGACCTTTCTGGCCAAATCTCCTAGGGAGCTGCCTAGGGCTCCGAAGCGTTCTCGTAATTCTCTCATATTTCTCTATCACAAGCTCTAATTTTTTTGAACCTTTTCCCATCTCAATAATATTTTATAGGGCTATTATTGACTAAGAATTGCGGACCTAATTCATCCAAACAAAAAAATTGACCTATCAGGCCAAATCTCCTAGGCAGCTGCCTAGTGCTCCAAAGCGATCTCGTAATTCACTCATATTTCTCTCTAACAAGCTCTAATTTTTTTGAACCTTTTCCCATCTCAATATTATTATATAGGGCTATTATTTACCATGAATTGGGGTCCTAATTCAACCAAACTAAAAAATTGATCTTTCAGGCCAAATCTCCTAGGCAGATGCCTAGGGCACCGAAGTGATCTCGTAATTCACTCATATTTCTCTCTAACAAGCTCTAATTTTTTTGACCCTTTTCCCATCTCAATAATATTATATACGGCTATTATTGACCATGAATTGGGGTCCTAATTCAATCAAACAAAAAAATTGACCTTTCTGGCCAAATCTCCTAGGCAGCTGCCTAGGGCTCCGAAGCGTTCTCGTAATTCTCTCATATTTCTCTCTAACAAGCTCTAATTTTTTTTAACCTTTTCCCATATCAATAATATTTTATAGGGCTATTATTGACTAAGAATTGCGGACCTAATTCATCCAAACAAAAAAATTGACCTACCAGGCCAAATCTCCTAGGCAGCTGCCTAGGGCTCCGAAGCGATCTCGTAATTCACTCATATTTCTCTCTAACAAGCTCTAATTTTTTTGAACCTTTTCCCATCTCAATATTATTAAATAGGGCTATTATTGACCATGAATGGGGATCCTAATTTAACAAAACAAAAAAATTGACCTTTCAGGCCAAATCTCCTAGGCAGCTGCCTAGGGCTCCGAAGCGATCTCGTAATTCACTCATATTTCTCCCTAACAAGCTCTAATTGAACCTTTTCACACTTCAATAATATTTTATAGGGCTATTATAGACCATGAATTGGGATCCTAATTCATCCAAACAAAAAAATTGACCTTTCACGCCAAATCTCCTTGGCAGCTGCCTAGTGCTCCGAAGCGATTTCGTAATTCACTCATATTTCTATTTAACATGCTCTAAGTTTTTTTGAACCTTTTCCCATCTCAATAATATTATATAGGGCTATTATTGACTATGAATTGGGGTCCTAATTCAACCAAACAAAAAAATTGACCTTTCAGGCCAAATCTCCTAGGCAGCTGCCTAGGGCTCCGAAGCGATTTCGTAATTCACTCATATTTTTCCCTAACAAGCTCTAATATTTTTGAACCTTTTCCCTTCTCAATAATATTATATAGGGCTATTATTTACCATGAATTAGGGTCCTAATTCAACCAAACTAAAAAATTGACCTTACAGGCCAAATCTCCTAGGCAAATGCCTAGGGCACCGAAGTGATCTCGTAATTCACTCATATTTCTCTCTAACAAGTTCTAATTTTTTTGACCCTTTTCCCATCTCAATAATATTATATACGGCTATTATTGACCTTGAATTGGGGTCCTAATTCAATCAAACAAAAAAATTGACCTTTCTGGCCAAATCTCCTAGGCAGCTGCCTAGGGCTCCGAAGCGTTCTCGTAATTCTCTCATATTTCTCTCTAACAAGTTCTAATTTTTTTGAACCTTTTCCCATCTCAATAATATTTTATAGGGCTATTATTGAATAAGAATTGTGGTCCTAATTTATCCAAACAAAAAAATTGACCTATCAGGCCAAATCTCCTAGGCAGCTGCCAAGGGCTCCGAAGCGATCTCGTAATTCACTCAAATTTCTCTTTAACAAGCTCTAACTTTTTTGAACCTTTTCCCATCTCAATAATATTATATAGGGCTATTATTGACCATGAATTGGGGTCCTAATTCAACCAAACAAAAAAATTGACCGTTCAGACCAAATCTCCTAAGCTGCTGCCTAGGGCACCGAAGCGATCTCGTAATTCACTCATATTTCTCTCTAACAAGCTCTAATTTTTTTGAACCTTTTCCCATCTCAATATTAATATATAGGTCTATTGTATACCATGAATTGGGGTCCTAATTCAACCAAACTAAAAAATTGACCTTTCAGGCCAAATCTCCTAGGCAGCTGCCTAGGGCTCCGAAGTGATCTCGTAATTCACTCATATTTCTCTCTAACATGCTCTAATTTTTTTGAACCTTTTCCCATCTCAATATTATTATATAGGGCTATTATTGACCATGAATTCGGGTACTAATTTAACCAAACAAAAAAATTGACCTTTCTGGCCAAATCTCCTAGGCACCTGCCTAGGGCTCCGAAGCGATCTCGTAATTCACTCATATTTCTCTCTAACATGCTCTAATTTTTTTGAACCTTTTCCCATCTCAATATTATTATATAGGGCTATTATTGACCATGAATTGGGGTCCTAATTTAACCAAACAAAAAAATTGACCTTTCAGGCCAAATCTCCTAGGCACCTGCCTAGGGCTCCGAAGCGATCTCGTAATTCACTCATATTTCTCTCTAACAAGCTCTAATTTTTTTGAACCTTTTACCATCTCAATAATATTATATAGGTATATTATTTCCCTTAAATTGGGGTCCTAATTCAACCAAACTAAAAAATTGACCTTTCAGGCCAAATCTCCTAGGCAGCAGCCTAGGGCTCCGAAGTGATCTCGTAATTCACTCATATTTCTCTCTAACAAGCTCTAATTTTTTTGAACCTTTTCCCATCTCAATATTATTATATAGGGCTATTATTGACCATGAATTGGGGTCCTAATTTAACCAAACAAAAAAATTGACCTTTCAGGCCAAATCTCCTAGGCAGCTGCCTAGGGCTCCGAAGCGATCTCGTAATTCACTCATATTTCTCCCTAACAAGATCTAATTGAACCTTTTCACACTTCAATAATATTTTATAGGGCTATTATAGACCATGAATTGGGATCCTAATTCATCCAAACAAAAAATTTGACCTTTCACGCCAAATCTCCTTGGCAGCTGCCTAGGGCTCCGAAGCGATTTCGTAATTCACTCATATTTCTATTTAACATGCTCTAAGTTTTTTTGAACCTTTTCCCATCTCAATAATATTATATAGGGCTATTATTGACTATGAATTGGGGTCCTAATTCAACCAAACAAAAAAATTGACCTTTCAGGCCAAATCTCCTAGGCAGTTGCCTAGGGCTCCGAAGCGATTTCGTAATTCACTCATATTTTTCTCTAACAAGCTCTAATATTTTTGAACCTTTTCCCATCTCAATAATATTATATAGGGCTAATATTTACCATGAATTGGGGTCCTAATTCAACCAAACAAAAAAATTGACCTTTCAGGCCAAATCTCCTAGGCAGATGCCTAGGGCACCGAAGTGATCTCGTAATTCACTCATATTTCTCTCTAACAAGCTCTAATTTTTTTGACCCTTTTCCCATCTCAATAATATTATATAGGGCCATTATTGACCATGAATTGGGGTCCTAATTCAACCAAACAAAAAAATTGACCGTTCAGGCCAAATCTCCTAAGTAGCTGCCTAGGGCTCCGAAGCGATCTCGTAATTCACTCATATTTCTCTCTAACAAGCTCTAATTTTTTTGAACCTTTTACCATCTCAATAATAATATATAGGACTATTATATACCATGAATTGGGGTCCTAATTCAACCAAACTAAAAAATTGACCTTTCAGGCCAAATCTCTTAGGCAGCTGCCTAGGGCTCCGAAGCGATCTCGCAATTCACTCATATTTCTCCCTAACAAGCTCTAATTTTTTTGAACCTTTTCCCATCTCAATAATATTATATACGGCTATTATTGACCATGAATTGGGGTCCTAATTCAACCTAACAAAAAAATTGACCTTTCAGGCCAAATCTCCTAGGCAGCTGCCTAGGGCTCCGAAGCGTTCTCGTAATTCACACATATTTCTCTCTAACATGCTCTAATTTTTTTGAACCTTTTCCCATCTCAATAATATTATATAGCACTATTATTGACCATGAATTGGGATCCTAATTCATCCAAACAAAAAAATTGACCTTTCTGGCCAAATCTCCTAGGCAGCTGCCTAGGGCTCCGAAGCGTTCTCGTAATTCTCTCATATTTCTCTTTACCAAGCTCTAACTTTTTTGAACCTTTTCCCATCTCAATAATATTATATAGGGCTATTATTGACCATGAATTGGGGTCCTAATTCATCCAAACAAAAAAATTGACCTATCAGGCCAAATCTCCTAGGCAGCTGCCTAGTGCTCCGAAGCGATCTCGTAATTCACTCATATTTCTCTCTAACATGCCCTAATATTTTTGAACCTTTTCCCATCTCAATAATATTATATAGCGCTATTATTGACCATGAATTGGGATCCTAATTCAACCAAACAAAAAAATTGACCTTTCAGGCCTAATCTCCTAGGCAGCTGCCTAGGGCTCCGAAGCGATCTCGCAATTAACTCATATTTCTCCCTAACAAGCTCTAATTTTTTTGAACCTTTTCCCATCTCAATAATATTATATAGGGCTATTATTGACTAAGAATTGCGGTCCTAATTCATCCAAACAAAAAAATTGACCTTTCAGGCCAAATCTCCTAGGCAGCTGCCTAGGGCTCCGAAGCGATCTCGTAATTCACTAAAATTTCTCTTTAACAAGCTCTAACTTTTTTGAACCTTTTCCTATCTCAATAATATTATATAGGGCTATTATTGACCATGAATTGGGGTCCTAATTCAACCAAACAAAAAAATTGACCGTTCAGGCCAAATCTCCTAGGCAGCTGCCTAGGGCTACGAAGCGATCTCGTAATTCACTCATATTTCTCTCTAACAAGCTCTAATTTTTTTGAACCTTTTACCATCTCAATAATAATATATAGGTCTATTATTTACGATGAATTGGGGTCCTAATTCAACCAAACTAAAAAATTGACCTTTCAGGCCAAATCTCCTAGGCAGCTGCCTAGGGCTCCGAAGTGATCTCGTAATTCACTCACATTTCTCTCTAACAAGCTCTAATTTTGTTGAACCTTTTCCCATCTCAATAATATTATATAGCGCTATTATTGACCATGAATTGGGATCCTAATTCAACCAAACAAAAAAATTGACCTTTCAGGCCTAATCTCCAAGGCAGCTGCCTAGGGCTCCGAAGCGATCTCGTAATTCACTCATATTTCTCTCTAACAAGCTCAAATATTTTTGAACCTTTTCCCATCTCAATAATATTATATAGCGCTATTATTGACCATGAATTGGGATCCTAATTCAACCAAACTAAAAAATTGACCTTTCAGGCCTAATCTCCGAGGCAGCTGCCTATTGCTCCGAAGCGATCTCGCAATTCACTCGTATTTCTCCCTAACAAGCTTTAATTTTTTTGAACCTTTTGCCATCTCAATAATATTATATACGGCTATTATTGACCATGAATTGGGGTCCTAATTCAACCAAACAAAAAAATTGACCTTTTTGGCCAAATCTCCTAGGCAGCTGCCTAGGGCTCCGAAGCGTTCTCGTAATTCACTCATATTTCTCTCTAACAAACTCTAATTTTTTTGAACCTTTTCCCATCTCAATAATATTATATAGGGCTATTATTGACTAAGAATTGCGGTCCTAATTCATCCAAACAAAAAAATTGACCTTTCAGGCCAAATCTCCTAGGCAGCTGCCTAGGGCTCCGAAGCGATCTCGTAATTCACTCAAATTTCTCTTTAACAAGCTCTAACTTTTTTGAACCTTTTCCCATCTCAATAATATTATATAGGGCTATTATTGACCATGAATTGGGGTCCTAATTCAACCAAACAAAAAAATTGACCGTTCAGGCCAAATCTCCTAAGCAGCTGCCTAGGGCTCCGAAGCGATCTCGTAATTCACTCATATTTCTCTCTAACAAGCTCTAATTTTTTTGAACCTTTTACCATCTCAATAATAATATATAGGACTATTATTTACCATGAATTGGGGTCCTAATTCAACCAAACTAAAAAATTGACCTTTCAGGCCAAATCTCCTAGGCAGCAGCCTAGGGCTCCGAAGTGATCTCGTAATTCACTCACATTTCTCTCTAACAAGCTCTAATTTTTTTGAACCTTTTCCCATCTCAATATTATTATATAGGGCTATTATTGACCATGAATTGGGGTCCTAATTAAACCAAACAAAAAAATTGACCTTTCAGGCCAAATCTCCTAGGCAGCTGCCTAGGGCTCCGATGCGATCTAGTAATTCACTCATATTTCTCTCTAACATGCTCTAATTTTTTTGAACCTTTTCCCATCTCAATAATATTATATAGCACTATTATTGACCATGAATTGGGATCCTAATTCTACCAAACAAAAAAATTGACCTTTCAGGCCTAATCTCTAAGGCAGCTGCCTAGGGCTCCGAAGCGATCTCGTAATTCACTAATATTTCTCTCTAACAAACTCTAATTTTTTTGAACCTTTTCCCATCTCAATAATATTATATAGGGCAATTATTGACTAAGAATTGCGGTCCTAATTCATCCAAACAAAAAAATTGATCTTTCAGGCCAAATCTCCTAGGCAGCTGCCTAGGGCTCCGAAGCGATCTCGTAATTCACTCAAATTTCTCTTTAACAAGCTCTAACTTTTTTGAACCTTTTCCCATCTCAATTATATTATATAAGGCTATTATTGACCTTGAATTGGGGTCCTAATTCAACCAAACAAAAAAATTGACCGTTCAGGCCAAATCTCCTAAGCAGCTGCCTAGGGCTCCGAAGCGATCTCGTAATTCACTCATATTTCTCTCTAACAAGCTCTAATTTTTTTTGAACCTTTTACCATATCAATAATATTATATAGGTATATTAATTCCCTTGAATTGGGGTCCTAATTCAACCAAACTAAAAAATTGACCTTTCAGGCCAAATCTCCTAGGCAGCTGCCTAGGGCTCCGAAGTGATCTCGTAATTCTCTCATATTTCTCTCTAACAAGCTCTAATATTTTTGAACCTTTTCCCATCTCAATAATATTATATAGGGCTATTATTGACCATGAATTGGGGTCCTAATTCAACCAAACAAAAAAATTGACCTTTCTGGCCAAATCTCCTAGGCAGCTGCCTAGGGCTCCGAAGCGTTCTCGTAATTCTCTCATATTTCTCTTTACCAAGCTCTAACTTTTTTGAACCTTTTCCCATCTCAATAATATTATATAGGGCTATTATTGACCATGAATTGGGGTCCTAATTCATCCAAACAAAAAAATTGACCTATCAGGCCAAATCTCCTAGGCAGCTGCCTAGTGCTCCGAAGCGATCTCGTAATTCACTCATATTTCTCTCTAACATGCCCTAATATTTTTGAACCTTTTCCCATCTCAATAATATTATATAGCGCTATTATTGACCATGAATTGGGATCCTAATTCAACCAAACAAAAAAATTGACCTTTCAGGCCTAATCTCCTAGGCAGCTGCCTAGGGCTCCGAAGCGATCTCGCAATTAACTCATATTTCTCCCTAACAAGCTCTAATTTTTTTGAACCTTTTCCCATCTCAATAATATTATATAGGGCTATTATTGACTAAGAATTGCGGTCCTAATTCATCCAAACAAAAAAATTGACCTTTCAGGCCAAATCTCCTAGGCAGCTGCCTAGGGCTCCGAAGCGATCTCGTAATTCACTAAAATTTCTCTTTAACAAGCTCTAACTTTTTTGAACCTTTTCCTATCTCAATAATATTATATAGGGCTATTATTGACCATGAATTGGGGTCCTAATTCAACCAAACAAAAAAATTGACCGTTCAGGCCAAATCTCCTAGGCAGCTGCCTAGGGCTACGAAGCGATCTCGTAATTCACTCATATTTCTCTCTAACAAGCTCTAATTTTTTTGAACCTTTTACCATCTCAATAATAATATATAGGTCTATTATTTACGATGAATTGGGGTCCTAATTCAACCAAACTAAAAAATTGACCTTTCAGGCCAAATCTCCTAGGCAGCTGCCTAGGGCTCCGAAGTGATCTCGTAATTCACTCACATTTCTCTCTAACAAGCTCTAATTTTGTTGAACCTTTTCCCATCTCAATAATATTATATAGCGCTATTATTGACCATGAATTGGGATCCTAATTCAACCAAACAAAAAAATTGACCTTTCAGGCCTAATCTCCAAGGCAGCTGCCTAGGGCTCCGAAGCGATCTCGTAATTCACTCATATTTCTCTCTAACAAGCTCAAATATTTTTGAACCTTTTCCCATCTCAATAATATTATATAGCGCTATTATTGACCATGAATTGGGATCCTAATTCAACCAAACTAAAAAATTGACCTTTCAGGCCTAATCTCCGAGGCAGCTGCCTATTGCTCCGAAGCGATCTCGCAATTCACTCGTATTTCTCCCTAACAAGCTTTAATTTTTTTGAACCTTTTGCCATCTCAATAATATTATATACGGCTATTATTGACCATGAATTGGGGTCCTAATTCAACCAAACAAAAAAATTGACCTTTCTGGCCAAATCTCCTAGGCAGCTGCCTAGGGCTCCGAAGCGTTCTCGTAATTCACTCATATTTCTCTCTAACAAACTCTAATTTTTTTGAACCTTTTCCCATCTCAATAATATTATATAGGGCTATTATTGACTAAGAATTGCGGTCCTAATTCATCCAAACAAAAAAATTGACCTTTCAGGCCAAATCTCCTAGGCAGCTGCCTAGGGCTCCGAAGCGATCTCGTAATTCACTCAAATTTCTCTTTAACAAGCTCTAACTTTTTTGAACCTTTTCCCATCTCAATAATATTATATAGGGCTATTATTGACCATGAATTGGGGTCCTAATTCAACCAAACAAAAAAATTGACCGTTCAGGCCAAATCTCCTAAGCAGCTGCCTAGGGCTCCGAAGCGATCTCGTAATTCACTCATATTTCTCTCTAACAAGCTCTAATTTTTTTGAACCTTTTACCATCTCAATAATAATATATAGGACTATTATTTACCATGAATTGGGGTCCTAATTCAACCAAACTAAAAAATTGACCTTTCAGGCCAAATCTCCTAGGCAGCAGCCTAGGGCTCCGAAGTGATCTCGTAATTCACTCACATTTCTCTCTAACAAGCTCTAATTTTTTTGAACCTTTTCCCATCTCAATATTATTATATAGGGCTATTATTGACCATGAATTGGGGTCCTAATTAAACCAAACAAAAAAATTGACCTTTCAGGCCAAATCTCCTAGGCAGCTGCCTAGGGCTCCGATGCGATCTAGTAATTCACTCATATTTCTCTCTAACATGCTCTAATTTTTTTGAACCTTTTCCCATCTCAATAATATTATATAGCACTATTATTGACCATGAATTGGGATCCTAATTCTACCAAACAAAAAAATTGACCTTTCAGGCCTAATCTCTAAGGCAGCTGCCTAGGGCTCCGAAGCGATCTCGTAATTCACTAATATTTCTCTCTAACAAACTCTAATTTTTTTGAACCTTTTCCCATCTCAATAATATTATATAGGGCAATTATTGACTAAGAATTGCGGTCCTAATTCATCCAAACAAAAAAATTGATCTTTCAGGCCAAATCTCCTAGGCAGCTGCCTAGGGCTCCGAAGCGATCTCGTAATTCACTCAAATTTCTCTTTAACAAGCTCTAACTTTTTTGAACCTTTTCCCATCTCAATTATATTATATAAGGCTATTATTGACCATGAATTGGGGTCCTAATTCAACCAAACAAAAAAATTGACCGTTCAGGCCAAATCTCCTAAGCAGCTGCCTAGGGCTCCGAAGCGATCTCGTAATTCACTCATATTTCTCTCTAACAAGCTCTAATTTTTTTTGAACCTTTTACCATATCAATAATATTATATAGGTATATTAATTCCCTTGAATTGGGGTCCTAATTCAACCAAACTAAAAAATTGACCTTTCAGGCCAAATCTCCTAGGCAGCTGCCTAGGGCTCCGAAGTGATCTCGTAATTCTCTCATATTTCTCTCTAACAAGCTCTAATATTTTTGAACCTTTTCCCATCTCAATAATATTATATAGGGCTATTATTGACCATGAATTGGGGTCCTAATTCAACCAAACAAAAAAATTGACCTTTCTGGCCAAATCTCCTAGGCAGCTGCCTAGAGCTCCGAAGCGTTCTCGTAATTCACTCATATTTCTCTCTAACATGCTCTAATTTTTTTGAACCTTTTCCCATCTCAATAATATTATTTAGCGCTATTATTGACCATGAATTGGGATCCTAATTCAACCAAACAAAAAAATTGACCTTTCAGGCCTAATCTCCGAGGCAGCTGCCTAAGGCTCCGAAGCGATCTCGCAATTCACTCATATTTCTCCCTAACAAGCTCTAATTTTTTTGAACCTTTTCCCATCTCAATAATATTATATACGGCTATTATTGACCATGAATTGGGGTCCTAATTCAACCAAACAAAAAAATTGACCTTTCTAGCCAAATCTCCTAGGCAGCTGCCTAGAGCTCCGAAGCGTTCTCGTAATTCACTCATATTTCTCTCTAACAAGCTCTAATTTTTTTGAACCTTTTCCCATCTCAATAATATTATATAGGGCTATTATTGACTAAGAATTGCGGTCCTAATTCATCCAAACAAAAAAATTGACCTTTCAGGCCAAATCTCCTAGGCAGCTGCCTAGGGCTCCGAAGCGATCTCGTAATTCACTCATATTTCTCTCTAACAAGCTCTAATTTTTTTGAACCTTTTACCATCTCAATAATAATATATAGGTCTATTATTTACCATGAATTGGGGTCCTAATTCAACCAAACTAAAAAATTGACCTTTCAGGCCTAATCTCCAAGGCAGCTGCCTAGGGCTCCGAAGCGATCTCGTAATTCACTCATATTTCTCTCTAACAAGCTCAAATATTTTTGAACCTTTTCCCATCTCAATAATATTATATAGCGCTATTATTGACCATGAATTGGGATCCTAATTCAACCAAACTAAAAAATTGACCTTTCAGGCCTAATCTCCGAGGCAGCTGCCTATTGCTCCGAAGCGATCTCGCAATTCACTCGTATTTCTCCCTAACAAGCTTTAATTTTTTTGAACCTTTTGCCATCTCAATAATATTATATACGGCTATTATTGACCATGAATTGGGGTCCTAATTCAACCAAACAAAAAAATTGACCTTTCTGGCCAAATCTCCTAGGCAGCTGCCTAGGGCTCCGAAGCGTTCTCGTAATTCACTCATATTTCTCTCTAACAAACTCTAATTTTTTTGAACCTTTTCCCATCTCAATAATATTATATAGGGCTATTATTGACTAAGAATTGCGGTCCTAATTCATCCAAACAAAAAAATTGACCTTTCAGGCCAAATCTCCTAGGCAGCTGCCTAGGGCTCCGAAGCGATCTCGTAATTCACTCAAATTTCTCTTTAACAAGCTCTAACTTTTTTGAACCTTTTCCCATCTCAATAATATTATATAGGGCTATTATTGACCATGAATTGGGGTCCTAATTCAACCAAACAAAAAAATTGACCGTTCAGGCCAAATCTCCTAAGCAGCTGCCTAGGGCTCCGAAGCGATCTCGTAATTCACTCATATTTCTCTCTAACAAGCTCTAATTTTTTTGAACCTTTTACCATCTCAATAATAATATATAGGACTATTATTTACCATGAATTGGGGTCCTAATTCAACCAAACTAAAAAATTGACCTTTCAGGCCAAATCTCCTAGGCAGCAGCCTAGGGCTCCGAAGTGATCTCGTAATTCACTCACATTTCTCTCTAACAAGCTCTAATTTTTTTGAACCTTTTCCCATCTCAATATTATTATATAGGGCTATTATTGACCATGAATTGGGGTCCTAATTAAACCAAACAAAAAAATTGACCTTTCAGGCCAAATCTCCTAGGCAGCTGCCTAGGGCTCCGATGCGATCTAGTAATTCACTCATATTTCTCTCTAACATGCTCTAATTTTTTTGAACCTTTTCCCATCTCAATAATATTATATAGCACTATTATTGACCATGAATTGGGATCCTAATTCTACCAAACAAAAAAATTGACCTTTCAGGCCTAATCTCTAAGGCAGCTGCCTAGGGCTCCGAAGCGATCTCGTAATTCACTAATATTTCTCTCTAACAAACTCTAATTTTTTTGAACCTTTTCCCATCTCAATAATATTATATAGGGCAATTATTGACTAAGAATTGCGGTCCTAATTCATCCAAACAAAAAAATTGATCTTTCAGGCCAAATCTCCTAGGCAGCTGCCTAGGGCTCCGAAGCGATCTCGTAATTCACTCAAATTTCTCTTTAACAAGCTCTAACTTTTTTGAACCTTTTCCCATCTCAATTATATTATATAAGGCTATTATTGACCATGAATTGGGGTCCTAATTCAACCAAACAAAAAAATTGACCGTTCAGGCCAAATCTCCTAAGCAGCTGCCTAGGGCTCCGAAGCGATCTCGTAATTCACTCATATTTCTCTCTAACAAGCTCTAATTTTTTTTGAACCTTTTACCATATCAATAATATTATATAGGTATATTAATTCCCTTGAATTGGGGTCCTAATTCAACCAAACTAAAAAATTGACCTTTCAGGCCAAATCTCCTAGGCAGCTGCCTAGGGCTCCGAAGTGATCTCGTAATTCTCTCATATTTCTCTCTAACAAGCTCTAATATTTTTGAACCTTTTCCCATCTCAATAATATTATATAGGGCTATTATTGACCATGAATTGGGGTCCTAATTCAACCAAACAAAAAAATTGACCTTTCTGGCCAAATCTCCTAGGCAGCTGCCTAGAGCTCCGAAGCGTTCTCGTAATTCACTCATATTTCTCTCTAACATGCTCTAATTTTTTTGAACCTTTTCCCATCTCAATAATATTATTTAGCGCTATTATTGACCATGAATTGGGATCCTAATTCAACCAAACAAAAAAATTGACCTTTCAGGCCTAATCTCCGAGGCAGCTGCCTAAGGCTCCGAAGCGATCTCGCAATTCACTCATATTTCTCCCTAACAAGCTCTAATTTTTTTGAACCTTTTCCCATCTCAATAATATTATATACGGCTATTATTGACCATGAATTGGGGTCCTAATTCAACCAAACAAAAAAATTGACCTTTCTAGCCAAATCTCCTAGGCAGCTGCCTAGAGCTCCGAAGCGTTCTCGTAATTCACTCATATTTCTCTCTAACAAGCTCTAATTTTTTTGAACCTTTTCCCATCTCAATAATATTATATAGGGCTATTATTGACTAAGAATTGCGGTCCTAATTCATCCAAACAAAAAAATTGACCTTTCAGGCCAAATCTCCTAGGCAGCTGCCTAGGGCTCCGAAGCGATCTCGTAATTCACTCATATTTCTCTCTAACAATCTCTAATTTTTTTGAACCTTTTACCATCTCAATAATAATATATAGGTCTATTATTTACCATGAATTGGGGTCCTAATTCAACCAAACTAAAAAATTGACCTTTCAGGCCAAATCTCCTAGGCAGCTGCCTAAGGCTCCGAAGTGATCTCGTAATTCACTCACATTTCTCTCTAACAAGCTCTAATTTTTTTGAACCTATTCCCATCTCAATATTATTATATAGGGCTATTATTGACCATGAATTGGGGTCCTAATTTAACCAAACAAAAAAATTAACCTTTCATGCCAAATCTCCTAGGCAGCTGCCTAGGGCTCCGAAGCGATCTCGTAATTCACTCATATTTCTCTCTAACAAGCTCTAATTTTTTTGAACCTTTTACCATCTCAATAATAATATATAGGTCTATTATTTACCCTGAATTGGGGTCCTAATTCAACCAAACAAAAAAATTGACCTTTCAGGCCTAATCTCCAAGGCAGCTGCCTAGGGCTCCGAAGCGATCTCGTAATTCACTCATATTTCTCTCTAACATGCTCAAATATTTTTGAACCTTTTCCCATCTCAATAATATTATATAGCGCTATTATTGACCATGAATTGGTATCCTAATTCAACCAAACTAAAAAATTGACCTTTCAGGCCTAATCTCCGAGGCAGCTGCCTATTGCTCCGAAGCGATCTCGCAATTCACTCGTATTTCTCCCTAACAAGCTTTAATTTTTTTGAACCTTTTGCCATCTCAATAATATTATATACGGCTATTATTGACCATGAATTGGGGTCCTAATTCAACCAAACAAAAAAATTGACCTTTCTGGCCAAATCTCCTAGGCTGCTGCCTAGGGCTCCGTAGCGTTCTCGTAATTCACTCATATTTCTCTCTAACAAACTCTAATTTTTTTGAACCGTTTCCCATCTCAATAATATTATATAGGGCTATTATTGACTAAGAATTGCGGTCCTAATTCATCCAAACAAAAAAATTGACCTTTCAGGCCAAATCTCCTAGGCAGCTGCCTAGGGCTCCGAAGCGATCTCGTAATTCACTCATATTTCTCTCTAACAAGCTCTAATTTTTTTGAACCTTTTCCCATCTCAATAATATTATATAGGGCTATTATTGACTAAGAATTGCGGTCCTAATTCATCCAAACAAAAAAATTGACCTTTCAGGCCAAATCTCCTAGGCAGCTGCCTAGGGCTCCGAAGCGATCTCGTAATTCACTCATATTTCTCTCTAACAAGCTCTAATTTTTTTGAACCTTTTACCATCTCAATAATAATATATAGGTCTATTATTTACCATGAATTGGGGTCCTAATTCAACCAAACTAAAAAATTGACCTTTCAGGCCAAATCTCCTAGGCAGCTGCCTAAGGCTCCGAAGTGATCTCGTAATTCACTCACATTTCTCTCTAACAAGCTCTAAATTTTTTGAACCTATTCCCATCTCAATATTATTATATAGGGCTATTATTGACCATGAATTGGGGTCCTAATTTAACCAAACAAAAAAATTAACCTTTCATGCCAAATCTCCTAGGCAGCTGCCTAGGGCTCCGAAGCGATCTCGTAATTCACTCATATTTCTCTCTAACAAGCTCTAATTTTTTTGAACCTTTTACCATCTCAATAATAATATATAGGTCTATTATTTACCCTGAATTGGGGTCCTAATTCAACCAAACAAAAAAATTGACCTTTCAGGCCTAATCTCCAAGGCAGCTGCCTAGGGCTCCGAAGCGATCTCGTAATTCACTCATATTTCTCTCTAACATGCTCAAATATTTTTGAACCTTTTCCCATCTCAATAATATTATATAACGCTATTATTGACCATGAATTGGTATCCTAATTCAACCAAACTAAAAAATTGACCTTTCAGGCCTAATCTTCGAGGCAGCTGCCTATTGCTCCGAAGCGATCTCGCAATTCACTCGTATTTCTCCCTAACAAGCTTTAATTTTTTTGAACCTTTTGCCATCTCAATAATATTATATACGGCTATTATTGACCATGAATTGGGGTCCTAATTCAACCAAACAAAAAAATTGACCTTTCTGGCCAAATCTCCTAGGCTGCTGCCTAGGGCTCCGAAGCGTTCTCGTAATTAACTCATATTTCTCTCTAACAAACTCTAATTTTTTTGAACCTTTTCCCATCTCAATAATATTATATAGGGCTATTATTGACTAAGAATTGCGGTCCTAATTCATCCAAACAAAAAAATTGACCTTTCAGGCCAAATCTCCTAGGCAGCTCCCTAGGGCTCCGAAGCGATCTCGTAATTCACTAAAATTTCTCTTTAACAAGCTCTAACTTTTTTGAACCTTTTCCCATCTCAATAATATTATATAGGGCTATTATTGACCATGAATTGGGGTCCTAATTCAACCAAACAAAAAAATTGACCGTTCAGGCCAAATCTCCTAAGCAGCTGCCTAGGGCTCCGAAGCGATCTCGTAATTCACTCATATTTCTCTCTAACCAGCTCTAATTTTTTTGAACCTTTTACCATCTCAATAATAATATATAGGACTATTATATACCATGAATTGGGGTCCTAATTCAACCAAACTAAAAAATTGTCCTTTCAGGCCAAATCTCTTAGGCAGCTGCCTAGGGCTCCGAAGTGATCTCGTAATTCACTCACATTTCTCTCTAACAAGCTCTAATATTTTTGAACCTTTTCCCATCTCAATATTATTATGTAGGGCTATTATTGACCATGAATTGGGGTCCTAATTAAACCAAACAAAAAAATTGACCTTTCAGGCCAAATCTCCTAGGCAGCTGCCTAGGGCTCCGATGCGATCTAGTAATTCACACATATTTCTCTCTAACATGCTCTAATTTTTTTGAACCTTTTCCCATCTCAATAATATTATATAGCACTATTATTGACCATGAATTGGGATCCTAATTCTACCAAACAAAAAAATTGACCTTTCAAGCCTAATCTCCAAGGCAGCTGCCTAGGGCTCCGAAGCGATCTCGTAATTCACTAATATTTCTCATCTCAATAATATTATATAGGGCTATTATTGACTAAGAATTGCGGTCCTAATTCATCCAAACAAAAAAATTGACCTTTCAGGCCAAATCTCCTAGGCAGCAGCCTAGGGCTCCGAAGCGATCTCGTAATTCACTCAAATTTCTCTTTAACAAGCTCTAACTTTTTTGAACCTTTTCCCATCTCAATAATATTATATAGGGCTATTATTGACCATGAATTGGGGTCCTAATTCAACCAAACAAAAAAATTGACCGTTCAGGCCAAATCTCCTAAGCAGCTGCCTAGGGCTCCGAAGCGATCTCGTAATTCACTCATATTTCTCTCTAACAAGCTCTAATTTTTTTGAACCTTTTACCATCTCAATAATATTATATAGGTATATTATTTCCCTTGAATTGGGTTCCTAATTCAACCATACTAAAAAATTGACCTTTCAGGCCAAATCTCCTAGGCAGCTGCCTAGGGCTCCGAAGTGATCTCGTAATTCTCTCATATTTCTCTCTAACAAGCTCTAATTTTTTTGAACCTTTTCCCATCTCAATATTATTATATAGGGCTATTATTGACCATGAATTGGGATCCTAATTTAACCAAACAAAAAAATTGACCTTTCAGGCCAATTCTCCTAGGCAGCTGCCTAGGGCTCCGAAGCGATCTCGTAATTCACTCATATTTCTCCCTAACAAGCTCTAATTGAACCTTTTCACACTTCAATAATATTTTATAGGGCTATTATAGACCATGAATTGGGATCCTAATTCATCCAAACAAAAAAATTGACCTTTCACGCCAAATCTCCTTGGCAGCTGCCTAGGGCTCCGAAGCGATTTCGTAATTCACTCATTTTTCTATTTAACATGCTCTAAGTTTTTTTGAACCTTTTCCCATCTCAATAATATTATATAGGGCTATTATTGACTATGAATTGGGGTTCTAATTCAACCAAATAAAAAAATTGACCTTTCAGGCCAAATCTCCTAGGCAGCTGCCTAGGGCTCCGAAGCGATTTCGTAATTCACTCATATTTTTCTCTAACAAGCTCTAATATTTTTGAACCTTTTCCCATCTCAATAATATTATATAGGGCTATTATTTACCATGAATTGGGGTCCTAATTCAACCAAACTAAAAAATTGACCTTTCAGGCCAAATCTCCTAGGCAGATGCCTAGGGCACCGAAGTGATCTCGTAATTCACTCATATTTCTCTCTAACAAGCTCTAATTTTTTTGACCCTTTTCCCATCTCAATAATATTATATACGGCTATTATTGACCATGAATTGGGGTCCTAATTCAACCAAACAAAAAAATTGACCTTTCTGGCCAAATCTCCTAGGCAGCAGCCTAGAGCTCCGAAGCGTTCTCGTAATTCACTCATATTTCTCTCTAACAAGCTCTAATTTTTTTGAACCTTTTCCCATCTCAATAATATTATATAGGGCTATTATTGACTAAGAATTGCGGTCCTAATTCATTCAAACAAAAAAATTGACCTTTCAGGCCAAATCTCCTAGGCAGCTGCCTAGGGCTCCGAAGCGATCTCGTAATTCACTCATATTTCTCTCTAACAAGCTCTAATTTTTTTGAACCTTTTACCATCTCAATAATAATATATAGGTCTATTATTTACCATGAATTGGGGTCCTAATTCAACCATACTAAAAAATTGACCGTTCAGGCCAAATCTCCTAGGCAGCTGCCTAGGGCTCCGAAGTGATCTCGTAATTCACTCACATTTCTCTCTACCAAGCTCTAATTTTTTTGAACCTTTTCCCATCTCAATATTATTATATAGGGCTATTATTGACCATGAATTGGGGTCCTAATTTAACCAAACAAAAAAATTGACCTTTCAGGCCAAATCTCCTAAGCAGCTACCTAGGGCTCCGAAGCGATCTCGTAATTCACTCATATTTCTCTCTAACAAGCTCTAATTTTTTTGAACCTTTTACCATCTCAATAATAATATATAGGTCTATTATTTACCATGAATTGGGGTCCTAATTCAACCAAACTAAAAAATTGACCATTCAGGCCAAATCTCCTAGGCAGCTGCCTAGGGCTCCGAAGTGATCTCGTAATTCACTCACATTTTTCTCTACCAAGCTCTAATTTTTTTGAACCTTTTCCCATCTCAATATTATTATATAGGGCTATTATTGACCATGAATTGGGGTCATAATTTAACCAAACAAAAAAATTGACCTTTCATGCCAAATCTCCTAAGCAGCTGCCTAGGGCTCCGAAGCGATCTCGCAATTCACTTATATTTCTCCCTACCAAGCTCTAATTTTTTTGAACCTTTTCCCATCTCAATAATATTATATAGGGCTATTATTGACCATGAATTGGGGTCCTAATTCAACCAAACAAAAAAATTGACCTTTCATGCCAAATCTCCTAGGCAGCTACCTAGGGCTCCGAAGCGTTCTCGTAATTCACTCATATTTCTCTCTAACAAGCTCTAATTTTTTTGAACCTTTTCCCATCTCAATAGTATTATATAGGGCTATTATTGACTATGAATTGCGGTCCTAATTCATCCAAACAAAAAAATTGACCTTTCAGGCCAAATCTCCTAGGCAGCTGCCTAAGGCTCCGAAGCGATCTCGTAATTCACTCAAATTTCTCTTTAACAAGCTCTAACTTTTTTGAACCTTTTCCCATCTCAATAATATTATATAGGGCTATTATTGACCATGAATTGGGGTCCTAATTCAACCAAACAAAAAAATTGACCTTTCAGGCCAAATCTCCTAGGCAGATGCCTAGGGCACCGAAGTGATCTCGTAATTCACTCATATTTCTCTCTAACAAGCTCTGATTTTTTTGACCCTTTTCCCATCTCAATAATATTATATACGGCTATTATTGACCATGAATTGGGGTCCTAATTCAATCAAACAAAAAAATTGACCTTTCTGGCCAAATCTCCTAGGTAGCTGCCTAGAGTTCCGAAGCGTTCTCGTAATTCACTCATATTTCTCTCTAACAAGCTCTAATTTTTTTGAACCTTTTCCCATCTCAATAATATTATATAGGGCTATTATTGACTAAGAATTGCGGTCCTAATTCATCCAAACAAAAAAATTGACCTTTCAGGCCAAATCTCCTAGGCAGCTGCCTAGGGCTCCGAAGCGATCTCGTAATTCACTCAAATTTCTCTTTAACAAGCTCTAACTTTTTTGAACCTTTTCCCATCTCAATAATATTATATAGGGCTATTATTGACCATGAATTAGGGTCCTAATTCAACCAAACAAAAAAATTGACCGTTCAGGCCTAATCTCCTAGGCAGCTGCCTAGGGCTCCGAAGCGATCTCGTAATTCACTCATATTTCTCTCTAACAAGCTCTAATTTTTTTGAACCTTTTACCATCTCAATAATAATATATAGGTCTATTATTTACCATGAATTGGGGTCCTAATTCAACCAAATTAAAAAATTGACCTCTCAGGCCAAATCTCCTAGGCCGCGGCCTAGGGCTCCGAAGTGATCTCGTAATTCACTCACATTTCTCTCTACAAAGCTTTAATTTTTTTGAACCTTTTCCCATCTCAATATTATTATATAGGGCTATTATTGACCATGAATTGGGGTCCTAATTTAACCAAACAAAAAAATTGACCTTTCAGGCCAAATCTCCTAAGCAGCTGCCTAGGGCTCCGAAGCGATCTCGTAATTCACTCATATTTCTCTCTAACAAGCTCTAATTTTTTTGAACCTTTTACCATCTCAATAATAATATATAGGTCTATTATTTACCATGAATTGGGGTCCAAATTCAACCAAACTAAAAAATTGACCTTTCAGGCCAAATCTCCTAGGCCGCTGCCTAGGGCTCCGAAGTGATCTCGTAATTCACTCACATTTCTCTCTACAAAGCTTTAATTTTTTTGAAACTTTACCCATCTCAATATTATTATATAGGGCTATTATTGACCATGAATTGGGGTCCTAATTTAACCAAACAAAACAATTGACCTTTCAGGCCAAATCTCCTAAGCAGCTGCCTAGGGCTCCGAAGCGATCTCGTAATTCACCCATATTTCTCTCTTACAAGCTCTAATATTTTTGAACCTTTTACCATCTCAATAATAATATATAGGTCTATTATTTACCATTAATTGGGGTCCTAATTCAACCAAACAAAAAAATTGACCTTTCAGGCCAAATCTCCTAGGCAGCTGCCTAGGGCTCCGAAGTGATCTCGTAATTCACTCACATTTCTTTCTACCAAGCTCTAATTTTTTTGAACCTTTTCCCATCTCAATATTATTATATAGGGATATTATTGACCATGAATTGGGGTCCTAATTTAACCAAACAAAAAAATAGACCTTTCAGGCCAAATCTCCTAAGCAGCTGCCTAGGGCTCCGAAGCGATCTCGCAATTCACTTATATTTCTCCCTACCAAGCTCTAATTTTTTTGAACCTTTTCCCATCTCAAATTATATTATATAGGGCTATTATTGACCATGAATTGGGGTCCTAATTCAACCAAACAAAAAAATTGACCTTTCAGGCCAAATCTCCTAGGCAGCTGCCTAGGGCTCCGAAGTGTTCTCGTAATTCACTCATATTTCTCTCTAACAAGCTCTAATTTTTTTGAACCTTTTCCCATCTCAATAGTATTATATTGGGCTATTATTGACTATGAATTGCGGTCCTAATTCATCCAAACAAAAAAATTGACCTTTCAGGCCAAATCTCCTAGGCAGCTGCCTAGGGCTCCGAAGCGATCTCGTAATTCACTCAAATTTCTCTTTAACAAGCTCTAACTTTTTTGAACCTTTTCCCATCTCAATAATATTATATAGGGCTATTATTGACCATGAATTGGGGTCCTAATTCAACCAAACAAAAAAATTGACCTTTTAGGCCAAATCTCCTAGGCAGAGGCCTAGGGCACCGAAGTGATCTCGTAATTCACTCATATTTCTCTCTAACAAGCTCTAATTTTTTTGACCCTTTTCCCATCTCAATAATATTATATACGGCTATTATTGACCATGAATTGGGGTCCTAATTCAATCAAACAAAAAAATTGACCTTTCTGGCCAAATCTCCTAGGCAGCTGCCTAGGGCTCCGAAGCGTTCTCGTAATTCTCTCATATTTCTCTCTAACAAGCTCTAATTTTTTTGAACCTTTTCCCATCTCAATAATATTTTATAGGGCTATTATTGACTAAGAATTGCGGTCCTAATTCATCCAAACAAAACAATTGACCTATCAGGCCAAATCTCCTAGGCAGCTGCCTAGGGCTCCGAAGCGATCTCGTAATTCACTCAAATTTCTCTTTAACAAGCTCTAACTTTTTTGAACCTTTTCCCATCTCAATAATATTATATAGGGCTATTATTGACCATGAATTGGGGTCCTAATTCAACCAAACAAAAAAATTGACCGTTCAGGCCAAATCTCCTAAGCTGCTGCCTAGGGCTCCGAAGCGATCTCGTAATTCACTCATATTTCTCTCTAACAAGCTCTAATTTTTTTGAACCTTTTACCATCTCAATAATAATATATAGGTCTATTATTTACCATGAATTGGGGTCCTAATTCAACCAAACTAAAAAATTGACCTTTTAGGCCAAATCTCCTAGGCAACTGCCTAAGGCTCCGAAGTGATCTCGTAATTCACTCATATTTCTCTCTAACAAGCTCTAATTTTTTTGAACCTTTTCCCATCTCAATATTATTATATAGGGCTATTATTGACCATGAATTGGGGTCCTAATTTAAAAAAACAAAAAAATTGACCTTTCAGGCCAAATCTCCTAGGCAGCTGCCTAGGGCTCCGAAGTGTTCTCGTAATTCACTCATATTTCTCTCTAACAAGCTCTAATTTTTTTGAACCTTTTCCCATCTCAATAGTATTATATAGGGCTATTATTGACTATGAATTGCGGTCCTAATTCATCCAAACAAAAAAATTGACCTTTCAGGCCAAATCTCCTAGGCAGCTGCCTAGGGCTCCGAAGCGATCTCGTAATTCACTCAAATTTCTCTTTAACAAGCTCTAACTTTTTTGAACCTTTTCCCATCTCAATAATATTATATAGGGCTATTATTGACCATGAATTGGGGTCCTAATTCAACCAAACAAAAAAATTGACCTTTCAGGCCAAATCTCCTAGGCAGATGCCTAGGGCACCGAAGTGATCTCGTAATTCACTCATATTTCTCTCTAACAAGCTCTAATTTTTTTGACCCTTTTCCCATCTCAATAATATTATATACGGCTATTATTGACCATGAATTGGGGTCCTAATTCAATCAAACAAAAAAATTGACCTTTCTGGCCAAATCTCCTAGGCAGCTGCCTAGAGTTCCGTTGCGTTCTCGTAATTCACTCATATTTCTCTCTAACAAGCTCTAATTTTTTTGAACCTTTTCCCATCTCAATAATATTATATAAGGCTATTATTGACTAAGAATTGCGGTCCTAATTCATCCAAACAAAAAAATTGACCTTTCAGGCCAAATCTCCTAGGCAGCTGCCTAGGGCTCCGAAGCGATCTCGTAATTCCCTCAAATTTCTCTTTAACAAGCTCTAACTTTTTTGAACCTTTTCCCATCTCAATAATATTATATAGGGCTATTATTGACCATGAATTAGGGTCCTAATTCAACCAAACAAAAAAATTGACCGTTCAGGCCTAATCTCCTAGGCAGCTGCCTAGGGCTCCGAAGCGATCTCGTAATTCACTCATATTTCTCTCTAACAAGCTCTAATTTTTTTGAACCTTTTACCATCTCAATAATAATATATAGGTCTATTATTTACCATGAATTGGGGTCCTAATTCAACCAAACTAAAAAATTGACCTTTCAGGCCAAATCTCCTAGGCCGCGGCCTAGGGCTCCGAAGTGATCTCGTAATTCACTCACATTTCTCTCTACAAAGCTTTAATTTTTTTGAACCTTTTCCCATCTCAATATTATTATATAGGGCTATTATTGACCATGAATTGGGGTCCTAATTTAACCAAACAAAAAAATTGACCTTTCAGGCCAAATCTCCTAAGCAGCTGCCTAGGGCTCCGAAGCGATGTCGTAATTCACTCATATTTCTCTCTAACAAGCTCTAATTTTTTTGAACCTTTTACCATCTCAATAATAATATATAGGTCTATTATTTACCATGAATTGGGGTCCTAATTCAACCAAACTAAAAAATTGACCTTTCAGGCCAAATCTCCTAGGCCGCTGCCTAGGGCTCCGAAGTGATCTCGTAATTCACTCACATTTCTCTCTACAAAGCTTTAATTTTTTTGAACCTTTTCCCATCTCAATATTATTAGATAGGGCTATTATTGACCATGAATTGGGGTCCTAATTTAACCAAACAAAAAATTGACCTTTCAGGCCAAATCTCCTAAGCAGCTGCCTAGGGCTCCGAAGCGATCTCGTAATTCACCCATATTTCTCTCTAACAAGCTCTAATATTTTTGAACCTTTTACCATCTCAATAATAATATATAGGTGTATTATTTACCATTAATTGGGGTCCTAATTCAACCAAACTAAAAAATTGACCTTTCAGGCCAAATCTCCTAGGCAGCTGCCTAGGGCTCCGAAGTGATCTCGTAATTCACTCACATTTCCCTCTACCAAGTTCTAATTTTTTTGAACCTTTTCCCATCTCAATATTATTATATAGGGCTATTATTGACCATGAATTGGGGTCCTAATTTAACCAAACAAAAAAATAGACCTTTCAGGCCAAATCTCCTAAGCAGCTGCCTAGGGCTCCGAAGCGATCTCGCAATTCACTTATATTTCTCCCTACCAAGCTCTAATTTTTTTGAACCTTTTCCCATCTCAAATTATATTATATAGGGCTATTATTGACCATGAATTGGGGTCCTAATTCAACCAAACAAAAAAATTGACCTTTCAGGCCAAATCTCCTAGGCAGCTGCCTAGGGCTCCGAAGTGTTCTCGTAATTCACTCATATTTCTCTCTAACAAGCTCTAATTTTTTTGAACCTTTTCCCATCTCAATAGTATTATATAGGGATATTGTTGACTATGAATTGCGGTCCTAATTCATCCAAACAAAAAAATTGACCTTTCAGGCCAAATCTCCTAGGCAGTTGCCTAGGGCTCCGTAGCGATCTCGTAATTCACTCAAATTTCTCTTTAACAAGCTCTAACTTTTTTGAACCTTTTCCCATCTCAATAATATTATATAGGGCTATTATTGACCATGAATTGGGGTCCTAATTCAACCAAACAAAAAAATTGACCTTTTAGGCCAAATCTCCTAGGCAGAGGCCTAGGGCACCGAAGTGATCTCGTAATTCACTCATATTTCTCTCTAACAAGCTCTAATTTTTTTGACCCTTTTCCCATCTCAATAATATTATATACGGCTATTATTGACCATGAATTGGGGTCCTAATTCAATCAAACAAAAAAATTGACCTTTCTGGCCAAATCTCCTAGGCAGCTGCCTAGGGCTCCGAAGCGTTCTCGTAATTCTCTCATATTTCTCTCTAACAAGCTCTAATTTTTTTGAACCTTTTCCCATCTCAATAATATTTTATAGGGCTATTATTGACTAAGAATTGCGGTCCTAATTCATCCAAACAAAAAAATTGACCTATCAGGCCAAATCTCCTAGGCAGCTGCCTAGGGCTCCGAAGCGATCTCGTAATTCACTCAAATTTCTCTTTAACAAGCTCTAACTTTTTTGAACCTTTTCCCATCTCAATAATATTATATAGGGCTATTATTGACCATGAATTGGGGTCCTAATTCAACCAAACAAAAAAATTGACCGTTCAGGCCAAATCTCCTAAGCTACTGCCTAGGGCTCCGAAGCGATCTTGTAATTCACTCATATTTCTCTCTAACAAGCTCTAATTTTTTTGAACCTTTTACCATCTCAATAATAATATATAGGTCTATTATTTACCATGAATTGGGGTCCTAATTCAACCAAACTAAAAAATTGACCTTTCAGGCCAAATCTCCTAGGCAACTGCCTAAGGCTCCGAAGTGATCTCGTAATTCACTCACATTTCTCTCTAACAAGCTCTAATTTTTTTGAACCTTTTCCCATCTCAATATTATTATATAGGGCTATTATTGACCATGAATTGGGGTCCTAATTTAACCAAACAAAAAAATAGACCTTTCAGGCCAAATCTCCTAAGCAGCTGCCTAGGGCTCCGAAGCGATCTCGCAATTCACTTATATTTCTCCCTACCAAGCTCTAATTTTTTTGAACCTTTTCCCATCTCAAATTATATTATATAGGGCTATTATTGACCATGAATTGGGGTCCTAATTCAACCAAACAAAAAAATTGACCTTTCAGGCCAAATCTCCTAGGCAGCTGCCTAGGGCTCCGAAGTGTTCTCGTAATTCACTCATATTTCTCTCTAACAAGCTCTAATTTTTTTGAACTTTTTCCCATCTCAATAGTATTATATAGGGCTATTTTTGACTATGAATTGCGGTCCTAATTCATCCAAACAAAAAAATTGACCTTTCAGGCCAAATCTCCTAGGCAGCTGCCTAGGGCTCCGTAGCGATCTCGTAATTCACTCAAATTTCTCTTTAACAAGCTCTAACTTTTTTGAACCTTTTCCCATCTCAATAATATTATATAGGGCTATTATTGACCATGAATTGGGGTCCTAATTCAACCAAACAAAAAAATTGACCACTTAGGCCAAATCTCCTAGGCAGAGGCCTAGGGCACCGAAGTGATCTCGTAATTCACTCATATTTCTCTCTAACAAGCTCTAATTTTTTTGACTCTTTTCCCATCTCAATAATATTATATACGGCTATTATTGACCATGAATTGGGGTCCTAATTCAATCAAACAAAAAAATTGACCTTTCTGGCCAAATCTCCTAGGCAGCTGCCTAGGGCTCCGAAGCGTTCTCGTAATTCTCTCATATTTCTCTCTAACAAGCTCTAATTTTTTGAACCTTTTCCCATCTCAATAATATTTTATAGGGCTATTATTGACTAAGAATTGCGGTCCTAATTCATCCAAACAAAAAAATTGACCTATCAGGCCAAATCTCCTAGGCAGCTGCCTAGGGCTCCGAAGCGATCTCGTAATTCACTCAAATTTCTCTTTAACAAGCTCTAACTTTTTTGAACCTTTTCCCATCTCAATAATATTATATAGGGCTATTATTGACCATGAATTGGGGTCCTAATTCAACCAAACAAAAAAATTGACCATTCAGGCCAAATCTCCTAAGCTGCTGCCTAGGGCTCCGAAGCGATCTTGTAATTCACTCATATTTCTCTCTAGCAGGCTCTAATTTTTTTGAACCTTTTACCATCTCAATAATAATATATAGGTCTATTATTTACCATGAATTGGGGTCCTAATTCAACCAAATTAAAAAATTGACCTTTCAGGCCAAATCTCCTAGGCAACTGCCTAAGGCTCCGAAGTGATCTCGTAATTCACTCACATTTCTCTCTAACAAGCTCTAATTTTTTTGAACCTTTTCCCATCTCAATATTATTATATAGGGCTATTATTGACCATGAATTGGGGTCCTAATTTAAACAAACAAAAAAATTGACCTTTCAGGCCAAATCTCCTAGGCAGCTGCCTAGGTCTCCGAAGCGATCTCGTAATTCACTCATATTTCTCTCTAACATGCTCTAATTTTTTTGAACCTTTTCCCATCTCAATAATATTATATAGCGCTATTATTGACCATGAATTGGGATCCAAATTCAACCAAACAAAAAAATTGACCTTTCAGGCCTAATCTCCTAGGCAGCTGCCTAGGGCTCCGAAGCGATCTCGCAATTCACTCATATTTCTCCCTAACAAGCTCTAATTTTTTTGAACCTTTTCCCATCTCAATAATATTATATACGGCTATTATTGACCATGAATTGGGGTCCTAATTCAACCAAACAAAAAAATTGACCTTTCTGGCCAAATCTCCTAGGCAGCTGCCTAGGGCTCCGAAGCGTTCTCGTAATTCACTCATATTTCTCACTAACAAGCTCTAATTTTTTTGAACCTTTTCCCATCTCAATAATATTATATAGGGCTATTATTGACTAAGAATTGCGGTCCTAATAAATCCAAACAAAAAAATTGACCTTTCAGGCCAAATCTCCTAGGCAGCTGCCTAGGGCTCCGAAGCGATCTCGTAATTCACTCAAATTTCTCTTTAACAAGCTCTAACTTTTTTGAACCTTTTCCCATCTCAATAATATTATATAGGGCTATTATTGACCATGAATTGGGGTCCTAATTCAACCAAACAAAAAAATTGACCTTTCAGGCCAAATCTCCTAGGCAGAGGCCTAGGGCACCGAAGTGATCTCGTAATTCACTCATATTTCTCTCTAACATGCTCTAATTTTTTTGACCCTTTTCCCATCTCAATAATATTATATACGGCTATTATTGACCATGAATTGGGGTCCTAATTCAATCAAACAAAAAAATTGACCTTTCTGGCCAAATCTCCTAGGCAGCTGCCTAGGACTCCGAAGCGTTCTCGTAATTCTCTCATATTTCTCTCTAACAAGCTCTAATTTTTTTGAACCTTTTCCCATCTCAATAATATTTTATAGGGCTATTATTGACTAAGAATTGCGGTCCTAATTCATCCAAACAAAAAAATTGACCTATCAGGCCAAATCTCCTAGGCAGCTGCCTAGGGCTCCGAAACGATCTCGTAATTCACTCAAATTTCTCTTTAACAAGCTCTAACTTTTTTGAACCTTTTCCCATCTCAATAATATTATATAGGGCTATTATTGACCATGAATTGGGGTCCTAATTCAACCAAACAAAAAAATTGACCGTTCAGGCCAAATCTCCTAAGCTGCAGCCTAGGGCTCCGAAGCGATCTCGTAATTCACTCATATTTCTCTCTAACAAGCTCTAATTTTTTTGAAACTTTTACCATCTAAATAATAATATATAGGTCTATTATTTACCATGAATTGGGGTCCTAACTCAACCAAACTAAAAAATTGACCTTTCAGGCCAAATCTCCTAGGCAGCTGCCTAAGGCTCCGAAGTGATCTCGTAATTCACTCACATTTCTCTCTAACAAGCTCTAATTTTTTTGAACCTTTTCCCATCTCAATATTATTATATAGGGCTATTATTGACCATGAATTGCGGTCCTAATTAAACAAACAAAAAAATTGACCTTTCAGGCCAAATCTCCTAGGCAGCTGCCTAGGGCTCCGAAGCGATCTCGTAATTCACTCATATTTCTCTCTAACATGCTCTAATTTTTTTGAACCTTTTCCCATCTCAATAATATTATTTAGCGCTATTATTGACCATGAATTAGGATCCTAATTCAACCAAACAAAAAAATTGACCTTTCAGGCCTAATCTCCGAGGCAGCTGACTAAGGCTCCGAAGCGATCTCGCAATTCACTCATATTTCTCCCTAACAAGGTCTAATTTTTTTGAACCTTTTCCCATCTCAATAATATTATATACGGCAATTATTGACCATGAATTGGGGTCCTAATTCAACCAAACAAAAAAATTGACCTTTCTGGCCAAATCTCCTAGGCAGCTGCCTAGGACTCCGAAGCGTTCTCGTAATTCTCTCATATTTCTCTCTAACAAGCTCTAATTTTTTTGAACCTTTTCCCATCTCAATAATATTTTATAGGGCTATTATTGACTAAGAATTGCGGTCCTAATTCATCCAAACAAAAAAATTGACCTATCAGGCCAAATCTCCTAGGCAGCTGCCTAGGGCTCCGAAGCGATCTCGTAATTCACTCAAATTTCTCTTTAACAAGCTCTAACTTTTTTGAACCTTTTCCCATCTCAATAATATTATATAGGGCTATTATTGACCATGAATTGGGGTCCTAATTCAACCAAACAAAAAAATTTACCGTTCAGGCCAAATCTCCTAAGCTGCTGCCTAGGGCTCCGAAGCGATCTCGTAATTCACTCATATTTCTATCTAACAAGCTCTAATTTTTTTGAACCTTTTACCATCTAAATAATAATATATAGGTCTATTATTTACCATGAATTGGGGTCCTAACTCAACCAAACTAAAAAATTGACCTTTCAGGCCAAATCTCCTAGGCAGCTGCCTAAGGCTCCGAAGTGATCTCGTAATTCACTCACATTTCTCTCTAACAAGCTCTAATTTTTTTGAACCTTTTCCCATCTCAATATTATTATATAGGGCTATTATTGACCATGAATTGCGGTCCTAATTTAAACAAACAAAAAAATTGACCTTTCAGGCCAAATCTCCTAGGCAGCTGCCTAGGGCTCCGAAGCGATCTCGTAATTCACTCATATTTCTCTCTAACATGCTCTAATTTTTTTGAACCTTTTCCCATCTCAATAATATTATTTAGCGCTATTATTGACCATGAATTGGGATCCTAATTCAACCAAACAAAAAAATTGACCTTTCAGGCCTAATCTCCGAGGCAGCTGCCTAAGGCTCCGAAGCGATCTCGCAATTCACTCATATTTCTCCCTAACAAGGTCTAATTTTTTTGAACCTTTTCCCATCTCAATAATATTATATACGGCAATTATTGACCATGAATTGGGGGCCTAATTCAACCAAACAAAAATATTGACCTTTCTGGCCAAATCTCCTAGGCAGCTGCCTAGAGCTCCGAAGCGTTCTCGTAATTCACTCATATTTCTCTCTAACAAGCTCTAATTTTTTTGAACCTTTTCCCATCTCAATAATATTATATAGGGCTATTATTGACTTAGAATTGCGGTCATAATTCATCCAAACAAAAAAATTGACCTTTCAGGACAAATCTCCTAGGCAGCTGCCTAGGGCTCCGAAGCGATCTCGTAATTCACTCAAATTTCTCTTTAACAAGCTCTAACTTTTTTGAACCTTTTCCCATCTCAATAATATTATATAGGGCTATTATTGACCATGAATTGGGGTCCTAATTCAACCAAACAAAAAAATTGACCGTTCAGGCCTAATCTCCTAGGCAGCTGCCTAGGGCTCCGAAGCAATCTCGTAATTCACTCATATTTCTCTCTAACAAGCTCTAATTTTTTTGAACCTTTTACCATCTCAATAATAATATATAGGTCTATTATTTACCATGAATTGGGGTCCTAATTCAACCAAACTAAAAAATTGACCTTTCAGGCCAAATCTCCTAGGCAGCTGCCTAGGGCTTCGAAGTGATCTCGTAATTCACTCACATTTCTCTCTACCAAGCTCTAATTTTTTTGAACCTTTTCCCATCTCAATATTATTATATAGGGCTATTATTGACCATGAATTGGGGTCCTAATTTAACCAAACAAAAAAATTGACCTTTCAGGCCAAATCTCCTAAGCAGCTTCCTAGGGCTCCGAAGCGATCTCGTAATTCACTCATATTTCTCTCTAACAAGCTCTAATTTTTTTGAACCTTTTACAATCTCAATAATAATATATAGGTCTATTATTTACCATGAATTGGGGTCCTAATTCAACCAAACTATAAAATTGACCTTTCAGGCCAAATCTCCTAGGCAGCTGCTTAGGGCTCCGAAGTGATCTCGTAATTCACTCACATTTCTCTCTACCAAGCTCTAATTTTTTTGAACCTTTTCCCATCTCAATATTATTATATAGGGCTATTATTGACCATGAATTGGGGTCCTAATTTAACCAAACAAAAAAATTGACCTTTCAGGCCAAATCTCCTAAGCAGCTGCCTAGGGCTCCGAAGCGATCTCGTAATTCACTCATATTTCTCTCTAACAAGCTCTAATTTTTTTGAACCTTTTACCATCTCAATAATATTATATAGGTCTATTATTTACCATGAATTGGGGTCCTAATTCAACCAAACTAAAAAATTGACCTTTCAGGCCTAATCTCCTAGGCAGCTGCCTAGGTCTCCGAAGCGATCTCGTAATTCACTCATATTTCTCTCTAACATGCTCTAATTTTTTTGAACCTTTTCCCATCTCAATAATATTATATAGCGCTATTATTGACCATGAATTGGGATCGTAATTCAACCAAACAAAAAAATTGACCTTTTAGGCCTAATCTCCTAGGCAGCTGCCTAGGGCTCCGAAGCGATCTCGCAATTCACTTATATTTCTCCCTACCAAGCTCTAATTTTTTTGAACCTTTTCCCATCTTAATAATATTATATAGGGCTATTATTGACCATGAATTGGGGTCCTAATTCAACCAAACAAAAAAATTGACCTTTCAGGCCAAATCTCCTACGCAGTTGCCTAGGGCTCCGAAGCGTTCTCGTAATTCACTCATATTTCTCTCTAACAAGCTTTAATTTTTTTGAACCTTTTCCCATCTCAATAGTATTATATAGGGCTATTATTGACTATGAATTGCGGTCCTAATTCATCCAAACAAAAAAATTGACCTTTCAGGCCAAATCTCCTAGGCAGCTGCCTAGGGCTCCGAAGCGATCTCGTAATTCACTCAAATTTCTCTTTAACAAGCTCTAACTTTTTTGAACCTTTTCCCATCTCAATAATATTATATAGGGCTATTATTGGCCATGAATTGGGGTCCTAATTCAACCAAACAAAAAAATTGACCGTTCAGGCCAAATCTTCTAAGAAGCTGCCTAGGTCTCCGAAGCGATCTCGTAATTCACTCATATTTCTCTCTAACAAGCTCTAATTTTTTTGAACCTTTTACCATCTCAATAATATTATATAGGTCTATTATTTACCATGAATTGGGGTACTAATTCAACCAAACTAAAAAATTGACCTTTCAGGCCAAATCTCCTAGGCAGCTGCCTAGGGCTCCGAAGTGATCTCGTAATTCACTCATATTTCTCTCTAACAAGCTCTAATTTTTTTGAACCTTTTCCCATCTCAATATTATTATATAGGGCTATTATTGACCATGAATTGGGTTCCTAATATAACCAAACAAAAAAATTGACCTTTCAGGCCAAATCTCCTAGGCAGCTGCCTAGGGCTCCGAAGCGATCTCGTAATTCACTCATATTTCTCTCTAACATGCTCTAATTTTTTTGAACCTTTTCCCATCTCAATAATATTATATAGCGCTATTATTGACCATGAATTGGGATCCTAATTCAACCAAACAAAAATATTGTCCTTTCAGGCCTAATCTCTTAGGCAGCTGCCTAGGGCTCCGAAGCGATCTCGTAATTCACTCATATTTCTCTCTAACATGCTCTAATTTTTTTGAACCTATTCCCATCTCAATAATATTATATAGCGCTATTATTGACCATGAATTGGGATCCAAATTCAACCAAACAAAAAAATTGACCTTTCAGGCCTAATCTCCTAGGCAGCTGCCTAGGGCTCCGAAGCGATCTCGCAATTCACTCATATTTCTCCCTAACAAGCTCTAATTTTTTTGAACCTTTTCCCATCTCAATAATATTATATACGGCTATTATTGACCATGAATTGGGGTCCTAATTCAACCAAACAAAAAAATTGACCTTTCTGGCCAAATCTCCTAGGCAGCTGCCTAGGGCTCCGAAGCGTTCTCGTAATTCACTCATATTTCTCACTAACAAGCTCTAATTTTTTTGAACCTTTTCCCATCTCAATAATATTATATAGGGCTATTATTGACTAAGAATGGCGGTCCTAATAAATCCAAACAAAAAAATTGACCTTTCAGGCCAAATCTCCTAGGCAGCTGCCTAGGGCTCCGAAGCGATCTCGTAATTCACTCAAATTTCTCTTTAACAAGCTCTAACTTTTTTGAACCTTTTCCCATCTCAATAATATTATATAGGGCTATTATTGACCATGAATTGGGGTCCTAATTCAACCAAACAAAAAAATTGACCTTTCAGGCCAAATCTCCTAGGCAGAGGCCTAGGGCACCGAAGTGATCTCGTAATTCACTCATATTTCTCTCTAACAAGCTCTAATTTTTTTGACCCTTTCCCATCTCAATAATATTATATACGGCTATTATTGACCATGAATTGGGGTCCTAATTCAATCAAACAAAAAAATTGACCTTTCTGGCCAAATCTCCTAGGCAGCTGCCTAGGACTCCGAAGCGTTCTCGTAATTCTCTCATATTTCTCTCTAACAAGCTCTAATTTTTTTGAACCTTTTCCCATCTCAATAATATTTTATAGGGCTATTATTGACTAAGAATTGCGGTCCTAATTCATCCAAAAAAAAAAATTGACCTTTCAGGCGAAATCTCCTAGGCAGCTGCCTAGGGCTCCGAAGCGATCTCGTAATTCACTCAAATTTCTCTTTAACAAGCTCTACCTTTTTTGAACCTTTTCCCATCTCAATAATATTATATAGGGCTATTATTGACCATGAATTGGGGTCCTAATTCAACGAAACAAAAAAATTGACCGTTCAGGCCAAATCTCCTAAGCTGCTGCCTAGGGCTCCGAAGCGATCTCGTAATTCACTCATATTTCTCTCTAACAAGCTCTAATTTTTTTGAACCTTTTACCATCTCAATAATAATATATAGGTCTATTATTTACCATGAATTGGGGTCCTAACTCAACCAAACTAAAAAATTGACCTTTCAGGCCAAATCTCCTAGGCAGCTGCCTAAGGCTCCGAAGTGATCTCGTAATTCACTCACATTTCTCTCTAACAAGCTCTAATTTTTTTGAACCTTTTCCCATCTCAATATTATTATATAGGGCTATTATTGACCATGAATTGGGGTCCTAATTTAAACAAACTAAAAAGTTGACCTTTCAGGCCAAATCTCCTAGGCAGCTGCCTAGGGCTCCGAAGCGATCTCGCAATTCACTCATATTTCTCCCTAACAAGCTCTAATTTTTTTGAACCTTTTCCCATCTCAATAATATTATATAGGGCTATTATTGACCATGAATTGGGGTCCTAATTCAACCAAACAAAAAAATTGACCTTTCTGGCCAAATCTCCTAGGCAGCTGCCTAGAGCTCCGAAGCGTTCTCGTAATTCACTCATATTTCTCTTTAACAAGCTCTAACTTTTTTGAACCTTTTCCCATCTCAATAATATTATATAGGGCTATTATTGACCATGAATTGGGGTCCTAATTCAACCAAACAAAAAAATTGACCGTTCAGGCCTAATCTCCTAGGCAGCTGCCTAGGGCTCCGAAGCGATCTCGTAATTCACTCATATTTCTCTCTAACAAGCTCTAATTTTTTTGACTCTTTTACCATCTCAATAATAATATATAGGTCTATTATTTACCATGAATTGGGGTCCTAATTCAACCAAACTAAAAAATTGACCTTTCAGGCCAAATCTCCTAGGCAGCTGCCTAGGGCTTCGAAGTGATCTCGTAATTCACTCACATTTCTCTCTACCAAGCTCTAATTTTTTTGAACCTTTTCCCATCTCAATATTATTATATAGGGCTATTATTGACCATGAATTGGGGTCCTAATTTAACCAAACAAAAAAATTGACCTTTCAGGCCAAATCTCCTAGGCAGCTGCCTAGGGCTCCGAAGCGATCTCGTAATTCACTCATATTTCTCTCTAACATGCTCTAATTTTTTTGAACCTTTTCCCATCTCAATAATATTATATAGCGCTATTATTGACCATGAATTGGGATCGTAATTCAACCAAACAAAAAAATTGACCTTTTAGGCCTAATCTCCTAGGCAGCTGCCTAGGGCTCCGAAGCGATCTCGCAATTCACTTATATTTCTCCCTACCAAGCTCTAATTTTTTTGAACCTTTTCCCATCTTAATAATATTATATAGGGCTATTATTGACCATGAATTGGGGTCCTAATTCAACCAAACAAAAAAATTGACCTTTCAGGCCAAATCTCCTAGGCAGCTGCCTAGGGCTCCGAAGCGTTCTCGTAATTCACTCATATTTCTCTCTAACAAGCTTTAATTTTTTTGAACCTTTTCCCATCTCAATAGTATTATATAGGGCTATTATTGACTATGAATTGCGGTCCTAATTCATCCAAACAAAAAAATTGACCTTTCAGGCCAAATCTCCTTGGCAGCAGCCTAGGGCTTCGAAGCGATCTCGTAATTTCTCTTTAACAAGCTCTAACTTTTTTGAACCTTTTCCCATCTCAATAATATTATATAGGGCTATTATTGACCATGAATTGGGGTCCTAATTCAACCAAACAAAAAAATTTACCGTTCAGGGCAAATCTCCTAAGAAGCTGCCTAGGGCTCCGAAGCGATCTCGTAATTCACTCATATTTCTCTCTAACAAGCTCTAATGTTTTTGAACCTTTTACCATCTCAATAATAATATATAGGTCTATTATTTACCATGAATTGGGGTCCTAATTCAACCAAACTAAAAAATTGACCTTTCAGGCCAAATCTCCTAGGCAGCTGCCTAGGGCTCCGAAGCGATCTCGTAATTCACTCAAATTTCTCTTTAACAAGCTCTAACTTTTTTGAACCTTTTCCCATCTCAATAATATTATATAGGGCTATTAGTGACCATGAATTGGGGTCCTAATTCAACCAAACAAAAAAATTGACCGTTCAGGCCTAATCTCCTAAACAGCTGCCTAGGGCTCCGAAGCGATCTCGTAATTCACTCATATTTCTCTCTAACAAGCTCTAATTTTTTTGACTCTTTTACCATCTCAATAATAATATATAGGTCTATTATTTACCATGAATTGGGGTCCTAATTCAACCAAACTAAAAAATTGACCTTTCAGGCCAAATCTCCTAGGCAGCTGCCTAGGGCTTCGAAGTGATCTCGTAATTCACTCACATTTCTCTCTACCAAGCTCTAATTTTTTTGAACCTTTTCCCATCTCAATATTATTATATAGGGCTATTATTGACCATGAATTGGGGTCCTAATTTAACCAAACAAAAAAATTGACCTTTCAGGCCAAATCTCCTAAGCAGCTGCCTAGGGCTCCGAAGCGATCTCGTAATTCACTCATATTTCTCTCTAACAAGCTCTAATTTTTTTGAACCTTTTACCATCACAATAATAATATATAGGTCTATTATTTACCATGAATTGGGGTCCTAATTCAACCAAACTAAAAAATTGACCTTTCAGGCCAAATCTCCTAGGCAGCTGCCTAGGGCTCCGAAGTGATCTCGTAATTCACTCACATTTCTCTCTACCAAGCTCTAATTTTTTTGAACCTTTTCCCATCTCAATATTATTATATAGGGCTATTATTGACCATGAATTGGGGTCCTAATTTAACCAAACAAAAAAATTGACCTTTCAGGCCAAATCTCCTAGGCAGCTGCCTAGGGCTCCGAAGCGATCTCGTAATTCACTCATATTTCTCTCTAACTTGCTCTAATTTTTTTGAACCTTTTCCCATCTTAATAATATTATATAGGGCTATTATTGACCATGAATTGGGGTCCTAATTCAACCAAACAAAAAAATTGACCTTTCAGGCCAAATCTCCTAGGCAGCTGCCTAGGGCTCCGAAGCGTTCTCGTAATTCACTCATATTTCTCTCTAACAAGCTTTAATTTTTTTGAACCTTTTCCCATCTCAATAGTATTATATAGGGCTATTATTGACTATGAATTGCGGTCCTAATTCATCCAAACAAAAAAATTGACCTTTCAGGCCAAATCTCCTAAGCAGCTGCCTAGGGCTCCGAAGCGATCTCGTAATTCACTCATATTTCTCTCTAACAAGCTCTAATTTTTTTGAACCTTTTACCATCTCAATAATAATATATAGGTCTATTATTTACCATGAATTGGGGTCCTAATTCAACCAAACTAAAAAATTGACCTTTCAGGCCAAATCTCCTAGGCAGCTGCCTAGGGCTCCGAAGTGATCTCGTAATTCACTCACATTTCTCTCTACCAAGCTCTAATTTTTTTGAACCTTTTCCCATCTCAATATTATTATATAGGGCTATTATTGACCATGAATTGGGGTCCTAATTTAACCAAACAAAAAAATTGACCTTTCAGGCCAAATCTCCTAGGCAGCTGCCTAGGGCTCCGAAGCGATCTCGTAATTCACTCATATTTCTCTCTAACTTGCTCTAATTTTTTTGAACCTTTTCCCATCTTAATAATATTATATAGGGCTATTATTGACCATGAATTGGGGTCCTAATTCAACCAAACAAAAAAATTGACCTTTCAGGCCAAATCTCCTAGGCAGCTGCCTAGGGCTCCGAAGCGTTCTCGTAATTCACTCATATTTCTCTCTAACAAGCTTTAATTTTTTTGAACCTTTTCCCATCTCAATAGTATTATATAGGGCTATTATTGACTATGAATTGCGGTCCTAATTCATCCAAACAAAAAAATTGACCTTTCAGGCCAAATCTCCTTGGCAGCAGCCTAGGGCTCCGAAGCGATCTCGTAATTCACTCAAATTTCTCTTTAACATGCTCTAATTTTTTTGAACCTTTTCCCATCTCAATAATATTATATAGCGCTATTATTGACCATGAATTGGGATCGTAATTCAACCAAACAAAAAAATTGACCTTTTAGGCCTAATCTCCTAGGCAGCTGCCTAGGGCTCCGAAGCGATCTCGCAATTCACTTATATTTCTCCCTACCAAGCTCTAATTTTTTTGAACCTTTTCCCATCTTAATAATATTATATAGGGCTATTATTGACCATGAATTGGGGTCCTAATTCAACCAAACAAAAAAATTGACCTTTCAGGCCAAATCTCCTAGGCAGCTGCCTAGGGCTCCGAAGCGTTCTCGTAATTCACTCATATTTCTCTCTAACAAGCTTTAATTTTTTTGAACCTTTTCCCATCTCAATAGTATTATATAGGGCTATTATTGACTATGAATTGCGGTCCTAATTCATCCAAACAAAAAAATTGACCTTTCAGGCCAAATCTCCTTGGCAGCAGCCTAGGGCTCCGAAGCGATCTCGTAATTCACTCAAATTTCTCTTTAACAAGCTCTAACTTTTTTGAACCTTTTCCCATCTCAATAATATTATATAGGGCTATTATTGACCATGAATTGGGGTCCTAATTCAACCAAACAAAACAATTTACCGTTCAGGGCAAATCTCCTAAGAAGCTGCCTAGGGCTCCGAAGCGATCTCGTAATTCACTCATATTTCTCTCTAACAAGCTCTAATGTTTTTGAACCTTTTACCATCTCAATAATATTATATAGGGCTATTATTGACTAAGAATTGCGGTCCTAATTCATCCAAACAAAAAAATTGACCTTTCCGTCCAAATCTCCTAGGCAGCTGCCTAGGGCTCCGAAGCGATCTCGCAATTCACTCATATTTCTCCCTAACATGCTCTAATTTTTTTGAACCTTTTCCCATCTCAATAATATTATATACGGCTATTATTGACCATGAATTGGGGTCCAAATTCAACCAAACAAAAAAATTGACCTTTCTGGCCTAATCTCCTAGGCAGCTGCCTAGGGCTCCGAAGCGTTCTCGTAATTCACTCATATTTCTCTCTAACAAGCTCTAATTTTTTTGAACCTTTTCCCATCTCAATAATATTATATAGGGCTATTATTGACTAAGAATTGCGGTCCTAATTCATCAAAACAAAAAAATTGACCTTTCAGGCCAAATCTCCTAGGCAGCTGCCTAGGGCTCCGAAGCGATCTCGTAATTCACTCAAATTTCTCTTTAACAAGCTCTAACTTTTTTGAACCTTTTCCCATCTCAATAATATTATATAGGGCTATTATTGACCATGAATTGGGGTCCTAATTCAACCAAACAAAAAAATTGACCGTTCAGGCCAAATCTCCTAAGCAGCTGCCTAGGGCTCCGAAGCGATCTCGTAATTCACTCATATTTCTCTCTAACAAGCTCTAATTTTTTTGAACCTTTTACCATCTCAATAATAATATATAGGTCTATTATTTACCATGAATTGGGGTCCTAATTCAACCAAACTAAAAAATTGACCTTTCAGGCCAAATCTCCTAGGCAGCTGCCTAGGGCTCCGAAGCGATCTCGTAATTCACTCAAATTTCTCTTTAACAAGCTCTAACTTTTTTGAACCTTTTCCCATCTCAATAATATTATATAGGGCTATTATTGACCATGAATTGGGGTCCTAATTCAACCAAACAAAAAAATTGACCGTTCAGGCCAAATCTCCTAGGCAGCTGCCTAGGGCTCCGAAGCGATCTCGTAATTCACTCATATTTCTCTCTAACTTGCTCTAATTTTTTTGAACCTTTTCCCATCTTAATAATATTATATAGGGCTATTATTGACCATGAATTGGGGTCCTAATTCAACCAAACAAAAAAATTGACCTTTCAGGCCAAATCTCCTAGGCAGCTGCCTAGGGCTCCGAAGCGTTCTCGTAATTCACTCATATTTCTCTCTAACAAGCTTTAATTTTTTTGAACCTTTTCCCATCTCAATAGTATTATATTGGGCTATTATTGACTATGAATTGCGGTCCTAATTCATCCAAACAAAAAAATTGACCTTTCAGGCCAAATCTCCTTGGCAGCAGCCTAGGGCTCCGAAGCGATCTCGTAATTCACTCAAATTTCTCTTTAACATGCTCTAATTTTTTTGAACCTTTTCCCATCTCAATAATATTATATAGCGCTATTATTGACCATGAATTGGGATCGTAATTCAACCAAACAAAAAAATTGACCTTTTAGGCCTAATCTCCTAGGCAGCTGCCTAGGGCTCCGAAGCGATCTCGCAATTCACTTATATTTCTCCCTACCAAGCTCTAATTTTTTTGAACCTTTTCCCATCTTAATAATATTATATAGGGCTATTATTGACCATGAATTGGGGTCCTAATTCAACCAAACAAAAAAATTGACCTTTCAGGCCAAATCTCCTAGGCAGCTGCCTTGGGCTCCGAAGCGTTCTCGTAATTCACTCATATTTCTCTCTAACAAGCTTTAATTTTTTTGAACCTTTTCCCATCTCAATAGTATTATATAGGGCTATTATTGACTATGAATTGCGGTCCTAATTCATCCAAACAAAAAAATTGACCTTTCAGGCCAAATCTCCTTGGCAGCAGCCTAGGGCTCCGAAGCGATCTCGTAATTCACTCAAATTTCTCTTTAACAAGCTCTAACTTTTTTGAACCTTTTCCCATCTCAATAATATTATATAGGGCTATTATTGACCATGAATTGGGGTCCTAATTCAACCAAACAAAAAAATTTACCGTTCAGGGTAAATCTCCTAAGAAGCTGCCTAGGGCTCCGAAGCGATCTCGTAATTCACTCATATTTCTCTCTAACAAGCTCTAATGTTTTTGAACCTTTTACCATCTCAATAATATTATATAGGGCTATTATTGACTAAGAATTGCGGTCCTAATTCATCCAAACAAAAAAATTGACCTTTCAGGCCAAATCTCCTAGGCAGCTGCCTAGGGCTCCGAAGCGATCTCGCAATTCACTCATATTTCTCCCTAACATGCTCTAATTTTTTTGAACCTTTTCCCATCTCAATAATATTATATACGGCTATTATTGACCATGAATTGGGGTCCAAATTCAACCAAACAAAAAAATTGACCTTTCTGGCCTAATCTCCTAGGCAGCTGCCTAGGGCTCCGAAGCGTTCTCGTAATTCACTCATATTTCTCTCTAACAAGCTCTAATTTTTTTGAACCTTTTCCCATCTCAATAATATTATATAGGGCTATTATTGACTAAGAATTGCGGTCCTAATTCATCAAAACAAAAAAATTGACCTTTCAGGCCAAATCTCCTAGGCAGCTGCCTAGGGCTCTGAAGCGATCTCGTAATTCACTCAAATTTCTCTTTAACAAGCTCTAACTTTTTTGAACCTTTTCCCATCTCAATAATATTATATAGGGCTATTATTGACCATGAATTGGGGTCCTAATTCAACCAAACAAAAAAATTGACCGTTCAGGCCAAATCTCCTAAGCAGCTGCCTAGGGCTCCGAAGCGATCTCGTAATTCACTCATATATCTCTCTAACAAGCTCTAATTTTTTTGAACCTTTTACCATCTCAATAATAATATATAGGTCTATTATTTACCATGAATTGGGGTCCTAATTCAACCAAACTAAAAAATTGACCTTTCAGGCCAAATCTCCTAGGCAGCTGCCTAGGGCTCCGAAGCGATCTCGTAATTCACTCAAATTTCTCTTTAACAAGCTCTAACTTTTTTGAACCTTTTCCCATCTCAATAATATTATATAGGGCTATTATTGACCATGAATTGGGGTCCTAATTCAACCAAACAAAAAAATTGACCGTTCAGGCCTAATCTCCTAAGCAGCTGCCTAGGGCTCCGAAGCGATCTCGTAATTCACTCATATTTCTCTCTAACAAGCTCTAATTTTTTTGACTCTTTTACCATCTCAATAATAATATATAGGTCTATTATTTACCATGAATTGGGGTCCTAATTCAACCAAACTAAAAAATTGACCTTTCAGGCCAAATCTCCTAGGCAGCTGCCTAGGGCTTCGAAGTGATCTCGTAATTCACTCACATTTCTCTCTACCATGCTCTAATTTTTTTGAACCTTTTCCCATCTCCATATTATTATATAGGGCTATTATTGACCATGAATTGGGGTCCTAATTTAACCAAACAAAAAAATTGACCTTTCAGGCCAAATCTCCTAAGCAGCTGCCTAGGGCTCCGAAGCGATCTCGTAATTCACTCATATTTCTCTCTAACAAGCTCTAATTTTTTTGAACCTTTTACCATCTCAATAATAATATATAGGTCTATTATTTACCATGAATTGGGGTCCTAATTCAACCAAACTAAAAAATTGACCTTTCAGGCCAAATCTCCTAGGCAGCTGCCTAGGGCTCCGAAGTGATCTCGTAATTCACTCACATTTCTCTCTACCAAGCTCTAATTTTTTTGAACCTTTTCCCATCTCAATAATATTATATAGGGCTATTATTGACCATGAATTGGGGTCCTAATTTAACCAAACAAAAAAATTGACCTTTCAGGCCAAATCTCCTAGGCAGCTGCCTAGGGTTCCGAAGCGATCTCGTAATTCACTCATATTTCTCTCTAACTTGCTCTAATTTTTTTGAACCTTTTCCCATCTTAATAATATTATATAGGGCTATTATTGACCATGAATTGGGGTCCTAATTCAACCAAACAAAAAAATTGACCTTTCAGGCCAAATCTCCTAGGCAGCTGCCTAGGGCTCCGAAGCGTTCTCGTAATTCACTCATATTTCTCTCTAACAAGCTTTAATTTTTTTGAACCTTTTCCCATCTCAATAGTATTATATAGGGCTATTATTGACTATGAATTGCGGTCCTAATTCATCCAAACAAAAAAATTGACCTTTCAGGCCAAATCTCCTAAGCAGCTGCCTAGGGCTCCGAAGCGATCTCGTAATTCACTCATATTTCTCTCTAACAAGCTCTAATTTTTTTGAACCTTTTACCATCTAAAATAATAATATATAGGTCTATTATTTACCATGAATTGGGGTCCTAATTCATCCAAACTAAAAAATTGACCTTTCAGGCCAAATCTCCTTGGCAGCAGCCTAGGGCTCCGAAGCGATCTCGTAATTCACTCAAATTTCTCTTTAACAAGCTCTAACTTATTTGAACCTTTTCCCATCTCAATAATATTATATAGGTCTATTATTTACCATGAATTGGGGTCCTAATTCAACCAAACTAAAAAATTGACCTTTCAGGCCAAATCTCCTAGGCAGCTGCCTAGGGCTCCGAAGTGATCTCGTAATTCACTCACATTTCTCTCTACCAAGCTCTAATTTTTTTGAACCTTTTCCCATCTCAATATTATTATATAGGGCTATTATTGACCATGAATTGGGGTCCTAATTTAACCAAACAAAAAAATTGACCTTTCAGGCCAAATCTCCTAGGCAGCTGCCTTGGGTTCCGAAGCGATCTCGTAATTCACTCATATTTCTCTCTAACTTGCTCTAATTTTTTTGAACCTTTTCCCATCTTAATAATATTATATAGGGCTATTATTGACCATGAATTGGGGTCCTAATTCAACCAAACAAAAAAATTGACCTTTCAGGCCAAATCTCCTAGGCAGCTGCCTAGGGCTCCGAAGCGTTCTCGTAATTCACTCATATTTCTCTCTAACAAGCTTTAATTTTTTTGAACCTTTTCCCATCTCAATAATATTATATAGGGCTATTATTGACCATGAATTGGGGTCCTAATTCAACCAAACAAAAAAATTTACCGTTCAGGGTAAATCTCCTAAGAAGCTGCCTAGGGCTCCGAAGCGATCTCGTAATTCACTCATATTTCTCTCTAACAAGCTCTAATGTTTTTGAACCTTTTACCATCTCAATAATATTATATAGGGCTATTATTGACTAAGAATTGCGGTCCTAATTCATCCAAACAAAAAAATTGACCTTTCAGGCCAAATCTCCTTGGCAGCAGCCTAGGGCTCCGAAGCGATCTCGTAATTCACTCAAATTTCTCTTTAACAAGCTCTAACTTTTTTGAACCTTTTCCCATCTCAATAATATTATATAGGGCTATTATTGACCATGAATTGGGGTCCTAATTCAACCAAACAAAAAAATTTACCGTTCAGGGTAAATCACCTAAGAAGCTGCCTAGGGCTCCGAAGCGATCTCGTAATTCACTCATATTTCTCTCTAACAAGCTCTAATGTTTTTGAACCTTTTACCATCTCAATAATATTATATAGGGCTATTATTGACTAAGAATTGCGGTCCTAATTCATCCAAACAAAAAAATTGACCTTTCAGGCCAAATCTCCTAGGCAGCTGCCTAGGGCTCCGAAGCGATCTCGCAATTCACTCATATTTCTCCCTAACGTGCTCTAATTTTTTTGAACCTTTTCCCATCTCAATAATATTATATACGGCAATTATTGACCATGAATTGGGGTCCAAATTCAACCAAACAAAAAAATTGACCTTTCTGGCCTAATCTCCTAGGCAGCTGCCTAGGGCTCCGAAGCGTTCTCGTAATTCACTCATATTTCTCTCTAACAAGCTCTAATTTTTTTGAACCTTTTCCCATCTCAATAATATTATATAGGGCTATTATTGACTAAGAATTGCGGTCCTAATTCATCAAAACAAAAAAATTGACCTTTCAGGCCAAATCTCCTAGGCAGCTGCCTAGGGCTCTGAAGCGATCTCGTAATTCACTCAAATTTCTCTTTAACAAGCTCTAACTTTTTTGAACCTTTTCCCATCTCAATAATATTATATAGGGCTATTATTGACCATGAATTGGGGTCCTAATTCAACCAAACAAAAAAATTGACCGTTCAGGCCAAATCTCCTAAGCAGCAGCCTAGGGCTCCGAAGCGATCTCGTAATTCACTCATATTTCTCTCTAACAAGCTCTAATTTTTTTGAACCTTTTACCATCTCAATAATAATATATAGGTCTATTATTTACCATGAATTGGGGTCCTAATTCAACCAAACTAAAAAATTGACCTTTCAGGCCAAATCTCCTAGGCAGCTGCCTAGGGCTCCGAAGCGATCTCGTAATTCACTCAAATTTCTCTTTAACAAGCTCTAACTTTTTTGAACCTTTTCCCATCTCAATAATATTATATAGGGCTATTATTGACCATGAATTGGGGTCCTAATTCAACCAAACAAAAAAATTGACCGTTCAGGCCTAATCTCCTAAGCAGCTGCCTAGGGCTCCGAAGCGATCTCGTAATTCACTCATATTTCTCTCTAACAAGCTCTAATTTTTTTGACTCTTTTACCATCTCAATAATAATATATAGGTCTATTATTTACCATGAATTGGGGTCCTAATTCAACCAAACTAAAAAATTGACCTTTCAGGCCAAATCTCCTAGGCAGCTGCCTAGGGCTTCGAAGTGATCTCGTAATTCACTCACATTTCTCTCTACCATTCTCTAATTTTTTTGAACCTTTTCCCATCTCCATATTATTATATAGGGCTATTATTGACCATGAATTGGGGTCCTAATTTAACCAAACAAAAAAATTGACCTTTCAGGCCAAATCTCCTAAGCAGCTGCCTAGGGCTCCGAAGCGATCTCGTAATTCACTCATATTTCTCTCTAACAAGCTCTAATTTTTTTGAACCTTTTACCATCTCAATAATAATATATAGGTCTATTATTTACCATGAATTGGGGTCCTAATTCAACCAAACTAAAAAATTGACCTTTCAGGCCAAATCTCCTAGGCAGCTGCCTAGGGCTCCGAAGTGATCTCGTAATTCACTCACATTTCTCTCTACCAAGCTCTAATTTTTTTGAACCTTTTCCCATCTCAATAATATTATATAGGGCTATTATTGACCATGAATTGGGGTCCTAATTTAACCAAACAAAAAAATTGAACTTTCAGGCCAAATCTCCTAGGCAGCTGCCTAGGGTTCCGAAGCGATCTCGTAATTCACTCATATTTCTCTCTAACTTGCTCTAATTTTTTTGAACCTTTTCCCATCTTAATAATATTATATAGGGCTATTATTGACCATGAATTGGGGTCCTAATTCAACCAAACAAAAAAATTGACCTTTCAGGCCAAATCTCCTAGGCAGCTGCCTAGGGCTCCGAAGCGTTCTCGTAATTCACTCATATTTCTCTCTAACAAGCTTTAATTTTTTTGAACCTTTTCCCATCTCAATAGTATTATATAGGGCTATTATTGACTATGAATTGCGGTCCTAATTCATCCAAACAAAAAAATTGACCTTTCAGGCCAAATCTCCTAAGCAGCTGCCTAGGGCTACGAAGCGATCTCGTAATTCACTCATATTTCTCTCTAACAAGCTCTAATTTTTTTGAACCTTTTACCATCTCAATAATAATATATAGGTCTATTATTTACCATGAATTGGGGTCCTAATTCATCCAAACTAAAAAATTGACCTTTCAGGCCAAATCTCCTTGGCAGCAGCCTAGGGCTCCGAAGCGATCTCGTAATTCACTCAAATTTCTCTTTAACAAGCTCTAACTTATTTGAACCTTTTCCCATCTCAATAATATTATATAGGTCTATTATTTACCATGAATTGGGGTCCTAATTCAACCAAACTAAAAAATTGACCTTTCAGGCCAAATCTCCTAGGCAGCTGCCTAGGGCTCCGAAGTGATCTCGTAATTCACTCACATTTCTCTCTACCAAGCTCTAATTTTTTTGAACCTTTTCCCATCTCAATATTATTATATAGGGCTATTATTGACCATGAATTGGGGTCCTAATTTAACCAAACAAAAAAATTGACCTTTCAGGCCAAATCTCCTAGGCAGCTGCCTAGGGTTCCGAAGCGATCTCGTAATTCACTCATATTTCTCTCTAACTTGCTCTAATTTTTTTGAACCTTTTCCCATCTTAATAATATTATATAGGGCTATTATTGACCATGAATTGGGGTCCTAATTCAACCAAACAAAAAAATTGACCTTTCAGGCCAAATCTCCTAGGCAGCTGCCTAGGGCTCCGAAGCGTTCTCGTAATTCACTCATATTTCTCTCTAACAAGCTTTAATTTTTTTGAACCTTTTCCCATCTCAATAGTATTATATAGGGCTATTATTGACTATGAATTGCGGCCCTAATTCATCCAAACAAAAAAATTGACCTTTCAGGCCAAATCTCCTAAGCAGCTGCCTAGGGCTCCGAAGCGATCTCGTAATTCACTCATATTTCTCTCTAACAAGCTCTAATTTTTTTGAACCTTTTACCATCTCAATAATAATATATAGGTCTATTATTTACCATGAATTGGGGTCCTAATTCATCCAAACTAAAAAATTGACCTTTCAGGCCAAATCTCCTTGGCAGCAGCCTAGGGCTCCGAAGCGATCTCGTAATTCACTCAAATTTCTCTTTAACAAGCTCTAACTTATTTGAACCTTTTCCCATCTCAATAATATTATATAGGGCTATTATTGACCATGAATTGGGGTCCTAATTCAACCAAACAAAAAAATTTACCGTTCAGGCCAAATCTCCTAAGAAGCTGCCTAGGGCTCCGAAGCGATCTCGTAATTCACTCATATTTCTCTCTAACAAGCTCTAATTTTTTTGAACCTTTTACCATCTCAATAATATTATATAGGGCTATTATTGACTAAGAATTGCGGTCCTAATTCATCCAAACAAAAAAATTGACCTTTCAGGCCAAATCTCCTAGGCAGCTGCCTAGGGCTCCGAAGCGATCTCGCAATTCACTCATATTTCTCCCTAACATGCTCTAATTTTTTTGAACCTTTTCCCATCTCAATAATATTATATACGGCTATTATTGACCATGAATTGGGGTCCTAATTCAACCAAACAAAAAAATTGACCTTTCTGGCCAAATCTCCTAGGCAGCTGCCTAGGGCTCCGAAGCGTTCTCGTAATTCACTCATATTTCTCTCTAACAAGCTCTAATTTTTTTGAACCTTTTCCCATCTCAATAATATTATATAGGGCTATTATTGACTAAGAATTGCGGTCCTAATTCATCAAAACAAAAAAATTGACCTTTCAGGCCAAATCTCCTAGGCAGCTGCCTAGGGCTCCGAAGCGATCTCGTAATTCACTCAAATTTCTCTTTAACAAGCTCTAACTTTTTTGAACCTTTTCCCATCTCAATAATATTATATAGGGCTATTATTGACCATGAATTGGGGTCCTAATTCAACCAAACAAAAAAATGGACCGTTCAGGCCAAATCTCCTAAGCAGCTGCCTAGGGCTCCGAAGCGATCTCGTAATTCACTCATATTTCTCTCTAACAAGCTCTAATTTTTTTGAACCTTTTACCATCTCAATAATAATATATAGGTCTATTATTTACCATGAATTGGGGTCCTAATTCAACCAAACTAAAAAATTGACCTTTCAGGCCAAATCTCCTAGGCAGCTGCCTAAGGCTCCGAAGTGATCTCGTAATTCACTCACATTTCTCTCTAACATGCTCTAATTTTTTTGAACCTATTCCCATCTCAATATTATTATATAGGGCTATTATTGACCATGAATTGGGGTCCTAATTTAACCAAACAAAAAAATTGACCTTTCAGGCCAAATCTCCAAGGCAGCTGCCTAGGGCTCCGAAGCGATCTCGTAATTCATTCAAATTTCTCTTTAACAAGCTCTAACTTTTTTGAACCTTTTCCCATCTCAATAATATTATATAGGGCTATTATTGACCATGAATTGGGGTCCTAATTCAACCAAACAAAAAAATTGACCGTTCAGGCCAAATCTCCTAAGCAGCTGCCTAGGGCTCCGAAGCGTTCTCGTAATTCACTCATATTTCTCTCCAACAAGCTCTAATTTTTTTGAACCTTTTACCATCTCAATAATAATATATAGGTCTATTATTTACCATGAATTGGGGTCCTAATTCAACCAAACTAAAAAATTGACCTTTCAGGCCAAATCTCCTAGGCAGCTGCCTAAGGCTCCGAAGTGATCTCGTAATTCACTCACATTTCTCTCTAACAAGCTCTAATTTTTTTGAACCTATTCCCATCTCAATATTATTATATAGGGCTATTATTGACCATGAATTGGCGTCCTAATTTAACCAAACAAAAAAATTGACCTTTCAGGCCAAATCTCCTAGGCAGCTGCCTAGGGCTCCGAAGCGATCTCGTAATTCACTCAAATTTCTCTTTAACAAGCTCTAACTTTTTTGAACCTTTTCCCATCTCAATAATATTATATAGGGCTATTATTGACCATGAATTGGGGTCGTAATTCAACCAAACAAAAAAATTGACCGTTCAGGCCAAATCTCCTAAGCAGCTGCCTAGGGCTCCGAAGCGATCTCGTAATTCACTCATATTTCTCTCTAACAAGCTCTAATTTTTTTGAACCTTTTACCATCTCAATAATAATATATAGGTTTATTATTTACCATGAATTGGGGTCCTAATTCAACCAAACTTAAAAATTGACCTTTCAGGCCAAATCTCCTAGGCAGCTGCCTAAGGCTCCGAAGTGATCTCGTAATTCACTCACATTTCTCTCTAACAAGCTCTAATTTTTTTGAACCTATTCCCATCTCAATATTATTATATAGGGCTATTATTGACCATGAATTGGGGTCCTAATTTAACCAAACAAAAAAATTGACCTTTCAAGCCAAATCTCCTAGGCTGCTGCCTAGGGCTCCGAAGCGATCTCGTAATTCACTCAAATTTCTCTTTAACAAGCTCTAACATTTTTGAACCTTTTCCCATCTCAATAATATTATATAGGGCTATTATTGACCATGAATTGGGGTTCTAATTCAACCAAACAAAAAAATTGACCGTTCAGGCCAAATCTCCTAAGCAGCTGCCTAGGGCTCCGAAGCGATCTCGTAATTCACTCATACTTCTCTCTAACAAGCTCTAATTTTTATGAACCTTTTACCATCTCAATAATAATATATAGGTCTATTATTGACCATGAATTGGGATCCTAATTCAACCAAACAATAAAATTGTACTTTCTGGCCTAATCTCCTAGGCAGCTGCCTAGGGCTCCGAAGCGATCTCGCAATTCACTCACATTTCTCTCTAACAAGCTCTAATTTTTTTGAACCTATTCCCATCTCAATATTATTATATAGGGCTATTATTGACCATGAATTGCGGTCCTAATTTAACCAAACAAAAAAATTGACCTTTCAGGCCAAATCTCCTAGGCTGCTGCCTAGGGCTCCGAAGCGATCTCGTAATTCACTCAAATTTCTCTTTAACAAGCTCTAACTTTTTTGAACCTTTTCCCATCTCAATAATATTATATAGGGCTATTATTGACCATGAATTGGGGTCCTAATTCAACCAAACAAAAAAATTGACCGTTCAGGCCAAATCTCCTAAGCAGCTGCCTAGGGCTCCGAAGCGATCTCGTAATTCACTCATATTTCTCTCTAACATGCTCTAATTTTTTTGAACCTTTTCCCATCTCAATAATATTATATAGCGCTATTATTGACCATGAATTGGGATCCTAATTCAACCAAACAAAAAAATTGTACTTTCTGGCCTAATCTCCTAGGCAGCTGCCTAGGGCTCCGAAGCGATCTCGCAATTCACTCATATTTCTCCCTAACAAGCTCTAATTTTTTTGAACCTTTTCCCATCTCAATAATATTATATACGGCTATTATTGACCATGAATTGGGGTCCTAATTCAACCAAACAAAAAAATTGACCTTTCTGACAAATCTCCTAGGCAGCTGCCTAGGGCTCCGAAGCGATCTCGTAATTCACTCATATTTCTCTCTAACAAGCTCTAATTTTTTTGAACCTTTTACCATCTCAATAATAATATATAGGTTTATTATTTACCATGAATTGGGGTCCTAATTCAACCAAACTTAAAAATTGACCTTTCAGGCCAAATCTCCTAGGCAGCTGCCTAAGGCTCCGAAGTGATCTCGTAATTCACTCACATTTCTCTCTAACAAGCTCTAATTTTTTTGAACCTATTCCCATCTCAATATTATTATATAGGGCTATTATTGACCATGAATTGGGGTCCTAATTTAACCAAACAAAAAAATTGACCTTTCAAGCCAAATCTCCTAGGCTGCTGCCTAGGGCTCCGAAGCGATCTCGTAATTCACTCAAATTTCTCTTTAACAAGCTCTAACATTTTTGAACCTTTTCCCATCTCAATAATATTATATAGGGCTATTATTGACCATGAATTGGGGTTCTAATTCAACCAAACAAAAAAATTGACCGTTCAGGCCAAATCTCCTAAGCAGCTGCCTAGGGCTCCGAAGCGATCTCGTAATTCACTCATACTTCTCTCTAACAAGCTCTAATTTTTATGAACCTTTTACCATCTCAATAATAATATATAGGTCTATTATTGACCATGAATTGGGATCCTAATTCAACCAAACAATAAAATTGTACTTTCTGGCCTAATCTCCTAGGCAGCTGCCTAGGGCTCCGAAGCGATCTCGCAATTCACTCACATTTCTCTCTAACAAGCTCTAATTTTTTTGAACCTATTCCCATCTCAATATTATTATATAGGGCTATTATTGACCATGAATTGCGGTCCTAATTTAACCAAACAAAAAAATTGACCTTTCAGGCCAAATCTCCTAGGCTGCTGCCTAGGGCTCCGAAGCGATCTCGTAATTCACTCAAATTTCTCTTTAACAAGCTCTAACTTTTTTGAACCTTTTCCCATCTCAATAATATTATATAGGGCTATTATTGACCATGAATTGGGGTCCTAATTCAACCAAACAAAAAAATTGACCGTTCAGGCCAAATCTCCTAAGCAGCTGCCTAGGGCTCCGAAGCGATCTCGTAATTCACTCATATTTCTCTCTAACATGCTCTAATTTTTTTGAACCTTTTCCCATCTCAATAATATTATATAGCGCTATTATTGACCATGAATTGGGATCCTAATTCAACCAAACAAAAAAATTGTACTTTCTGGCCTAATCTCCTAGGCAGCTGCCTAGGGCTCCGAAGCGATCTCGCAATTCACTCATATTTCTCCCTAACAAGCTCTAATTTTTTTGAACCTTTTCCCATCTCAATAATATTATATACGGCTATTATTGACCATGAATTGGGGTCCTAATTCAACCAAACAAAAAAATTGACCTTTCTGACAAATCTCCTAGGCAGCTGCCTAGGGCTCCGAAGCGATCTCGTAATTCACTCATATTTCTCTCTAACAAGCTCTAATTTTTTTGAACCTTTTCCCATCTCAATAATATTATATAGGGCTATTATTGACTAAGAATTGCGGTCCTAATTCATCAAAACAAAAAAATTGACCTTTCAGGCCAAATCTCCTAGGCAGCTGCCTAGGGCTCCGAAGCGATCTCGTAATTCAATCAAATTTCTCTTTAACAAGCTCTAACTTTTTTGAACCTTTTCCCATCTCAATAATATTATATAGGGCTATTATTGACCATGAATTGGGGTCCTAATTCAACCAAACAAAAAAATTGACCGTTCAGGCCAAATCTCCTAAGCAGCTGCCTAGGGCTCCGAAGCGATCTCGTAATTCACTCATATTTCTCTCTAACAAGCTCTAATTTTTTTGAACCTTTTACCATCTCAATAATAATAATATATAGGTCTATTATTTACCATGAATTGGGGTCCTAATTCAACCAAACTAAAGAATTGACCTTTCAGGCCAAATCTCCTAGGCAGCTGCCTAAGGCTCCGAAGTGATCTCGTAATTCACTCACATTTCTCTCTAACAAGCTCTAATTTTTTTGAACCTATTCCCATCTCAATATTATTATATCGGGCTATTATTGACCATGAATTGGGGTCCTAATTCAACCAAACAAAAAAATTGACCTTTCAGGCCAAATCTCCTAGGCAGCTGCCTAGGGCTCCGAAGCGATCTCGTAATTCACTCATATTTCTCTCTAACATGCTCTAATTTTTTTGAACCTTTTCCCATCTCAATAATATTATATAGCGCTATTATTGACCATGAATTGGGATCCTAATTCAACCAAACAAAAAAATTGTACTTTCTGGCCTAATCTCCTAGGCAGCTGCCTAGGGCTCCGAAGCGATCTCGCAATTCACTCATATTTCTCCCTAACAAGCTCTAATTTTTTTGAACCTTTTCCCATCTCAATAATATTATATACGGCTATTATTGACCATGAATTGGGGTCCTAATTCAACCAAACAAAAAAATTGACCTTTCTGACAAATCTCCTAGGCAGCTGCCTAGGGCTCCGAAGCGATCTCGTAATTCACTCATATTTCTCTCTAACAAGCTCTAATTTTTTTGAACCTTTTCCCATCTCAATAATATTATATAGGGCTATTATTGACTAAGAATTGCGGTCCTAATTCATCAAAACAAAAAAATTGACCTTTCAGGCCAAATCTCCTAGGCAGCTGCCTAGGGCTCCGAAGCGATCTCGTAATTCAATCAAATTTCTCTTTAACAAGCTCTAACTTTTTTGAACCTTTTCCCATCTCAATAATATTATATAGGGCTATTATTGACCATGAATTGGGGTCCTAATTCAACCAAACAAAAAAATTGACCGTTCAGGCCAAATCTCCTAAGCAGCTGCCTAGGGCTCCGAAGCGATCTCGTAATTCACTCATATTTCTCTCTAACAAGCTCTAATTTTTTTGAACCTTTTACCATCTCAATAATAATAATATATAGGTCTATTATTTACCATGAATTGGGGTCCTAATTCAACCAAACTAAAGAATTGACCTTTCAGGCCAAATCTCCTAGGCAGCTGCCTAAGGCTCCGAAGTGATCTCGTAATTCACTCACATTTCTCTCTAACAAGCTCTAATTTTTTTGAACCTATTCCCATCTCAATATTATTATATCGGGCTATTATTGACCATGAATTGGGGTCCTAATTTAACCAAACAAAAAAATTGACCTTTCAGGCCAAATCTCCTAGGCAGCTGCCTAGGGCTCCGAAGCGATCTCGTAATTCACTCAAATTTCTCTTTAACAAGCTCTAACTTTTTTGAACATTTTCCCATCTCAATAATATTATATAGGGCTATTATTGACCATGAATTGGGGTCCTAATTCAACCAAACAAAAAAATTGACCGTTCAGGCCAAATCTCCTAAGCAGCTGCCTAGGGCTCCGAAACGATCTCGTAATTCACTCATATTTCTCTCTAACAAGCTCTAACTTTTTTGAACCTTTTCCCATCTCAATAATATTTTATAGGGCTATTATTGACCATGAATTGGGGTCCTAATTCAACCAAACAAAAAAATTGACCGTTCAGGCCAAATCTCCTAAGCAGCTGCCTAGGGCTCCGAAGCGATCTCGTAATTCACTCATATTTCTCTCTAACAAGCTCTAATTTTTTTGAACCTTTTACCATCTCAATAATAATATATAGGTCTATTATTTACCATGAATTGGGGTCCTAATTCAACCAAACTAAAAAATTGACCTTTCAGGCCAAATCTCCTAGGCAGCTGCCTAAGGCTCCGAAGTGATCTCGTAATTCACTCACATTTCTCTCTAACAAGCTCTAATTTTTTTGAACCTATTCCCATCTCAATATTATTATATAGGGCTATTATTGACCATGAATTGGGGTCCTAATTTAACCAAACAAAAAAATTGACCTTTCAGGCCAAATCTCCTAGGCAGCTGCCTAGGGCTCCGAAGCGATCTCGTAATTCACTCAAATTTCTCTTTAACAAGCTCTAACTTTTTTGAACCTTTTCCCATCTCAATAATATTATATAGGGCTATTATTGACCATGAATTGGGGTCCTAATTCAACCAAACAAAAAAATTGACCGTTCAGGCCAAATCTCCTAAGCAGCTGCCTAGGGCTCCGAAGCGATCTCGTAATTCACTCATATTTCTCTCTAACAAGCTCTAATTTTTTTGAACCTTTTACCATCTCAATAATAATATATAGGTCTATTATTTACCATGAATTGGGGTCCTAATTCAACCAAACTAAAAAATTGACCTTTCAGGCCAAATCTCCTAGGCAGCTGCCTAGGGCTCCGAAGTGATCTCGTAATTCACTCACATTTCTCTCTAACAAGCTCTAATTTTTTTGAACCTATTCCCATCTCAATATTATTATATAGGGCTATTATTGACCATGAATTGGGGTCCTAATTTAACCAAACAAAAAAATTGACCTTTCAGGCCAAATCTCCTAGGCAGCTGCCTAGGGCTCCGAAGCGATCTCGTAATTCACTCAAATTTCTCTTTAACAAGCTCTAACTTTTTTGAACCTTTTCCCATCTCAATAATATTATATAGGGCTATTATTGACCATGAATTGGGGTCCTAATTCAACCAAACAAAAAAATTGACCGTTCAGGCCAAATCTCCTAAGCAGCTGCCTAGGGCTCCGAAGCGATCTCGTAATTCACTCATATTTCTCTCTAACAAGCTCTAACTTTTTTGAACCTTTTCCCATCTCAATAATATTTTATAGGGCTATTATTGACCATGAATTGGGGTCCTAATTCAACCAAACAAAAAAATTGACCGTTCAGGCCAAATCTCCTAAGCAGCTGCCTAGGGCTCCGAAGCGATCTCGTAATTCACTCATATTTCTCTCTAACAAGCTCTAATTTTTTTGAACCTTTTACCATCTCAATAATAATATATAGGTCTATTATTTACCATGAATTGGGGTCCTAATTCAACCAAACTAAAAAATTGACCTTTCAGGCGAAATCTCCTAGGCAGCTGCCTAAGGCTCCGAAGTGATCTCGTAATTCACTCACATTTCTCTCTAACAAGCTCTAATTTTTTTGAACCTATTCCCATCTCAATATTATTATATAGGGCTATTATTGACCATGAATTGGGGTCCTAATTTAACCAAACAAAAAAATTGACCTTTCAGGCCAAATCTCCTAGGCAGCTGCCTAGGGCTCCGAAGCGATCTCGTAATTCACTCACATTTCTCTCTAACAAGCTCTAATTTTTTTGAACCTATTCCCATCTCAATATTATTATATAGGGCTATTATTGACCATGAATTGGGGTCCTAATTTAACCAAACAAAAAAATTGACCTTTCAGGCCAAATCTCCTAGGCAGCTGCCTAGGGCTCCGAAGCGATCTCGTAATTCACTCAAATTTCTCTTTAACAAGCTCTAACTTTTTTGAACCTTTTCCCATCTCAATAATATTATATAGGGCTATTATTGACCATGAATTGGGGTCCTAATTCAACCAAACAAAAAAATTGACCGTTCAGGCCAAATCTCCTAAGCAGCTGCCTAGGGCTCCGAAGCGATCTCGTAATTCACTCATATTTCTCTCTAACAAGCTCTAATTTTTTTGAACCTTTTACCATCTCAATAATAATATATAGGTCTATTATTTACCATGAATTGGGGTCCTAATTCAACCAAACAAAAAAATTGACCTTTCAGGCCAAATCTCCTAGGCAGCTGCCTAGGGCTCCGAAGTGATCTCGTAATTCACTCACATTTCTCTCTAACAAGCTCTAATTTTTTTGAACCTATTCCCATCTCAATATTATTATATAGGGCTATTATTGACCATGAATTGGGGTCCTAATTTAACCAAACAAAAAAATTGACCTTTCAGGCCAAATCTCCTAGGCAGCTGCCTAGGGCTCCGAAGCGATCTCGTAATTCACTCAAATTTCTCTTTAACAAGCTCTAACTTTTTTGAACCTTTTCCCATCTCAATAATATTATATAGGGCTATTATTGACCATGAATTGGGGTCCTAATTCAACCAAACAAAAAAATTGACCGTTCAGGCCAAATCTCCTAAGCAGCTGCCTAGGGCTCCGAAGCGATCTCGTAATTCACTCATATTTCTCTCTAACATGCTCTAATTTTTTTGAACCTTTTCCCATCTCAATAATATTATATAGCGCTATTATAGACCATGAATTGGGATCCTAATTCAACCAAACAAAAAAATTGTACTTTCTGGCCTAATCTCCTAGGCAGCTGCCTAGGGCTCCGAAGCGATCTCGCAATTCACTCATATTTCTCCCTAACAAGCTCTAATTTTTTTGAACCTTTTCCCATCTCAATAATATTATATACGGCTATTATTGACCATGAATTGGGGTCCTAATTCAACCAAACAAAAAAATTGACCTTTCTGGCCAAATCTCCTAGGCAGCTGCCTAGGGCTCCGAAGCGTTCTCGTAATTCACTCATATTTCTCTCTAACAAGCTCTAATTTTTTTGAACCTATTCCCATCTCAATATTATTATATAGGGCTATTATTGACCATGAATTGGGGTCCTAATTTAACCAAACAAAAAAATTGACCTTTCAGGCCAAATCTCCTAGGCAGCTGCCTAGGGCTCCGAAGCGATCTCGTAATTCACTCAAATTTCTCTTTAACAAGCTCTAACTTTTTTGAACCTTTTCCCATCTCAATAATATTATATAGGGCTATTATTGACCATGAATTGGGGTCCTAATTCAACCAAACAAAAAAATTGACCGTTCAGGCCAAATCTCCTAAGCAGCTGCCTAGGGCTCCGAAGCGATCTCGTAATTCACTCATATTTCTCTCTAACATGCTCTAATTTTTTTGAACCTTTTCCCATCTCAATAATATTATATAGCGCTATTATAGACCATGAATTGGGATCCTAATTCAACCAAACAAAAAAATTGTACTTTCTGGCCTAATCTCCTAGGCAGCTGCCTAGGGCTCCGAAGCGATCTCGCAATTCACTCATATTTCTCCCTAACAAGCTCTAATTTTTTTGAACCTTTTCCCATCTCAATAATATTATATACGGCTATTATTGACCATGAATTGGGGTCCTAATTCAACCAAACAAAAAAATTGACCTTTCTGGCCAAATCACCTAGGCAGCTGCCTAGGGCTCCGAAGCGTTCTCGTAATTCACTCATATTTCTCTCTAACAAGCTCTAATTTTTTTGAACCTTTTCCCATCTCAATAATATTATATTGGGCTATTATTGACTAAGAATTGCGGTCCTAATTCATCAAAACAAAAAAATTAACCTTTCAGGCCAAATCTCCTAGGCAGCTGCCTAGGGCTCCGAAGCGATCTCGTAATTCACTCAAATTTCTCTTTAACAAGCTCTAACTTTTTTTAACCTTTTCCCATCTCAATAATATTTTATAGGGCTATTATTGACCATGAATTGGGGTCCTAATTCAACCAAACAAAAAAATTGACCGTTCAGGCCAAATCTCCTAAGCAGCTGCCTAGGGCTCCGAAGCGATCTCGTAATTCACTCATATTTCTCTCTATCAAGCTCTAATTTTTTTGAACCTTTTACCATCTCAATAATAATATATAGGTCTATTTTTTACCATGAATTGGGGTCCTAATTCAACCAAACTAAAAAATTGACCTTTCACGCCAAATCTCCTAGGCAGCTGCCTAAGGCTCCGAAGTGATCTCGTAATTCACTCACATTTCTCTCTAACAAGCTCTAATTTTTTTGAACCTATTCCCATCTCAATATTATTATATACGGCTATTATTGACCATGAATTGGGTTCCTAATTTAACCAAACAAAAAAATTGACCTTTCAGGCCAAATCTCCTAGGCAGCTGCCTAGGGCTCCGAAGCGATCTCGTAATTCACTCAAATTTCTCTTTAACAAGCTCTAACTTTTTTGAACCTTTTCCCATCTCAATAATATTATATAGGGCTATTATTGACCATGAATTGGGGTCCTAATTTAACCAAACAAAAAAATTGACCGTTCAGGCCAAATCTCCTAAGCAGCTGCCTAGGGCTCCGAAGCGATCTCGTAATTCACTCATATTTCTCTCTAACATGCTCTAATTTTTTTGAACCTTTTCCCATCTCAATAATATTATATAGCGCTATTATTGACCATGAATTGGGATCCTAATTCAACCAAACAAAAAAATTGTACTTTCTGGCCTAATCTCCTAGGCAGCTGCCTAGGGCTCCGAAGCGATCTCGCAATTCACTCATATTTCTCCCTAACAAGCTCTAATTTTTTTGAACCTTTTCCCATCTCAATAATATTATATACGGCTATTATTGACCATGAATTGGGGTCCTAATTTAACCAAACAAAAAAATTGACCTTTCAGGCCAAATCTCCTAGGCAGCTGCCTAGGGCTCCGAAGCGATCTCGTAATTCACTCAAATTTCTCTTTAACAAGCTCTAACTTTTTTGAACCTTTTCCCATCTCAATAATATTATATAGGGCTATTATTGACCATGAATTGGGGTCCTAATTTAACCAAACAAAAAAATTGACCGTTCAGGCCAAATCTCCTAAGCAGCTGCCTAGGGCTCCGAAGCGATCTCGTAATTCACTCATATTTCTCTCTAACATGCTCTAATTTTTTTGAACCTTTTCCCATCTCAATAATATTATATAGCGCTATTATTGACCATGAATTGGGATCCTAATTCAACCAAACAAAAAAATTGTACTTTCTGGCCTAATCTCCTAGGCAGCGGCCTAGGGCTCCGAAGCGATCTCGCAATTCACTCATATTTCTCCCTAACAAGCTCTAATTTTTTTGAACCTTTTCCCATCTCAATAATATTATATACGGCTATTATTGACCATGAATTGGGGTCCTAATTTAACCAAACAAAAAAATTGACCTTTCTGGCCAAATCTCCTAGGCAGCTGCCTAGGGCTCCGAAGCGTTCTCGTAATTCACTCATATTTCTCTCTAACAAGCTCTAATTTTTTTGAACCTTTTCCCATCTCAATAATATTATATAGGGCTATTATTGACTAAGAATTGCGGTCCTAATTCATCAAAACAAAAAAATTATCCTTTCAGGCCAAATCTCCTAGGCAGCTGCCTAGGGCTCCGAAGCGATCTCGTAATTCACTCAAATTTCTCTTTAACAAGCTCTAACTTTTTTGAATCTTTTCCCATCTCAATAATATTTTATAGGGCTATTATTGACCATGAATTGGGGTCCTAATTCAACCAAACAAAAAAATTGACCGTTCAGGCCAAATCTCCTAAGCAACTGCATAGGGCTCCGAAGCGATCTCGTAATTCACTCATATTTCTCTCTATCAAGCTCTAATTTTTTTGAACCTATTCCCATCTCAATATTATTATATACGGCTAATATTGACCATGAATTGGGGTCCTAATTTAACCAAACAAAAAAATTGACCTTTCAGGCCAAATCTCCTAGGCAGCTGCCTAGGGCTCCGAAGCGATCTCGTAATTCACTCAAATTTCTCTTTAACAAGCTCTAACTTTTTTGAACCTTTTCCCATCTCAATAATATTATATAGGGCTATTATAGACCATGAATTGGGGTCCTAATTTAACCAAACAAAAAAATTGACCGTTCAGGCCAAATCTCCTAAGCAGCTGCCTAGGGCTCCGACGCGATCTCGTAATTCACTCATATTTCTCTCTAACATGCTCTAATTTTTTTGAACCTTTTCCCATCTCAATAATATTATATAGCGCTATTATTGACCATGAATTGGGATCCTAATTCAACCAAACAAAAAAATTGTACTTTCTGGCCTAATCTCCTAGGCAGCTGCCTAGGGCTCCGAAGCGATCTCGCAATTCACTCATATTTCTCCCTAACAAGCTCTAATTTTTTTGAACCTTTTCCCATCTCTATAATATTATATACGGCTATTATTGACCATGAATTGGGGTCCTAATTCAACCAAACAAAAAAATTGACCTTTCTGACAAATCTCCTAGGCAGCTGCCTAGGGCTCCGAAGCGTTCTCGTAATTCATTCATATTTCTCTCTAACAAGCTCTAATTTTTTTGAACCTTTTCCCATCTCAATAATATTATATAGGGCTATTATTGACTAAGAATTGCGGTCCTAATTCATCAAAACAAAAAAATTGACCTTTCAGGCCAAATCTCCTAGGCAGCTGCCTAGGGCTCCGAAGCGATCTCGTAATTCACTCAAATTTCCCTATAACAAGCTCTAAGTTTTTTGAACCTTTTCCCATCTCAATAATATTATATAGGGCTATTATTGACCATGAATTGGGGTCCTAATTCAACCAAACAAAAAAATTGACCGTTCAGGCCAAATCTCCTAAGCAGCTGCCTAGGGCTCCGAAGCGATCTCGTAATTCACTCATATTTCTCTCTAACAAGCTCTAATTTTTTTGAACCTTTTACCATCTCAATAATAATATATAGGTCTATTATTTACCATGAATTGGGGTCCTAATTCAACCAAACTACAAAATTGACCTTTCAGGCCAAATCTCCTAGGCAGCTGCCTAAGGCTCCGAAGTGATCTCGTAATTCACTCACATTTCTCTCTAACAAGCTCTAATCTTTTTGAACCTATTCCCATCTCAATATTATTATATACGGCTATTATTAACCATGAATTGGGGTCCTAATTTAACCAAACAAAAAAATTGACCTTTCAGGCCAAATCTCCTAGGCAGCTGCCTAGGGCTCCGAAGCGATCTCGTAATTCACTCAAATTTCTCTTTAACAAGCTCTAACTTTTTTGAACCTTTTCCCATCTCAATAATATTATATAGGGCTATTATTGACCATGAATTGGGGTCCTAATTCAACCAAACAAAAAAATTGAACGTTCAGGCCAAATCTCCTAAGCAGCTGCCTAGGGCTCCGAAGCGATCTCGTAATTCACTCATATTTCTCTCTAACAAGCTCTAATTTTTTTGAACCTTTTCCCATCTCAATAATATTATATAGCGCTATTATTGACCATGAATTGGGATCCTAATTCAACCAAACAAAAAAATTGACCGTTCTGGCCTAATCTCCTAGGCAGCTGCCTAGGGCTCCGAAGCGATCTCGCAATTCACTCATATTTCTCCCTAACAAGCTCTAATTTTTTTGAACCTTTTCCCATCTCAATAATATTATATACGGCTATTATTGACCATGAATTGGGGTCCTAATTCAACCAAACAAAAAAATTGACCTTTCTGGCCAAATCTCCTAGGCAGCTGCCTAGGTCTCCGAAGCGTTCTCGTAATTCACTCATATTTCTCTCTAACAAGCTCTAATTTTTTTGAACCTTTTCCCATCTCAATAATATTATATAGGGCTATTATTGACTAAGAATTGCGGTCCTAATTCATCAAAACAAAAAAATTGACCTTTCAGGCCAAATCTCCTAGGCAGCTGCCTAGGGCTCCGAAGCGATCTCGTAATTCACTCAAATTTCTCTTTAACAAGCTCTAACTTTTTTGAACCTTTTCCCATCTCAATAATATTATATAGGGCTATTATTGACCATGAATTGGGGTCCTAATTCAACCAAACAAAAAAATTGACCGTTCAGGCCAAATCTCCTAAGCAGCTGCCTAGGGCTCCGAAGCGATCTCGTAATTCACTCATATTTCTCTCTAACAAGCTCTAATTTTTTTGAACCTTTTACCATCTCAATAATAATATATAGGTCTATTATTTAGCATGAATTGGGGTGCTAATTCAACCAAACTAAAAAATTGACCTTTCAGGCCAAATCTCCTAGGCAGCTGCCTAAGGCTCCGAAGTGATTTCGTAATTCACTCACATTTCTCTCTAACAAGCTCTAATTTTTTTGAACCTATTCCCATCTCAATATTATTATATAGGGCTATTATTGACCATGAATTGGGGTCCTAATTTAACCAAACAAAAAAATTGACCTTTCAGGCCAAATCTCCTAGGCAGCAGCCTAGGGCTCCGAAGCGATCTCGTAATTCACTCAAGTTTCTCTTTAACAAGCTCTAACTTTTTTGAACCTTTTCCCATCTCAATAATATTATATAGGGCTATTATTGACCATGAATTGGGGTCCTAATTCAACCAAACAAAAAAATTGACCGTTCAGGCCAAATCTCCTAAGCAGCTGCCTAGGGCTCCGAAGCGATCTCGTAATTCACTCATATTTCTCTCTAACAAGCTCTAATTTTTTTGAACCTTTTACCATCTCAATAATAATATATAGGTCTATTATTTACCATGAATTGGGGTCCTAATTCAATCAAACTAAAAAATTGACCTTTCAGGCCAAATCTCCTAGGCAGCTGCGTAAGGCTCCGAAGTGATCTCGTAATTCACTCACATTTCTCTCTAACAAGCTCTAATTTTTTTGAACCTATTCCCATCTCAATATTATTATATAGGGCTATTATTGACCATGAATTGGGGTCCTAATTTAACCAAACAAAAAAATTGACCTTTCAGGCCAAATCTCCTAGGCAGCGGCCTAGGGCTCCGAAGCGATCTCGTAATTCACTCAAATTTCTCTTTAACAAGCTCTAACTTTTTTGAACCTTTTCCCATCTCAATAATATTATATACGGCTATTATTGACCATGAATTGGGGTCCTAATTCAACCAAACAAAAAAATTGACCTTTCTGGCCAAATCTCCTAGGCAGCTGCCTAGGGCTCCGAAGCGTTCTCGTAATTCACTCATATTTCTCTCTAACAAGCTCTAATTTTTTTGAACCTTTTACCTTCTCAATAATATTATATAGGGCTATTATTGACTAAGAATTGCGGTCCTAATTCATCCAAACAAAAAAATTGACCTTTCAGGCCAAATCTCCTAGGCAGCTGCCTAGGGCTCCGAAGCGATCTCGTAATTCACTCAAATTTCTCTTTAACAAGCTCTAACTTTTTTGAACCTTTTCCCATCTCAATAATATTATATATAGGGCTATTATTGACCATGAATTGGGGCCCTAATTCAACCAAACAAAAAAATTGACCGTTCAGGCCAAATCTCCTAAGCAGCTGCCTAGGGCTCCGAAGCGATCTCGTAATTCACTCATATTTCTCTCTAACAAGCTCTAATTTTTTTGAACCTTTTACCATCTCAATAATAATATATAGGTCTATTATTTACCATGAATTGGGATCCTAATTCAACCAAACTAAAAAATTGACCTTTCAGGCCAAATCTCCGAGGCACCAGCCTATTTCTCCGAAGCGATCTCGCAATTCACTCGTATTTCTCCCTAACAAGCTTTAATTTTTTTGAACCTTTTCCCATCTCAATAATATTATATACGGCTATTATTGACCATGAATTGGGGTCCTAATTCAACCAAACAAAAAAATTGACCTTTCTGGCCAAATCTCCTAGGCAGCTGCCTAGGGCTCCGAAGCGTTCTCGTAATTCACTCATATTTCTCTCTAACAAGCTCTAATTTTTTTGAACCTTTTCCCATCTCAATAATATTATATAGGGCTATTATTGACTAAGAATTGCGGTCGTAATTCATCCAAACAAAAAAATTGACCTTTCAGGCCAAATCTCCTAGGCAGCTGCCTAGGGCTCCGAAGCGATCTCGTAATTCACTCAAATTTCTCTTTAACAAGCTCTAACTTTTTTGAACCTTTTACCATCTCAATAATATTATATAGGGCTATTATCGACCATGAATTGGGATCCTAATTCAACCAAACTAAAAAATTGACCGTTCAGGCCAAATCTCCTAAGCAGCTGCCTAGGGCTCCGAAGCGATCTCGTAATTCACTCATATTTCTCTCTAACAAGCTCTAATTTTTTTGAACCTTTTACCATCTCAATAATAATATATAGGTCTATTATTTACCATGAATTGGGGTCCTAATTCAACCAAACTAAAAAATTGACCTTTCAGGCAAAATCTCCTAGGCAGCTGCCTAGGGCTCCGAAGTGATCTCGTAATTCACTCACATTTCTCTCTAACAAGCTCTAATTTTTTTGAACCTTTTCCCATCTCAATAATAATATATAGGTCTATTATTTACCATGAATTGGGGTCCTAATTCAACCAAACTAAAAAATTGACCTTTCAGGCCAAATCTCCTAGGCAGCTGCCTAAGGCTACGAAGTGATCTCGTAATTCACTCACATTTCACTCTAACAAGCTCTAATTTTTTTGAACCTTTTCCCATCTCAATAATATTATATAGCGCTATTATTGACCATGAATTGGGATCCTAATTCAACCAAACAAAAAAATTGACCTTTCAGGCCTAATCTCCAAGGCAGCTGCCTAGGGCTCCGAAGCGATCTCGTAATTCACTCATATTTCTCTCTAACATGCTCTAATTTTTTTGAACCTTTTCCCATCTCAATAATATTATATAGCGCTATTATTGACCATGAATTGGGATCCTAATTCAACCAAACTAAAAAATTGACCTTTCAGGCCTAATCTCCGAGGCAGCAGCCTATTGCTCCGAAGCGATCTCGCAATTCACTCATATTTCTCCCTAACAAGCTCTAATTTTTTTGAACCTTTTCCCATCTCAATAATATTATATACGGCTATTATTGACCATGAATTGGGGTCCTAATTCAACCAAACAAAAAAATTGACCTTTCTGGCCAAATCTCCTAGGCAGCTGCCTAGGTCTCCGAAGCGTTCTCGTAATTCACTCATATTTCTCTCTAACAAGCTCTAATTTTTTTGAACCTTTTCCCATCTCAATAATATTATATAGGGCTATTATTGACTAAGAATTGCGGTCGTAATTCATCCAAACAAAAAAATTGACCTTTCAGGCCAAATCTCCTAGGCAGCTGCCTAGGGCTCCGAAGCGATCTCGTAATTCATTCAAATTTCTCTTTAACAAGCTCTAACTTTTTTGAACCTTTTCCCATCTCAATAATATTATATAGGGCTATTATTGACCATGAATTGGGATCCTAATTCAACCAAACAAAAAAATTGACCTTTCAGGCCTAATCTCCAAGGCAGCTGCCTAGGGCTCCGAAGCGATCTCGTAATTCACTCATATTTCTCTCTAACATGCTCTAATTTTTTTGAACCTTTTCCCATCTCAATAATATTATATAGCGCTATTATTTACCATGAATTGGGGTCCTAATTCAACCAAACTAAAAAATTGACCTTTCAGGCCAAATCTCCTAGGCAGCTGCCTAAGGCTACGAAGTGATCTCGTAATTCACTCACATTTCACTCTAACAAGCTCTAATTTTTTTGAACCTTTTCCCATCTCAATAATATTATATAGCGCTATTATTGACCATGAATTGGGATCCTAATTCAACCAAACAAAAAAATTGACCTTTCAGGCCTAATCTCCAAGGCAGCTGCCTAGGGCTCCGAAGCGATCTCGTAATTCACTCATATTTCTCTCTAACATGCTCTAATTTTTTTGAACCTTTTCCCATCTCAATAATATTATATAGCGCTATTATTGACCATGAATTGGGATCCTAATTCAACCAAACTAAAAAATTGACCTTTCAGGCCTAATCTCCGAGGCAGCAGCCTATTGCTCCGAAGCGATCTCGCAATTCACTCATATTTCTCCCTAACAAGCTCTAATTTTTTTGACCCTTTTCCCATCTCAATAATATTATATACGGCTATTATTGACCATGAATTGGGGTCCTAATTCAACCAAACAAAAAAATTGACCTTTCTGGCCAAATCTCCTAGGCAGCTGCCTAGGTCTCCGAAGCGTTCTCGTAATTCACTCATATTTCTCTCTAACAAGCTCTAATTTTTTTGAACCTTTTCCCATCTCAATAATATTATATACGGCTATTATTGACTAAGAATTGCGGTCCTAATTCATCAAAACAAAAAAATTGACCTTTCAGGCCAAATCTCCTAGGCAGCTGCCTAGGGCTCCGAAGCGATCTCGTAATTCACTCAAATTTCTCTTTAACAAGCTCTAACTTTTTTGAACCTTTTCCCATCTCAATAATATTATATAGCGCTATTATTGACCATGAATTGGGATCCTAATTCAACCAAACTAAAAAATTGACCTTTCAGGCCTAATCTCCGAGGCAGCAGCCTATTGCTTCGAAGCGATCTCGCAATTCACTCATATTTCTCCCTAACAAGCTCTAATTTTTTTGAACCTTTTCCCATCTCAATAATATTATATAGGGCTATTATTGACCATGAATTGGGGTCCTTATTCAACCAAACAAAAAAATTGACCGTTCAGGCCAAATCTCCTAAGCAGCTGCCTAGGGCTCCGAAGCGATCTCGTAATTCACTCATATTTCTCTCTAACAAGCTCTAATTTTTTTGAACCTTTTACCATCTCAATAATAATATATAGGTCTATTATTTAGCATGAATTGGGGTCCTAATTCAACCAAACTAAAAAATTGACCTTTCAGGCCAAATCTCCTAGGCAGCTGCCTAAGGCTCCGAAGTGATCTCGTAATTCACTCACATTTCTCTCTAACAAGCTCTAATTTTTTTGAACCTATTCCCATCTCAATATTATTATATAGGGCTATTATTGACCATGAATTGGGGTCCTAATTTAACCAAACAAAAAAATTGACCTTTCAGGCCAAATCTCCTAGGCAGCGGCCTAAGGCTCCGAAGCGATCTCGTAATTCACTCAAATTTCTCTCTAACAAGCTCTAATTTTTTTGAACCTTTTACCATCTCAATAATATTATATAGGGCTATTATTGACTAAGAATTGCGGTCCTAATTCATCCAAACAAAAAAATTGACCTTTCAGGCCAAATCTCCTAGGCAGCTGCCTAGGGCTCCGAAGCGATCTCGTAATTCACTCAAATTTCTCTTTAACAAGCTCTAACTTTTTTGAACCATTTCCCATCTCAATAATATTATATATAGGGCTATTATTGACCATGAATTGGGGTCCTAATTCAACCAAACAAAAAAATTGACCGTTCAGGCCAAATCTCCTAAGCAGCTGCCTAGGGCTCCGAAGCGATCTCGTAATTCACTCATATTTCTCTCTAACAAGCTCTAATTTTTTTGAACCTTTTACCATCTCAATAATAATATATAGGTCTATTATTTACCATGAATTGGGATCCTAATTCAACCAAACTAAAAAATTGACCTTTCAAGCCAAATCTCCGAGGCACCAGCCTATTTCTCCGAAGCGATCTCGCAATTCACTCGTATTTCTCCCTAACAAGCTTTAATTTTTTTGAACCTTTTCCCATCTCAATAATATTATATACGGCTATTATTGACCATGAATTGGGGTCCTAATTCAACCAAACAAAAAAATTGACCTTTCTTGCCAAATCTCCTAGGCAGCTGCCTAGGGCTCCGAAGCGTTCTCGTAATTCACTCATATTTCTCTCTAACAAGCTCTAATTTTTTTGAACCTTTTCCCATCTCAATAATATTATATAGGGCTATTATTGACTAAGAATTGCGGTCGTAATTCATCCAAACAAAAAAATTGACCTTTCAGGCCAAATCTCCTAGGCAGCTGCCTAGGGCTCCGAAGCGATCTCGTAATTCATTCAAATTTCTCTTTAACAAGCTCTAACTTTTTTGAACCTTTTACCATCTCAATAATATTATATAGGGCTATTATCGACCATGAATTGGGATCCTAATTCAACCATACTAAAAAATTGACCGTTCAGGCCAAATCTCCTAAGCAGCTGCCTAGGGCTCCGAAGCGATCTCGTAATTTACTCATATTTCTCTCTAACAAGCTCTAATTTTTTTGAACCTTTTACCATCTCAATAATAATATATAGGTCTATTATTTACCATGAATTGGGGTCCTAATTCAACCAAACTAAAAAATTGACCTTTCAGGCCAAATCTCCTAGGCAGCTGCCTAGGGCTCCGAAGTGATCTCGTAATTCACTCACATTTCTCTCTAACAAGCTCTAATTTTTTTGAACCTTTTCCCATCTCAATAATAATATATAGGTCTATTATTTACCATGAATTGGGGTCCTAATTCAACCAAACTAAAAAATTGACCTTTCAGGCCAAATCTCCTAGGCAGCTGCCTAAGGCTACGAAGTGATCTCGTAATTCACTCACATTTCACTCTAACAAGCTCTAATTTTTTTGAACCTTTTCCCATCTCAATAATATTATATAGCGCTATTATTGACCATGAATTGGGATCCTAATTCAACCAAACAAAAAAATTGACCTTTCAGGCCTAATCTCCAAGGCAGCTGCCTAGGGCTCCGAAGCGATCTCGTAATTCACTCATATTTCTCTCTAACATGCTCTAATTTTTTTGAACCTTTTCCCATCTCAATAATAATATATAGGTCTATTATTTACCATGAATTGGGGTCCTAATTCAACCAAACTAAAAAATTGACCTTTCAGGCCAAATCTCCTAGGCAGCTGCCTAAGGCTACGAAGTGATCTCGTAATTCACTCACATTTCACTCTAACAAGCTCTAATTTTTTTGAACCTTTTCCCATCTCAATAATATTATATAGCGCTATTATTGACCATGAATTGGGATCCTAATTCAACCAAACAAAAAAATTGACCTTTCAGGCCTAATCTCCAAGGCAGCTGCCTAGGGCTCCGAAGCGATCTCGTAATTCACTCATATTTCTCTCTAACATGCTCTAATTTTTTTGAACCTTTTCCCATCTCAATAATATTATATAGGGCTATTATTGACTAAGAATTGCGGTCCTAATTCATCAAAACAAAAAAATTGACCTCTCAGGCCAAATCTCCTAGGCAGCTGCCTAGGGCTCCGAAGCGATCTCGTAATTCACTCTAATTTCTCTTTAACAAACTCTAACTTTTTTGAACCTTTTCCCATCTCAATAATATTATATAGGGCTATTATTGACCATGAATTGGGGTCCTAATTCAACCAAACAAAAAAATTGACCGTTCAGGCCAAATCTCCTAAGCAGCTGCCTAGGGCTCCGAAGCGATCTCGTAATTCACTCATATTTCTCTCTAACAAGCTCTAATTTTTTTGAACCTTTTACCATCTCAATAATAATATATAGGTCTATTATTTAGCATGAATTGGGGTCCTAATTCAACCAAACTAAAAAATTGACCTTTCAGGCCAAATCTCCTAGGCAGCTGCCTAAGGCTCCGAAGTGATCTCGTAATTCACTCACATTTCTCTCTAACAAGCTCTAATTTTTTTGAACCTATTCCCATCTCAATATTATTATATAGGGCTATTATTGACCATGAATTGGGGTCCTAATTTAACCAAACAAAAAAATTGACCTTTCAGGCCAAATCTCCTAGGCAGCGGCCTAAGGCTCCGAAGCGATCTCGTAATTCACTCAAATTTCTCTCTAACAAGCTCTAATTTTTTTGAACCTTTTACCATCTCAATAATATTATATAGGGCTATTATTGACTAAGAATTGCGGTCCTAATTCATCCAAACAAAAAAATTGACCTTTCAGGCCAAATCTCCTAGGCAGCTGCCTAGGGCTCCGAAGCGATCTCGTAATTCACTCATATTTCTCTCTAACAAGCTCTAATTTTTTTGAACCTTTTCCCATCTCAATAATATTATATAGGGCTATTATTGACTAAGAATTGCGGTCGTAATTCATCCAAACAAAAAAATTGACCTTTCAGGCCAAATCTCCTAGGCAGCTGCCTAGGGCTCCGAAGCGATCTCGTAATTCATTCAAATTTCTCTTTAACAAGCTCTAACTTTTTTGAACCTTTTACCATCTCAATAATATTATATAGGGCTATTATCGACCATGAATTGGGATCCTAATTCAACCATACTAAAAAATTGACCGTTCAGGCCAAATCTCCTAAGCAGCTGCCTAGGGCTCCGAAGCGATCTCGTAATTCACTCATATTTCTCTCTAACAAGCTCTAATTTTTTTGAACCTTTTACCATCTCAATAATAATATATAGGTCTATTATTTACCATGAATTGGGGTCCTAATTCAACCAAACTAAAAAATTGACCTTTCAGGCCAAATCTCCTAGGCAGCTGCCTAGGGCTCCGAAGTGATCTCGTAATTCACTCACATTTCTCTCTAACAAGCTCTAATTTTTTTGAACCTTTTCCCATCTCAATAATAATATATAGGTCTATTATTTACCATGAATTGGGGTCCTAATTCAACCAAACTAAAAAATTGACCTTTCAGGCCAAATCTCCTAGGCAGCTGCCTAAGGCTACGAAGTGATCTCGTAATTCACTCACATTTCACTCTAACAAGCTCTAATTTTTTTGAACCTTTTCCCATCTCAATAATATTATATAGCGCTATTATTGACCATGAATTGGGATCCTAATTCAACCAAACAAAAAAATTGACCTTTCAGGCCTAATCTCCAAGGCAGCTGCCTAGGGCTCCGAAGCGATCTCGTAATTCACTCATATTTCTCTCTAACATGCTCTAATTTTTTTGAACCTTTTCCCATCTCAATAATATTATATAGGGCTATTATTGACTAAGAATTGCGGTCCTAATTCATCAAAACAAAAAAATTGACCTCTCAGGCCAAATCTCCTAGGCAGCTGCCTAGGGCTCCGAAGCGATCTCGTAATTCACTCTAATTTCTCTTTAACAAGCTCTAACTTTTTTGAACCTTTTCCCATCTCAATAATATTATATAGGGCTATTATTGACCATGAATTGGGGTCCTAATTCAACCAAACAAAAAAATTGACCGTTCAGGCCAAATCTCCTAAGCAGCTGCCTAGGGCTCCGAAGCGATCTCGTAATTCACTCATATTTCTCTCTAACAAGCTCTAATTTTTTTGAACCTTTTACCATCTCAATAATAATATATAGGTCTATTATTTAGCATGAATTGGGGTGCTAATTCAACCAAACTAAAAAATTGACCTTTCAGGCCAAATCTCCTAGGCAGCTGCCTAAGGCTCCGAAGTGATTTCGTAATTCACTCACATTTCTCTCTAACAAGCTCTAATTTTTTTGAACCTATTCCCATCTCAATATTATTATATAGGGCTATTATTGACCATGAATTGGGGTCCTAATTTAACCAAACAAAAAACTTGACCTTTCAGGCCAAATCTCCTAGGCAGCAGCCTAGGGCTCCGAAGCGATCTCGTAATTCACTCAAATTTCTCTTTAACAAGCTCTAACTTTTTTGAACCTTTTCCCATCTCAATAATATTATATAGGGCTATTATTGACCATGAATTGGGGTCCTAATTCAACCAAACAAAAAAATTGACCGTTCAGGCCAAATCTCCTAAGCAGCTGCCTAGGGCTCCGAAGCGATCTCGTAATTCACTCATATTTCTCTTTAACAAGCTCTAACTTTTTTGAACCTTTTCCCATCTCAATAATATTATATACGGCTATTATTGACCATGAATTGGGGTCCTAATTCAACCAAACAAAAAAATTGACCTTTCTGGCCAAATCTCCTAGGCAGCTGCCTAGGGCTCCGAAGCGATCTCGTAATTCACTCAAATTTCTCTTTAACAAGCTCTAACTTTTTTGAACCTTTTCCCATCTCAATAATATTATATAGGGCTATTATTGACCATGAATTGGGGTCCTAATTCAACCAAACAAAAAAATTGACCGTTCAGGCCAAATCTCCTAAGCAGCTGCCTAGGGCTCCGAAGCGATCTCGTAATTCACTCATATTTCTCTCTAACAAGCTCTAATTTTTTTGAACCTTTTTCCATCTCAATAATAATATATAGGTCTATTATTTACCATGAATTGGGATCCTAATTCAACCAAACTAAAAAATTGACCTTTCAGGCCAAATCTCCGAGGCCCCAGCCTATTTCTCCGAAGCGATCTCGCAATTCACTCGTATTTCTCCCTAACAAGCTTTAATTTTTTTGAACCTTTTCCCATCTCAATAATATTATATACGGCTATTATTGACCATGAATTGGGGTCCTAATTCAACCAAACAAAAAAATTGACCTTTCTGGCCAAATCTCCTAGGCAGCTGCCTAGGGCTCCGAAGCGTTCTCGTAATTCACTCATATTTCTCTCTAACAAGCTCTAATTTTTTTGAACCTTTTCCCATCTCAATAATATTATATAGGGCTATTATTGACTAAGAATTGCGGTCGTAATTCATCCAAACAAAAAAATTGACCTTTCAGGCCAAATCTCCTAGGCAGCTGCCTAGGGCTCCGAAGCGATCTCGTAATTCACTCAAATTTCTCTTTAACAAGCTCTAACTTTTTTGAACCTTTTACCATCTCAATAATATTATATAGGGCTATTATCGACCATGAATTGGGATCCTAATTCAACCAAACTAAAAAATTGACCGTTCAGGCCAAATCTCCTAAGCAGCTGCCTAGGGCTCCGAAGCGATCTCGTAATTCACTCATATTTCTCTTTAACAAGCTCTAACTTTTTTGAACCTTTTCCCATCTCAATAATATTATATACGGCTATTATTGACCATGAATTGGGGTCCTAATTCAACCAAACAAAAAAATTGACCTTTCTGGCCAAATCTCCTAGGCAGCTGCCTAGGGCTCCGAAGCGATCTCGTAATTCACTCAAATTTCTCTTTAACAAGCTCTAACTTTTTTGAACCTTTTCCCATCTCAATAATATTATATAGGGCTATTATTGACCATGAATTGGGGTCCTAATTCAACCAAACAAAAAAATTGACCGTTCAGGCCAAATCTCCTAAGCAGCTGCCTAGGGCTCCGAAGCGATCTCGTAATTCACTCATATTTCTCTCTAACAAGCTCTAATTTTTTTGAACCTTTTTCCATCTCAATAATAATATATAGGTCTATTATTTACCATGAATTGGGATCCTAATTCAACCAAACTAAAAAATTGACCTTTCAGGCCAAATCTCCGAGGCCCCAGCCTATTTCTCCGAAGCGATCTCGCAATTCACTCGTATTTCTCCCTAACAAGCTTTAATTTTTTTGAACCTTTTCCCATCTCAATAATATTATATACGGCTATTATTGACCATGAATTGGGGTCCTAATTCAACCAAACAAAAAAATTGACCTTTCTGGCCAAATCTCCTAGGCAGCTGCCTAGGGCTCCGAAGCGTTCTCGTAATTCACTCATATTTCTCTCTAACAAGCTCTAATTTTTTTGAACCTTTTCCCATCTCAATAATATTATATAGGGCTATTATTGACTAAGAATTGCGGTCGTAATTCATCCAAACAAAAAAATTGACCTTTCAGGCCAAATCTCCTAGGCAGCTGCCTAGGGCTCCGAAGCGATCTCGTAATTCACTCAAATTTCTCTTTAACAAGCTCTAACTTTTTTGAACCTTTTACCATCTCAATAATATTATATAGGGCTATTATCGACCATGAATTGGGATCCTAATTCAACCAAACTAAAAAATTGACCGTTCAGGCCAAATCTCCTAAGTAGCTGCCTAGGGCTCCGAAGCGATCTCGTAATTCACTCATATTTCTCTCTAACAAGCTCTAATTTTTTTGAACCTTTTACCATCTCAATAATAATATATAGGCCTATTATTTACCATGAATTGCGGTCCTAATTCAACCAAACTAAAAAATTGACCTTTCAGGCCAAATCTCCTAGGCAGCTGCCTAGGGCTCCGAAGTGATCTCGTAATTCACTCACATTTCTCTCTAACAAGCTCTAATTTTTTTGAACCTTTTCCCATCTCAATAATAATATATAGGTCTATTATTTACCATGAATTGGGGTCCTAATTCAACCACACTAAAAAATTGACCTTTCAGGCCAAATCTCCTAGGCAGCTGCCTAAGGCTACGAAGTGATCTCGTAATTCACTCACATTTCACTCTAACAAGCTCTAATTTTTTTGAACCTTTTCCCATCTCAATAATATTATATAGCGCTATTATTGACCATGAATTGGGATCCTAATTCAACCAAACAAAAAAATTGACCTTTCAGGCCTAATCTCCAAGGCAGCTGCCTAGGGCTCCGAAGCGATCTCGTACTTCACTCATATTTCTCTCTAACATGCTCTAATTTTTTTGAACCTTTTCCCATCTCAATAATATTATATAGCGCTATTATTGACCATGAATTGGGATCCTAATTCAACCAAACTAAAAAATTGACCTTTCAGGCCTAATCTCCGAGGCAGCAGCCTATTGCTCCGAAGCGATCTCGCAATTCACTCATATTTCTCCCTAACAAGCTCTAATTTTTTTGAACCTTTTCCCATCTCAATAATATTATATAGCGCTATTATTGACCATGAATTGGGATCCTAATTCAACCAAACAAAAAAATTGACCTTTCAGGCCTAATCTCCAAGGCAGCTGCCTAGGGCTCCGAAGCGATCTCGTAATTCACTCATATTTCTCTCTAACATGCTCTAATTTTTTTGAACCTTTTCCCATCTCAATAATATTATATAGCGCTATTATTGACCATGAATTGGGATCCTAATTCAACCAAACAAAAAAATTGACCTTTCAGGCCTAATCTCCAAGGCAGCTGCCTAGGGCTCCGAAGCGATCTCGTAATTCACTCATATTTCTCTCTAACATGCTCTAATTTTTTTGAACCTTTTCCCATCTCAATAATATTATATAGCGCTATTATTGACCATGAATTGGGATCCTAATTCAACCAAACTAAAAAATTGACCTTTCAGGCCTAATCTCCGAGGCAGCAGCCTATTGCTCCGAAGCGATCTCGCAATTCACTCGTATTTCTCCCTAACAAGCTTTAATTTTTTTGAACCTTTTACCATCTCAATAATAATATATAGGTCTATTATTTAGCATGAATTGGGGTCCTAATTCAACCAAACTAAAAAATTGACCTTTCAGGCCAAATCTCCTAGGCTGCTGCCTAAGGCTCCGAAGTGATCTCGTAATTCACTCACATTTCTCTCTAACAAGCTCTAATTTTTTTGAACCTATTCCCATCTCAATATTATTATATAGGGCAATTATTGACCATGAATTGGGGTCCTAATTTAACCAAACAAAAAAATTGACCTTTCAGGCCAAATCTCCTAGGCAGCAGCCTAGGGCTCCGAAGCGATCTCGTAATTCACTCAAATTTCTCTTTAACAAGCTCTAACTTTTTTGAACCTTTTCCCATCTCAATAATATTATATAGGGCTATTATTGACCATGAATTGGGGTCCTAATTCAACCAAACAAAAAAATTGACCGTTCAGGCCAAATCTCCTAAGCAGCTGCCTAGGGCTCCGAAGCGATCTCGTAATTCACTCATATTTCTCTCTAACAAGCTCTAATTTTTTTGAACCTTTTACCATCTCAATAATAATATATAGGTCTATTATTTACCATGAATTGGGGTCCTAATTCAACCAAACTAAAAAATTGACCTTTCAGGCCAAATCTCCTAGGCAGCTGCCTAAGGCTCCGAAGTGATCTCGTAATTCACTCACATTTCTCTCTAACAAGCTCTAATTTTTTTGAACCTATTCCCATCTCAATATTATTATATAGGGCTATTATTGACCATGAATTGGGGTCCTAATTTAACCAAACAAAAAAATTGACCTTTCAGGCCAAATCTCCTAGGCAGCAGCCTAAGGCTCCGAAGCGATCTCGTAATTCACTCAAATTTCTCTTTAACAAGCTCTAACTTTTTTGAACCTTTTCCCATCTCAATAATATTATATACGGCTATTATTGACCATGAATTGGGGTCCTAATTCAACCAAACAAAAAAATTGACCTTTCTGGCCAAATCTCCTAGGCAGCTGCCTAGGGCTCCGAAGCGTTCTCGTAATTCACTCATATTTCTCTCTAACAAGCTCTAATTTTTTTGAACCTTTTACCATCTCAATAATATTATATAGGGCTATTATTGACTAAGAATTGCGGTCATAATTCATCCAAACAAAAAAATTGACCTTTCAGGCCAAATCTCCTAGGCAGCTGCCTAGGGCTCCGAAGTGATCTCGTAATTCACTCAAATTTCTCTTTAACAAGCTCTAACTTTTTTGAACCTTTTCCCATCTCAATAATATTATATAGGGCTATTATTGACCATGAATTGGGGTCCTAATTCAACCAAACAAAAAAATTGACCGTTCAGGCCAAATCTCCTAAGCAGCTGCCTAGGGCTCCGAAGCGATCTCGTAATTCACTCATATTTCTCTCTAACAAGCTCTAATTTTTTTGAACCTTTTACCATCTCAATAATAATATATAGGTCTATTATTTACCATGAATTGGGATCCTAATTCAACCAAACTAAAAAATTGACCTTTCAGGCCAAATCTCCGATGCACCAGCCTATTGCTCCAAAGCGATCTCGCAATTCACTCGTATTTCTCCCTAACAAGCTTTAATTTTTTTGAACCTTTTCCCATCTCAATAATATTATATACGGCTATTATTGACCATGAATTGGGATCCTAATTCAACCAAACAAAAAAATTGACCTTTCTGGCCAAATCTCCTATGCAGCTGCCTAGGGCTCCGAAGCGTTCTCGTAATTCACTCATATTTCTCTCTAACAAGCTCTAATTTTTTTGAACCTTTTCCCATCTCAATAATATTATATAGGGCTATTATTGACTAAGAATTGCGGTCGTAATTCATCCAAACAAAAAAATTGACCTTTCAGGCCAAATCTCCTAGGCAGCTGCCTAGGGCTCCGAAGCGATCTCGTAATTCACTCAAATTTCTCTTTAACAAGCTCTAACTTTTTTGAACCTTTTACCATCTCAATAATATTATATAGGGCTATTATCGACCATGAATTGGGATCCTAATTCAACCAAACTAAAAAATTGACCGTTCAGGCCAAATCTCCTAAGCAGCTGCCTTGGGCTCCGAAGCGATCTAGTAATTCACTCATATTTCTCTCTAACAAGCTCTAATTTTTTTGAACCTTTTACCATCTCAATAATAATATATAGGTCTATTATTTACCATGAATTGGGGTCCTAATTCAACCAAACTAAAAAATTGACCTTTCAGGCCAAATCTCCTAGGCAGCTGCCTAGGGCTCCGAAGTGATCTCGTAATTCACTCACATTTCTCTCTAACAAGCTCTAATTTTTTTGAACCTTTTCCCATCTCAATAATAATATATAGGTCTATTATTTACCATGAATTGGGGTCCTAATTCAACCAAACTAAAAAATTGACCTTTCAGGCCAAATCTCCTAGGCAGCTGCCTAAGGCTACGAAGTGATCTCGTAATTCACTCACATTTCACTCTAACAAGCTCTAATTTTTTTGAACCTTTTCCCATCTCAATAATATTATATAGCGCTATTATAGACCATGAATTGGGATCCTAATTCAACCAAACAAAAAAATTGACCTTTCTGGCCTAATCTCCAAGGCAGCAGCCTAGGGCTCCGAAGCGATCTCGTAATTCACTCATATTTCTCTCTAACATGCTCTAATTTTTTTGAACCTTTTCCCATCTCAATAATATTATATAGCGCTATTATTGACCATGAATTTGGATCCTAATTCAACCAAACTAAAAAATTGACCTTTCAGGCCTAATCTCCGAGGCAGCAGCCTATTGCTCCGAAGCGATCTCGCAATTCACTCGTATTTCTCCCTAACAAGCTTTAATTTTTTTGAACCTTTTCCCATCTCAATAATATTATATACGGCTATTATTGACCATGAATTGGGGTCCTAATTCAACCAAACAAAAAAATTGACCTTTCTGGCCAAATCTCCTAGGCAACTGCCTAGGGCTCCGAAGCGTTCTCGTAATTCATTCATATTTCTCTCTAACAAGCTCTAATTTTTTTGAACCTTTTCCTATCTCAATAATATTATATAGGGCTATTATTGACTAAGAATTTCGGTCCTAATTCATCGAAATAAAAAAATTGACCTTTCAGGCCAAATCTCCTAGGCAGCTGCCTAGGGCTCCGAAGCAATCTCGTAACTCACTCAAATTTCTCTTTAACAAGCTCTAACTTTATTGAACCTTTTCCCATCTCAATAATATTATATAGGGCTATTATTGACCATGAATTGGGGTCCTAATTCAACCAAACAAAAAAATTGACCGTTCAGGCCAAATCTCCTAAGCAGCTGCCTAGGGCTCCGAAGCGATCTCGTAATTCACTCATATTTCTCTCTAACAAGCTCTAATTTTTTTGAACCTTTTACCATCTCAAAAATAATATATAGGTCTATTATTTACCATGAATTGGGGTCCTAATTCAACCAAACTAAAAAATTGACCTTTCAGGCCAAATCTCCTAGGCAGCTCCCTAGGGCTCCGAAGTGATCTCGTAATTCACTTACATTTCTCTCTAACAAGCTCTAATTTTTTTGAACCTTTTCCCATCTCAATATTATTATATAGGGCTATTATTGACCATGAATTGGGGTCCTAATTTAACCAAACAAAAAAATTGACCTTTCAGGCCATATCTCCTAGGCAGCTGCCTAGGGCTCCGATGCGATCTCATAATTCACTCATATTTCTCTCTAACATGCTCTACTTTTTTTGAACCTTTTCCCATCTCAATAATATTATATAGCGCTATTATTGACCATGAATTGGGATCCTAATTCAACCAAACAAAAAAATTGACCTTTCAGGCCTAATCTCCTAGCAGCTGCCTAGGTCTCCGAAGCGATCTCGTTATTCACTCATATTTCCCTCTATCATGCTCTAATTTTTTTGAACCTTTTCCCATCCCAATATTATTATATAGCGCTATTATTGACCATGAATTGGGATCCCAATTCAACCAAACAAAAAAATTGACCTTTCAGGCCTAATCTCCTAGGCATCTTCCTAGGGCTCCGAAGCGATCTCGCAATTCACTCATATTTCTCACTAACAAGCTCTAATTTTTTTGAACCTTTTCCCATCTCAATAATATTATAGAGGGCTATTATTGACCATGAATTGGGGTCCACATTCAACCAAACTAAAAAATTGACCTTTCAGGCCAAATCTCCTAGGCAGCTGCCTAGGGCTCCGAAGTGATCTTGTAATTCACTCATATTTCTCTCTAACAAGCTCTAATTTTTTTGAACCTTTTCCCATCTCAATATTATTATATAGGGCTATTATTGACCATGAATTGGGGTCCTAATTTAACCAAACAAAAAAATCTCCGAAGCAGCTGCCTAGGGCTCCGAAGCGATCTCGTAATTCACTCATATTTCTCTCTAACATGCTCTAATTTTTTTGAACCTTTTCCCATCTCAATAATATTATACAGCGCTATTATTGACCATGAATTGGGATCCTAACTCAACCAAACAAAAAAATTGACCTTTCAGGCCTAATCTCCTAGGCAGCTGCCTAGGGCTCCGAAGCGATCTCGCAATTCACTCATATTTCTCCCTGGCAAGCTCTAATTTTTTTGAACCTTTTCCCATTTCAATAATATTATATAGGGCTATTATTGACAATGAATTGGGGACCTAATTTATCCAAACAAAAAAATTGACCTTTCAGGCCAAATCTCCTAGGCAGCAGCCTAGGGCTCCGAAGCGATCTCGTAATTTACTCATATTTCTCCCTAACAAGCTCTAATTTTTTTTAACCTTTTCCCATCTCAATAATATATTATAGGGCTGTTATTTACCATGAATTGGGGTACTAATTCAACCAAACAAAAAAATTGACCTTTCAGGCCTAATCTCCGAGGCAGCTGCCTAGGGCTCCGAAGCGTTCTCGCAATTCACTCATATTTCTCCCTAACAAGCTCTAATTTTTTTGAACCTTTTCCCATCTCAATAATATTATATACGGCTATTATTGACCATGAATTGGGGTCGTAATTCAACCAAACAAAAAAATTGACCTTTCTGGCCAAATCTCCTAGGAAGCTGCCTAGGGCTCCGAAGCGTTCTCGTAATTCACTCATATTTCTCTCTAACAAGCTCTAATTTTTTTGAACCTTTTCCCATCTCAATAATATTTTATAGGGCTATTATTGACTAAGAATTGCGGTCCTAATTCATCCAAACAAAAAAATTGACCTTTCAGGCCAAATCTCCTAGGCAGCTGCCTAGGGCTCCGAAGCGATCTCGTAATTCACTCAAATTTCTCTTTAATAAGCTCTAACTTTTTTGAACCTTTTCCCATCTCAATAATATTATATAGGGCTATTATTGACCATGAATAGGGGTCCTAATTCAACCAAACAAAAAAATTGACCGTTCAGGCCAAATCTCCTAAGCAGCTGCCTAGGGCTCCGAAGCGATCTCGTAATTCACTCATATTTCTCTCTAACAAGCTCTAATTTTTTTGAACCTTTTACCATCTCTATAATAATATATAGGTCTATTATTGACCATGAATAGGGGTCCTAATTCAACCAAACTAAAAAATTGACCTTTCAGGCCAAATCTCCTAGGCAGCACCCTAGGGCTCCGAAGTGATCTCGTAATTCACTCACATTTCTCTCTAACAAGCTCTAATTTTTTTGAAACTTTTCCCATCACAATAATATTATATAGGGATATTATAGACTATGAATTGGGGTCCTAATTCAAACAAACAAAAAAATTGACCTTTTAGGCCAAATCTCCTAGGCAGTTGCCTAGGTCTCCGAAGCGATTTCGTAATTCAATCATATTTCTCTCTAACAAGCTCTAATTTTTTTGAAACTTTTCCCATCTCAATAATATTATATAGAGCTATTATTGACCATGAATTGGGGTCCAAATTCAACCAAACAAAAAATTGACCTTTCAGGCCAAACCTTCTAGGTAGCTGCCTAGGGCTCCGAAGCAATTTCGTAATTCACTCATATTTTTCTCTAACAAGCTCTAATTTTTTTGAACCTTTTCCCATCTCAATAATATTATAAAGGGCTATTATTTACCATGAATTGGGGTCCTAATTCAACCAAACAAAAAAATTGACCTTTCAGGCCTAATCTCCTAGGCAGCTGCCTAGGGCTCCCTAGCGATTTCGTAATTCACTCATATTTCTCTCTAACAAGCACTAATTTTTTTGAAACTTTTCCCATCACAATAATATTATATAGGGCTATTATTGACTATGAATTGGGGTCCTAATTCAACCAAACAAAAAAATTGACCTTTCAGGCCAAATCTCCTTGGCTGCTGCCTAGGGCTCCGAAGCGATTTCGTAATTCACTCATATTTCTCTCTAACAAGCTCTAATTTTTTTGAAACTTTTCCCATCTCAATAATATTATATAGGGCTATTATTGACCATGAATTGGGGTCCTAATTCAACCAAACAAAAAAATTGACCTTTCATGCCAAATCTACTAGGCAGCTGCCTTGGGCTCCGAAGCGATCTCGTAATTCACTCATATTTCTCACTAACAAGCTCTAATTTTTCTGAACCTTTTACCATCTCAATAATATTATATAGGGATATTATTGACCATGAATTGGTTTCCTAATTCAACCAAACAAAAAAATTGACCTTTCAGGCCAAATCTCCTTGGCTGCTGCCTAGGGCTACGAAGCGATTTCGTAATTCACTCATATTTCTCTCTAACAAGCTCTAATTTTTTTGAAACTTTTCCCATCTCAATAATATTATATAGGGCTATTATTGACCATGAATTGGGGTCCTAATTCAACCAAACAAAAAAATTGACCTTTCATGCCAAATCTCCTAGGCAGCTGCCTTGGGCTCCGAAGCGATCTCGTAATTCACTCATATTTCTCACTAACAAGCTCTAATTTTTTTGAAACTTTTCCCATCACAATAATATTATATAGGGATATTATTGACTATGAATTGGGGTCCTAATTCAACCAAACAAAAAAATTGACCTTTCAGGCCAAATCTCCTTGGCTGCTGCCTAGGGCTCCGAAGCGATTTCGTAATTCACTCATATTTCTCTCTAACAAGCTCTAATTTTTTTGAAACTTTTCCCATCTCAATAATATTATATAGGGCTATTATTGACCATGAATTGGGGTCCTAATTCAACCAAACAAAAAAATTGACCTTTCATGCCAAATCTCCTAGGCAGCTGCCTTGGGCTCCGAAGCGATCTCGTAATTCACTCATATTTCTCACTAACAAGTTCTAATTTTTCTGAACCTTTTACCATCTCAATAATATTATATAGGGATATTATTGACCATGAATTGGTTTCCTAATTCAACCAAACAAAAAAATTGACCTTTCAGGCCAAATCTCCTTCGCTGCTGCCTAGGGCTCCGAAGCGATTTCGTAATTCACTCATATTTCTCTCTAACAAGCTCTAATTTTTTTGAAACTTTTCCCATCTCAATAATATTATATAGGGCAATTATTGACCATGAATTGGGGTCCTAATTCAACCAAACAAAAAAATTGACCTTTCATGCCAAATCTCCTAGGCAGCTGCCTTGGGCTCCGAAGCGATCTCGTAATTCACTCATATTTCTCACTAACAAGCTCTAATTTTTCTGAACCTTTTACCATCTCAATAATATTATATAGGGCTATTATTGACCATGAATTGGTTTCCTAATTCAACCAAACAAAAAAATTGACCTTTCAGGACAAACCTCCTAGGCAGCTGCCTAGGGCTCCGAAGCGATTTCGTAATTCACTCATATTTTTCTCTAACAAGCTCTAATTTTCTTGAACCTTTTCCCATCTCAATAATATTATATAGGGCTATTATTGACTATGAATTGCGGTCCTAATTCATGCAAACAAAAAAATTGCCCTTTCAGGCCAAATCTCCTAGGCAGCTGCTTAGGGCTCCGAAGCAAATTCGTAATTCACTCAAATTTCTCTCTAACAAGTTCTAATTTTTTTGAATCTTTTCCCATCTAAATAATATTATATAGGGCTATTATTGACCATGAATTTGGGTCCTAATTCAACCAAACAAAAAAATTGACCTTTCTGGCCAAATCTCCTAGGCAGCTGCCTAGGGCTCCGAAGCGTTCTCGTAATTCACTCATATTTCTCTCTAACAAGCTCTAATTTTTTTGAACCTTTTCCCATCTCAATAATATTATATAGGTCTATTATTGACTAAGAATTGCGGTCCAAATTCATCCAAACCAAAAAATTGACCTTTCAGTCCAAATCTCCTAGGCAGCTGCCTAGGGCACCGAAGTGATCTCGTAATTCACTCATATTTCTCTCTAACAAGCTCTAATTTTTTTGAACCTTTTCCCATCTCAATATTATTATATAGGGCTATTGTTGACCATGAATTGGGGTCCTAATTTAACCAAACAAAAAAATTGACCTTTCAGGCCAAATCTTTTAGGCAGCTGCCTAGGGCTCCGAAGCGATCTCGTAATTCACTCATATTTCTCTCTAACATGCTCTAATTTTTTTGAACCTTTTCCCATCTCAATAATATTATATAGCGCTATTATTGACCATGAATTGGGGACCTAATTCAACCAAACAAAATAATTGACCTTTCAGGCCAAATCTCCTAGGCAGCAGCCTAGGGCTCCGAAGCGATTTCGTAATTCACTCATATTTCTCTCTAACAAGCTCTAATTTTTTTGAACCTTTTCCCATCTCAATAATATTATATAGGGCTATTATTGACAATGAATTGGGGTCCTAAATCAACCAAACAAAAAAATTGTCCTTTCAGGCAAAATCTCCTACGCAGCTGCGTAGGGCTCCGAAGCGATCTCGTAATTCTCTCAAATTTCTCTTTAACAAGATCTAACTTTTTTGAACCTTTTCCCATCTCAATAATATTATATAGGGCTATTATTGACCATGAATATGGGTCCTAATTCAACCAAACAAAAAAATTGACCGTTCAGGCCAAATCTCCTAAGCAGCAGCCTAGGGCTCCGAAGCGATCTCGTAATTCACTCATATTTCTCTTTAACAAGCTCTAATTTTTTTGAACCTTTTCCCATCTCAATATTATTATATAGGGCTATTATTGACCATGAATTGGGGTTCTAATTTAACCAAAAAAAAAAATTGACCTTTCAGGCCAAATCTCCTAGGCAGCTGCCTAGGGCTCCGTAGCGATCTCGTAATTCACTCATATTTCTCTCTAACATGCTCTCATTGAACCTTTTCAAACCTCAATAATATTATATAGCGCTATTATTGACCATGAATTTGGATCCAAATTCATCCAAACAAAAAAATTGACCTTTCAGGCCAAATCTCCTTGGCAGCTGCCTAGGGCTCCGAAGCGATCTCGTAATTCACTCATATTTCTCCCTAACAAGCTCTAATTATTTTGAATCTTTTCCCATCTAAATAATATTATATAGGGCTATTATTGACCATGAATTGGGGTCCTAATTCAACCAAACAAAATAATTGACCTTTCAGGCCAAATCTCCTAGGCAGCTGCCTAGGGCTCCGAAGCGATTTCGTAATTCACTCATCTTTCTCTCTAACAAGCTCTAATTTTTTTGAACCTTTTCCCATCTCAATAATATTTTATAGGGCTATTATTGACCATGAATTGCGGTCCTAATTCAACCAAACAAAAAAATTGACCTTTCAGGCGAAATCTCCGAGGCAGCTGCCTAGGGCACCGAAGAGTTCTCGTAATTCACTCATATTTCTCTCTAACAAGCTCTAATTTTTTTGAACCTTTTCCCATCTCAATAATATTATATAGGGCAATTATTGACTATGAATTGCGGTCCTAATTCTACCAAACAAAAAAATTGACCTTTCAGGCAAAATCTCCTACACAGCTGCCTAGGGCTCCGAAGAGATCTCGTAATTCTCTCAAATTTTTCTTTAACAAGCTCTAATTTTTTTGAAACTTTTCCCATCTCAATAATATTATATAGGGCTATTATTGACCATAAATTGGGGTCCTAATTCAACCAAACAAAAAAATTGACCTTTCATGCCAAATCTCCTAGGAAGCTGCCTTGGGCTTCGAAGCGATCTCGTAATTCACTAATATTTCTCACTAACAAGCTCTAATTTTTCTGAACCTTTTCCCATTTCAATAATATTATATAGGGCTATTATTGACCATGAATTGGTTTCCTAATTCAACCAAACAAAAAAATTGACCTTTCAGGCCAAATCTCCTAGGCAGCAGCCTAGGGCTCCGAAACGATTTCGTAATTCACTCATATTTCTCTCTAACAAGCTCTAATTTTTTTGAACCTTTTCCCATCTCAATAATATATTATAGGGCTATTATTGACTATGAATTGGGGTCCTAATTCAACCAAACAAAAAAATTGTCCTTTCAGGCAAAATCTCCTACGCAGCTGCGTAGGGCTCCGAAGCGATCTCGTAATTCTCTCAAATTTCTCTTTAACAAGATCTAACTTTTTTGAACCTTTTCCCATCTCAATAATATTATATAGGGCTATTATTGACCATGAATATGGGTCCTAATTCAACCAAACAAAAAAATTGACCGTTCAGGCCAAATCTCCTAAGCAGCAGCCTAGGGCTCCGAAGCGATCTCGTAATTCACTCATATTTCTCTTTAACAAGCTCTAATTTTTTTGAACCTTTTCCCATCTCAATATTATTATATAGGGCTATTATTGACCATGAATTGGGGTTCTAATTTAACCAAAAAAAAAAATTGACCTTTCAGGCCAAATCTCCTAGGCAGCTGCCTAGGGCTCCGTAGCGATCTCGTAATTCACTCATATTTCTCTCTAACATGCTCTCATTGAACCTTTTCAAACCTCAATAATATTATATAGCGCTATTATTGACCATGAATTTGGATCCAAATTCATCCAAACAAAAAAATTGACCTTTCAGGCCAAATCTCCTTGGCAGCTGCCTAGGGCTCCGAAGCGATCTCGTAATTCACTCATATTTCTCCCTAACAAGCTCTAATTATTTTGAATCTTTTCCCATCTAAATAATATTATATAGGGCTATTATTGACCATGAATTGGGGTCCTAATTCAACCAAACAAAATAATTGACCTTTCAGGCCAAATCTCCTAGGCAGCTGCCTAGGGCTCCGAAGCGATTTCGTAATTCACTCATCTTTCTCTCTAACAAGCTCTAATTTTTTTGAACCTTTTCCCATCTCAATAATATTTTATAGGGCTATTATTGACCATGAATTGCGGTCCTAATTCAACCAAACAAAAAAATTGACCTTTCAGGCGAAATCTCCGAGGCAGCTGCCTAGGGCACCGAAGAGTTCTCGTAATTCACTCATATTTCTCTCTAACAAGCTCTAATTTTTTTGAACCTTTTCCCATCTCAATAATATTATATAGGGCAATTATTGACTATGAATTGCGGTCCTAATTCTACCAAACAAAAAAATTGACCTTTCAGGCAAAATCTCCTACACAGCTGCCTAGGGCTCCGAAGAGATCTCGTAATTCTCTCAAATTTTTCTTTAACAAGCTCTAATTTTTTTGAAACTTTTCCCATCTCAATAATATTATATAGGGCTATTATTGACCATAAATTGGGGTCCTAATTCAACCAAACAAAAAAATTGACCTTTCATGCCAAATCTCCTAGGAAGCTGCCTTGGGCTTCGAAGCGATCTCGTAATTCACTAATATTTCTCACTAACAAGCTCTAATTTTTCTGAACCTTTTCCCATTTCAATAATATTATATAGGGCTATTATTGACCATGAATTGGTTTCCTAATTCAACCAAACAAAAAAATTGACCTTTCAGGCCAAATCTCCTAGGCAGCAGCCTAGGGCTCCGAAACGATTTCGTAATTCACTCATATTTCTCTCTAACAAGCTCTAATTTTTTTGAACCTTTTCCCATCTCAATAATATATTATAGGGCTATTATTGACTATGAATTGGGGTCCTAATTCAACCAAACTAAAAAATTGACCATTCAGGCCAAATCTCTTACGCAGCTGCCTAGGGCTCCGAAGCGATCTCGTAATTCACTCATATTTTTCTCTAACAAGCTCTAATTTTTTTGAACCTTTTTCCATCTCAATAATATTATATAGGGCTATTATTTACCATGAATTGGGGTCCTAATTCAACCAAACTAAACAATTGACCTTTCAGGCCAAATCTCCTAGGCAGCTGCCTAGGGCTCCGAAGTGATCTCGTAATTCACTCATATTTATCTCTAACAAGCTCTAATTTTTTTGAACCTTTTCCCATCTCAATAATATTATATAGGTCTATTATTGTCCTTGAATTGGGGTCCTAATTTAACCAAACAATAAAATTGACCTTTCAGGCCAAATCTCCTAGGCAGCTCCCTAGGGCTCAGAAGCGATCTCGTAATTCGCTCATATTTCTCCCTAACAAGCTCTATTTTTTTTGAACATTTTCCCATCTCAATAATATTATATAGGGCTATTATTTACCATGAATTGGGGTCCTAATTCAACCAAACAAAAAAATTGACCTTTCAGTCCAAATCTCCTAGGCAGCTGCCTAGGGCTCCGAAGAGATTTCGTAATTCACTCATATTTCTCTCTAACAAGCACTAATTTTTTTGAAACTTTTCCCATCACAATAATATTATATAGGGATATTATAGACTATGAATTGGGGTCCTAATTCAACCAAACAAAAAAATTGACCTTTCAGGCCAAATCTCCTAGGCAGCTGCCTAGGTCTCCGAAGCGATTTCGTAATTCAATCATATTTCTCTCTAACAAGCTCTAATTTTTTTGAAACTTTTCCCATCTCAATAATATTATATAGGGCTATTATTGACCATGAAATGGGGTCCTAATTCAACCAAACAAAAAATTGCCCTTTCAGGCCAAACCTTCTAGGCAGCTGCCTAGGGCTCCGAAGCAATTTCGTAATTCACTCATATTTTTCTCTAACAAGCTCTAATTTTTTTGAACCTTTTCCCATCTCAATAATATTATATAGGGCTATTATTTACCATGAATTGGGGTCCTAATTCAACCAAACAAAAAAATTGACCTTTCAGGCCTAATCTCCTAGGCAGCTGCCTAGGGCTCCGTAGCGATTTCGTAATTCACTCATATTTCTCTCTAACAAGATCTAATTTTTTTGAAACTTTTCCCATCACAATAATATTATATAGGGCTATTATTGACTATGAATTGGGGTCCTAATTCAACCAAACAAAAAATTGACCTTTCAGGCCAAATCTCCTTGGCTGCTGCCTAGGGCTCCGAAGCGATTTCGTAATTCACTCATATTTCTCTCTAACAAGCTCTAATTTTTTTGAAACTTTTCCCATCTCAATAATATTATATAGGGCTATTATTGACCATGAATTGGGGTCCTAATTCAACCAAACAAAAAAATTGACCTTTCATGCCAAATCTCCTAGGCAGCTGCCTTGGGCTCCGAAGCGATCTCGTAATTCACTCATATTTATCCCTAACAAGCTCTAATTTTTCTGAACCTTTTACCATCTCAATAATATTATATAGGGCTATTATTGACCATGAATTGGTTTCCTAATTCAACCAAACAAAAAAATTGACCTTTCAGGACAAACCTCCTAGGCAGCTGCCTAGGGCTCCGAAGCGATTTCGTAATTCACTCATATTTTTCTCTAACAAGCTCTAATTTTCTTGAACCTTTTCCCATCTCTATAATATTATATAGGGCTATTATTGACTATGAATTGCGGTCCTAATTCATCCAAACAAAAAAATTGCCCTTTCAGGCCAAATCTCCTAGGCAGCTGCTTAGGGCTCCGAAGCAAATTCGTAATTCACTCATATTTCTCTCTAACAAGCTCTAATTTTTTTGAATCTTTTCCCATCTATATAATATTATATAGGGCTATTATTGACCATGAATTTGGGTCTTAATTCAACCAAACAAAATAATTGACCTTTCAGGCCAAATCTCCTACGCAGCTGCCTAGGGCTCCGAAGCGATTTCGTAATTCACTCATATTTCTCTCTAACAAGCTCTAATTTCTTTGAACCTTTTCCCATTTCAATATTATTATATAGGGCAATTATTGACGATGAATTGGGGTCCTAATTCAACTAAACAAAAAAATTGACCTTTCAGGCCAAATCTCCTAGGCAGCTGCCTAGGGCTCCGAAGAGATCTCGTAATTCACTCATATTTCTCTCTAACAAGCTCTAATTTTTTTGAACCTTTTCCCATCTCCATAATATTATATAGGGCTATTATTGACCATGAATTGGGGTCCTAATTTAACTAAACAAAAAAATTGACCTTTCAGGCCATATCTCCTAGGCAGCTGCCTAGGGCTACGAAGCGATCTCGTAATTCACTCATATTTCTCCCTAACAAGCTCTAATTGAACCTTTTCACACCTCAATAATATTTTACAGGGCTATTATTGGCCATGAATTGGGGTCCTATTTCAACCAAACAAAATAATTGACCTTTCAGGCCAAATCTCCTAGGCAGCTGCCTAGGGCTCCGAAGCGATTTCGTAATTCACTCATCTTTCTCTCTAACAAGCTCTAATTTTTTTGAACCTTTTCCCATCTCAATAATATTATATAGGGCTATTATTTACCATGAATTGGGGTCCTAATTCAACCAAACAAAAAAATTGACCTTTCAGGCCTAATCTCCTAGGCAGCTGCCTAGGGCTCCGTTGCGATTTCGTAATTCACTCATATTTCTCTCTAACAAGATCTAATTTTTTTGAAACTTTTCCCATCACAATAATATTATATAGGGCTATTATTGACTATGAATTGGGGTCCTAATTCAACCAAACAAAAAATTGACCTTTCAGGCCAAATCTCCTTGGCTGCTGCCTAGGGCTCCGAAGCGATTTCGTAATTCACTCATATTTCTCTCTAACAAGCTCTAATTTTTTTGAAACTTTTCCCATCTCAATAATATTATATAGGGCTATTATTGACCATGAATTGGGGTCCTAATTCAACCAAACAAAAAAATTGACCTTTCATGCCAAATCTCCTAGGCAGCTGCCTTGGGCTCCGAAGCGATCTCGTAATTCACTCATATTTATCACTAACAAGCTCTAATTTTTCTGAACCTTTTACCATCTCAATAATATTATATAGGGCTATTATTGACCATGAATTGGTTTCCTAATTCAACCAAACAAAAAAATTGACCTTTCAGGACAAACCTCCTAGGCAGCTGCCTAGGGCTCCGAAGCGATTTCATAATTCACTCATAATTTTCTCTAACAAGCTCTAATTTTCTTGAACCTTTTCCCATCTCTATAATATTATATAGGGCTATTATTGACTATGAATTGCGGTCCTAATTCATCCAAACAAAAAAATTGCCCTTTCAGGCCAAATCTCCTAGGCAGCTGCTTAGGGCTCCGAAGCAAATTCGTAATTCACTCATATTTCTCTCTAACAAGCTCTAATTTTTTTGAATCTTTTCCCATCTAAATAATATTATATAGGGCTATTATTGACCATGAATTTGGGTCCTAATTCAACCAAACAAAATAATTGACCTTTCAGGCCAAATCTCCTACGCAGCTGCCTAGGGCTCCGAAGCGATTTCGTAATTCACTCATATTTCTCTCTAACAAGCTCTAATTTCTTTGAACCTTTTCCCATTTCAATATTATTATATAGGGCAATTATTGACGATGAATTGGGGTCCTAATTCAACTAAACAAAAAAATTGACCTTTCAGGCCAAATCTCCTAGGCAGCTGCCTAGGGCCCCGAAGAGATCTCGTAATTCACTCATATTTCTCTCTAACAAGCTCTAATTTTTTTGAACCTTTTCCCATCTCCATAATATTATATAGGGCTATTATTGACCATGAATTGGGGTCCTAATTTAACTAAACAAAAAAATTGACCTTTCAGGCCATATCTCCTAGGCAGCTGCCTAGGGCTCCGAAGCGATCTCGTAATTCACTCATATTTCTCCCTAACAAGCTCTAATTGAACCTTTTCACACCTCAATAATATTTTACAGGGCTATTATTGGCCATGAATTGGGATCCTAATTCATCCAAACAAAAAAATTGACCTTTCAGGCCAAATCTCCTTGGCTGCTGCCTAGGGCTCCGAAGCGATTTCGTAATTCACTCATATTTCTCTCTTACAAGCTCTAATTTTTTTTGAAACTTTTCCCATCTCAATAATATTATATAGGGCTATTATTGACCATGAATTGGGGTCCTAATTCAACCAAACAAAAAAATTGACCTTTCAGGCCAAACCACCTAGGCAGCTGCCTAGGGCTCCGAAGCAATTTCGTAATTCACTCATATTTTTCTCTTACTAGCTCTAATTTTTTGGAACCTTTTCCCATCTCAATAATATTATATAGAGCTATTGTTTACCATGAATTGGGGTCCTAATTCAACCAAACTAATAAATTGACCTTTCAGGCCAAATCTCCTAGGCAGCTGCCTAGGGCTCCGAAGTGATCTCGTAATTCACTCATATTTCTCTCTAACAAGCTCTAATTTTTTTGAACCTTTTCCCATCTCAATAATATTATATAGGGCTATTATTGACCATGAATTGGGGTCCTAATTTAACCAAACAAAAAAATTGACCTTTCAGGCCAAATCTCCTAGGCAGCATCCTAGGGCTCCGAAGCGATCTCGTAATTCACTCATATTTCTCCCTAACAAGCTCTATTTTTTTTTAACCTTTTCCCAACTCTATAATATTATATAGGGCTATTATATACCATGAATTGCGGTCCTAATTCAACCAAACAGAAAAATTGACCTGTCAGTCCAAATCTCCTACGTAGCTGCCTAGGGCTCCGAAGCGATTTCGTAATTCACTCATAGTTTTCTCTAACTAGCTCTAATTTTTTGGAACCTTTTCCCATCTCAATAATATTATATAGAGCTATTGTTTACCATGAATTGGGGTCCTAATTCAACCAAACTAATAAATTGACCTTTCGGTCCAAATCTCCTAGGCAGCTGCCTAGGGCTCCGAAGCGATTTCGTAATTCACTCATATTTCTCTCTAACAAGCTCGAATTTTTTTGAAACTTTTTCCATCACAATAATATTATATAGGGCAATTATATACTATGAATTGGGGTCCTAATTCAACCAAACAAAAAATTGACCTTTCAGGCCAAAACTCCTAGGCAGCTGCCTAGGGCTCCGAAGCAATTTCGTAATTCACTCATATTTTTCTCTAACTAGCTCTAATTTTTTGGAACCTTTTCCCATCTCAATAATATTATATAGAGCTATTGTTTACCATGAATTGGGGTCCTAATTCAACCAAACTAATAAATTGACCTTTCAGGCCAAATCTCCTAAGCAGCTGCCTTGGGCTCCGAAGCGATCTCGTAATTCACTCATATTTCTCACTAACAAGCTCTAATTTTTCTGAACCTTTTACCATCTCAATAATATCATATAGGGCTATTATTGACCATGAATTGGTTTCCTCATTCAACCAAACAAAAAAATTGACCTTTCAGTCCAAATCTCCTAGGCAGCTGCCTAGGGCTCCGAAGCGATTTCGTAATTCACTCATATTTCTCTCTAACAAGCTCTAATTTTTTTGAACCTTTTCCCATCTCAATAATATTATATAGGGATATTATTGACTATGAATTGGGGTCCTAAATCAACCAAACAAAAAAATTGACCTTTCAGGCCAAACCTCTTAGGCAGCTGCCTAGGGCTCCGAAGCAATTTCGTAATTCGCTCATATTTTTCTCTAACAAGCTCTAATTTTTTTGAACCTTTTTCCATCTCAATAATATTATATAGGGCTATTATTTACCATGAATTGGGGTCCTAATTCAACCAAACTAAAAAATTGACCATTCAGGCCAAATCTCCTAGGCAGCAGCCTAAGGCTCCGAAGTGAACTCGTAATTCACTCATATTTCTCTCTAACAAGCTCTAATTTTTTTGAACCTTTTCCCATCTCAATAATATTATATAGGGCTATTATTGTCCATGAATTGGGGTACTAATTTAACCAAACAAAAAAATTGACCTTTCAGACGAAATCTCCTAGGCTGCTGCCTAGGGCTCAGAAGCGATCTCGTAATTCACTCATATTTCTCCCTAACATGCTCTATTTTTTTTGAACATTTTCCCATCTCAATAATATTATATAGGGCTATTATTTACCATGAATTGGGGTCCTAATTCAACCATACAAAAAATTGACCTTTCGGGCCAAACCTCCTAGGCAGCTGCCTAGGGCTCCGAAGCAATTTCGTAATTCACTCATATTTTTCTCTAACAAGCTCTAATTTTTTTGAACCTTTTCCCATCTCAATAATATTATATAGGGCTATTATTTACCATGAATTGGGGTCCTAATTCAACCAAACAAAAAAATTGACCTTTTGAGGCCTAATCTCCTAGGCAGCTGCCTAGGGCTCCGTAGCGATTTCGTAATTCACTCATATTTCCCTCTAACAAGCTCTAATTTTTTTGAAACTTTTCCCATCACAATAATATTATAAAGGGATATTATTGACTATGAATTGGGGTCCTAATTCAACCAAACAAAAAAATTGACCTTTCAGGCCAAATCTCCTTGGCTGCTGCCTAGGGCTCCGAAGCGATTTCGTAATTCACTCAAATTTCTCTCTAACAAGCTCTAATTTTTTTGAAACTTTTCCCATCTCAATAATATTATATAGGGCTATTATTGACCATGAATTGGGGTCCTAGTTCAACCAAACAAAAAAATTGACCTTTCATGCCAAATCTCCTAGGCAGCTGCCTTGGGCTCCGAAGCGATCTCGTAATTCACTCATATTTCTCACTAACAAGCTCTAATTTTTCTGAACCTTTTACCATCTCAATAATATTATATAGGGCAATTATTGACCATGAATTGGGGTCCTAATTCAACTAAAAAAAAAATTGACCTTTCAGGCCAAACCTCCTAGGCAGCTGCCTAGGGTTCCGAACCAATTTCGTAATTCACTAATATTTTTGTCTAACAAGCTCTAATTTTTTTGAACCTTTTCCCATCTCAATAATATTATATAGGGCTATTATATACCATGAATTGGGGTCCTAATTCAACCAAACAAAAAAATTGACCTTTCAGTCCAAATCTCCTACGCAGCTGCCTAGGGCTACGAAGCGATTTCGTAATTCACTCATATTTCTCTCTAACAAGCTCTAATTTTTTTGAAACTTTTCCCATCACAATAATATTATATAGGGCTATTATAGACTATGAATTTGGGTCCTAATTCAACCAAACAAAAAAATTGACCTTTCAAGCCAAATCTCCTAGGCAGCGGCCTAGGGCTCCGTAGCGATTTCGTAATTCAATCATATTTCTCTCTAACAAGCTCTAATTTTTTTGAAACTTTTCTCATCTCTATAATATTATATAGGGCTATTATTGACCATGAATTGGGGTCCTAATTCAACCATACAAAAAATTGACCTTTCGGGCCAAACCTCCTAGGCAGCTGCCTAGGGCTCCGAAGCAATTTCGTAATTCACTCATATTTTTCTCTAACAAGCTCTAATTTTTTTGAAACTTTTCCCATCACAATAATATTATAAAGGGCTATTATTGACTATGAATTGGGGTCCTAATTCAAACAAACAAAAAAATTGACCTTTCAGGCCAAATCTCCTTGGCTGCTGCCTAGGGCTCCGAAGCGATTTCGTAATTCACTCAAATTTCTCTCTAACAAGCTCTAATTTTTTTGAAACTTTTCCCATCTCAATAATATTATATAGGGCTATTATTGACCATGAATTGGGGTCCTAGTTCAACCAAACAAAAAAATTGACCTTTCATGCCAAATCTCCTAGGCAGCTGCCTTGGGCTCCGAAGCGATCTCGTAATTCACTCATATTTCTCACTAACAAGCTCTAATTTTTCTGAACCTTTTACCATCTCAATAATATCATATAGGGCTATTATTGACCATGAATTGGTTTCCTAATTCAACCAAACAAAAAAATTGACCTTTCAGTCCAAATCTCCTAGGCAGCTGCCTAGGGCTCCGAAGCGATTTCGTAATTCACTCATATTTCTCTCTAACAAGCTCTAATTTTTCTGAAACTTTTCCCATCTCAATAATATTATATAGGGCTATTATTGACCATGAATTGGGGTCCTAGTTCAACCAAACAAAAAAATTGACCTTTCATGCCAAATCTCCTTGGCAGCTGCCTTGGGCTCCGAAGCGATCTCGTAATTCACTCATATTTCTCTCTAACAAGCTCTAATTTTTTTGAACCTTTTTCCATCTCAATAATATTATATAGGGCTATTATTTACCATGAATTGGGGTCCTAATTCAACCAAACTAAAAAATTGACCTTTCAGGCCAAATCTCCTAGGCAGCTGCCTAAGGCTCCGAAGTGACCTCGTAATTCACTCATATTTCTCTCTAACAAGCTCTAATTTTTTTGAACCTTTTCCCATCTCAATAATATTATATAGGGCTATTATTGTCCATGAATTGGGGTACTAATTTAACCAAACAAAAAAATTGACCTTTCAGACCAAATCTCCTAGGCTGCTGCCTAGGGCTCAGAAGCGATCTCGTAATTCACTCATATTTCTCCCTAACAAGCTCTATTTTTTTTGAACATTTTCCCATCTCAATAATATTATATAGGGCTATTATTTACCATGAATTGGGGTCCTAATTCAACCAATAAAAAAAATTGACCTTTCAGTCAAAATCTCCTAGGCAGCTGCCTTGGGCTCCGAAGCGATTTCGTAATTCACTCATATTTCTCTCTAACAAGCTCTAATTTTTTTGAAACTATTCCCATCACAATAATATTATATAGGGCTATTATAGACTATGAATTGGGGTCCTAATTCAACCAAACAAAAAAATTAACCTTTCAGGCCAAATCTCCTAGGCAGCTGCCTAGGGCTCCGAAGCGATTTCGTAATTCAATCATATTTCTCTCTAACAAGCTCTAATTTTTTTGAAACTTTTCCCATCTCAATAATATTATATAGGGCTATTATTGACCATGAATTGGGGTCCTAATTCAACTAAAAAAAAAAATTGACCTTTCAGGCCAAACCTCCTAGGCAGCTGCCTAGGGCTCCGAAACAATTTCGTAATTCACTAATATTTTTGTCTAACAAGCTCTAATTTTTTTGAACCTTTTCCCATCTCAATAATATTATATAGGGCTATTATTTACCATGAATTGGGGTCCTAATTCAACCTAACAAAAAAATTGACCTTTCAGACCTAATCTCCTAGGCAGCTGCCTAAGGCTCCGTAGCGATTTCGTAATTCACTCATATTTCTCTAAAACAAGCTCTAATTTTTTTGAAACTTTTCCCATCACAATAATATTATATAGGGCTATTATAGACTATGAATTGGGGTCCTAATTCAACCAAACAAAAAAATTGACCTTTCAGGCCAAATCTCCTAGGCCGCTGCCTAGGGCTCCGAAGCGATTTCGTAATTCAATCATATTTCTCTCTAACAAGCTCTAATTTTTTTGACACTTTTCCCATCTCAATAAAATTATATAGGGTTATTATTGACCATGAATTGGGGTCCTAATTCAACCATACAAAAAATTGACCTTTCGGGCCAAACCTCCTAGGCAGCTGCCTAGGGCTCCGAAGCAATTTCGTTATTCACTCATATTTTTCTGTAACAAGCTCTAATTTTTTTGACCCTTTTCCCATCTCAATAATATTATATAGGGCTATTATTTACCATGAATTGGGGTCCTAATTCAACCAAACAAAAAAATTGACCTGTTGAGGCCTAATCTCCTAGGCTGCTGCCTAGGGCTCCGTAGCGATTTCGTAATTCACTCATATTTCCCTCTAACAAGCTCTAATTTTTTTGAAACTTTCCCCATCACAATAATATTATAAAGGGCTATTATTGACTATGAATTGGGGTCCTAATTCAACCAAACAAAAAAATTGACCTTTCAGGCCAAACCTCCTAGGCAGCTGCCTAGGGCTTTGAAGCAATTTCGTAATTCGCTCATATTTTTCTCTAACAAGCTCTAATTTTTTTGAACCTTTTGCCATCTCAATAATATTATATAGGGCTATTATTGACCATGAATTGGGGTCCTAGTTCAACCAAACAAAAAAATTGACCTTTCATGCCAAATCTCCTAGGCAGCTGCCTTGGGCTCCGAAGCGATCTCGTAATTCACTCATATTTCTCACTAACAAGCTCTAATTTTTCTGAACCTTTTACCATCTCAATAATATCATATAGGGCTATTATTGACCATGAATTGGTTTCCTAATTCAACCAAACAAAAAAATTGACCTTTCACTCCAAATCTCCTAGGCAGCTGCCTAAGGCTCCGAAGCGATTTCGTAATTCACTCATATTTCTCTCTAACAAGCTCTAATTTTTTTGAACCTTTTCCCATCTCAATAATATTATATAGGGCTATTATTGACTATGAATTGGGGTCCTAAATCAACCAAACAAAAAAATTGACCTTTCAGGCCAAACCTCTTAGGCAGCTGCCTAGGGCTCCGAAGCAATTTCGTAATTCGCTCATATTTTTCTCTAACAAGCTCTAATTTTTTTGAACCTTTTTCCATCTCAATAATATTATATAGGGCTATTATTTACCATGAATTGGGGTCCTAATTCAACCAAACTAAAAAATTGACCTTTCAGGCCAAATCTCCTAGGCAGCTGCCTAAGGCTCCGAAGTGACCTCGTAATTCACTCATATTTCTCTCTAACAAGCTCTAATTTTTTTGAACCTTTTCCCATCTCAATAATATTATATAGGGCTATTATTGTCCATGAATTGGGGTACTAATTTAACCAAACAAAAAAATTGACCTTTCAGACCAAATCTCCTAGGCTGCTGCCTAGGGCTTAGAAGCGATCTCGTAATTCACTCATATTTCTCCCTAACAAGCTCTATTTTTTTTGAACATTTTCCCATCATAATAATATTATATAGGGCTATTATTTACCATGAATTGGGGTCCTAATTCAACCAATAAAAAAAATTGACCTTTCAGTCAAAATCTCCTAGGCAGCTGCCTAGGGCTCCGAAGCAATTTCGTAATTCACTCATATTTTTCTCTAACTAGATCTAATTTTTTGGAACCTTTTCCCATCTCAATAATATTATATAGAGCTATTGTTTACCATGAATTGGGGTCCTAATTCAACCAAACTAATAAATTGACCTTTCAGGCCAAATCTCCTAGGCAGCTGCCTAGGGCTCCGAAGTGATCTCGTAATTCACTCATATTTCTCCCTAACAAGCTCTAATTTTTTTGAACCTTTTCCCATCTCAATAATATTATATAGGGCTATTATTGACCATGAATTGGGGTCCAAATTTAACCAAACAAAAAAATTGACCTTTCAGGCCAAATCTCCTAGGCAACATCCTAGGGCTCCGAAGCGATCTCGTAATTCACTCATATTTCTCCCTAACAAGCTCTATTTTTTTTTAACCTTTTCCCAACTCTATAATATTATATAGGGCTATTATATACCATGAATTGGGGTCCTAATTCAACCAAACAAAAAAATTGACCTTTCAGTCCAAATCTCCTACGCAGCTGCCTAGGGCTACGAAGCGATTTCGAAATTCACTCATATTTCTCTCTAACAAGCTCTAATTTTTTTGAAACTTTTCCCATCACAATAATATTATATAGGGCTATTATAGACTATGAATTTGGGTCCTAATTCAACCAAACAAAAAAATTGACCTTTCAGACCAAATCTCCTAGGCAGATGCCTAGGGCACCGAAGAGATCTCGTAATTCACTCATATTTCTCTCTAACAATCTCTAATTTTTTTGACCCTTTTCCCATCTCAATAATATTATATACGGCTATTATTGACCATGAATTGGGGTCCTAATTCAATCAAACAAAAAAATTGACCTTTCTGGCCAAATCTCCTAGGCAGCTGCCTAGGGCTCCGAAGCGTTCTCGTAATTCTCTCATATTTCTCTCTAACAAGCTCTAATTTTTTTGAACCTTTTCCCATCTCAATAATATTTTATAGGGCTATTATTGACTAAGAATTGCGGACCTAATTCATCCAAACAAAAAAATTGACCTACCAGGCCAAATCTCCTAGGCAGCTGCCTAGGGCTCCGAAGCGATCTCGTAATTCACTCATATTTCTCTCTAACAAGCTCTAATTTTTTTGAACCTTTTCCCATCAGAATATTATTATATAGGGCTATTATTGACCATGAATTGGGGTCCTAATTTAACCAAACAAAAAAATTGACCTTTCAGGCCAAATCTCCTAGGCCGCTGCCTAGGGCTCCGAAGCGATCTCGTAATTCACTCATATTTCTCCCTAACAAGCTCTAATTGAACCTTTTCACACTTCAATAATATTTTATAGGGCTATTATAGACCATGAATTGGGATCCTAATTCATCCAAACAAAAAAATTGACCTTTCACGCCAAATCTCCTTGGCAGCTGCCTAGGGCTCCGAAGCGTTTTCGTAATTCACTCATATTTCTATTTAACATTCTCTAAGTTTTTTTGAACCTTTTCCCATCTCAATAATATTATATAGGGCTGTTATTGACTATGAATTGGGGTCCTAATTCAACCAAACAAAAAAATTGACCTTTCAGGCCAAATCTCCTAGGCAGCTGCCTAGGGCTCCGAAGCGATTTCGTAATTCACTCATATTTTTCTCTAACATGCTCTAATATTTTTGAACCTTTTCCCATCTCAATAATATTATATAGGGCTATTATTTACCATGAATTAGGGTCCTAATTCAACCAAACTAAAAAATTGACCTTTCAGGCCAAATCTCCTAGGCAAATGCCTAGGGCACCGAAGTGATCTCGTAATTCACTCATATTTCTCTCTAACAAGTTCTAATTTTTTTGACCCTTTTCCCATCTCAATAATATTATATACGGCTATTATTGACCTTGAATTGGGGTCCTAATTCAATCAAACAAAAAAATTGACCTTTCTGGCCAAATCTCCTAGGCAGCTGCCTAGGGCTCCGAAGCGTTCTCGTAATTCTCTCATATTTCTCTCTAACAATCTCTAATTTTTTTGAACCTTTTCCCATCTCAATAATATTTTATAGGGCTATTATTGACTAAGAATTGCGGTCCTAATTTATCCAAACAAAAAAATTGACCTATCAGGCCAAATCTCCTAGGCAGCTGCCAAGGGCTCCGAAGCGATCTCGTAATTCACTCAAATTTCTCTTTAACAAGCTCTAACTTTTTTGATCCTTTTCCCATCTCAATAATATTATATAGGGCCATTATTGACCATGAATTGGGGTCCTAATTCAACCAAACAAAAAAATTGACCGTTCAGGCCAAATCTCCTAAGCAGCTGCCTAGGGCTCCGAAGCGATCTCGTAATTCACTCATATTTCTCTCTAACAAGCTCTAATTTTTTTGAACCTTTTACCATCTCAATAATATTATATAGGTATATTATTTCCCTTGAATTGGGGTCCTAATTCAACCAAACTAAAAAATTGACCTTTCAGGCCAAATCTCCTAGGCAGCTGCCTAGGGCTCCGAAGTGATCTCGTAATTCACTCATATTTCTCTCTAACAAGCTCTAATTTTTTTGAACCTTTTCCCATCTCAATATTATTATATAGGGCTATTATTGACCATGAATTGGGGTCCTAATTTAACCAAACAAAAAAATTGACCTTTCAGGCCAAATCTCCTAGGCAGCTGCCTAGGGCTCCGAAGCGATCTCGTAATTCACTCATATTTCTCCCTAACAAGACCTAATTGAACCTTTTCACACTTCAATAATATTTTATAGGGCTATTATAGACCATGAATTGGGATCCTAATTCATCCAAACAAAAAAATTGACCTTTCACGCCAAATCTCCTTGGCAGCTGCCTAGGGCTCCGAAGCGATTTCGTAATTCACTCATATTTCTATTTAACATGCTCTAAGTTTTTTTGAACCTTTTCCCATCTCAATAATATTATATACGGCTATTATTGACTATGAATTGGGGTCCTAATTCAACCAAACAAAAAAATTGACCTTTCAGGCCAAATCTCCTAGGCAGCTGCCTAGGGCTCCGAAGCGATTTCGTAATTCACTCATATTTTTCTCTAACAAGCTCTAATATTTTTGAACCTTTTCCCATCTCAATAATATTATATAGGGCTAATATTTACCATGAATTGGGGTCCTAATTCAACCAAACAAAAAAATTGACCTTTCAGGCCAAATCTCCTAGGCAGATGCCTAGGGCACCGAAGTGATCTCGTAATTCCCTCATATTTCTCTCTAACAAGCTCTAATTTTTTTGACCCTTTTCCCATCTCAATAATATTATACACGGCTATTATTGACCATGAATTGGGGTCCTAATTCAATCAAACAAAAAAATTGACCTTTCTGGCCAAATCTCCTAGGCAGATGCCTAGGGCACCGAAGTGATCTCGTAATTCACTCATATTTCTCTCTAACAATCTCTAATTTTTTTGACCCTTTTCCCATCTCAATAATATTATATACGGCTATTATTGACCATGAATTGGGGTCCTAATTCAATCAAACAAAAAAATTGACCTTTCTGGCCAAATCTCCTAGGCAGCTGCCTAGGGCTCCGAAGCGTTCTCGTAATTCTCTCATATTTCTCTCTAACAAGCTCTAATTTTTTTGAACCTTTTCCCATCTCAATAATATTTTATAGGACTATTATTGACTAAGAATTGCGGACCTAATTCATCCAAACAAAAAAATTGACCTACCAGGCCAAATCTCCTAGGCAGCTGCCTAGGGCTCCGAAGCGATCTCGTAATTCACTCATATTTCTCTCTAACAAGCTCTAATTTTTTTGAACCTTTTCCCATCAGAATATTATTATATAGGGCTATTATTGACCAAGAATTGGGGTCCTAATTTAACCAAACAAAAAAATTGACCTTTCAGGCCAAATCTCCTAGGCCGCTGCCTAGGGCTCCGAAGCGATCTCGTAATTCACTCATATTTCTCCCTAACAAGCTCTAATTGAACCTTTTCACACTTCAATAATATTTTATAGGGCTATTATAGACCATGAATTGGGATCCTAATTCATCCCAACAAAAAAATTGACCTTTCACGCCAAATCTCCTTGGCAGCTGCCTAGGGCTCCGAAGCGATTTCGTAATTCACTCATATTTCTATTTAACATGCTCTAAGTATTTTTGAACCTTTTCCCATCTCAATAATATTATATAGGGCTATTATTGACTATGAATTGGGGTCCTAATTCAACCTAACAAAAAAATTGACCTTTCAGGCCAAATCTCCTAGGCAGCTGCCTAGGGCTCCGAAGCGATTTCGTAATTCACTCATATTTTTCTCTAACATGCTCTAATATTTTTGAACCTTTTCCCATCTCAATAATATTATATAGGGCTAATATTTACCATGAATTGGGGTCCTAATTCAACCAAACAAAAAAATTGACCTTTCAGGCCAAATCTCCTAGGCAGATGCCTAGGGCACCGAAGTGATCTCGTAATTCACTCATATTTCTCTCTAACAAGCTCTAATTTTTTTGACCCTTTTCCCATCACAATAATATTATATACGGCTATTATTGACCATGAATTGGGGTCCTAATTCAATCAAACAAAAAAATTGACCTTTCTGGCCAAATCTCCTAGGCAGCTGCATAGGGCTCCGAAGCGTTCTCGTAATTCTCTCATATTTCTCTCTAACAAGCTCTAATTTTTTTGAACCTTTTCCCATCTCAATAATATTTTATAGGGCTAATATTGACAAAGAATTGCGGTCCTAATTCATCCAAACAAAAAAATTGACCTATCAGGCCAAATGTCCTAGGCAGCTGCCTAGTGCTCCGAAGCGATCTCGTAATTCACTCATATTTCTCTCTAACAAGCTCTAATTTTTTTGAACCTTTTCCCATCTCAATATTATTATATAGGGCTATTATTTACCATGAATTGGGGTCCTAATTCAACCAAACTAAAAAATTGATCTTTCAGGCCAAATCTCCTAGGCAGATGCCTAGGGCACCGAAGTGATCTCGTAATTCCCTCATATTTCTCTCTAACAAGCTCTAATTTTTTTGACCCTTTTCCCATCTCAATAATATTATATACGGCTATTATTGACCATGAATTGGGGTCCTAATTCAATCAAACAAAAAAATTGACCTTTCTGGCCAAATATCCTAGGAAGATGCCTAGGGCACCGAAGTGATCTCGTAATTCACTCATATTTCTCTCTAACAATCTCTAATTTTTTTGACCCTTTTCCCATCTCAATAATATTATATACGGCTATTATTGACCATGAATTGGGGTCCTAATTCAATCAAACAAAAAAATTGACCTTTCTGGCCAAATCTCCTAGGCAGCTGCCTAGGGCTCCGAAGCGTTCTCGTAATTCTCTCATATTTCTCTCTAACAAGCTCTAATTTTTTTGAACCTTTTCCCATCTCAATAATATTTTATAGGGCTATTATTGACTAAGAATTGCGGACCTAATTCATCCAAACAAAAAAATTGACCTACCAGGCCAAATCTCCTAGGCAGCTGCCTAGGGCTCCGAAGCGATCTCGTAATTCACTCATATTTCTCTCTAACATGCTCTAATTTTTTTGAACCTTTTCCCATCAGAATATTATTATATAGGGCTATTATTGACCATGAATTGGGGTCCTAATTTAACCAAACAAAAAAATTGACCTTTCAGGCCAAATCTCCTAGGCCGCTGCCTAGGGCTCCGAAGCGATCTCGTAATTCACTCATATTTCTCCCTAACAAGCTCTAATTGAACCTTTTCACACTTCAATAATATTTTATAGGGCTATTATAGACCATGAATTGGGATCCTAATTCATCCAAACAAAAATATTGACCTTTCACGCCAAATCTCCTTGGCAGCTGCCTAGGGCTCCGAAGCGATTTCGTAATTCACTCATATTTCTATTTAACATGCTCTAAGTTTTTTTGAACCTTTTCCCATCTCAATAATATTATATAGGGCTATTATTGACTATGAATTGGGGTCCTAATTCAACCAAACAAAAAAATTGACCTTTCAGGCCAAATCTCCTAGGCAGCTGCCTAGGGCTCCGAAGCGATTTCGTAATTCACTCATATTTTTCTCTAACATGCTCTAATATTTTTGAACCTTTTCCCATCTCAATAATATTATATAGGGCTATTATTTACCATGAATTAGGGTCCTAATTCAACCAAACTAAAAAATTGACCTTTCAGGCCAAATCTCCTAGGCAAATGCCTAGGGCACCGAAGTGATCTCGTAATTCACTCATATTTCTCTCTAACAAGTTCTAATTTTTTTGACCCTTTTCCCATCTCAATAATATTATATACGGCTATTATTGACCTTGAATTGGGGTCCTAATTCAATCAAACAAAAAAATTGACCTTTCTGGCCAAATCTCCTAGGCAGCTGCCTAGGGCTCCGAAGCGTTCTCGTAATTCTCTCATATTTCTCTCTAACAAGCTCTAATTTTTTTGAACCTTTTCCCATCTCAATAATATTTTATAGGGCTATTATTGACTAAGAATTGCGGTCCTAATTTATCCAAACAAAAAAATTGACCTATCAGGCCAAATCTCCTAGGCAGCTGCCAAGGGCTCCGAAGCGATCTCGTAATTCACTCAAATTTCTCTTTAACAAGCTCTAACTTTTTTGAACCTTTTCCCATCTCAATAATATTATATAGGGCCATTATTGACCATGAATTGGGGTCCTAATTCAACCAAACAAAAAAATTGACCGTTCAGGCCAAATCTCCTAAGCAGCTGCCTAGGGCTCCGAAGCGATCTCGTAATTCACTCATATTTCTCTCTAACAAGCTCTAATTTTTTTGAACCTTTTACCATCTCAATAATATTATATAGGTATATTATTTCCCTTGAATTGGGGTCCTAATTCAACCAAACTAAAAAATTGACCTTTCAGGCCAAATCTCCTAGGCAGCTGCCTAGGGCTCCGAAGTGATCTCGTAATTCACTCATATTTCTCTCTAACAAGCTCTAATTTTTTTGAACCTTTTCCCATCTCAATATTATTATATAGGGCTATTATTGACCATGAATTGGGGTCCTAATTTAACCAAACAAAAAAATTGACCTTTCAGGCCAAATCTCCTAGGCAGTTGCCTAGGGCTCCGAAGCGATCTCGTAATTCACTCATATTTCTCCCTAACAAGATCTAATTGAACCTTTTCACACTTCAATAATATTTTATAGGGCTATTATAGACCATGAATTGGGATCCTAATTCATCCAAACAAAAAAATTGACCTTTCACGCCAAATCTCCTTGGCTGCTGCCTAGGGCTCCGAAGCGATTTCGTAATTCACTCATATTTCTATTTAACATGCTCTAAGTTTTTTTGAACCTTTTCCCATCTCAATAATATTATATAGGGCTATTATTGACTATGAATTGGGGTCCTAATTCAACCAAACAAAAAAATTGACCTTTCAGGCCAAATCTCCTACGCAGCTGCCTAGGGCTCCGAAGCGATTTCGTAATTCACTCATATTTTTCTCTAACAAGCTCTAATATTTTTGAACCTTTTCCCATCTCAATAATATTATATAGGGCTAATATTTACCATGAATTGGGGTCCTAATTCAACCAAACAAAAAAATTGACCTTTCAGGCCAAATCTCCTAGGCAGATGCCTAGGGCACCGAAGTGATCTCGTAATTCACTCATATTTCTCTCTAACAAGCTCTAATTTTTTTGACCCTTTTCCCATCTCAATAATATTATATACGGCTATTATTGACCATGAATTGGGGTCCTAATTCAATCAAACAAAAAAATTGACCTTTCTGGCCAAATCTCCTAGGCAGCTGCATAGGGCTCCGAAGCGTTCTCGTAATTCTCTCATATTTCTCTCTAACCAGCTCTAATTTTTTTGAACCTTTTCCAATCTCAATAATATTTTATAGGGCTATTATTGACTAAGAATTGCGGTCCTAATTCATCCAAACAAAAAAATTGACCTATCAGGCCAAATCTCCTAGGCAGCTGCCTAGTGCTCCGAAGCGATCTCGTAATTCACTCATATTTCTCTCTAACAAGCTCTAATATTTTTGAACCTTTTCCCATCTCAATATTATTATATAGGGCTATTATTTACCATGAATTGGGGTCCTAATTCAACCAAACTAAAAAATTGATCTTTCAGGCCAAATCTCCTAGGCAGATGCCTAGGGCACCGAAGTGATCTCGTAATTCACTCATATTTCTCTCTAACAAGCTCTAATTTTTTTGACCCTTTTCCCATCTCAATAATATTATATACGGCTATTATTGACCATGAATTGGGGTCCTAATTCAATCAAACAAAAAAATTGACCTTTCTGGCCAAATCTCCTAGGCAGCTGCCTAGGGCTCCGAAGCGTTCTCGTAATTCTCTCATATTTCTCTCTAACAAGCTCTAATTTTTTTTAACCTTTTCCCATCTCAATAATATTTTATAGGGCTATTATTGACTAAGAATTGCGGACCTAATTCATCCAAACAAAAAAATTGACCTACCAGGCCAAATCTCCTAGGCAGCTGCCTAGGGCTCCGAAGCGATCTCGTAATTCACTCATATTTCTCTCTAACAAGCTCTAATTTTTTTGAACCTTTTCCCATCTCAATATTATTATATAGGGCTATTATTGACCATGAATTGGGGTCCTAATTTAACAAAACAAAAAAATTGACCTTTCAGGCCAAATCTCCTAGGCAGCTGCCTAGGGCTCCGAAGCGATCTCGTAATTCACTCATATTTCTCCCTAACAAGCTCTAATTGAACCTTTTCACACTTCAATAATATTTTATAGGGCTATTATAGACCATGAATTGGGATCCTAATTCATCCAAACAAAAAAATTGACCTTTCACGCCAAATCTCCTTGGCAGCTGCCTAGTGCTCCGAAGCGATTTCGTAATTCACTCATATTTCTATTTAACATGCTCTAAGTTTTTTTGAACCTTTTCCCATCTCAATAATATTATATACGGCTATTATTGACCATGAATTGGGGTCCTAATTCAATCAAACAAAAAAATTGACCTTTCTGGCCAAATCTCCTAGGCAGCTGCCTAGGGCTCCGAAGCGTTCTCGTAATTCTCTCATATTTCTCTCTAACAAGCTCTAATTTTTTTTAACCTTTTCCCATCTCAATAATATTTTATAGGGCTATTATTGACTAAGAATTGCGGACCTAATTCATCCAAACAAAAAAATTGACCTACCAGGCCAAATCTCCTAGGCAGCTGCCTAGGGCTCCGAAGCGATCTCGTAATTCACTCATATTTCTCTCTAACAAGCTCTAATTTTTTTGAACCTTTTCCCATCTCAATATTATTATATAGGGCTATTATTGACCATGAATTGGGGTCCTAATTTAACAAAACAAAAAAATTGACCTTTCAGGCCAAATCTCCTAGGCAGCTGCCTAGGGCTCCGAAGCGATCTCGTAATTCACTCATATTTCTCCCTAACAAGCTCTAATTGAACCTTTTCACACTTCAATAATATTTTATAGGGCTATTATAGACCATGAATTGGGATCCTAATTCATCCAAACAAAAAAATTGACCTTTCACGCCAAATCTCCTTGGCAGCTGCCTAGTGCTCCGAAGCGATTTCGTAATTCACTCATATTTCTATTTAACATGCTCTAAGTTTTTTTGAACCTTTTCCCATCTCAATAATATTATATAGGGCTATTATTGACTATGAATTGGGGTCCTAATTCAACCAAACAAAAAAATTGACCTTTCAGGCCAAATCTCCTAGGCAGCTGCCTAGGGCTCCGAAGCGATTTCGTAATTCACTCATATTTTTCTCTAACAAGCTCTAATATTTTTGAACCTTTTCCCTTCTCAATAATATTATATAGGGCTATTATTTACCATGAATTAGGGTCCTAATTCAACCAAACTAAAAAATTGACCTTTCAGGCCAAATCTCCTTGGCAAATGCCTAGGGCACCGAAGTGATCTCGTAATTCACTCATATTTCTCTCTAACAAGTTCTAATTTTTTTGAACCTTTTCCCATCTCAATAATATTATATACGGCTATTATTGACCTTGAATTGGGGTCCTAATTCAATCAAACAAAAAAATTGACCTTTCTGGCCAAATCTCCTTGGCAGCTGCCTAGGGCTCCGAAGCGTTCTCGTAATTCTCTCATATTTCTCTCTAACAAGTTCTAATTTTTTTGAACCTTTTCCCATCTCAATAATATTTTATAGGGCTATTATTGACTAAGAATTGTGGTCCTAATTTATCCAAACAAAAAAATTGACCTATCAGGCCAAATCTCCTAGGCAGCTGCCAAGGGCTCCGAAGCGATCTCGTAATTCACTCAAATTTCTCTTTAACAATTTCTAACTTTTTTGAACCTTTTCCCATCTCAATAATATTATATAGGGCTATTATTGACCATGAATTGGGGTCCTAATTCAACCAAACAAAAAAATTGACCGTTCAGGCCAAATCTCCTAAGATGCTGCCTAGGGCACCGAAGCGATCTCGTAATTCACTCATATTTCTCTCTAACAAGCTCTAATTTTTTTGAACCTTTTCCCATCTCAATATTAATATATAGGTCTATTGTATACCATGAATTGGGGTCCTAATTCAACCAAACTAAAAAATTGACCTTTCAGGCCAAATCTCCTAGGCAGCTGCCTAGGGCTCCGAAGTGATCTCGTAATTCACTCATATTTCTCTCTAACATGCTCTAATTTTTTTGAACCTTTTCCCATCTCAATATTATTATATAGGGCTATTATTGACCATGAATTGGGGTACTAATTTAAACAAACAATAAAATTGACCTTTCAGGCCAAATCTCCTAGGCACCTGTCTAGGGCTCCGAAGCGATCTCGTAATTCACTCATATTTCTCTCTAACATGCTCTAATTTTTTTGAACCTTTTCCCATCTCAATATTATTATATAGGGCTATTATTGACCATGAATTGGGGTCCTAATTTAACCAAACAAAAAAATTGACCTTTCAGGCCAAATCTCCTAGGCACCTGCCTAGGGCTCCGAAGCGATCTCGTAATTCACTCATACTTCTCTCTAACATGCTCTAATATTTTTGAACCTTTTCCCATCTCAATAATATTATATAGCGCTATTATTGACCATGAATTGGGAACCTAATTCAACCAAACAAAAAAATTGACCATTCAGGCCTAATCTCCTAGGCAGCTGCCTAGGGCTCCGAAGCGATCTCGTAATTCACTCATATTTCTCTCTAACATGCTCTAATTTTTTTGAACCTTTTCCCATCTCAATAATATTATATAGCGCTATTATTGACCATGAATTGGGATCCTAATTCAACCAAACAAAAAAATTGACCTTTCAGGCCTAATCTCCTAGGCAGCTGCCTAGGGCTCCGAAGCGATCTCGCAATTCACTCATATTTCTCCCTAACAAGCTCTAATTTTTTTGAACCTTTTCCCATCTCAATAATATTATATACGGCTATTATTGACCATGAATTGGGGTCCTAATTCAACCTAACAAAAAAATTGACCTTTCTGGCCAAATCTCCTAGGCAGCTGCCTAGGGCTCCGAAGCGTTCTCGTAATTCACTCATATTTCACACTAACAAGCTCTAATTTTTTTGAACATTTTCCCATCTCAATAATATTATATAGGGCTATTATTGACTAAGAATTGCGGTCCTAATTCATCCAAACAAAAAAATTGACCTTTCAGGCCAAATCTCCTAGGCAGCTGCCTAGGGCTCCGAAGAGATCTCGTAATTCACTCAAATTTCTCTTTACCAAGCTCTAACTTTTTTGAACCTTTTCCCATCTCAATAATATTATATAGGGCTATTATTGACCTTGAATTGGGGTCCTAATTAAACCAAACAAAAAAATTGACCGTTCAGGCCAAATCTCCTAAGCAGCTGCCTAGGGCTCCGAAGCGATCTCGTAATTCACTCATATTTCTCTCTAACATGCTCTAATATTTTTGAACCTTTTCCCATCTCAATAATATTATATAGCGCTATTATTGACCATGAATTGGGATCCTAATTCAACCAAACAAAAAAATTGACCTTTCAGGCCTAATCTCCTAGGCAGCTGCCTAGGGCTCCGAAGCGATCTCGCAATTAACTCATATTTCTCCCTAACAAGCTCTAATTTTTTTGAACCTTTTCCCATCTCAATAATATTATATAGGGCTATTATTGACTAAGAATTGCGGTCCTAATTCATCCAAACAAAAAAATTAACCTTTCAGGCCAAATCTCCTAGGCAGCTGCCTAGGGCTCCGAAGCGATCTCGTAATTCACTCAAATTTCTCTTTAACAAGCTCTAACTTTTTTGAACCTTTTCCCATCTCAATAATATTATATAGGGCTATTATTGACCATGAATTGGGGTCCTAATTCAACCAAACAAAAAAATTGACCGTTCAGGCCAAATCTCCTAAGCAGCTGCCTAGGGCTCCGAAGCGATCTCATAATTCACTCATATTTCTCTCTAACAAGCTCTAATTTTTTTGAACCTTTTACCATCTCAATAATAATATATAGGTCTATTATTTACGATGAATTGGGGTCCTAATTCAACCAAACTAAAAAATTGACCTTTCAGGCCAAATCTCCTAGGCAGCTGCCTAGGGCTCCGAAGTGATCTCGTAATTCACTCACATTTCTCTCTAACAAGCTCTAATTTTGTTGAACCTTTTCCCATCTCAATAATATTATATAGCGCTATTATTGACCATGAATTGGGATCCTAATTCAACCAAACAAAAAAATTGACCTTTCAGGCCTAATCTCCAAGGCAGCTGCCTAGGGCTCCGAAGCGATCTCGTAATTCAGTCATATTTCTCTCTAACTTGCTCAAATATTTTTGAACCTTTTCCCATCTCAATAATATTATATAGCGCTATTATTGACCATGAATTGGGATCCTAATTCAACCAAACTAAAAAATTGACCTTTCAGGCCTAATCTCCGAGGCAGCTGCCTATTGCTCCGAAGCGATCTCGCAATTCACTCGTATTTCTCCCTAACAAGCTTTAATTTTTTTGAACCTTTTGCCATCTCAATAATATTATATACGGCTATTATTGACCTTGAATTGGGGTCCTAATTCAACCAAACAAAAAAATTGACCTTTCTGGCCAAATCTCCTAGGCAGCTGCCTAGGGCTCCGAAGCGTTCTCGTAATTCACTCATATTTCTCTCTAACAAACTCTAATTTTTTTGAACCTTTTCCCATCTCAATAATATTATATAGGGCTATTATTGACTAAGAATTGCGGTCCTAATTCATCCAAACAAAAAAATTGACCTTTCAGGCCAAATCTCCTAGGCAGCAGCCTAGGGCTCCGAAGCGATCTCGTAATTCACTCAAATTTCTCTTTAACAAGCTCTTACTTTTTTGAACCTTTTCCCATCTCAATAATATTATATAGGGCTATAATTGACCATGAATTGGGGTCCTAATTCAACCAAACAAAAAAATTGACCGTTCAGGCCAAATCTCCTAAGCAGCTGCCTAGGGCTCCGAAGCGATCTCGTAATTCACTCATATTTCTCTCTAACAAGCTCTAATTTTTTTGAACCTTTTACCATCTCAATAATAATATATAGGACTATTATTTACCATGAATTGGGGTCCTAATTCAACCAAACTAAAAAATTGACCTTTCAGGCCAAATTTCCTAGGCAGCAGCCTAGGGCTCCGAAGTGATCTCGTAATTCACTCACATTTCTCTCTAACAAGCTCTAATTTTTTTGAACCTTTTCCCATCTCAATATTATTATATAGGGCTATTATTGACCATGAATTGGGGTCCTAATTAAACCAAACAAAAAAATTGACCTTTCAGGCCAAATCTCCTAGGCAGCTGCCTAGGGCTCCGATGCGATCTAGTAATTCACTCATATTTCTCTCTAACATGCTCTAATTTTTTTGAACCTTTTCCCATCTCAATAATATTATATAGCACTATTATTGACCATGAATTGGGATCCTAATTCTACCAAACAAAAAAATTGACCTTTCAGGCCTAATCTCCAAGGCAGCTGCCTAGGGCTCCGAAGCGATCTCGTAATTCACTAATATTTCTCTCTAACAAACTCTAATTTTTTTGAACCTTTTCCCATCTCAATAATATTATATAGGGCTATTATTGACTAAGAATTGCGGTCCTAATTCATCCAAACAAAAAAATTGACCTTTCAGGCCAAATCTCCTAGGCAGCTGCCTAGGGCTCCGAAGCGATCTCGTAATTCACTCAAATTTCTCTTTAACAAGCTCTAACTTTTTTGAACCTTTTCCCATCTCAATTATATTATATAAGGCTATTATTGACCATGAATTGGGGTCCTAATTCAACCAAACAAAAAAATTGACCGTTCAGGCCAAATCTCCTAAGCAGCTGCCTAGGGCTCCGAAGCGATCTCGTAATTCACTCATATTTCTCTCTAACAAGCTCTAATTTTTTTGAACCTTTTACCATCTCAATAATATTATATAGGTATATTAATTCCCTTGAATTGGGGTCCTAATTCAACCAAACTAAAAAATTGACCTTTCAGGCCAAATCTCCTAGGCAGCTGCCTAGGGCTCCGAAGTGATCTCGTAATTCTCTCATATTTCTCTCTAACAAGCTCTAATATTTTTGAACCTTTTCCCATCTCAATAATATTATATAGGGCTATTATTGACCATGAATTGGGGTCCTAATTCAACCAAACAAAAAAATTGACCTTTCTGGCCAAATCTCCTAGGCAGCTGCCTAGAGCTCCGAAGCGTTCTCGTAATTCACTCATATTTCTCTCTAACATGCTCTAATTTTTTTGAACCTTTTCCCATCTCAATAATATTATTTAGCGCTATTATTGACCATGAATTGGGATCCTAATTCAACCAAACAAAAAAATTGACCTTTCAGGCCTAATCTCCGAGGCAGCTGCCTAAGGCTCCGAAGCGATCTCGCAATTCACTCATATTTCTCCCTAACAAGCTCTAATTTTTTTGAACCTTTTCCCACCTCAATAATATTATATAAGGCTATTATTGACCATGAATTGGGGTCCTAATTCAACCAAACAAAAAAATTGACCTTTCTGGCCAAATCTCCTAGGCAGCTGCCTAGAGCTCCGAAGCGTTCTCGTAATTCACTCATATTTCTCTCTAACAAGCTCTAATTTTTTTGAACCTTTTCCCATCTCAATAATATTATATAGGGCTATTATTGACTAAGAATTGCGGTCCTAATTCATCCAAACAAAAAAATTGACCTTTCAGGCCAAATCTCCTAGGCAGCTGCCTAGGGCTCCGAAGCGATCTCGTAATTCACTCATATTTCTCTCTAACAAGCTCTAAATTTTTTGAACCTTTTACCATCTCAATAATAATATATAGGTCTATTATTTACCATGAATTGGGGTCCTAATTCAACCAAACTAAAAAATTGACCTTTCAGGCCAAATCTCCTAGGCAGCTGCCTAAGGCTCCGAAGTGATCTCGTAATTCACTCACATTTCTCTCTAACAAGCTCTAATTTTTTTGAACCTATTCCCATCTCAATATTATTATATAGGGCTATTATTGACCATGAATTGGGGTCCTAATTTAACCAAACAAAAAAATTGACCTTTCAGGCCAAATCTCCTAGGCAGCTGCCTAGGGCTCCGAAGCGATCTCGTAATTCACTCATATTTCTCTCTAACAAGCTCTAATTTTTTTGAACCTTTTACCATCTCAATAATAATATATAGGTCTATTATTTACCCTGAATTGGGGTCCTAATTCAACCAAACTAAAAAATTGCCCTTTCAGGCCAAATCTACTAGGCAGTTGCCTAAGGCTCCGAAGAGATCTCGTAATTCACTCACATTTCTCTCTAACAAGCTCTAATTTTTTTGAACCTTTTCCCATCTCAATAATATTATATAGCGCTATTATTGACCATGAATTGGGATCCTAATTCAACCAAACAAAAAAATTGACCTTTCAGGCCTAATCTCCAAGGCAGCTGCCTAGGGCTCCGAAGCGATCTCGTAATTCACTCATATTTCTCTCTAACATGCTCAAATATTTATGAACCTTTTCCCATCTCAATAATATTATATAGCGCTATTATTGACCATGAATTGGTATCCTAATTCAACCAAACTAAAAAATTGACCTTTCAGGCCTAATCTACGAGGCAGCTGCCTATTGCTCCAAAGCGATCTCGCAATTCACTCGTATTTCTCCCTAACACGCTTTAATTTTTTTGAACCTTTTGCCATCTCAATAATATTATATACGGCTATTATTGACCATGAATTGGGGTCCTAATTCAATCAAACAAAAAAATTGACCTTTCTGGCCAAATCTCCTAGGCTGCTGCCTAGGGCTCCGAAGCGTTCTCGTAATTCACTCATATTTCTCTCTAACAAACTCTAATTTTTTTGAACCTTTTCCCATCTCAATAATATTATATAGGGCTATTATTGACTAAGAATTGCGGTCCTAATTCATCCAAACAAAAAAATTGACCTTTCAGGCCAAATCTCCTAGGCAGCTGCCTAGGGCTCCGAAGCGATCTCGTAATTCACTCAAATTTCTCTTTAACAAGCTCTAACTTTTTTGAACCTTTTCCCATCTCAATAATATTATATAGGGCTATTATTGACCATGAATTGGGGTCCTAATTCAACCAAACAAAAAAATTGACCGTTCAGGCCAAATCTCCTAAGCAGCTGCCTAGGGCTCCGAAGCGATCTCGTAATTCACTCATATTTCTCTCTAACAAGCTCTAATTTTTTTGAACCTTTTACCATCTCAATAATAATATATAGGACTATTATATACCATGAATTGGGGTCCTAATTCAACCAAACTAAAAAATTGACCTTTCAGGCCAAATCTCTTAGGCAGCTGCCTAGGGCTCCGAAGTGATCTCGTAATTCACTCACATTTCTCTCTAACAAGCTCTAATTTTTTTGAACCTTTTCCCATCTCAATATTATTATATAGGGCTATTATTGACCATGAATTGGGGTCCTAATTAAACCAAACAAAAAAATTGACCTTTCAGGCCAAATCTCCTAGGCAGCTGCCTAGGGCTCCGATGCGATCTAATAATTCACTCTTATTTCTCTCTAACATGCTCTAATTTTTTTGAACCTTTTCCCATCTCAATAATATTATATAGCACTATTATTGACCATGAATTGGGATCCTAATTCTACCAAACAAAAAAATTGACCTTTCAGGCCTAATCTCCAAGGCAGCTGCCTAGGGCTCCGAAGCGATCTCGTAATTCACTAATATTTCTCTCTAACAAACTCTAATTTTTTTGAACCTTTTCCCATCTCAATAATATTATATAGGGCTATTATTGACTAAGAATTGCGGTCCTAATTCATCCAAACAAAAAAATTGACCTTTCAGGCCAAATCTCCTAGGCAGCTGCCTAGGGCTCCGAAGCGATCTCGTAATTCACTCAAATTTCTCTTTAACAAGCTCTAACTTTTTTGAACCTTTTCCCATCTCAATAATATTATATAGGGCTATTATTGACCATGAATTGGGGTCCTAATTCAACCAAACAAAAAAATTGACCGTTCAGGCCAAATCTCCTAAGCAGCTGCCTAGGGCTCCGAAGCGATCTCGTAATTCACTCATATTTCTCTCTAACAAGCTCTAATTTTTTTGAACCTTTTACCATCTCAATAATATTATATAGGTATATTATTTCCCTTGAATTGGGTTCCTAATTCAACCATACTAAAAAATTGACCTTTCAGGCCAAATCTCCTAGGCAGCTGCCTAGGGCTCCGAAGTGATCTCGTAATTCTCTCATATTTCTCTCTAACAAGCTCTAATTTTTTTGAACCTTTTCCCATCTCAATATTATTATATAGGGCTATTATTGACCATGAATTGGGATCCTAATTTAACCAAACAAAAAAATTGACCTTTCAGGCCAATTCTCCTAGGCAGCTGCCTAAGGCTCCGATGCGATCTCGTAATTCACTCATATTTCTCCCTAACAAGCTCTAATTGAACCTTTTCACACTTCAATAATATTTTATAGGGCTATTATAGACCATGAATTGGGATCCTGATTCATCCAAACAAAAAAATTGACCTTTCACGCCAAATCTCCTTGGCTGCTGCCTAGGGCTCCGAAGCGATTTCGTAATTCACTCATATTTCTATTTAACATGCTCTAAGTTTTTTTGAACCTTTTCCCATCTCAATAATATTATATAGGGCTATTATTGACTATGAATTGGGGTCCTAATTCAACCAAATAAAAAAATTGACCATTCAGGCCAAATCTCCTAGGCAGCTGCCTAGGGCTCCGAAGCGATTTCGTAATTCACTCATATTTTTCTCTAACAAGCTCTAATATTTTTGAACCTTTTCCCATCTCAATAATATTATATAGGGCTATTATTTACCATGAATTGGGGTCCTAATTCAACCAAACTAAAAAATTGACCTTTCAGGCCAAATCTCCTAGGCAGATGCCTAGGGCACCGAATTGATCTCGTAATTCACTCATATTTCTCTCTAACAAGCTCTAATTTTTTTGACCCTTTTCCCATCTCAATAATATTATATACGGCTATTATTGACCATGAATTGGGGTCCTAATTCAATCAAACAAAAAAATTGACCTTTCTGGCCAAATCTCCTAGGCAGCTGCCTAGGGCTCCGAAGCGATCTCGTAATTCACTCAAATTTCTCTTTAACAAGCTCTAACTTTTTTGAACCTATTCCCATCTCAATAATATTATATAGGGCTATTATTGACCATGAATTGGGGTCCTAATTCAACCAAACAAAAAAATTGACCGTTCAGGCCTAATCTCCTAGGCAGCTGCCTAGGGCTCCGAAGCGATCTCGTAATTCACTCATATTTCTCTCTAACAAGCTCTAATTTTTTTGAACCTTTTACCATCTCAATAATAATATATAGGTCTATTATTTACCATGAATTGGGGTCCTAATTCAACCAAACTAAAAAATTGACCTTTCAGGCCAAATCTCCTAGGCAGCTGCCTAAGGCTCCGAAGTGATCTCGTAATTCACTCACATTTCTCTCTAACAAGCTCTAATTTTTTTGAACCTTTTCCCATCTCAATATTATTATATAGGGCTATTATTGACCATGAATTGGGGTCCTAATTTAACCAAACAAAAAAATTGACCTTTCAGGCCTAATCTCCGAGGCAGCTGCCTAAGGCTCCGAAGCGATCTCGCAATTCACTCATATTTCTCCCTAACAAGCTCTAATTTTTTTGAACCTTTTCCCATCTCAATAATATTATATACGGCTATTATTGACCATGAATTGGGGTCCTAATTCAACCAAACAAAAAAATTGACCTTTCAGGCCAAATCTCCTAGACAGCTGCCTAGAGCTCCGAAGCGTTCTCGTAATTCACTCATATTTCTCTCTAACATGCTCTAATTTTTTTGAACCTTTTCCCATCTCAATAATATTATTTAGCGCTATTATTGACCATGAATTGGGATCCTAATTCAACCAAACAAAAAAATTGACCTTTCAGGCCTAATCTCTGCGGCAGCTGCCTAAGGCTCCGAAGCGATCTCGCAATTCACTCATATTTCTCCCTAACAAGCTCTAATTTTTTTGAACCTTTTCCCATCTCAATAATATTATATACGGCTATTATTGACCATGAATAGGGGTCCTAATTCAACCAAACAAAAAAATTGACCTTTCTGGCCAAGTCTCCTAGGCAGCTGCCTAGAGCTCCGAAGCGTTCTCGTAATTCACTCATATTTCTCTCTAACAAGCTCTAATTTTTTTGAACCTTTTCCCATCTCAATAATATTATATAGGGCTATTATTGACTAAGAATTGCGGTCCTAATTCATCCAAACAAAAAAATTGACCTTTCAGGCCAAATCTCCTAGGCAGCTGCCTAGGGCTCCGAAGCGATCTCGTAATTCACTCATATTTCTCTCTAACAAGCTCTAATTTTTTTGAACCTTTTACCATCTCAATAATAATATATAGGTCTATTATTTACCATGAATTGGGGTCCTAATTCAACCAAACTAAAAAATTGACCTTTCAGGCCAAATCTCCTAGGCAGCTGCCTAAGGCTCCGAAGTGATCTCGTAATTCACTCACATTTCTCTCTAACAAGCTCTAATTTTTTTGAACCTATTCCCATCTCAATATTATTATATAGGGCTAATATTGACCATGAATTGGGGTCCTAATTTAACCAAACAAAAAAATTGACCTTTCAGGCCAAATCTCCTAGGCCGCTGCCTAGGGCTCCGAAGCGATCTCGTAATTCACTCATATTTCTCTCTAACAAGCTCTAATTTTTTTGAACCTTTTACCATCTCAATAATAATATATAGGTCTATTATTTACCATGAATTGGGGTCCTAATTCAACCAAACTAAAAACTTGACCTTTCAGGCCAAATCTACTAGGCAGTTGCCTAAGGCTCCGAAGAGATCTCGTAATTCACTCACATTTCTCTCTAACAAGCTCTAATTTTTTTGAACCTTTTCCCATCTCAATAATATTATATAGCGCTATTATTGACCATGAATTGGGATCCTAATTCAACCAAACAAAAAAATTGACCTTTCAGGCCTAATCTCCAAGGCAGCTGCCTAGGGCTCCGAAGCGATCTCGTAATTCACTCATATTTCTCTCTAACATGCTCAAATATTTTTGAACCTTTTCCCATCTCAATAATATTATATAGCGCTATTATTGACCATGAATTGGTATCCTAATTCAACCAAACTAAAAAATTGACCTTTCAGGCCTAATCTCCGAGGCAGCTGCCTATTGCTCCGAAGCGATCTCGCAATTCACTCGTATTTCTCCCTAACAAGCTTTAATTCTTTTGAACCTTTTGCCATCTCAATTATATTATATACGGCTATTATTGACCATGAATTGGGGTCCTAATTCAACCAAACAAAAAAATTGACCTTTCTGGCCAAATCTCCTAGGCTGCTGCCTAGGGCTCCGAAGCGTTCTCGTAATTCACTCATATTTCTCTCTAACAAACTCTAATTTTTTTGAACCTTTTCCCATCTCAATAATATTATATAGGGCTATTATTGACTAAGAATTGCGGTCCTAATTCATCCAAACAAAAAAATTGACCTTTCAGGCCAAATCTCCTAGGCAGCTGCCTAGGGCTCCGAAGCGATCTCGTAATTCACTCAAATTTCTCTTTAACAAGCTCTAACTTTTTTGAACCTTTTCCCATCTCAATAATATTATATAGGGCTATTATTGACCATGAATTGGGGTCCTAATTCAACCAAACAAAAAAATTGACCGTTCAGGCCAAATCTCCTAAGCAGCTGCCTAGGGCTCCGAAGCGATCTCGTAATTCACTCATATTTCTCTCTAACAAGCTCTAATTTTTTTGAACCTTTTACCATCTCAATAATAATATATAGGACTATTATATACCATGAATTGGGGTCCTAATTCAACCAAACTAAAAAATTGACCTTTCAGGCCAAATCTCTTAGGCAGCTGCCTAGGGCTCCGAAGTGATCTCGTAATTCACTCACATTTCTCTCTAACAAGCTCTAATTTTTTTGAACCTTTTCCCATCTCAATATTATTATATAGGGCTATTATTGACCATGAATTGGGGTCCTAATTAAACCAAACAAAAAAATTGACCTTTCAGGCCAAATCTCCTAGGCAGCTGCCTAGGGCTCCGATGCGATCTAGTAATTCACTCATATTTCTCTCTAACATGCTCTAATTTTTTTGAACCTTTTCCCATCTCAATAATATTATATAGCACTATTATTGACCATGAATTGGGATCCTAATTCTACCAAACAAGAAAATTGACCTTTCAGGCCTAATCTCCAAGGCAGCTGCCTAGGGCTCCGAAGCGATCTCGTAATTCACTAATATTTCTCTCTAACAAACTCTAATTTTTTTGAACCTTTTCCCATCTCAATAATATTATATAGGGCTATTATTGACTAAGAATTGCGGTCCTAATTCATCCAAACAAAAAAATTGACCTTTCAGGCCAAATCTCCTAGGCAGCTGCCTAGGGCTCCGAAGCGATCTCGTAATTCACTCAAATTTCTCTTTAACAAGCTCTAACTTTTTTGAACCTTTTCCCATCTCAATAATATTATATAGGGCTATTATTGACCATGAATTGGGGTCCTAATTCAACCAAACAAAAAAATTGACCGTTCAGGCCAAATCTCCTAAGCAGCTGCCTAGGGCTCCGAAGCGATCTCGTAATTCACTCATATTTCTCTCTAACAAGCTCTAATTTTTTTGAACCTATTACCATCTCAATAATATTATATAGGTATATTAATTCCCTTGAATTGGGGTCCTAATTCAACCAAACTAAAAAATTGACCTTTCAGGCCAAATCTCCTAGGCAGCTGCCTAGGGCTCCGAAGTGATCTCGTAATTCTCTCATATTTCTCTCTAACAAGCTCTAATATTTTTGAACCTTTTCCCATCTCAATAATATTATATAGGGCTATTATTGACCATGAATTGGGGTCCTAATTCAACCAAACAAAAAAATTGACCTTTCTGGCCAAATCTCCTAGGCAGCTGCCTAGAGCTCCGAAGCGTTCTCGTAATTCACTCATATTTCTCTCTAACATGCTCTAATTTTTTTGAACCTTTTCCCATCTCAATAATATTATTTAGCGCTATTATTGACCATGAATTGGGATCCTAATTCAACCAAACAAAAAAATTGACCTTTCAGGCCTAATCTCCGAGGCAGCTGCCTAAGGCTCCGAAGCGATCTCGCAATTCACTCATATTTCTCCCTAACAAGCTCTAATTTTTTTGAACCTTTTCCCACCTCAATAATATTATATACGGCTATTATTGACCATGAATTGGGGTCCTAATTCAACCAAACAAAAAAATTGACCTTTCTGGCCAAATCTCCTAGGCAGCTGCCTAGAGCTCCGAAGCGTTCTCGTAATTCACTCATATTTCTCTCTAACAAGCTCTAATTTTTTTGAACCTTTTCCCATCTCAATAATATTATATAGGGCTATTATTGACTAAGAATTGCGGTCCTAATTCATCCAAACAAAAAAATTGACCTTTCAGAACAAATCTCCTAGGCAGCTGCCTAGGGCTCCGAAGCGATCTCGTAATTCACTCATATTTCTCTCTAACAAGCTCTAAATTTTTTGAACCTTTTACCATCTCAATAATAATATATAGGTCTATTATTTACCATGAATTGGGGTCCTAATTCAACCAAACTAAAAAATTGACCTTTCAGGCCAAATCTCCTAGGCAGCTGCCTAAGGCTCCGAAGTGATCTCGTAATTCACTCACATTTCTCTCTAACAAGCTCTAATTTTTTTGAACCTATTCCCATCTCAATATTATTATATAGGGCTATTATTGACCATGAATTGGGGTCCTAATTTAACCAAACAAAAAAATTGACCTTTCAGGCCAAATCTCCTAGGCAGCTGCCTAGGGCTCCGAAGCGATCTCGTAATTCACTCATATTTCTCTCTAACAAGCTCTAATTTTTTTGAACCTTTTACCATCTCAATAATAATATATAGGTCTATTATTTACCATGAATTGGGGTCCTAATTCAACCAAACTAAAAAATTGACCTTTCAGGCCAAATCTCCTAGGCAGATGCCTAGGGCACCGAATTGATCTCGTAATTCACTCATATTTCTCTCTAACAAGCTCTAATTTTTTTGACCCTTTTCCCATCTCAATAATATTATATACGGCTATTATTGACCATGAATTGGGGTCCTAATTCAATCAAACAAAAAAATTGACCTTTCTGGCCAAATCTCCTAGGCAGCTGCCTAGGGCTCCGAAGCGATCTCGTAATTCACTCAAATTTCTCTTTAACAAGCTCTAACTTTTTTGAACCTATTCCCATCTCAATAATATTATATAGGGCTATTATTGACCATGAATTGGGGTCCTAATTCAACCAAACAAAAAAATTGACCGTTCAGGCCTAATCTCCTAGGCAGCTGCCTAGGGCTCCGAAGCGATCTCGTAATTCACTCATATTTCTCTCTAATAAGCTCTAATTTTTTTGCACCTTTTACCATCTCAATAATAATATATAGGTCTATTATTTACCATGAATTGGGGTACTAATTCAACCAAACTAAAAAATTGACCTTTCAGGCCAAATCTCCTAGGCAGCTGCCTAGGGCTCCGAAGCGATCTCGTAATTCACACATATTTCTCTCTAACAAGCTCTAATTTTTTTGAACCTTTTACCATCTCAATAATAATATATAGGTCTATTATTTACCATGAATTGGGGTCCTAATTCAACCAAACTAAAAAATTGACCTTTCAGGCCAAATCTCCTAGGCAGCTGCCTAAGGCTCCGAAGTGATCTCGTAATTCACTCACATTTCTCTCTAACAAGCTCTAATTTTTTTGAACCTTTTCCCATCTCAATATTATTATATAGGGCTATTATTGACCATGAATTGGGGTCCTAATTTAACCAAACAAAAAAATTGACCTTTCAGGCCTAATCTCCGAGGCAGCTGCCTAAGGCTCCGAAGCGATCTCGCAATTCACTCATATTTCTCCCTAACAAGCTCTAATTTTTTTGAACCTTTTCCCATCTCAATAATATTATATACGGCTATTATTGACCATGAATTGGGGTCCTAATTCAACCAAACAAAAAAATTGACCTTTCAGGCCAAATCTCCTAGGCAGCTGCCTAGAGCTCCGAAGCGTTCTCGTAATTCACTCATATTTCTCTCTAACATGCTCTAATTTTTTTGAACCTTTTCCCATCTCAATAATAATATTTAGCGCTATTATTGACCATGAATTGGGATCCTAATTCAACCAAACAAAAAAATTGACCTTTCAGGCCTAATCTCTGCGGCAGCTGCCTAAGGCTCCGAAGCGATCTCGCAATTCACTCATATTTCTCCCTAACAAGCTCTAATTTTTTTGAACCTTTTCCCATCTCAATAATATTATATACGGCTATTATTGACCATGAATAGGGGTCCTAATTCAACCAAACAAAAAAATTGACCTTTCTGGCCAAGTCTCCTAGGCAGCTGCCTAGAGCTCCGAAGCGTTCTCGTAATTCACTCATATTTCTCTCTAACAAGCTCTAATTTTTTTGAACCTTTTCCCATCTCAATAATATTATATAGGGCTATTATTGACTAAGAATTGCGGTCCTAATTCATCCAAACAAAAAAATTGACCTTTCAGGCCAAATCTCCTAGGCAGCTGCCTAGGGCTCCGAAGCGATCTCGTAATTCACTCATATTTCTCTCTAACAAGCTCTAAATTTTTTGAACCTTTTACCATCTCAATAATAATATATAGGTCTATTATTTACCATGAATTGGGGTCCTAATTCAACCAAACTAAAAAATTGACCTTTCAGGCCAAATCTCCTAGGCAGCTGCCTAAGGCTCCGAAGTGATCTCGTAATTCACTCACATTTCTCTCTAACAAGCTCTAATTTTTTTGAACCTATTCCCATCTCAATATTATTATATAGGGCTATTATTGACCATGAATTGGGGTCCTAATTTAACCAAACAAAAAAATTGACCTTTCAGGCCAAATCTCCTAGGCAGCTGCCTAGGGCTCCGAAGCGATCTCGTAATTCACTCATATTTCTCTCTAACAAGCTCTAATTTTTTTGAACCTTTTACCATCTCAATAATAATATATAGGTCTATTATTTACCATGAATTGGGGTCCTAATTCAACCAAACTAAAAAATTGACCTTTCAGGCCAAATCTCCTAGGCAGATGCCTAGGGCACCGAATTGATCTCGTAATTCACTCATATTTCTCTCTAACAAGCTCTAATTTTTTTGACCCTTTTCCCATCTCAATAATATTATATACGGCTATTATTGACCATGAATTGGGGTCCTAATTCAATCAAACAAAAAAATTGACCTTTCTGGCCAAATCTCCTAGGCAGCTGCCTAGGGCTCCGAAGCGATCTCGTAATTCACTCAAATTTCTCTTTAACAAGCTCTAACTTTTTTGAACCTATTCCCATCTCAATAATATTATATAGGGCTATTATTGACCATGAATTGGGGTCCTAATTCAACCAAACAAAAAAATTGACCGTTCAGGCCTAATCTCCTAGGCAGCTGCCTAGGGCTCCGAAGCGATCTCGTAATTCACTCATATTTCTCTCTAATAAGCTCTAATTTTTTTGCACCTTTTACCATCTCAATAATAATATATAGGTCTATTATTTACCATGAATTGGGGTACTAATTCAACCAAACTAAAAAATTGACCTTTCAGGCCAAATCTCCTAGGCAGCTGCCTAGGGCTCCGAAGCGATCTCGTAATTCACTCATATTTCTCTCTAACAAGCTCTAATTTTTTTGAACCTTTTACCATCTCAATAATAATATATAGGTCTATTATTTACCATGAATTGGGGTCCTAATTCAACCAAACTAAAAAATTGACCTTTCAGGCCAAATCTCCTAGGCAGCTGCCTAAGGCTCCGAAGTGATCTCGTAATTCACTCACATTTCTCTCTAACAAGCTCTAATTTTTTTGAACCTTTTCCCATCTCAATATTATTATATAGGGCTATTATTGACCATGAATTGGGGTCCTAATTTAACCAAACAAAAAAATTGACCTTTCAGGCCTAATCTTCGAGGCAGCTGCCTAAGGCTCCGAAGCGATCTCGCAATTCACTCATATTTCTCCCTAACAAGCTCTAATTTTTTTGAACCTTTTCCCATCTCAATAATATTATATACGGCTATTATTGACCATGAATTGGGGTCCTAATTCAACCAAACAAAAAAATTGACCTTTCAGGCCAAATCTCCTAGGCAGCTGCCTAGAGCTCCGAAGCGTTCTCGTAATTCACTCATATTTCTCTCTAACATGCTCTAATTTTTTTGAACCTTTTCCCATCTCAATAATATTATTTAGCGCTATTATTGACCATGAATTGGGATCCTAATTCAACCAAACAAAAAAATTGACCTTTCAGGCCTAATCTCTGCGGCAGCTGCCTAAGGCTCCGAAGCGATCTCGCAATTCACTCATATTTCTCCCTAACAAGCTCTAATTTTTTTGAACCTTTTCCCATCTCAATAATATTATATACGGCTATTATTGACCATGAATAGGGGTCCTAATTCAACCAAACAAAAAAATTGACCTTTCTGGCCAAGTCTCCTAGGCAGCTGCCTAGAGCTCCGAAGCGTTCTCGTAATTCACTCATATTTCTCTCTAACAAGCTCTAATTTTTTTGAACCTTTTCCCATCTCAATAATATTATATAGGGCTATTATTGACTAAGAATTGCGGTCCTAATTCATCCAAACAAAAAAATTGACCTTTCAGGCCAAATCTCCTAGGCAGCTGCCTAGGGCTCCGAAGCGATCTCGTAATTCACTCATATTTCTCTCTAACAAGCTCTAATTTTTTTGAACCTTTTACCATCTCAATAATAATATATAGGTCTATTATTTACCATGAATTGGGGTCCTAATTCAACCAAACTAAAAAATTGACCTTTCAGGCCAAATCTCCTAGGCAGCTGCCTAAGGCTCCGAAGTGATCTCGTAATTCACTCACATTTCTCTCTAACAAGCTCTAATTTTTTTGAACCTATTCCCATCTCAATATTATTATATAGGGCTATTATTGACCATGAATTGGGGTCCTAATTTAACCAAACAAAAAAATTGACCTTTCAGGCCAAATCTCCTAGGCCGCTGCCTAGGGCTCCGAAGCGATCTCGTAATTCACTCATATTTCTCTCTAACAAGCTCTAATTTTTTTGAACCTTTTACCATCTCAATAATAATATATAGGTCTATTATTTACCATGAATTGGGGTCCTAATTCAACCAAACTAAAAACTTGACCTTTCAGGCCAAATCTACTAGGCAGTTGCCTAAGGCTCCGAAGAGATCTCGTAATTCACTCACATTTCTCTCTAACAAGCTCTAATTTTTTTGAACCTTTTCCCATCTCAATAATATTATATAGCGCTATTGTTGACCATGAATTGGGATCCTAATTCAACCAAACAAAAAAATTGACCTTTCAGGCCTAATCTCCAAGGCAGCTGCCTAGGGCTCCGAAGCGATCTCGTAATTCACTCATATTTCTCTCTAACATGCTCAAATATTTTTGAACCTTTTCCCATCTCAATAATATTATATAGCGCTATTATTGACCATGAATTGGTATCCTAATTCAACCAAACTAAAAAATTGACCTTTCAGGCCTAATCTCCGAGGCAGCTGCCTATTGCTCCGAAGCGATCTCGCAATTCACTCGTATTTCTCCCTAACAAGCTTTAATTCTTTTGAACCTTTTGCCATCTCAATTATATTATATACGGCTATTATTGACCATGAATTGGGGTCCTAATTCAACCAAACAAAAAAATTGACCTTTCTGGCCAAATCTCCTAGGCTGCTGCCTAGGGCTCCGAAGCGTTCTCGTAATTCACTCATATTTCTCTCTAACAAACTCTAATTTTTTTGAACCTTTTCCCATCTCAATAATATTATATAGGGCTATTATTGACTAAGAATTGCGGTCCTAATTCATCCAAACAAAAAAATTGACCTTTCAGGCCAAATCTCCTAGGCAGCTGCCTAGGGCTCCGAAGCGATCTCGTAATTCACTCAAATTTCTCTTTAACAAGCTCTAACTTTTTTGAACCTTTTCCCATCTCAATAATATTATATAGGGCTATTATTGACCATGAATTGGGGTCCTAATTCAACCAAACAAAAAAATTGACCGTTCAGGCCAAATCTCCTAAGCAGCTGCCTAGGGCTCCGAAGCGATCTCGTAATTCACTCATATTTCTCTCTAACAAGCTCTAATTTTTTTGAACCTTTTACCATCTCAATAATAATATATAGGACTATTATATACCATGAATTGGGGTCCTAATTCAACCAAACTAAAAAATTGACCTTTCAGGCCAAATCTCTTAGGCAGCTGCCAAGGGCTCCGAAGTGATCTCGTAATTCACTCACATTTCTCTCTAACAAGCTCTAATTTTTTTGAACCTTTTCCCATCTCAATATTATTATATAGGGCTATTATTGACCATGAATTGGGGTCCTAATTAAACCAAACAAAAAAATTGACCTTTCAGGCCAAATCTCCTAGGCAGCTGCCTAGGGCTCCGATGCGATCTAGTAATTCACTCATATTTCTCTCTAACATGCTCTAATTTTTTTGAACCTTTTCCCATCTCAATAATATTATATAGCACTATTATTGACCATGAATTGGGATCCTAATTCTACCAAACAAGAAAATTGACCTTTCAGGCCTAATCTCCAAGGCAGCTGCCTAGGGCTCCGAAGCGATGTCGTAATTCACTAATATTTCTCTCTAACAAACTCTAATTTTTTTGAACCTTTTCCCATCTCAATAATATTATATAGGGCTATTATTGACTAAGAATTGCGGTCCTAATTCATCCAAACAAAAAAATTGACCTTTCAGGCCAAATCTCCTAGGCAGCTGCCTAGGGCTCCGAAGCGATCTCGTAATTCACTCAAATTTCTCTTTAACAAGCTCTAACTTTTTTGAACCTTTTCCCATCTCAATAATATTATATAGGGCTATTATTGACCATGAATTGGGGTCCTAATTCAACCAAACAAAAAAATTGACCGTTCAGGCCAAATCTCCTAAGCAGCTGCCTAGGGCTCCGAAGCGATCTCGTAATTCACTCATATTTCTCTCTAACAAGCTCTAATTTTTTTGAACCTTTTACCATCTCAATAATAATATATAGGTCTATTATTTACCATGAATTGGGGTCCTAATTCAACCAAACTAAAAAATTGACCTTTCAGGCCAAATCTCCTAGGCAGCTGCCTAGGGCTCCGAAGTGATCTCGTAATTCACTCACATTTCTCTCTAACAAGCTCTAATTTTTTTGAACCTATTCCCATCTCAATATTATTATATAGGGCTATTATTGACCATGAATTGGGGTCCTAATTTAACCAAACAAAAAAATTGTCCTTTCAGGCCAAATCTCCTAGGCAGCTGCCTAGGGCTCCGAAGCGATCTCGTAATTCACTCAAATTTCTCTTTAACAAGCTCTAACTTTTTTGAACCTTTTCCCATCTCAATAATATTATATAGGGCTATTATTGACCATGAATTGGGGTCCTAATTCAACCAAACAAAAAAATTGACCGTTCAGGCCAAATCTCCTAAGCAGCTGCCTAGGGCTCCGAAGCGATCTCGTAATTCACTCATATTTCTCTCTAACAAGCTCTAATTTTTTTGAACCTTTTACCATCTCAATAATATTATATAGGTATATTAATTCCCTTGAATTGGGGTCCTAATTCAACCAAACTAAAAAATTGACCTTTCAGGCCAAATCTCCTAGGCAGCTGCCTAGGGCTCCGAAGTGATCTCGTAATTCTCTCATATTTCTCTCTAACAAGCTCTAATATTTTTGAACCTTTTCCCATCTCAATAATATTATATAGGGCTATTATTGACCATGAATTGGGGTCCTAATTCAACCAAACAAAAAAATTGACCTTTCTGGCCAAATCTCCTAGGCAGCTGCCTAGAGCTCCGAAGCGTTCTCGTAATTCACTCATATTTCTCTCTAACATGCTCTAATTTTTTTGAACCTTTTCCCATCTCAATAATATTATTTAGCGCTATTATTGACCATGAATTGGCATCCTAATTCAACCAAACAAAAAAATTGACCTTTCAGGCCTAATCTCCGAGGCAGCTGCCTAAGGCTCCGAAGCGATCTCGCAATTCACTCATATTTCTCCCTAACAAGCTCTAATTTTTTTGAACCTTTTCCCACCTCAATAATATTATATACGGCTATTATTGACCATGAATTGGGGTCCTAATTCAACCAAACAAAAAAATTGACCTTTCTGGCCAAATCTCCTAGGCAGCTGCCTAGAGCTCCGAAGCGTTCTCGTAATTCACTCATATTTCTCTCTAACAAGCTCTAATTTTTTTGAACCTTTTCCCATCTCAATAATATTATATAGGGCTATTATTGACTAAGAATTGCGGTCCAAATTCATCCAAACAAAAAAATTGACCTTTCAGGCCAAATCTCCTAGGCAGCTGCCTAGGGCTCCGAAGCGATCTCGTAATTCACTCATATTTCTCTCTAACAAGCTCTAAATTTTTTGAACCTTTTACCATCTCAATAATAATATATAGGTCTATTATTTACCATGAATTGGGGTCCTAATTCAACCAAACTAAAAAATTGACCTTTCAGGCCAAATCTCCTAGGCAGCTGCCTAAGGCTCCGAAGTGATCTCGTAATTCACTCACATTTCTCTCTAACAAGCTCTAATTTTTTTGAACCTATTCCCATCTCAATATTATTATATAGGGCTATTATTGACCATGAATTGGGGTCCTAATTTAACCAAACAAAAAAATTGACCTTTCAGGCCAAATCTCCTAGGCAGCTGCCTAGGGCTCCGAAGCGATCTCGTAATTCACTCATATTTCTCTCTAACAAGCTCTAATTTTTTTGAACCTTTTACCATCTCAATAATAATATATAGGTCTATTATTTACCATGAATTGGGGTCCTAATTCAACCAAACTAAAAAATTGCCCTTTCAGGCCAAATCTACTAGGCAGTTGCCTAAGGCTCCGAAGAGATCTCGTAATTCACTCACATTTCTCTCTAACAAGCTCTAATTTTTTTGAACCTTTTCCCATCTCAATAATATTATATAGCGCTATTATTGACCATGAATTGGGATCCTAATTCAACCAAACAAAAAAATTGACCTTTCTGGCCAAATCTCCTAGGCTGCTGCCTAGGGCTCCGAAGCGATCTCGTAATTCACTCATATTTCTCTCTAACATGCTCTAATTTTTTTGAACCTTTTCCCATCTCAATAATATTATATAGGGCTATTATTGACTAAGAATTGCGGTCCTAATTCATCCAAACAAAAAAATTGACCTTCCAGGCCAAATCTCCTAGGCAGCTGCCTAGGGCTCCGAAGCGATCTCGTAATTCACTCAAATTTCTCTTTAACAAGCTCTAACTTTTTTGAACCTTTTCCCATCTCAATAATATTATATAGGGCTATTATTGACCATGAATTGGGGTCCTAATTCAACCAAACAAAAAAATTGACCGTTCAGGCCAAATCTCCTAAGCAGCTGCCTAGGGCTCCGAAGCGATCTCGTAATTCACTCATATTTCTCTCTAACAAGCTCTAATTTTTTTGAACCTTTTACCATCTCAATAATAATATATAGGACTATTATATACCATGAATTGAGGTCCTAATTCAACCAAACTAAAAAATTGACCTTTCAGGCCAAATCTCTTAGGCAGCTGCCTAGGGCTCCGAAGTGATCTCGTAATTCACTCACATTTCTCTCTAACAAGCTCTAATTTTTTTGAACCTTTTCCCATCTCAATATTATTATATAGGGCTATTATTGACCATGAATTGGGGTCCTAATTAAACCAAACAAAAAAATTGACCTTTCAGGCCAAATCTCCTAGGCAGCTGCCTAGGGCTCCGATGCGATCTAATAATTCACTCATATTTCTCTCTAACATGCTCTAATTTTTTTGAACCTTTTCCCATCTCAATAATATTATATAGCACTATTATTGACCATGAATTGGGATCCTAATTCTACCAAACAAAAAAATTGACCTTTCAGGCCTAATCTCCAAGGCAGCTGCCTAGGGCTCCGAAGCGATCTCGTAATTCACTAATATTTCTCTCTAACAAACTCTAATTTTTTTGAACCTTTTCCCATCTCAATAATATTATATAGGGCTATTATTGACTAAGAATTGCGGTCCTAATTCATCCAAACAAAAAAATTGACCTTTCAGGCCAAATCTCCTAGGCAGCTGCCTAGGGCTCCGAAGCGATCTCGTAATTCACTCAAATTTCTCTTTAACAAGCTCTAACTTTTTTGAACCTTTTCCCATCTCAATCATATTATATAGGGCTATTATTGACCATGAATTGGGGTCCTAATTCAACCAAACAAAAAAATTGACCGTTCAGGCCAAATCTCCTAAGCAGCTGCCTAGGGCTCCGAAGCGATCTCGTAATTCACTCATATTTCTCTCTAACAAGCTCTAATTTTTTTGAACCTTTTACCATCTCAATAATATTATATAGGTATATTATTTCCCTTGAATTGGGTTCCTAATTCAACCATACTAAAAAATTGACCTTTCACGCCAAATCTCCTAGGCCGCTGCCTAGGGCTCCGAAGTGATCTCGTAATTCTCTCATATTTCTCTCTAACAAGCTCTAATTTTTTTGAACCTTTTCCCATCTCAATATTATTATATAGGGCTATTATTGACCATGAATTGGGATCCTAATTTAACCAAACAAAAAAATTGACCTTTCAGGCCAATTCTCCTAGGCAGCTGCCTAAGGCTCCGAAGCGATCTCGTAATTCACTCATATTTCTCCCTAACAAGCTCTAATTGAACCTTTTCACACTTCAATAATATTTTATAGGGCTATTATAGACCATGAATTGGGATCCTGATTCATCCAAACAAAAAAATTGACCTTTCACGCCAAATCTCCTTGGCAGCAGCCTAGGGCTCCGAAGCGATTTCGTAATTCACTCATATTTCTATTTAACATGCTCTAAGTTTTTTTGAACCTTTTCCCATCTCAATAATATTATATAGGGCTATTATTGACTATGAATTGGGGTCCTAATTCAACCAAATAAAAAAATTGACCTTTCAGGCCAAATCTCCTAGGCAGCTCCCTAGGGCTCCGAAGCGATTTCGTAATTCACTCATATTTTTCTCTAACAAGCTCTAATATTTTTGAACCTTTTCCCATCTCAATAATATTATATAGGGCTATTATTTACCATGAATTGGGGTCCTAATTCAACCAAACTAAAAAATTGACCTTTCAGGCCAAATCTCCTAGGCAGATGCCTAGGGCACCGAATTGATCTCGTAATTCACTCATATTTCTCTCTAACAAGCTCTAATTTTTTTGACCCTTTTCCCATCTCAATAATATTATATACGGCTATTATTGATCATGAATTGGGGTCCTAATTCAATCAAACAAAAAAATTGACCTTTCTGGCCAAATCTCCTAGGCAGCTGCCTAGGGCTCCGAAGCGATCTCGTAATTCACTCAAATTTCTCTTTAACAAGCTCTAACTTTTTTGAACCTATTCCCATCTCAATAATATTATATAGGGCAATTATTGACCATGAATTGGGGTCCTAATTCAACCAAACAAAAAAATTGACCGTTCAGGTCTAATCTCCTAGGCAGCTGCCTAGGGCTCCGAAGCGATCTCGTAATTCACTCATATTTCTCTCTAATAAGCTCTAATTTTTTTGCACCTTTTACCATCTCTATAATAATATATAGGTCTATTATTTACCATGAATTGGGGTACTAATTCAACCAAACTAAAAAATTGACCTTTCAGGCCAAATCTCATAGGCAGCTGCCTAGGGCTCCGAAGCGATCTCGTAATTCACTCATATTTCTCTCTAACAAGCTCTAATTTTTTTGAACCTTTTACCATCTCAATAATAATATATAGGTCTATTATTTACCATGAATTGGGGTCCTAATTCAACCAAACTAAAAAATTGACCTTTCAGGCCAAATCTCCTAGGCAGCTGCCTAAGGCTCCGAAGTGATCTCGTAATTCACTCACATTTCTCTCTAACAAGCTCTAATTTTTTTGAACCTTTTCCCATCTCAATATTATTATATAGGGCTATTATTGACCATGAATTGGGGTCCTAATTTAACCAAACAAAAAAATTGACCTTTCAGGCCTAATCTCCGAGGCAGCTGCCTAAGGCTCCGAAGCGATCTCGCAATTCACTCATATTTCTCCCTAACAAGCTCTAATTTTTTTGAACCTTTTCCCATCTCAATAATATTATATACGGCTATTATTGACCATGAATTGGGGTCCTAATTCAACCAAACAAAAAAATTGACCTTTCTGGCCAAATCTCCTAGGCAGCTGCCTAGAGCTCCGAAGCGTTCTCGTAATTCACTCATATTTCTCTCTAACATGCTCTAATTTTTTTGAACCTTTTCCCATCTCAATAATATTATTTAGCGCTATTATTGACCATGAATTGGGATCCTAATTCAACCAAACAAAAAAATTGACCTTTCAGGCCTAATCTCTGCGGCAGCTGCCTAAGGTTCCGAAGCGATCTTGCAATTCACTCATATTTCTCCCTAACAAGCTCTAATTTTTTTGAACCTTTTCCCATCTCAATAATATTATATACGGCTATTATTGACCATTAATAGGGGTCCTAATTCAACCAAACAAAAAAATTGACCTTTCTGGCCAAGTCTCCTAGGCAGCTGCCTAGAGCTCCGAAGCGTTCTCGTAATTCACTCATATTTCTCTCTAACAAGCTCTAATTTTTATGAACCTTTTCCCATCTCAATAATATTATATAGGGCTATTATTGACTAAGAATTGCGGTCCTAATTCATCCAAACAAAAAAATTGACCTTTCAGGCCAAATCTCCTAGGCAGCTGCCTAGGGCTCCGAAGCGATCTCGTAATTCACTCATATTTCTCTCTAACAAGCTCTAATTTTTTTGAACCTTTTACCATCTCAATAATAATATATAGGTCTATTATTTACCATGAATTGGGGTCCTAATTCAACCAAACTAAAAAATTGACCTTTCAGGCCAAATCTCCTAGGCAGCTGCCTAAGGCTCCGAAGTGATCTCGTAATTCACTCACATTTCTCTCTAACAAGCTCTAATTTTTTTGAACCTATTCCCATCTCAATATTATTATATAGGGCTATTATTGACCATGAATTGGGGTCCTAATTTAACCAAACAAAAAAATTGACCTTTCAGGCCAAATCTCCTAGGCCGCTGCCTAGGGCTCCGAAGCGATCTCGTAATTCACTCATATTTCTCTCTAACAAGCTCTAATTTTTTTGAACCTTTTACCATCTCAATAATAATATATAGGTCTATTATTTTCCATGAATTGGGGTCCTAATTCAACCAAACTAAAAACTTGACCTTTCAGGCCAAATCTACTAGGCAGTTGCCTAAGGCTCCGAAGAGATCTCGTAATTCACTCACATTTCTCTCTAACAAGCTCTAATTTTTTTGAACCTTTTCCCATCTCAATAATATTATATAGCGCTATTATTGACCATGAATTGGGATCCTAATTCAACCAAACAAAAAAATTGACCTTTCAGGCCTAATCTCCAAGGCAGCTGCCTAGGGCTCCGAAGCGATCTCGTAATTCACTCATATTTCTCTCTAACATGCTCAAATATTTTTGAACCTTTTCCCTTCTCAATAATATTATATAGCGCTATTATTGACCATGAATTGGTATCCTAATTCAACCAAACTAAAAAATTGACCTTTCAGGCCTAATCTCCGAGGCAGCTGCCTATTGCTCTGAAGCGATCTCGCAATTCACTCGTATTTCTCCCTAACAAGCTTTAATTCTTTTGAACCTTTTTCCATCTCAATTATATTATATACGGCTATTATTGACCATGAATTGGGGTCCTAATTCAACCAAACAAAAAAATTGACCTTTCTGGCCAAATCTCCTAGGCTGCTGCCTAGGGCTCCGAAGCGTTCTCGTAATTCACTCATATTTCTCTCTAACAAACTCTAATTTTTTTGAACCTTTTCCCATCTCAATAATATTATATAGGGCTATTATTGACTAAGAATTGCGGTCCTAATTCATCCAAACAAAAAAATTGACCTTTCAGGCCAAATCTCCTAGGCAGCTGCCTAGGGCTCCGAAGCGATCTCGTAATTCACTCAAATTTCTCTTTAACAAGCTCTAACTTTTTTGAACCTTTTCCCATCTCAATAATATTATATAGGGCTATTATTGACTAAGAATTGCGGTCCTAATTCATCCAAACAAAAAAATTGACCTTTCAGGCCAAATCTCCTAGGCAGCTGCCTAGGGCTCCGAAGCGATCTCGTAATTCACTCAAATTTCTCTTTAACAAGCTCTAACTTTTTTGAACCTTTTCCCATCTCAATAATATTATATAGGGCTATTATTGACCATGAATTGGGGTCCTAATTCAACCAAACAAAAAAATTGACCGTTCAGGCCAAATCTCCTAAGCAGCTGCCTAGGGCTCCGAAGCGATCTCGTAATTCACTCATATTTCTCTCTAACAAGCTCTAATTTTTTTGAACCTTTTACCATCTCAATAATAATATATAGGACTATTATATACCATGAATTGGGGTCCTAATTCAACCAAACTAAAAAATTGACCTTTCAGGCCAAATCTCTTAGGCAGCTGCCTAGGGCTCCGAAGTGATCTCGTAATTCACTCACATTTCTCTCTAACAAGCTCTAATTTTTTTGAACCTTTTCCCATCTCAATATTATTATATAGGGCTATTATTGGCCATGAATTGGGGTCCTAATTAAACCAAACAAAAAAATTGACCTTTCAGGCCAAATCTCCTAGGCAGCTGCCTAGGGCTCCGATGCGATCTAGTAATTCACTCATATTTCTCTCTAACATGCTCTAATTTTTTTGAACCTTTTCCCATCTCAATAATATTATATAGCACTATTATTGACCATGAATTGGGATCCTAATTCTACCAAACAAAAAAATTGACCTTTCAGGCCTAATCTCCAAGGCAGCTGCCTAGGGCTCCGAAGCGATCTCGTAATTCACTAATATTTCTCTCTAACAAACTCTAATTTTTTTGAACCTTTTCCCATCTCAATAATATTATATAGGGCTATTATTGACTAAGAATTGCGGTCCTAATTCATCCAAACAAAAAAATTGACCTTTCAGGCCAAATCTCCTAGGCAGCTGCCTAGGGCCCCGAAGCGATCTCGTAATTCACTCAAATTTCTCTTTAACAAGCTCTAACTTTTTTGAACCTTTTCCCATCTCAATAATATTATATAGGGCTATTATTGACCATGAATTGGGGTCCTAATTCAACCAAACAAAAAAATTGACCGTTCAGGCCAAATCTCCTAAGCAGCTGCCTAGGGCTCCGAAGCGATCTCGTAATTCACTCATATTTCTCTCTAACAAGCTCTAATTTTTTTGAACCTTTTACCATCTCAATAATATTATATAGGTATATTATTTCCCTTGAATTGGGTTCCTAATTCAACCATACTAAAAAATTGACCTTTCAGGCCAAATCTCCTAGGCAGCTGCCTAGGGCTCCGAAGTGATCTCGTAATTCTCTCATATTTCTCTCTAACAAGCTCTAATTTTTTTGAACCTTTTCCCATCTCAATATTATTATATAGGGCTGTTATTGACCATGAATTGGGATCCTAATTTAACCAAACAAAAAAATTGACCTTTCAGGCCAATTCTCCTAGGCAGCTGCCTAGGGCTCCGAAGCGATCTCGTAATTCACTCATATTTCTCCCTAACAAGCTCTAATTGAACCTTTTAACACTTCAATAATATTTTATAGGGCTATTATAGACCATGAATTGGGATCCTGATTCATCCAAACAAAAAAATTGACCTTTCACGCCAAATCTCCTTGGCAGCTGCCTAGGGCTCCGAAGCGATTTCGTAATTCACTCATATTTCTATTTAACATGCTCTAAGTTTTTTTGAACCTTTTCCCATCTCAATAATATTATATAGGGCTATTATTGACTATGAATTGGGGTCCTAATTCAACCAAATAAAAAAATTGACCTTTCTGGCCAAATCTCCTAGGCTGCTGCCTAGGGCTCCGAAGCGTTCTCGTAATTCACTCATATTTCTCTCTAACAAACTCTAATTTTTTTGAACCTTTTCCCATCTCAATAATATTATATAGGGCTATTATTGACTAAGAATTGCGGTCCTAATTCATCCAAACAAAAAAATTGACCTTTCAGGCCAAATCTCCTAGGCAGCTGCCTAGGGCTCCGAAGCGATCTCGTAATTCACTCAAATTTCTCTTTAACAAGCTCTAACTTTTTTGAACCTTTTCCCATCTCAATAATATTATATAGGGCTATTATTGACTAAGAATTGCGGTCCTAATTCATCCAAACAAAAAAATTGACCTTTCAGGCCAAATCTCCTAGGCAGCTGCCTAGGGCTCCGAAGCGATCTCGTAATTCACTCAAATTTCTCTTTAACAAGCTCTAACTTTTTTGAACCTTTTCCCATCTCAATAATATTATATAGGGCTATTATTGACCATGAATTGGGGTCCTAATTCAACCAAACAAAAAAATTGACCGTTCAGGCCAAATCTCCTAAGCAGCTGCCTAGGGCTCCGAAGTGATCTCGTAATTCACTCATATTTCTCTCTAACAAGCTCTAATTTTTTTGAACCTTTTACCATCTCAATAATAATATATAGGACTATTATATACCATGAATTGGGGTCCTAATTCAACCAAACTAAAAAATTGACGTTTCAGGCCAAATCTCTTAGGCAGCTGCCTAGGGCTCCGAAGTGATCTCGTAATTCACTCACATTTCTCTCTAACAAGCTCTAATTTTTTTGAACCTTTTCCCATCTCAATATTATTATATAGGGCTATTATTGACCATGAATTGGGGTCCTAATTAAACCAAACAAAAAAATTGACCTTTCAGGCCAAATCTCCTAGGCAGCTGCCTAGGGCTCCGATGCGATCTAGTAATTCACTCATATTTCTCTCTAACATGCTCTAATTTTTTTGAACCTTTTCCCATCTCAATAATATTATATAGCACTATTATTGACCATGAATTGGGATCCTAATTCTACCAAACAAAAAAATTGACCTTTCAGGCCTAATCTCCAAGGCAGCGGCCTAGGGCTCCGAAGCGATCTCGTAATTCACTAATATTTCTCTCTAACAAACTCTAATTTTTTTGAACCTTTTCCCATCTCAATAATATTATATAGGGCTATTATTGACTAAGAATTGCGGTCCTAATTCATCCAAACAAAAAAATTGACCTTTCAGGCCAAATCTCCTAAGCAGCTGCCTAGGGCTCCGAAGCGATCTCGTAATTCACTCAAATTTCTCTTTAACAAGCTCTAACTTTTTTGAACCTTTTCCCATCTCAATAATATTATATAGGGCTATTATTGACCATGAATTGGGGTCCTAATTCAACCAAACAAAAAAATTGACCGTTCAGGCCAAATCTCCTAAGCAGCTGCCTAGGGCTCCGAAGCGATCTCGTAATTCACTCATATTTCTCTCTAACAAGCTCTAATTTTTTTGAACCTTTTACCATCTCAATAATATTATATAGGTATATTATTTCCCTTGAATTGGGTTCCTAATGCAACCATACTAAAAAATTGACCTTTCAGGCCAAATCTCCTAGGCAGCTGCCTAGGGCTCCGAAGTGATCTCGTAATTCTCTCATATTTCTCTCTAACAAGCTCTAATTTTTTTGAACCTTTTCCCATCTCAATATTATTATATAGGGCTGTTATTGACCATGAATTGGGATTCTAATTTAACCAAACAAAAAAATTGACCTTTCAGGCCAATTCTCCTAGGCAGCTGCCTAGGGCTCCGAAGCGATCTCGTAATTCACTCATATTTCTCCCTAACAAGCACTAATTGAACCTTTTAACACTTCAATAATATTTTATAGGGCTATTATAGACCATGAATTGGGATCCTGATTCATCCAAACAAAAAAATTGACCTTTCACGCCAAATCTCCTTGGCAGCTGCCTAGGGCTCCGAAGCGATTTCGTAATTCACTCATATTTCTATTTAACATGCTCTAAGTTTTTTTGAACCTTTTCCCATCTCAATAATATTATATAGGGCTATTATTGACTATGAATTGGGGTCCTAATTCAACCAAATAAAAAAATTGACCTTTCAGGCCAAATCTCCTAGGCAGCTGCCTAGGGCTCCGAAGCGATTTCGTAATTCACTCATATTTTTCTCTAACAAGCTCTAATATTTTTGAACCTTTTCCCATCTCAATAATATTATATAGGGCTATTATTTACCATGAATTGGGGTCCTAATTCAACCAAACTAAAAAATTGACCTTTCAGGCCAAATCTCCTAGGCAGATGCCTAGGGCACCGAAGTGATCTCGTAATTCACTCATATTTCTCTCTAACAAGCTCTAATTTTTTTGACCCTTTTCCCATCTCAATAATATTATATACGGCTATTATTGACCATGAATTGGGGTCCTAATTCAATCAAACAAAAAAATTGACCTTTCTGGCCAAATCTCCTAGGCAGCTGCCTAGGGCTCCGAAGCGATCTCGTAATTCACTCAAATTTCTCTTTTACAAGCTCTAACTTTTTTGAACCTATTCCCATCTCAATAATATTATATAGGGCTATTATTGACCATGAATTGGGGTCCTAATTCAACCAAACAAAAAAATTGACCGTTCAGGCCTAATCTCCTAGGCAGCTGCCTAGGGCTCCGAAGCGATCTCGTAATTCACTCATATTTCTCTCTAATATGCTCTAATTTTTTTGCACCTTTTACCATCTCAATAATAATATATAGGTCTATTATTTACCATGAATTGGGGTACTAATTCAACCAAACTAAAAAATTGACCTTTCAGGCCAAATCTCCTAGGCAGCTGCCTAGGGCTCCGAAGCGATCTCGTAATTCACTCATATTTCTCTCTAACAAGCTCTAATTTTTTTGAACCTTTTACCATCTCAATAATAATATATAGGTCTATTATTTACCATGAATTGGGGTCCTAATTCAACCAAACTAAAAAATTGACCTTTCAGGCCAAATCTCCTAGGCAGCTGCCTAAGGCTCCGAAGTGATCTCGTAATTCACTCACATTTCTCTCTAACAAGCTCTAATTTTTTTGAACCTTTTCCCATCTCAATATTATTATATAGGGCTATTATTGACCATGAATTGGGGTCCTAATTTAACCAAACAAAAAAATTGACCTTTCAGGCCTAATCTCCGAGGCAGCTGCCTAAGGCTCCGAAGCGATCTCGCAATTCACTCATATTTCTCCCTAACAAGCTCTAATTTTTTTGAACCTTTTCCCATCTCAATAATATTATATACGGCTATTATTGACCATGAATTGGGGTCCATATTCAACCAAACAAAAAAATTGACCTTTCTGGCCAAATCTCCTAGGCAGCTGCCTAGAGCTCCGAAGCGATCTCTCAATTCACTTATATTTCTCCCTACCAAGCTCTAATTTTTTTGAACCTTTTCCCATCTCAAATTATATTATATAGGGCTATTATTGACCATGAATTGGGGTCCTAATTCAACCAAACAAAAAAATTGACCTTTCAGGCCAAATCTCCTAGGCAGCTGCCTAGGGCTCCGAAGTGTTCTCGTAATTCACTCATATTTCTCTCTAACAAGCTCTAATTTTTTTGAACCTTTTCCCATCTCAATAGTATTATATAGGGCTATTATTGACTATGAATTGCGGTCCTAATTCATCCAAACAAAAAAATTGACCTTTCAGGCCAAATCTCCTAGGCAGCTGCCTAGGGCTCCGAAGCGATCTCGTAATTCACTCAAATTTCTCTTTAACAAGCTCTAACTTTTTTGAACCTTTTCCCATCTCAATAATATTATATAGGGCTATTATTGACCATGAATTGGGGTCCTAATTCAACCAAACAAAAAAATTGACCTTTTAGGCCAAATCTCCTAGGCAGAGGCCTAGGGCACCGAAGTGATCTCGTAATTCACTCATATTTCTCTCTAACAAGCTCTAATTTTTTTGACCCTTTTCCCATCTCAATAATATTATATACGGCTATTATTGACCATGAATTGGGGTCCTAATTCAATCAAACAAAAAAATTGACCTTTCTGGCCAAATCTCCTAGGCAGCTGCCTAGGGCTCCGAAGCGTTCTCGTAATTCTCTCATATTTCTCTCTAACAAGCTCTAATTTTTTAGAACCTTTTCCCATCTCAATAATATTTTATAGGGCTATTATTGACTAAGAATTGCGGTCCTAATTCATCCAAACAAAAAAATTGACCTATCAGGCCAAATCTCCTAGGCAGCTGCCTAGGGCTCCGAAGCGATCTCGTAATTCACTCAAATTTCTCTTTAACAAGCTCTAACTTTTATGAACCTTTTCCCATCTCAATAATATTATATAGGGCTATTATTGACCATGAATTGGGGTCCTAATTCAACCAAACTAAAAAATTGACCGTTCAGGCAAAATCTCCTAAGCTGCTGCCTAGGGCTCCGAAGCGATCTTGTAATTCACTCATATTTCTCTCTAACAAGCTCTAATTTTTTTGAACCTTTTACCATCTCAATAATAATATATAGGTCTATTATTTACCATGAATTGGGGTCCTAATTCAACCAAACTAAAAAATTGACCTTTCAGGCCAAATCTCCTAGGCAGCTGCCTAAGGCTCCGAAGTGATCTCGTAATTCACTCACATTTCTCTCTAACAAGCTCTAATTTTTTTGACCCTTTTCCCATCTCAATAATATTATATACGGCTATTATTGACCATGAATTGGGGTCCTAATTCAATCAAACAAAAAAATTGACCTTTCTGGCCAAATCTCCTAGGCAGCTGCCTAGGACTCCGAAGCGTTCTCGTAATTTTCCCATATTTCTCTCTAACAAGCTCTAATTTTTTTGAACCTTTTCCCATCTCAATAATATTTTATAGGGCTATTATTGACTAAGAATTGCGGTCCTAATTCATCCAAACAAAAAAATTGACCTATCAGGCCAAATCTCCTAGGCAGCTGCCTAGGGCTCCGAAGCGATCTCGTAATTCACTCAAATTTCTCTTTAACAAGCTCTAACTTTTTTGAACCTTTTCCCATCTCAATAATATTATATAGGGCTATTATTGACCATGAATTGGGGTCCTTATTCAACCAAACAAAAAAATTGACCGTTCAGGCCAAATCTCCTAAGCAGCTGCCTAGGGCTCCGAAGCGATCTCGTAATTCACTCATATTTCTCTCTAACAAGCTCTAATTTTTTTGAACCTTTTACCATCTCAATAATAATATATAGGTCTATTATTTACCATGAATTGGGGTCCTAACTCAACCAAACTAAAAAATTGACCTTTCAGGCCAAATCTCCTAGGCAGCTGCCTAAGGCTCCGAAGTGATCTCGTAATTCACTCACATTTCTCTCTAACAAGCTCTAATTTTTTTGAACCTTTTCCCATGTCAATATTATTATATAGGGCTATTATTGACCATGAATTGGGGTCCTAATTTAAACAAACAAAAAAATTGACCTTTCAGGCCAAATCTCCTAGGCAGCTGCCTAGGGCTCCGAAGCGATCTCGTAATTCACTCATATTTCTCTCTAACATGCTCTAATTTTTTTGAACCTTTTCCCATCTCAATAATATTATTTAGCGCTATTATTGACCATGAATTGGGATCCTAATTCAACCAAACAAAAAAATTGACCTTTCAGGCCTAATCTCCGAGGCAGCTGCCTAAGGCTCCGAAGCGATCTCGCAATTCACTCATATTTCTCCCTAACAAGCTCTAATTTTTTTGAACCTTTTCTTATCTCAATATTATTATATACGGCTATTATTGACCATGAATTGGGGTCCTAATTCAACCAAACAAAAAAATTGACCTTTCTGGCCAAATCTCCTAGGCAGCTGCCTAGAGCTCCGAAGCGTTCTCGTAATTCACTCATATTTCTCTCTAACAAGCTCTAATTTTTTTGACCCTTTTCCCATCTCAATAATATTATATAGGGCAATTATTGACTAAGAATTGCGGTCCTAATTCATCCAAACAAAAAAATTGACCTTTCAGGACAAATCTCCTAGGCAGCTGCCTAGGGCTCCGAAGCGATCTCGTAATTCACTCAAATTTCTCTTTAACAAGCTCTAACTTTTTTGAACCTTTTCCCATCTCAATTATATTATATAGGGCTATTATTGACCATGAATTGGGGTCCTAATTCAACCAAACAAAAAAATTGACCGTTCAGGCCTAATCTCCTAGGCTGCTGCCTAGGGCTCCGAAGCGATCTCGTAATTCACTCATATTTCTCTCTAACAAGCTCTAATTTTTTTGAACCTTTGACCATCTCAATAATAATATATAGGTCTATTATTTACCATGAATTGGGGTCCTAATTCAACCAAACTAAAAAATTGACCTTTCAGGCCAAATCTCCTAGGCAGCTGCCTAGGGCTTCGAAGTGATCTCGTAATTCACTCACATTTCTCTCTACCAAGCTCTAATTTTTTTGAACCTTTTCCCATCTCAATATTATTATATAGGGCTATTATTGACCATGAATTGGGGTCCTAATTTTACCAAACAAAAAAATTGACCTTTCAGGCCAAATCTCCTAAGCAGCTGCCTAGGGCTCCGAAGCGATCTCGTAATTCACTCATATTTCTCTCTAACAAGCTCTAATTTTTTTGAACCTTTTACAATCTCAATAATAATATATAGGTCTATTATTTACCATGAATTGGGGTCCTAATTCAACCAAACTAAAAAATTGACCTTTCAGGCCAAATCTCCTAGGCAGCTGCTTAGGGCTCCGAAGTGATCTCGTAATTCACTCACATTTCTCTCTACCAAGCTCTAATTTTTTTGAACCTTTTCCCATCTCAATATTATTATATAGGGCTATTATTGACCATGAATTGGGGTCCTAATTTAACCAAACAAAAAAATTGACCTTTCAGGCCAAATCTCCTAAGCAGCTGCCTAGGGCTCCGAAGCGATCTCGTAATTCACTCATATTTCTCTCTAACAAGCTCTAATTTTTTTGAACATTTTACCATCTCAATAATATTATATAGGTCTATTATTTACCATGAATTGGGGTCCTAATTCAACCAAACTAAAAAATTGACCTTTCAGGCCAAATCTCCTAGGCAGCTGCCTAGGGCTCCGAAGCGATCTCGTAATTCACTCATATTTCTCTCTAACATGCTCTAATTTTTTTGAACCTTTTCCCATCTCAATAATATTATATAGCGCTATTATTGACCATGAATTGGGATCGTAATTCAACCAAACAAAAAAATTGACCTTTTAGGCCTAATCTCCTACGCAGTTGCCTAGGGCTCCGAAGCGTTCTCGTAATTCACTCATATTTCTCTCTAACCAGCTTTAATTTTTTTGAACCTTTTCCCATCTCAATAGTATTATATAGGGCTATTATTGACTATGAATTGCGGTCCTAATTCATCCAAACAAAAAAATTGACCTTTCAGGCCAAATCTCCTAGGCAGCTGCCTAGGGCTCCGAAGCGATCTCGTAATTCACTCAAATTTCTCTTTAACAAGCTCTAACTTTTTTGAACCTTTTCCCTTCTCAATAATATTATATAGGGCTATTATTGACCATGAATTGGGGTCCTAATTCAACCACACAAAAAAATTTACCATTCAGGCCAAATCTCCTAAGAAGCTGCCTAGGGCTCCGAAGCGATCTCGTAATTCACTCATATTTCTCTCTAACAAGCTCTAATTTTTTTGAACCTTTTACCATCTCAATAATAATATATAGGTCTATTATTTACCATGAATTGGGTTCCTAATTTAACCAAACAAAAAAATTGACCTTTCAGGCCAAATCTCCTAGGCAGCTGCCTAAGGCTCCGAAGCGATCTCGTAATTCACTCATATTTCTCTCTAACATGCTCTAATTTTTTTGAACCTTTTCCCATCTCAATAATATTATATAGCGCTATTATTGACCATGAATTGGGATCCTAATTCAACCAAACAAAAATATTGACCTTTCAGGCCTAATCTCTTAGGCAGCTGCCTAGGGCTCCGAAGCGATCTGGTAATTCACTCATATTTCTCTCTAACATGCTCTAATTTTTTTGAACCTTTTCCCATCTCAATATTATTATATAGGGCTATTATTGACCATGAATTGGGGTCCTAATTTAACCAAACAAAAAAATTGACCTTTCAGGCCTAATCTCCGAGGCAGCTGCCTAAGGCTCCGAAGCGATCTCGCAATTCACTCATATTTCTCCCTAACAAGCTCTAATTTTTTTGAACCTTTTCCCATCTCAATAATATTATATAGGGCTATTATTGACCATGAATTGGGGTCCTAATTCAACCAAACAAAAAAATTGACCTTTCTGGCCAAATCTCCTAGGCAGAGGCCTAGGGCACCGAAGTGATCTCGTAATTCACTCATATTTCTCTCTAACAAGCTCTAATTTTTTTGACCCTTTCCCATCTCAATAATATTATATACGGCTATTATTGACCATGAATTGGGGTCCTAATTCAATCAAACAAAAAAATTGACCTTTCTGGCCAAATCTCCTAGGCAGCTGCCTCGGACTCCGAAGCGTTCTCGTAATTCTCTCATATTTCTCTCTAACAAGCTCTAATTTTTTTGAACCTTTTCCCATCTCAATAATATTTTATAGGGCTATTATTGACTAAGAATTGCGGTCCTAATTCATCCAAACAAAAAAATTGACCTATCAGGCCAAATCTCCTAGGCAGCTGCCTAGGGCTCCGAAGCGATCTCGTAATTCACTCAAATTTCTCTTTAACAAGCTCTACCTTTTTTGAACCTTTTCCCATCTCAATAATATTATACAGGGCTATTATTGACCATGAATTGGGGTCCTAATTCAACCAAACATAAAAATTGACCGTTCAGGCCAAATCTCCTAAGCTGCTGCCTAGGGCTCCGAAGCGATCTCGTAATTCACTCATATTTCTCTCTAACAAGCTCTAATTTTTTTGAACCTTTTACCATCTCAATAATAATATATAGGTCTATTATTTACCATGAATTGGGGTCCTAACTCAACCAAACTAAAAAATTGACCTTTCAGGCCAAATCTCCTAGGCAGCTGCCTAAGGCTCCGAAGTGATCTCGTAATTCACTCACATTTCTCTCTACCAAGCTCTAATTTTTTTGAACCTTTTCCCATCTCAATATTATTATATAGGGCTATTATTGACCATGAATTGGGGTCCTAATTTAAACAAACAAAAAAATTGACCTTTCAGGCCAAATCTCCTAGGCAGCTGCCTAGGGCTCCGAAGCGATCTCGTAATTCACGCATATTTCTCTCTAACATGCTCTAATTTTTTTGAACCGTTTCCCATCTCAATAATATTATTTAGCGCTATTATTGACCATGAATTGGGATCCTAATTCAACCAAACAAAAAAATTGACCTTTCAGGCCTAATCTCCGAGGCAGCTGCCTAAGGCTCCGAAGCGATCTCGCAATTCACTCATATTTCTCCCTAACAAGCTCTAATTTTTTTGAACCTTTTCCCATCTCAATAATATTATATACGGCTATTATTGACCATGAATTGGGGTCCTAATTCAACCAAACAAAAAAATTGACCTTTCTGGCCAAATCTCCTAGGCAGCTGCCTAGAGCTCCGAAGCGTTCTCGTAATTCACTCATATTTCTCTCTAACAAGCTCTAATTTTTTTGAACCTTTTCCCATCTCAATAATATTATATAGGGCTATTATTGACTAAGAATTGCGGTCCTAATTCATCCAAACAAAAAAATTGACCTTTCAGGACAAATCTCCTAGGCAGCTGCCTAGGGCTCCGAAGCGATCTCGTAATTCACTCAAATTTCTCTTTAACAAGCTCTAACTTTTTTGAACCTTTTCCCATCTCAATAATATTATATAGGGCTATTATTGACCATGAATTGGGGTCCTAATTCAACCAAACAAAAAAATTGACCGTTCAGGCCAAATCTCCTAGGCAGCTGCCTAGGGCTCCGAAGCGATCTCGTAATTCACTCATATTTCTCTCTAACATGCTCTAATTTTTTTGACTCTTTTACCATCTCAATAATAATATATAGGTCTATTATTTACCATGAATTGGGGTCCTAATTCAACCAAACTAAAAAATTGACCTTTCAGGCCAAATCTCCTAGGCAGCTGCCTAGGGCTTCGAAGTGATCTCGTAATTCACTCACATTTCTCTCTACCAAGCTCTAATTTTTTTGAACCTTTTCCCATCTCAATATTATTATATAGGGCTATTATTGACCATGAATTGGGGTCCTAATTTAATCAAACAAAAAAATTGACCTTTCAGGCCAAATCTCCTAAGCAGCTGCCTAGGGCTCCGAAGCGATCTCGTAATTCACTCATATTTCTCTCTAACAAGCTCTAATTTTTTTGAACCTTTTACCATCTCAATAATAATATATAGGTCTATTATTTACCATGAATTGGGGTCCTAATTCAACCAAACTAAAAAATTGACCTTTCAGGCCAAATCTCCTAGGCAGCGGCCTAGGGCTCCGAAGTGATCTCGTAATTCACTCACATTTCTCTCTACCAAGCTCTAATTTTTTTGAACCTTTTCCCATCTCAATATTATTATATAGGGCTATTATTGACCATGAATTGGGGTCCTAATTTAACCAAACAAAAAAATTGACCTTTCAGGCCAAATCTCCTAAGCAGCTGCCTAGGGCTCCGAAGCGATCTCGTAATTCACTCATATTTCTCTCTAACAAGCTCTAATTTTTTTGAACCTTTTACCATCTCAATAATAATATATAGGTCTATTATTTACCATGAATTGGGGTCCTAATTCAACCAAACTAAAAAATTGACCTTTCTGGCCAAATCTCCTAGGCAGCTGCCTAGGGCTCCGAAGTGATCTCGTAATTCACTCACATTTCTCTCTACCAAGCTCTAATTTTTTTGAACCTTTTCCCATCTCAATATTATTATATAGGGCTATTATTGACCATGAATTGGGGTCCTAATTTAACCAAACAAAAAAATTGACCTTTCAGGCCAAATCTCCTAGGCTGCTGCCTAGGGCTCCGAAGCGATCTCGTAATTCACTCATATTTCTCTCTAACATGCTCTAATTTTTTTGAACCTTTTCCCATCTCAATAATATTATATAGCGCTATTATTGACCATGAATTGGGATCGTAATTCAACCAAACAAAAAAATTGACCTTTTAGGCCTAATCTCCTAGGCAGCTGCCTAGGGCTCCGAAGCGATCTCGCAATTCACTTATATTTCTCCCTACCAAGCTCTAATTTTTTTGAACCTTTTCCCATCTTAATAATATTATATAGGGCTATTATTGACCATGAATTGGGGTCCTAATTCAACCAAACAAAAAAATTGACCTTTCAGGCCAAATCTCCTAGGCAGCTGCCTAGGGCTCCGAAGCGTTCTCGTAATTCACTCATATTTCTCTCTAACAAGCTTTAATTTTTTTGAACCTTTTCCCATCTCAATAGTATTATATAGGGCTATTATTGACTATGAATTGCGGTCCTAATTCATCCAAACAAAAAAATTGACCTTTCAGGCCAAATCTCCTTGGCAGCAGCCTAGGGCTCCGAAGCGATCTCGTAATTCACTCAAATTTCTCTTTAACAAGCTCTAACTTTTTTGAACCTTTTCCCATCTCAATAATATTATATAGGGCTATTATTGACCATGAATTGGGGTCCTAATTCAACCAAACAAAAAAATTTACCGTTCAGGGCAAATCTCCTAAGAAGCTGCCTAGGGCTCCGAAGCGATCTCGTAATTCACTCATATTTCTCTCTAACAAGCTCTAATGTTTTTGAACCTTTTACCATCTCAATAATATTATATAGGGCTATTATTGACTAAGAATTGCGGTCCTAATTCATCCAAACAAAAAAATTGACCTTTCAGGCCAAATCTCCTAGGCAGCTGCCTAGGGCTCCGAAGCGTTCTCGTAATTCACTCATATTTCTCTCTAACAAGCTCTAATTTTTTTGAACCTTTTCCCATCTCAATAATATTATATAGGGCTATTATTGACTAAGAATTGCGGTCCTAATTCATCAAAACAAAAAAATGGACCTTTCAGGCCAAATCTCCTAGGCAGCTGCCTAGGGCTCCGAAGCGATCTCGTAATTCACTCAAATTTCTCTTTAACAAGCTCTAACTTTTTTGAACCTTTTCCGATCTCAATAATATTATATAGGGCTATTATTGACCATGAATTGGGGTCCTAATTCAACCAAACAAAAAAATTTACCGTTCAGGGCAAATCTCCTAAGAAGCTGCCTAGGGCTCCGAAGCGATCTCGTAATTCACTCATATTTCTCTCTAACAAGCTCTAATGTTTTTGAACCTTTTACCATCTCAATAATATTATATAGGGCTATTATTGACTAAGAATTGCGGTCCTAATTCATCCAAACAAAAAAATTGACCTTTCAGGCCAAATCTCCTAGGCAGCTGCCTAGGGCTCCGAAGCGTTCTCGTAATTCACTCATATTTCTCTCTAACAAGCTCTAATTTTTTTGAACCTTTTCCCATCTCAATAATATTATATAGGGCTATTATTGACTAAGAATTGCGGTCCTAATTCATCAAAACAAAAAAATGGACCTTTCAGGCCAAATCTCCTAGGCAGCTGCCTAGGGCTCCGAAGCGATCTCGTAATTCACTCAAATTTCTCTTTAACAAGCTCTAACTTTTTTGAACCTTTTCCCATCTCAATAATATTATATAGGGCTATTATTGACCATGAATTGGGGTCATAATTCAACCAAACAAAAAAATTGACCGTTCAGGCCAAATCTCCTAAGCAGCTGCCTAGGGCTCCGAAGCGATCTCGTAATTCACTCATATTTCTCTCTAACAAGCTCTAATTTTTTTGAACCTTTTACCATCTCAATAATAATATATAGGTCTATTATTTACCATGAATTGGGGTCCTAATTCAACCAAACTAAAAAATTGACCTTTCAGGGCAAATCTCCTAGGCAGCTGCCTAGGGCTCCGAAGCGATCTCGTAATTCACTCAAATTTCTCTTTAACAAGCTCTAACTTTTTCGAACCTTTTCCCATCTCAATAATATTATATAGGGCTATTATTGACCATGAATTGGGGTCCTAATTCAACCAAACAAAAAAATTTACCGTTCAGGGCAAATCTCCTAAGAAGCTGCCTAGGGCTCCGAAGCGATCTCGTAATTCACTCATATTTCTCTCTAACAAGCTCTAATGTTTTTGAACCTTTTACCATCTCAATAATATTATATAGGGCTATTATTGACTAAGAATTGCGGTCCTAATTCATCCAAACAAAAAAATTGACCTTTCAGGCCAAATCTCCTAGGCAGCTGCCTAGGGCTCCGAAGCGTTCTCGTAATTCACTCATATTTCTCTCTAACAAGCTCTAATTTTTTTGAACCTTTTCCCATCTCAATAATATTATATAGGGCTATTATTGACTAAGAATTGCGGTCCTAATTCATCAAAACAAAAAAATGGACCTTTCAGGCCAAATCTCCTAGGCAGCTGCCTAGGGCTCCGAAGCGATCTCGTAATTCACTCAAATTTCTCTTTAACAAGCTCTTACTTTTTTGAACCTTTTCCCATCTCAATAATATTATATAGGGCTATTATTGACCATGAATTGGGGTCATAATTCAACCAAACAAAAAAATTGACCGTTCAGGCCAAATCTCCTAAGCAGCTGCCTAGGGCTCCGAAGCGATCTCGTAATTCACTCATATTTCTCTCTAACAAGCTCTAATTTTTTTGAACCTTTTACCATCTCAATAATAATATATAGGTCTATTATTTACCATGAATTGGGGTCCTAATTCAACCAAACTAAAAAATTGACCTTTCAGGGCAAATCTCCTAGGCAGCTGCCTAGGGCTCCGAAGCGATCTCGTAATTCACTCAAATTTCTCTTTAACAAGCTCTAACTTTTTTGAACCTTTTCCCATCTCAATAATATTATATAGGGCTATTATTGACCATGAATTGGGGTCCTAATTCAACCAAACAAAAAAATTGACCGTTCAGGCCTAATCTCCTAAGCAGCTGCCTAGGGCTCCGAAGCGATCTCGTAATTCACTCATATTTCTCTCTAACAAGCTCTAATTTTTTTGACTCTTTTACCATCTCAATAATAATATATAGGTCTATTATTTACCATGAATTGGGGTCCTAATTCAACCAAACTAAAAAATTGACCTTTCAGGCCAAATCTCCTAGGCAGCTCCCTAGGGCTTCGAAGTGATCTCGTAATTCACTCACATTTCTCTCTACCAAGCTCTAATTTTTTTGAACCTTTTCCCATCTCAATATTATTATATAGGGCTATTATTGACCATGAATTGGGGTCCTAATTTAACCAAACAAAAAAATTGACCTTTCAGGCCAAATCTCCTAAGCAGCTGCCTAGGGCTCCGAAGCGATCTCGTAATTCACTCATATTTCTCTCTAACAAGCTCTAATTTTTTTGAACCTTTTACCATCTCAATAATAATATATAGGTATATTATTTACCATGAATTGGGGTCCTAATTCAACCAAACTAAAAAATTGACCTTTCAGGCCAAATCTCCTAGGCAGCTGCCTAGGGCTCCGAAGTGATCTCGTAATTCACTCACATTTCTCTCTACCAAGCTCTAATTTTTTTGAACCTTTTCCCATCTCAATATTATTATATAGGGCTATTATTGACCATGAATTGGGGTCCTAATTTAACCAAACAAAAAAATTGACCTTTCAGGCCAAATCTCCTAGGCAGCTGCCTAGGGCTCCAAAGCGATCTCGTAATTCACTCATATTTCTCTCTAACATGCTCTAATTTTTTTGAACCTTTTCCCATCTCAATAATATTATATAGCGCTATTATTGACCATGAATTGGGATCGTAATTCAACCAAACAAAAAAATTGATCTTTTAGGCCTAATCTCCTAGGCAGCTGCCTAGGGCTCCGAAGCGATCTCGCAATTCACTTATATTTCTCCCTACCAAGCTCTAATTTTTTTGAACCTTTTCCCATCTTAATAATATTATATAGGGCTATTATTGACCATGAATTGGGGTCCTAATTCAACCAAAAAAAAAAATTGACCTTTCAGGCCAAATCTCCTAGGCAGCTGCCTAGGGCTCCGAAGCGTTCTCGTAATTCACTCATATTTCTCTCTAACAAGCTTTAATTTTTTTGAACCTTTTCCCATCTCAATAGTATTATATAGGGCTATTATTGACTATGAATTGCGGTCCTAATTCATCCAAACAAAAAAATTGACCTTTCAGGCCAAATCTCCTTGGCAGCAGCCTAGGGCTCCGAAGCGATCTCGTAATTCACTCAAATTTCTCTTTAACAAGCTCTAACTTTTTTGAACCTTTTCCCATCTCAATAATATTATATAGGGCTATTATTGACCATGAATTGGGGTCCTAATTCAACCAAACAAAAAAATTTACCGTTCAGGCCAAATCTCCTAAGAAGCTGCCTAGGGCTCCGAAGCGATCTCGTAATTCACTCATATTTCTCTCTAACAAGCTCTAATTTTTTTGAACCTTTTACCATCTCAATAATATTATATAGGGCTATTATTGACTAAGAATTGCGGTCCTAATTCATCCAAACAAAAAAATTGACCTTTCAGGCCAAATCTCCTAGGCAGCTGCCTAGGGCTCCGTAGCGATCTCGCAATTCACTCATATTTCTCCCTAACATGCTCTAATTTTTTTGAACCTTTTCCCATCTCAATAATATTATATACGGCTATTATTGACCATGAATTGGGGTCCAAATTCAACCAAACAAAAAAATTGACCTTTCTGGCCAAATCTCCTAGGCAGCTGCATAGGGCTCCGAAGCGTTCTCGTAATTCACTCATATTTCTCTCTAACAAGCTCTAATTTTTTTGAACCTTTTCCCATCTCAATAATATTATATAGGGCTATTATTGACTAAGAATTGCGGTCCTAATTCATCAAAAAAAAAAAATTGACCTTTCAGGCCAAATCTCCTAGGCAGCTGCCTAGGGCTCCGAAGCGATCTCGTAATTCACTCAAATTTCTCTTTAACAAGCTCTAACTTTTTTGAACCTTTTCCCATCTCAATAATATTATATAGGGCTATTACTGACCATGAATTGGGGTCCTAATTCAACCAAACAAAAAAATTGACCGTTCAGGCCAAATCTCCTAAGCAGCTGCCTAGGGCTCCGAAGCGATCTCGTAATTCACTCATATTTCTCTCTAACAAGCTCTAATTTTTATGAACCTTTTACCATCTCAATAATAATATATAGGTCTATTATTGACCATGAATTGGGATCCTAATTCAACCAAACAAAAAAATTGTACTTTCTGGCCTAATCTCCTAGGCAGCTGCCTAGGGCTCCGAAGCGATCTCGCAATTCACTCACATTTCTCTCTAACAAGCTCTAATTTTTTTGAACCTATTCCCATCTCAATATTATTATATAGGGCTATTATTGACCATGAATTGGGGTCCTAATTTAACCAAACAAAAAAATTGACCTTTCAGGCCAAATCTCCTAGGCTGCTGCCTAGGGCTCCGAAGCGATCTCGTAATTCACTCAAATTTCTCTTTAACAAGCTCTAACTTTTTTGAACCTTTTCCCATCTCAATAATATTATATAGGGCTATTATTGACCATGAATTGGGGTCCTAATTCAACCAAACAAAAAAATTGACCGTTCAGGCCAAATCTCCTAAGCAGCTGCCTAGGGCTCCGAAGCGATCTCGTAATTCACTCATATTTCTCTCTAACATGCTCTAATTTTTTTGAACCTTTTCCCATCTCAATAATATTATATAGGGCTATTATTGACCATGAATTGGGGTCCTAATTCAACCAAACAAAAAAATTTACCGTTCAGGGCAAATCTCCTAAGAAGCTGCCTAGGGCTCCGAAGCGATCTCGTAATTCACTCATATTTCTCTCTAACAAGCTCTAATGTTTTTGAACCTTTTACCATCTCAATAATATTATATAGGGCTATTATTGACTAAGAATTGCGGTCCTAATTCATCCAAACAAAAAAATTGACCTTTCAGGCCAAATCTCCTAGGCAGCTGCCTAGGGCTCCGAAGCGTTCTCGTAATTCACTCATATTTCTCTCTAACAAGCTCTAATTTTTTTGAACCTTTTCCCATCTCAATAATATTATATAGGGCTATTATTGACTAAGAATTGCGGTCCTAATTCATCAAAACAAAAAAATGGACCTTTCAGGCCAAATCTCCTAGGCAGCTGCCTAGGGCTTCGAAGCGATCTCGTAATTCACTCAAATTTCTCTTTAACAAGCTCTAACTTTTTTGAACCTTTTCCCATATCAATAATATTATATAGGGCTATTATTGACCATGAATTGGGGTCCTAATTCAACCAAACAAAAAAATTGACCGTTCAGGCCAAATCTCCTAAGCAGCTGCCTAGGGCTCCGAAGCGATCTCGTAATTCACTCATATTTCTCTCTAACAAGCTCTAATTTTTTTGAACCTTTTACCATCTCAATAATAATATATAGGTTTATTATTTACCATGAATTGGGGTCCTAATTCAACCAAACTAAAAAATTGACCTTTCAGGCCAAATCTCCTAGGCAGCTGCCTAAGGCTCCGAAGTGATCTCGTAATTCACTCACATTTCTCTCTAACAAGCTCTAATTTTTTTGAACCTATTCCCATCTCAATATTATTATATAGGGCTATTATTGACCATGAATTGGGGTCCTAATTTAACCAAACAAAAAAATTGGCCTTTCAGGCCAAATCTCCTAGGCTGCTGCCTAGGGCTCCGAAGCGATCTCGTAATTCACTCAAATTTCTCTTTAACAAGCTCTAACATTTTTGAACCTTTTCCCATCTCAATAATATTATATAGGGCTATTATTGACCATGAATTGGGGTCCTAATTCAACCAAACAAAAAAATTGACCGTTCAGGCCAAATCTCCTAAGCAGCTGCCTAGGGCTCCGAAGCGATCTCGTAATTCACTCATATTTCTCTCTAACAAGCTCTAATTTTTATGAACCTTTTACCATCTCAATAATAATATATAGGTCTATTATTGACCATGAATTGGGATCCTAATTCAACCAAACAAAAAAATTGTACTTTCTGGCCTAATCTCCTAGGCAGCTGCCTAGGGCTCCGAAGCGATCTCGCAATTCACTCACATTTCTCTCTAACAAGCTCTAATTTTTTTGAACCTATTCCCATCTCAATATTATTATATAGGGCTATTATTGACCATGAATTGGGGTCCTAATTTAACCAAACAAAAAAATTGACCTTTCAGGCCAAATCTCCTAGGCTGCTGCCTAGGGCTCCGAAGCGATCTCGTAATTCACTCAAATTTCTCTTTAACAAGCTCTAACTTTTTTGAACCTTTTCCCATCTCAATAATATTATATAGGGCTATTATTGACCATGAATTGGGGTCCTAATTCAACCAAACAAAAAAATTGACCGTTCAGGCCAAATCTCCTAAGCAGCTGCCTAGGGCTCCGAAGCGATCTCGTAATTCACTCATATTTCTCTCTAACATGCTCTAATTTTTTTGAACCTTTTCCCATCTCAATAATATTATATAGGGCTATTATTGACCATGAATTGGGGTCCTAATTCAACCAAACAAAAAAATTTACCGTTCAGGGCAAATCTCCTAAGAAGCTGCCTAGGGCTCCGAAGCGATCTCGTAATTCACTCATATTTCTCTCTAACAAGCTCTAATGTTTTTGAACCTTTTACCATCTCAATAATATTATATAGGGCTATTATTGACTAAGAATTGCGGTCCTAATTCATCCAAACAAAAAAATTGACCTTTCAGGCCAAATCTCCTAGGCAGCTGCCTAGGGCTCCGAAGCGTTCTCGTAATTCACTCATATTTCTCTCTAACAAGCTCTAATTTTTTTGAACCTTTTCCCATCTCAATAATATTATATAGGGCTATTATTGACTAAGAATTGCGGTCCTAATTCATCAAAACAAAAAAATGGACCTTTCAGGCCAAATCTCCTAGGCAGCTGCCTAGGGCTCCGAAGCGATCTCGTAATTCACTCAAATTTCTCTTTAACAAGCTCTAACTTTTTTGAACCTTTTCCCATCTCAATAATATTATATAGGGCTATTATTGACCATGAATTGGGGTCCTAATTCAACCAAACAAAAAAATTGACCGTTCAGGCCAAATCTCCTAAGCAGCTGCCTAGGGCTCCGAAGCGATCTCGTAATTCACTCATATTTCTCTCTAACAAGCTCTAATTTTTTTGAACCTTTTACCATCTCAATAATAATATATAGGTTTATTATTTACCATGAATTGGGGTCCTAATTCAACCAAACTAAAAAATTGACCTTTCAGGCCAAATCTCCTAGGCAGCTGCCTAAGGCTCCGAAGTGATCTCGTAATTCACTCACATTTCTCTCTAACAAGCTCTAATTTTTTTGAACCTATTCCCATCTCAATATTATTATATAGGGCTATTATTGACCATGAATTGGGGTCCTAATTTAACCAAACAAAACAATTGGCCTTTCAGGCCAAATCTCCTAGGCTGCTGCCTAGGGCTCCGAAGCGATCTCGTAATTCACTCAAATTTCTCTTTAACAAGCTCTAACATTTTTGAACCTTTTCCCATCTCAATAATATTATATAGGGCTATTATTGACCATGAATTGGGGTCCTAATTCAACCAAACAAAAAAATTGACCGTTCAGGCCAAATCTCCTAAGCAGCTGCCTAGGGCTCCGAAGCGATCTCGTAATTCACTCATATTTCTCTCTAACAAGCTCTAATTTTTATGAACCTTTTACCATCTCAATAATAATATATAGGTCTATTATTGACCATGAATTGGGATCCTAATTCAACCAAACAAAAAAATTGTACTTTCTGGCCTAATCTCCTAGGCAGCTGCCTAGGGCTCCGAAGCGATCTCGCAATTCACTCACATTTCTCTCTAACAAGATCTAATTTTTTTGAACCTATTCCCATCTCAATATTATTATATAGGGCTATTATTGACCATGAATTGGGGTCCTAATTTAACCAAACAAAAAAATTGACCTTTCAGGCCAAATCTCCTAGGCTGCTGCCTAGGGCTCCGAAGCGATCTCGTAATTCACTCAAATTTCTCTTTAACAAGCTCTAACTTTTTTGAACCTTTTCCCATCTCAATAATATTATATAGGGCTATTATTGACCATGAATTGGGGTCCTAATTCAACCAAACAAAAAAATTGACCGTTCAGGCCAAATCTCCTAAGCAGCTGCCTAGGGCTCCGAAGCGATCTCGTAATTCACTCATATTTCTCTCTAACATGCTCTAATTTTTTTGAACCTTTTCCCATCTCAATAATATTATATACGGCTATTATTGACCATGAATTGGGGTCCTAATTCAACCAAACAAAAAAATTGACCTTTCTGACAAATCTCCTAGGCAGCTGCCTAGGGCTCCGAAGCGATCTCGTAATTCACTCATATTTCTCTCTAACAAGCTCTAATTTTTTTGAACCTTTTCCCATCTCAATAATATTATATAGGGCTATTATTGACTAAGAATTGCGGTCCTAATTCATCAAAACAAAAAAATTGACCTTTCAGGCCAAATCTCCTAGGCAGCTGCCTAGGGCTCCGAAGCGATCTCGTAATTCACTCAAACTTCTCTTTAACAAGCTCTAACTTTTTTGAACCTTTTCCCATGTCAATAATATTATATAGGGCTATTATTGACCATGAATTGGGGTCCTAATTCAACCAAACAAAAAAATTGACCGTTCAGGCCAAATCTCTTAAGCAGCTGCCTAGGGCTCCGAAGCTATCTCGTAATTCACTCATATTTCTCTCTAACAAGCTCTAATTTTTTTGAACCTTTTACCATCTCAATAATAATATATAGGTCTATTATTTACCATGAATTGGGGTCCTAATTCAACCAAACTAAAAAATTGACCTTTCAGGCCAAATCTCCTAGGCAGCTGCCTAAGGCTCCGAAGTGATCTCGTAATTCACTCACATTTCTCTCTAACAAGCTCTAATTTTTTTGAACCTATTCCCATCTCAATATTATTATATAGGGCTATTATTGACCATGAATTGGGGTCCTAATTTAACCAAACAAAAAAATTGACCTTTCAGGCCAAATCTCCTAGGCAGCTGCCTAGGGCTCCGAAGCGATCTCGTAATTCACTCAAATTTCTCTTTAACAAGCTCTAACTTTTTTGAACCTTTTCCCATCTCAATAATATTATATAGGGCTATTATTGACCATGAATTGGGGTCCTAATTCAACCAAACAAAAAAATTGACCATTCAGGCCAAATCTCCTAAGCAGCTGCCTAGGGCTCCGAAGCGATCTCGTAATTCACTCATATTTCTCTCTAACATGCTCTAATTTTTTTGAACCTTTTCCCATCTCAATAATATTATATAGCGCTATTATTGACCATGAATTGGGATCCTAATTCAACCAAACAAAAAAATTGTACTTTCTGGCCTAATCTCCTAGGCAGCTGCCTAGGGCTCCGAAGCGATCTCGCAATTCACTCATATTTCTCCCTAACAAGCTCTAATTTTTTTGAACCTTTTCCCATCTCAATAATATTATATACGGCTATTATTGACCATGAATTGGGGTCCTAATTCAACCAAACAAAAAAATTGACCTTTCTGGCCAAATCTCCTAGGCAGCTGCCTAGGGCTCCGAAGCGTTCTCGTAATTCACTCATATTTCTCTCTAACAAGCTCTAATTTTTTTGAACCTTTTCCCATCTCAATAATATTATATAGGGCTATTATTGACTAAGAATTGCGGTCCTAATTCATCAAAACAAAAAAATTGACCTTTCAGGCCAAATCTCCTAGGCAGCTGCTTAGGGCTCCGAAGCGATCTCGTAATTCACTCAAATTTCTCTTTAACAAGCTCTAACTTTTTTGAACCTTTTCCCATGTCAATAATATTTTATAGGGCTATTATTGACCATGAATTGGGGTCCTAATTCAACCAAACAAAAAAATTGACCGTTCAGGCCAAATCTCCTAAGCAGCTGCCTAGGGCTCCGAAGCGATCTCGTAATTCACTCATATTTCTCTCTAACAAGCTCTAATTTTTTTGAACCTTTGACCATCTCAATAATAATATATAGGTCTATTATTTACCATGAATTGGGGTCCTAATTCAACCAAACTAAAAAATTGACCTTTCAGGCCAAATCTCCTAGGCAGCTGCCTAAGGCTCCGAAGTAATCTCGTAATTCACTCACATTTCTCTCTAACAAGCTCTAATTTTTTTGAACCTATTCCCATCTCAATATTATTATATAGGGCTATTATTGACCATGAATTGGGGTCCTAATTTAACCAAACAAAAAAATTGACCTTTCAGGCCAAATCTCCTAGGCAGCTGCCTAGGGCTCCGAAGCGATCTCGTAATTCACTCAAATTTCTCTTTAACAAGCTCTAACTTTTATGAACCTATTCCCATCTCAATAATATTATATAGGGCTATTATTGACCATGAATTGGGGTCCTAATTCAACCAAACAAAAAAATTGACCGTTCAGGCCAAATCTCCTAAGCAGCTGCCTAGGACTCCGAAGCGATCTCGTAATTCACTCATATTTCTCTCTAACAAGCTCTAATTTTTTTGAACCTTTTACCATCTCAATAATAATATATAGTTCTATTATTTACCATGAATTGGGGTCCTAATTCAACCAAACTAAAAAATTGACCTTTCAGGCCAAATCTCCTAGGCAGCTGCCTAGGGCTCCGAAGTGATCTCGTAATTCACTCACATTTCTCTCTAACAAGCTCTAATTTTTTTGAACCTATTCCCATCTCAATATTATTATATAGGGCTATTATTGACCATGAATTGGGGTCCTAATTTAACCAAACAAAAAAATTGACCTTTCAGGCCAAATCTCCTAGGCAGCTGCCTAGGGCTCCGAAGCGATCTCGTAATTCACTCAAATTTCTCTTTAACAAGCTCTAACTTTTTTGAACCTTTTCCCATCTCAATAATATTATATAGGGCTATTATTGACCATGAATTGGGGTCCTAATTCAACCAAACAAAAAAATTGACCGTTCAGGCCAAATCTCCTAAGCAGCTGCCTAGGGCTCCGAAGCGATCTCGTTATTCACTCATATTTCTCTCTAACATGCTCTAATTTTTTTGAACCTTTTCCCATCTCAATAATATTATATAGCGCTATTATTGACCATGAATTGGGATCCTAATTCAACCAAACAAAAAAATTGTACTTTCTGGCCTAATCTCCTAAGCAGCAGCCTAGGGCTCCGAAGCGATCTCGCAATTCACTCATATTTCTCCCTAACAAGCTCTAATTTTTTTGAACCTTTTCCCATCTCAATAATATTATATACGGCTATTATTGACCATGAATTGGGGTCCTAATTCAACCAAAAAAAAAAATTGACCTTTCTGACAAATCTCCTAGGCAGCTGCCTAAGGCTCCGAAGCGTTCTCGTAATTCACTCATATTTCTCTCTAACAAGCTCTAATTTTTTTGAACCTTTTCCCATCTCAATAATATTATATAGGGCTATTATTGACTAAGAATTGCGGTCCTAATTCATCAAAACAAAAAAATTGACCTTTCAGGCCAAATCTCCTAGGCAGCTGCCTAGGGCTCCGAAGCGATCTCGTAATTCACTCAAATTTCTCTTTAACAAGCTCTAAGTTTTTTGAACCTTTTCCCATCTCAATAATATTATATAGGGCTATTATTGACCATGAATTGGGGTCCTAATTCAACCAAACAAAAAAATTGACCGTTCAGGCCAAATCTCCTAAGCAGCTGCCAAGGGCTCCGAAGCGATCTCGTAATTCACTCATATTTCTCTCTAACAAGCTCTAATTTTTTTGAACCTTTTACCATCTCAATAATAATATATAGGTCTATTATTTACCATGAATTGGGGTCCTAATTCAACCAAACAAAAAAATTGACCTTTCAGGCCAAATCTCCTAGGCAGCTGCCTAGGGCTCCGAAGCGTTCTCGTAATTCACTCATATTTCTCTCTAACAAGCTCTAATTTTTTTGAACCTTTTCCCATCTCAATAATATTATATAGGGCTATTATTGACTAAGAATTGCGGTCCTAATTCATCAAAACAAAAAAATTGACCTTTCAGGCCAAATCTCCTAGGCAGCTGCCTAGGGCTCCGAAGCGATCTCGTAATTCACTCAAATTTCTCTTTAACAAGCTCTAACTTTTTTGAACCTTTTCCCATCTCAATAATATTTTATAGGGCTATTATTGACCATGAATTGGGGTCCTAATTCAACCAAACAAAAAAATTGACCGTTCAGGCCAAATCTCCTAAGCAGCTGCCTAGGGCTCCGAAGCGATCTCGTAATTCACTCATATTTCTCTCTAACATGCTCTAATTTTTTTGAACCTTTTCCCATCTCAATAATATTATATAGCGCTATTATTGACCATGAATTGGGATACTAATTCAACCAAACAAAAAAATTGTACTTTCTGGCCTAATCTCCTAGGCAGCTGCCTAGGGCTCCGAAGCGATCTCGCAATTCACTCATATTTCTCCCTAACAAGCTCTAATTTTTTTGAACCTTTTCCCATCTCAATAATATTATATACGGCTATTATTGACCATGAATTGGGGTCCTAATTTAACCAAACAAAAAAATTGACCTTTCAGGCCAAATCTCCTAAGCAGCTGTCTAGGGCTCCGAAGCGATCTCGTAATTCACTCATATTTCTCTCTAACATGCTCTAATTTTTTTGAACCTTTTCCCATCTCAATAATATTATATAGCGCTATTATTGACCATGAATTGGGATCCTAATTCAACCAAACAAAAAAATTGTACTTTCTGGCCTAATCTCCTAGGCAACTGCCTAGGGCTCCGAAGCGATCTCGCAATTCACTCATATTTCTCCCTAACAAGCTCTAATTTTTTTGAACCTTTTCCCATCTCAATAATATTATATACGGCTATTATTGACCATGAATTGGGGTCCTAATTTAACCAGACAAAAAAATTGACCTTTCAGGCCAAATCTCCTAGGCAGCTGCCTAGGGCTCCGAAGCGATCTCGTAATTCACTCAAATTTCTCTTTAACAAGCTCTAACTTTTTTGAACCTTTTCCCATCTCAATAATATTATATAGGGCTATTATTGACCATGAATTGGGGTCCTAATTTAACCAAACAAAAAAATTGACCGTTCAGGCCAAATCTCCTAAGCAGCTGCCTAGGGCTCCGAAGCGTTCTCGTAATTCACTCATATTTCTCTCTAACATGCTCTAATTTTTTTGAACCTTTTCCCATCTCAATAATATTATATAGCGCTATTATTGACCATGAATTGGGATCCTAATTCAACCAAACAAAAAAATTGTACTTTCTGGCCTAATCTCCTAGGCAACTGCCTTGGGCTCCGAAGCGATCTCGCAATTCACTCATATTTCCCCCTAACAAGCTCTAATTTTTTTGAACCTTTTCCCATCTCAATAATATTATATACGGCTATTATTGACCATGAATTGGGGTCCTAATTCAACCAAACAAAAAAATTGACCTTTCTGGCCAAATCTCCTAGGCAGCTGCCTAGGGCTCCGAAGCGTTCTCGTAATTCACTCATATTTCTCTCTAACAAGCTCTAATTTTTTTGAACCTTTTCCCATCTCAATAATATTATATAGGGCTATTATTGACTAAGAATTGCGGTCCTAATTCATCAAAACAAAAAAATTAACCTTTCAGGCCAAATCTCCTACGCAGCTGCCTAGGGCTCCGAAGCGATCTCGTAATTCACTCAAATTTCTCTTTAACAAGCTCTAACTTTTTTGAACCTTTTCCCATCTCAATAATATTTTATTGGGCTATTATTGACCATGAATTGGGGTCCTAATTCAACCAAACAAAAAAATTGACCGTTCAGGCCAAATCTCCTAAGCAGCTGCCTAGGGCTCCGAAGCGATCTCGTAATTCACTCATATTTCTCTCTATCAAGCTCTAATTTTTTTGAACCTTTTACCATCTCAATAATAATATATAGGTCTATTATTTACCATGAATTGGGGTCCTAATTTAACCAAACTAAAAAATTGACCTTTCACGCCAAATCTCCTAGGCAGCTGCCTAAGGCTCCGAAGTGATCTCGTAATTCACTCACATTTCTCTCTAACAAGCTCTAATTTTTTTGAACCTATTCCCATCTCAATATTATTATATACGGCTATTATTGACCATGAATTGGGGTCCTAATTTAACCAAACAAAAAAATTGACCTTTCAGGCCAAATCTCCTAGGCAGCTGCCTAGGGCTCCGAAGCGATCTCGTAATTCACTCAAATTTCTCTTTAACAAGCTCTAACTTTTTTGAACCTTTTCCCATCTCAATAATATTATATAGGGCTATTATTGACCATGAATTGGGGTCCTAATTTAACCAAACAAAAAAATTGACCGTTCAGGCCAAATCTCCTAAGCAGCTGCCTAGGGCTCCGAAGCGATCTCGTAATTCACTCATATTTCTCTCTAACATGCTCTAATTTTTTTGAACCTTTTCCCATCTCAATAATATTATATAGCGCTATTATTGACCATGAATTGGGATCCTAATTCAACCAAACAAAAAAATTGTACTTTCTGGCCTAATCTCCTAGGCAGCTGCCTAGGGCTCCGAAGCGATCTCGCAATTCACTCATATTTCTCCCTAACAAGCTCTAATTTTTTTGAACCTTTTCCCATCTCAATAATATTATATACGGCTATTATTGACCATGAATTGGGGTCCTAATTTAACCAAACAAAAAAATTGACCTTTCAGGCCAAATCTCCTAGGCAGCTGCCTAGGTCTCCGAAGCGATCTCGTAATTCACTCAAATTTCTCTTTAACAAGCTCTAACTTTTTTGAACCTTTTCCCATCACAATAATATTATATAGGGCTATTATTGACCATGAATTGGGGTCCTAATTTAACCAAACAAAAAAATTGACCGTTCAGGCCAAATCTCCTAAGCAGCTGTCTAGGGCTCCGAAGCGATCTCGTAATTCACTCATATTTCTCTCTAACATGCTCTAATTTTTTTGAACCTTTTCCCATCTCAATAATATTATATAGCGCTATTATTGACCATGAATTGGGATCCTAATTCAACCAAGAAAAAAAATTGTACTTTCTGGCCTAATCTCCTAGGCAGCTGCCTAGGGCTCCGAAGCGATCTCGCAATTCACTCATATTTCTCCCTAACAAGCTCTAATTTTTTTGAACCTTTTCCCATCTCAATAATATTATATACGGCTATTATTGACCATGAATTGGGGTCCTAATTTAACCAAACAAAAAAATTGACCTTTCAGGCCAAATCTCCTAGGCAGCTGCCTAGGGCTCCGAAGCGATCTCGTAATTCACTCAAATTTCTCTTTAACAAGCTCTAACTTTTTTGAACCTTTTCCCATCTCAATAATATTATATAGGGCTATTATTGACCATGAATTGGGGTCCTAATTTAACCAAACAAAAAAATTGACCGTTCAGGCCAAATCTCCTAAGCAGCTGCCTAGGGCTCCGAAGCGATCTCGTAATTCACTCATATTTCTCTCTAACATGCTCTAATTTTTTTGAACCTTTTCCCATCTCAATAATATTATATAGCGCTATTATTGACCATGAATTGGGATCCTAATTCAACCAAACAAAAAAATTGTACTTTCTGGCCTAATCTCCTAGGCAACTGCCTAGGGCTCCGAAGCGATCTCGCAATTCACTCATATTTCTCCCTAACAAGCTCTAATTTTTTTGAACCTTTTCCCATCTCAATAATATTATATACGGCTATTATTGACCATGAATTGGGGTCCTAATTTAACCAAACAAAAAAATTGACCTTTCAGGCCAAATCTCCTAGGCAGCTGCCTAGGGCTCCGAAGCGATCTCGTAATTCACTCAAATTTCTCTTTAACAAGCTCTAACTTTTTTGAACCTTTTCCCATCTCAATAATATTATATAGGGCTATTATTGACCATGAATTGGGGTCCTAATTTAACCAAACAAAAAAATTGACCGTTCAGGCCAAATCTCCTAAGCAGCTGTCTAGGGCTCCGAAGCGATCTCGTAATTCACTCATATTTCTCTCTAACATGCTCTAATCTTTTTGAACCTTTTCCCATCTCAATAATATTATATAGCGCTATTATTGACCATGAATTGGGATCCTAATTCAACCAAGCAAAAAAATTGTACTTTCTGGCCTAATCTCCTAGGCAGCTGCCTAGGGCTCCGAAGCGATCTCGCAATTCACTCATATTTCTCCCTAACAAGCTCTAATTTTTTTGAACCTTTTCCCATCTCAATAATATTATATACGGCTATTATTGACCATGAATTGGGGTCCTAATTTAACCAAACAAAAAAATTGACCTTTCAGGCCAAATCTCCTAGGCAGCTGCCTAGGGCTCCGAAGCGATCTCGTAATTCACTCAAATTTCTCTTTAACAAGCTCTAACTTTTTTGAACCTTTTCCCATCTCAATAATATTATATAGGGCTATTATTGACCATGAATTGGGGTCCTAATTTAACCAAACAAAAAAATTGACCGTTCAGGCCAAATCTCCTAAGCAGCTGCCAAGGGCTCCGAAGCGATCTCGTAATTCACTCATATTTCTCTCTAACATGCTCTAATTTTTTTGAACCTTTTCCCATCTCAATAATATTATATAGCGCTATTATTGACCATGAATTGGGATCCTAATTCAACCAAACAAAAAAATTGTACTTTCTGGCCTAATCTCCTAGGCAACTGCCTAGGGCTCCGAAGCGATCTCGCAATTCACTCATATTTCTCCCTAACAAGCTCTAATTTTTTTGAACCTTTTCCCATCTCAATAATATTATATACGGCTATTATTGACCATGAATTGGGGTCCTAATTCAACCAAACAAAAAAATTGACCTTTCTGGCCAAATCTCCTAGGCAGCTGCCTAGGGCTCCGAAGCGTTCTCGTAATTCACTCATATTTCTCTCTAACAAGCTCTAATTTTTTTGAACCTTTTCCCATCTCAATAATATTATATAGGGCTATTATTGACTAAGAATTGCGGTCCTAATTCATCAAAACAAAAAAATTAACCTTTCAGGCCAAATCTCCTACGCAGCTGCCTAGGGCTCCGAAGCGATCTCGTAATTCACTCAAATTTCTCTTTAACAAGCTCTAACTTTTTTGAACCTTTTCCCATCTCAATAATATTTTATTGGGCTATTATTGACCATGAATTGGGGTCCTAATTCAACCAAATAAAAAAATTGACCGTTCAGGCCAAATCTCCTAAGCAGCTGCCTAGGGCTCCGAAGCGATCTCGTAATTCACTCATATTTCTCTCTATCAAGCTCTAATTTTTTTGAACCTTTTACCATCTCAATAATAATATATAGGTCTATTATTTACCATGAATTGGGGTCCTAATTTAACCAAACTAAAAAATTGACCTTTCACGCCAAATCTCCTAGGCAGCTGCCTAAGGCTCCGAAGTGATCTCGTAATTCACTCACATTTCTCTCTAACAAGCTCTAATTTTTTTGAACCTATTCCCATCTCAATATTATTATATACGGCTATTATTGACCATGAATTGGGGTCCTAATTTAACCAAACAAAAAAATTGACATTTCAGGCCAAATCTCCTAGGCAGCTGCCTAGGGCTCCGAAGCGATCTCGTAATTCACTCAAATTTCTCTTTAACAAGCTCTAACTTTTTTGAACCTTTTCCCATCTCAATAATATTATATAGGGCTATTATTGACCATGAATTGGGGTCCTAATTTAACCAAACAAAAAAATTGACCGTTCAGGCCAAATCTCCTAAGCAGCTGCCTAGGGCTCCGAAGCGATCTAGTAATTCACTCATATTTCTCTCTAACATGCTCTAATTTTTTTGAACCTTTTCCCATCTCAATAATATTATATAGCGCTATTATTGACCATGAATTGGGATCCTAATTCAACCAAACAAAAAAATTGTACTTTCTGGCCTAATCTCCTAGGCAGCTGCCTAGGGCTCCGAAGCGATCTCGCAATTCACTCATATTTTTCCCTAACAAGCTCTAATTTTTTTGAACCTTTTCCCATCTCAATAATATTATATACGTCTATTATTGACCATGAATTGGGGTCCTAATTTAACCAAACAAAAAAATTGACCTTTCAGGCCAAATCTCCTAGGCAGCTGCCTAGGGCTCCGAAGCGATCTCGTAATTCACTCAAATTTCTCTTTAACAAGCTCTAACTTTTTTGAACCTTTTCCCATCTCAATAATATTATATAGGGCTATTATTGACCATGAATTGGGGTCCTAATTTAACCAAACAAAAAAATTGACCGTTCAGGCCAAATCTCCTAAGCAGCTGTCTAGGGCTCCGAAGCGATCTCGTAATTCACTCATATTTCTCTCTAACATGCTCTAATTTTTTTGAACCTTTTCCCATCTCAATAATATTATATAGCGCTATTATTGACCATGAATTGGGATCCTAATTCAACCAAACAAAAAAATTGTACTTTCTGGCCTAATCTCCTAGGCAACTGCCTAGGGCTCCGAAGCGATCTCGCAATTCACTCATATTTCTCCCTAACAAGCTCTAATTTTTTTGAACCTTTTCCCATCTCAATAATATTATATACGGCTATTATTGACCATGAATTGGGGTCCTAATTCAACCAAACAAAAAAATTGACCTTTCTGGCCAAATCTCCTAGGCAGCTGCCTAGGGCTCCGAAGCGTTCTCGTAATTCACTCATATTTCTCTCTAACAAGCTCTAATTTTTTTGAACCTTTTCCCATCTCAATAATATTATATAGGGCTATTATTGACTAAGAATTGCGGTCCTAATTCATCAAAACAAAAAAATTAACCTTTCAGGCCAAATCTCCTAGGCAGCTGCCTAGGGCTCCGAAGCGATCTCGTAATTCACTCAAATTTCTCTTTAACAAGCTCTAACTTTTTTGAACCTTTTCCCATCTCAATAATATTATATAGGGCTATTATTGACCATGAATTGGGGTCCTAATTTAACCAAACAAAAAAATTGACCGTTCAGGCCAAATCTCCTAAGCAGCTGCCTAGGGCTCCGAAGCGATCTCGTAATTCACTCATATTTCTCTCTAACATGCTCTAATTTTTTTGAACCTTTTCCCATCTCAATAATATTATATAGCGCTATTATTGACCATGAATTGGGATCCTAATTCAACCAAACAAAAAAATTGTACTTTCTGGCCTAATCTCCTAGGCAGCTGCCTAGGGCTCCGAAGCGATCTCGCAATTCACTCATATTTCTCCCTAACAAGCTCTAATTTTTTTGAACCTTTTCCCATCTCAATAATATTATATACGGCTATTATTGACCATGAATTGGGGTCCTAATTTAACCAAACAAAAAAATTGACCTTTCAGGCCAAATCTCCTAGGCAGCTGCCTAGGGCTCCGAAGCGATCTCGTAATTCACTCAAATTTCTCTTTAACAAGCTCTAACTTTTTTGAACCTTTTCCCATCTCAATAATATTATATAGGGCTATTATTGACCATGAATTGGGGTCCTAATTTAACCAAACAAAAAAATTGACCGTTCAGGCCAAATCTCCTAAGCAGCTGCCTAGGGCTCCGAAGCGATCTCGTAATTCACTCATATTTCTCTCTAACATGCTCTAATTTTTTTGAACCTTTTCCCATCTCAATAATATTATATAGCGCTATTATTGACCATGAATTGGGATCCTAATTCAACCAAACAAAAAAATTGTACTTTCTGGCCTAATCTCCTAGGCAACTGCCTAGGGCTCCGAAGCGATCTCGCAATTCACTCATATTTCTCCCTAACAAACTCTAATTTTTTTGAACCTTTTCCCATCTCAATAATATTATATACGGCTATTATTGACCATGAATTAGGGTCCTAATTCAACCAAACAAAAAAATTGACCTTTCTGGCCAAATCTCCTAGGCAGCTGCCTAGGGCTCCGAAGCGTTCTCGTAATTCACTCATATTTCTCTCTAACAAGCTCTAATTTTTTTGAACCTTTTCCCATCTCAATAATATTATATAGGGCTATTATTGACTAAGAATTGCGGTCCTAATTCATCAAAACAAAAAAATTAACCTTTCAGGCCAAATCTCCTAGGCAGCTGCCTAGGGCTCCGAAGCGATCTCGTAATTCACTCATATTTCTCTCTATCAAGCTCTAATTTTTTTGAACCTTTTACCATCTCAATAATAATATATAGGTCTATTATTTACCATGAATTGGGGTCCTAATTCAACCAAACTAAAAAATTGACCTTTCACGCCAAATCTCCTAGGCAGCAGCCTAAGGCTCCGAAGTGATCTCGTAATTCACTCACATTTCTCTCTAACAAGCTCTAATTTTTTTGAACCTATTCCCATCTCAATATTATTATATACGGCTATTATTGACCATGAATTGGGGTCCTAATTTAACCAAACAAAAAAATTGACCTTTCAGGCCAAATCTCCTAGGCAGCTGCCTAGGGCTCCGAAGCGATCTCGTAATTCACTCAAATTTCTCTTTAACAAGCTCTAACTTTTTTGAACCTTTTCCCATCTCAATAATATTATATAGGGCTATTATAGACCATGAATTGGGGTCCTAATTTAACCAAACAAAAAAATTGACCGTTCAGGCCAAATCTCCTAAGCAGCTGCCTAGGGCTCCGAAGCGATCTCGTAATTCACTCATATTTCTCTCTAACATGCTCTAATTTTTTTGAACCTTTTCCCATTCCAATAATATTATATAGCGCTATTATTGACCATGAATTGGGATCCTAATTCAACCAAACAAAAAAATTGTACTTTCTGGCCTAATCTCCTAGGCAGCTGCCTAGGGCTCCGAAGCGATCTCGCAATTCACTCATATTTCTCCCTAACAAGCTCTAATTTTTTTGAACCTTTTCCCATCTCTATAATATTATATACGGCTATTATTGACCATGAATTGGGGTCCTAATTCAACCAAACAAAAAAATTGACCTTTCTGACAAATCTCCTAGGCAGCTGCCTAGGGCTCCGAAGCGTTCTCGTAATTCACTCATATTTCTCTCTAACAAGCTCTAATTTTTTTGAACCTTTTCCCATCTCAATAATATTATATAGGGCTATTATTGACTAAGAATTGCGGTCCTAATTCATCAAAACAAAAAAATTGACCTTTCAGGCCAAATCTCCTAGGCAGCTGCCTAGGGCTCCGAAGCGATCTCGTAATTCACTCAAATTTCTCTTTAACAAGCTCTAACTTTTTTGAACCTTTTCCCATCTCAATAATATTATATAGGGCTATTATTGACCATGAATTGGGGTCCTAATTCAACCAAACAAAAAAATTGACCGTTCAGGCCAAATCTCCTAAGCAGCTGCCTAGGGCTCCGAAGCGATCTCGTAATTCACTCATATTTCTCTCTAACAAGCTCTAATTTTTTTGAACCTTTTACCATCTCAATAATAATATATAGGGCTATTATTGACCATGAATTGGGGTCCTAATTCAACCAAACAAAAAAATTGACCGTTCAGGCCAAATCTCCTAAGCAGCTGCCTAGGGCTCCGAAGCGATCTCGTAATTCACTCATATTTCTCTCTAACAAGCTCTAATTTTTTTGAACCTTTTACCATCTCAATAATAATATATAGGTCTATTATTTACCATGAATTGGGGTCCTAATTCAACCAAACTAAAAAATTGACCTTTCAGGCCAAATCTCCTAGGCAGCTGCCTAAGGCTCCGAAGGGATCTCGTAATTCACTCACATTTCTCTCTAACAAGCTCTAATTTTTTTGAACCTATTCCCATCTCAATATTATTATATAGGGCTATTATTGACCATGAATTGGGGTCCTAATTTAACCAAACAAAAAAATTGACCTTTCAGGCCAAATCTCCTAGGCAGCAGCCTAGGGCTCCGAAGCGATCTCGTAATTCACTCAAATTTCTCTTTAACAAGCTCTAACTTTTTTGAACCTTTTCCCATCTCAATAATATTATATAGGGCTATTATTGACCATGAATTGGGGTCCTAATTCAACCAAACAAAAAAATTGACCGTTCAGGCCAAATCTCCTAAGCAGCTGCCTAGGGCTCCGAAGCGATCTCGTAATTCACTCATATTTCTCTCTAACAAGCTCTAATTTTTTTGAACCTTTTACCATCTCAATAATAATATATAGGTCTATTATTTAGCATGAATTGGGGTCCTAATTCAACCAAACTAAAAAATTGACCTTTCAGGCCAAATCTCCTAGGCAGCTGCCTAAGGCTCCGAAGTGATCTCGTAATTCACTCACATTTCTCTCTAACAAGCTCTAATTTTTTTGAACCTATTCCCATCTCAATATTATTATATAGGGCTATTATTGACCATGAATTGGGGTCCTAATTTAACCAAACAAAAAAATTGACCTTTCAGGCCAAATCTCCTAGGCAGCAGCCTAGGGCTCCGAAGCGATCTCGTAATTCACTCAAATTTCTCTTTAACAAGCTCTAACTTTTTTGAACCTTTTCCCATCTCAATAATATTATATACGGCTATTATTGACCATGAATTGGGGTCCTAATTCAACCAAACAAAAAAATTGACCTTTCTGGCCAAATCTCCTAGGCAGCTGCCTAGGGCTCCGAAGCGTTCTCGTAATTCACTCATATTTCTCTCTAACAAGCTCTAATTTTTTTGAACCTTTTACCATCTCAATAATATTATATACGGCTATTATTGACTAAGAATTGCGGTCCTAATTCATCCAAACAAAAAAATTGACCTTTCAGGCCAAATCTCCTAGGCAGCTGCCTAGGGCTCCGAAGCGATCTCGTAATTCACTCAAATTTCTCTTTAACAAGCTCTAACTTTTTTGAACCTTTTCCCATCTCAATAATATTATATAGGGCTATTATTGACCATGAATTGGGGTCCTAATTCAACCAAACAAAAAAATTGACCGTTCAGGCCAAATCTCCTAAGCAGCTGCCTAGGGCTCCGAAGCGATCTCGTAATTCACTCATATTTCTCTCTAACAAGCTCTAATTTTTTTGAACCTTTTACCATATCAATAATAATATATAGGTCTATTATTTACCATGAATTGGGATCCTAATTCAACCAAACTAAAAAATTGACCTTTCAGGCCAAATCTCCGAGGGACCAGCCTATTGCTCCGAAGCGATCTCGCAATTCACTCGTATTTCTCCCTAACAAGCTTTCATTTTTTTGAACCTTTTCCCATATCAATAATATTATATACGGCTATTATTGACCATGAATTGGGGTCCTAATTCAACCAAACAAAAAAATTGACCTTTCTGGCCAAATCTCCTAGGCAGCTGCCTAGGGCTCCGAAGCGTTCTCGTAATTCACTCATATTTCTCTCTAACATGCTCTAATTTTTTTGAACCTTTTCCCATCTCAATAATATTATATAGGGCTATTATTGACTAAGAATTGCGGTCGTAATTCATCCAAACAAAAAAATTGACCTTTCAGGCCAAATCTCCTAGGCAGCTGCCTAGGGCTCCGAAGCGATCTCGTAATTCACTCAAATTTCTCTTTAACAAGCTCTAACTTTTTTGAACCTTTTCCCATCTCAATAATATTATATAGGGCTATTATAGACCATGAATTGGGGTCCTAATTTAACCAAACAAAAAAATTGACCGTTCAGGCCAAATCTCCTAAGCAGCTGCCTAGGGCTCCGAAGCGATCTCGTAATTCACTCATATTTCTCTCTAACATGCTCTAATTTTTTTGAACCTTTTCCCATTCCAATAATATTATATAGCGCTATTATTGACCATGAATTGGGATCCTAATTCAACCAAACAAAAAAATTGTACTTTCTGGCCTAATCTCCTAGGCAGCTGCCTAGGGCTCCGAAGCGATCTCGCAATTCACTCATATTTCTCCCTAACAAGCTCTAATTTTTTTGAACCTTTTCCCATCTCTATAATATTATATACGGCTATTATTGACCATGAATTGGGGTCCTAATTCAACCAAACAAAAAAATTGACCTTTCTGACAAATCTCCTAGGCAGCTGCCTAGGGCTCCGAAGCGTTCTCGTAATTCACTCATATTTCTCTCTAACAAGCTCTAATTTTTTTGAACCTTTTCCCATCTCAATAATATTATATAGGGCTATTATTGACTAAGAATTGCGGTCCTAATTCATCAAAACAAAAAAATTGACCTTTCAGGCCAAATCTCCTAGGCAGCTGCCTAGGGCTCCGAAGCGATCTCGTAATTCACTCAAATTTCTCTTTAACAAGCTCTAACTTTTTTGAACCTTTTCCCATCTCAATAATATTATATAGGGCTATTATTGACCATGAATTGGGGTCCTAATTCAACCAAACAAAAAAATTGACCGTTCAGGCCAAATCTCCTAAGCAGCTGCCTAGGGCTCCGAAGCGATCTCGTAATTCACTCATATTTCTCTCTAACAAGCTCTAATTTTTTTGAACCTTTTACCATCTCAATAATAATATATAGGGCTATTATTGACCATGAATTGGGGTCCTAATTCAACCAAACAAAAAAATTGACCGTTCAGGCCAAATCTCCTAAGCAGCTGCCTAGGGCTCCGAAGCGATCTCGTAATTCACTCATATTTCTCTCTAACAAGCTCTAATTTTTTTGAACCTTTTACCATCTCAATAATAATATATAGGTCTATTATTTACCATGAATTGGGGTCCTAATTCAACCAAACTAAAAAATTGACCTTTCAGGCCAAATCTCCTAGGCAGCTGCCTAAGGCTCCGAAGGGATCTCGTAATTCACTCACATTTCTCTCTAACAAGCTCTAATTTTTTTGAACCTATTCCCATCTCAATATTATTATATAGGGCTATTATTGACCATGAATTGGGGTCCTAATTTAACCAAACAAAAAAATTGACCTTTCAGGCCAAATCTCCTAGGCAGCAGCCTAGGGCTCCGAAGCGATCTCGTAATTCACTCAAATTTCTCTTTAACAAGCTCTAACTTTTTTGAACCTTTTCCCATCTCAATAATATTATATAGGGCTATTATTGACCATGAATTGGGGTCCTAATTCAACCAAACAAAAAAATTGACCGTTCAGGCCAAATCTCCTAAGCAGCTGCCTAGGGCTCCGAAGCGATCTCGTAATTCACTCATATTTCTCTCTAACAAGCTCTAATTTTTTTGAACCTTTTACCATCTCAATAATAATATATAGGTCTATTATTTAGCATGAATTGGGGTCCTAATTCAACCAAACTAAAAAATTGACCTTTCAGGCCAAATCTCCTAGGCAGCTGCCTAAGGCTCCGAAGTGATCTCGTAATTCACTCACATTTCTCTCTAACAAGCTCTAATTTTTTTGAACCTATTCCCATCTCAATATTATTATATAGGGCTATTATTGACCATGAATTGGGGTCCTAATTTAACCAAACAAAAAAATTGACCTTTCAGGCCAAATCTCCTAGGCAGCAGCCTAGGGCTCCGAAGCGATCTCGTAATTCACTCAAATTTCTCTTTAACAAGCTCTAACTTTTTTGAACCTTTTCCCATCTCAATAATATTATATACGGCTATTATTGACCATGAATTGGGGTCCTAATTCAACCAAACAAAAAAATTGACCTTTCTGGCCAAATCTCCTAGGCAGCTGCCTAGGGCTCCGAAGCGTTCTCGTAATTCACTCATATTTCTCTCTAACAAGCTCTAATTTTTTTGAACCTTTTACCATCTCAATAATATTATATACGGCTATTATTGACTAAGAATTGCGGTCCTAATTCATCCAAACAAAAAAATTGACCTTTCAGGCCAAATCTCCTAGGCAGCTGCCTAGGGCTCCGAAGCGATCTCGTAATTCACTCAAATTTCTCTTTAACAAGCTCTAACTTTTTTGAACCTTTTCCCATCTCAATAATATTATATAGGGCTATTATTGACCATGAATTGGGGTCCTAATTCAACCAAACAAAAAAATTGACCGTTCAGGCCAAATCTCCTAAGCAGCTGCCTAGGGCTCCGAAGCGATCTCGTAATTCACTCATATTTCTCTCTAACAAGCTCTAATTTTTTTGAACCTTTTACCATATCAATAATAATATATAGGTCTATTATTTACCATGAATTGGGATCCTAATTCAACCAAACTAAAAAATTGACCTTTCAGGCCAAATCTCCGAGGGACCAGCCTATTGCTCCGAAGCGATCTCGCAATTCACTCGTATTTCTCCCTAACAAGCTTTCATTTTTTTGAACCTTTTCCCATATCAATAATATTATATACGGCTATTATTGACCATGAATTGGGGTCCTAATTCAACCAAACAAAAAAATTGACCTTTCTGGCCAAATCTCCTAGGCAGCTGCCTAGGGCTCCGAAGCGTTCTCGTAATTCACTCATATTTCTCTCTAACATGCTCTAATTTTTTTGAACCTTTTCCCATCTCAATAATATTATATAGGGCTATTATTGACTAAGAATTGCGGTCGTAATTCATCCAAACAAAAAAATTGACCTTTCAGGCCAAATCTCCTAGGCAGCTGCCTAGGGCTCCGAAGCGATTTCGTAATTCACTCATATTTCTCTCTAACAAGCTCTAATTTTTTTGAACCTTTTCCCATCTCAATAATAATATATAGGGCTATTATTGACAATGAATTGGGGTCCTAAATCAACCAAACAAAAAAATTGTCCTTTCAGGCAAAATCTCCTACGTAGCTGCGTAGGTCTCTGAAGCGATCTCGTAATTCTCTCAAATTTCTCTTTAACAAGATCTAACTTTTTTGAACCTTTTCCTATCTCAATAATATTATTTAGGGCTATTATTGACCATGAATATGGGTCCTAATTCAACCAAACAAAAAAATTGACCGTTCAGGCCAAATCTCCTAAGCAGCAGCCTAGGGCTCCGAAGCGATCTCGTAAGTCACTCATATTTCTCTCTAACAAGCTCTAATTTTTTTGAACCTTTTACCATCTCAATAATAATATATAGGTCTATTATTTACCATGAATTGGGGTCCTAATTCAACCAAACTAAAAAATTGACCTTTCAGGCCAAATCTCCTAGGCAGCTGCCTAGGGCTCCGAAGTGATCTCGTAATTCACTCACATTTCTCTCTAACAAGCTCTAATTTTTTTGAACCTATTCCCATCTCAATATTATTATATAGGGCTATTATTGACCATGAATTGGGGTCCTAATTTAACCAAACAAAAAAATTGACCTTTCAGGCCAAATCTCCTAGGCAGCAGCCTAGGGCTCCGAAGCGATCTCGTAATTCACTCAAATTTCTCTTTAACAAGCTCTAACTTTTTTGAACCTTTTCCCATCTCAATAATATTATATACGGCTATTATTGACCATGAATTGGGGTCCTAATTCAACCAAACAAAAATATTGACCTTTCTGGCCAAATCTCCTAGGCAGCTGCCTAGGGCTCCGAAGCGTTCTCGTAATTCACTCATATTTCTCTCTAACAAGCTCTAATTTTTTTGAACCTTTTACCATCTAAATAATATTATATAGGGCTATTATTGACTAAGAATTGCGGTCCTAATTCATCCAAACAAAAAAATTGACCTTTCAGGCCAAATCTCCTAGGCAGCTGCCTAGGGCTTCGAAGCGATCTCGTAATTCACTCAAATTTCTCTTTAACAAGCTCTAACTTTTTTGAACCTTTTCCCATCTCAATAATATTATATAGGGCTATTATTGACCATGAATTGGGGTCCTAATTCAACCAAACAAAAAAATTGACCGTTCAGGCCAAATCTCCTAAGCAGCTGCCTAGGGCTCCGAAGCGATCTCGTAATTCACTCATATTTCTCTCTAACAAGCTCTAATTTTTTTGAACCTTTTACCATCTCAATAATAATATATAGGTCTATTATTTACCATGAATTGGGATCCTAATTCAACCAAACTAAAAAATTGACCTTTCAGGCCAAATCTCCGAGGGACCAGCCTATTGCTCCGAAGCGATCTCGCAATTCACTCGTATTTCTCCCTAACAAGCTTTCATTTTTTTGAACCTTTTCCCATATCAATAATATTATATACGGCTATTATTGACCATGAATTGGGGTCCTAATTCAACCAAACAAAAAAATTGACCTTTCTGGCCAAATCTCCTAGGCAGCTGCCTAGGACTCCGAAGCGTTCTCGTAATTCACTCATATTTCTCTCTAACTAGCTCTAATTTTTTTGAACCTTTTCCCATCTCAATAATATTATATAGGGCTATTATTGACTAAGAATTTCGGTCGTAATTCATCCAAACTAAAAAATTGACCTTTCAGGCCAAATCTCCTAGGCAGCTGCCTAGGGCTCCGAAGCGATCTCGTAATTCACTCAAATTTCTCTTTAACAAGCTCTAACTTTTTTGAACCTTTTACCATCTCAATAATATTATATAGGGCTATTATCGACCATGAATTGGGATCCTAATTCAACCAAACTAAAAAATTGACCGTTCAGGCCAAATCTCCTAAGCAGCTGCCTAGGGCTCCGAAGCGATCTCGTAATTCACTCATATTTCTCTCTAACAAGCTCTAATTTTTTTGAACCTTTTACCATCTCAATAATAATATATAGGTCTATTATTTACCATGAATTGGGGTCCTAATTCAACCAAACTAAAAAATTGACCTTTCAGGCCAAATCTCCTAGGCAGCTGCCTAGGGCTCCGAAGTGATCTCGTAATTCACTCACATTTCTCTCTAACAAGCTCTAATTTTTTTGAACCTTTTCCCATCTCAATAATAATATATAGGTCTATTACTTACCATGAATTGGGGTCCTAATTCAACCAAACTAAAAAATTGACCTTTCAGGCCAAATCTCCTAGGCAGCTGCCTAAGGCTACGAAGTGATCTCGTAATTCACTCACATTTCACTCTAACAAGCTCTAATTTTTTTGAACCTTTTCCCATCTCAATAATATTATATAGCGCTATTATTGACCATGAATTGGGATCCTAATTCAACCAAACAAAAAAATTGACCTTTCAGGCCTAATCTCCAAGGCAGCTGCCTAGGGCTCCGAAGCGATCTCGTAATTCACTCATATTTCTCTCTAACATGCTCTAATTTTTTTGAACCTTTTCCCATCTCAATAATATTATATAGCGCTATTATTGACCATGAATTGGGATCCTAATTCAACCACACTAAAAAATTGACCTTTCAGGCCTAATCTCCGAGGCAGCAGCCTATTGCTCCGAAGCGATCTCGCAATTCACTCGTATTTCTCCCTAAGAAGCTTTAATTTTTTTGAACCTTTTCCCATCTCAATAATATTATATACGGCTATTATTGACCATGAATTGGGGTCCTAATTCAACCAAACAAAAAAATTGACCTTTCTGGCCAAATCTCCTAGGCAGCTGCCTAGGGCTCCGAAGCGTTCTCGTAATTCACTCATATTTCTCTCTAACAAGCTCTAATTTTTTTGAACCTTTTCCTATCTCAATAATATTATATAGGGCTATTATTGACTAAGAATTGCGGTCCTAATTCATCCAAACAAAAAAATTGTCCTTTCAGGCCAAATCTCCTAGGCAGCTGCCTAGGGCTCCGAAGCAATCTCGTAACTCACTCAAATTTCTCTTTAACAAGCTCTAACTTTATTGAACCTTTTCCCATCTCAATAATATTATATAGGGCTATTATCGACCATGAATTGGGGTCCTAATTCAACCAAACAAAAAAATTGACCGTTCAGGCCAAATCTCCTAAGCAGCTGCCTAGGGCTCCGAAGCGATCTCGTAATTCACTCATATTTCTCTCTAACAAGCTCTAATTTTTTTGAACCTTTTACCATCTCAAAAATAATATATAGGTCTATTATTTACCATGAATTGGGGTCCTAATTCAACCAAACTAAAAAATTGACCTTTCAGGCCAAATCTCCTAGGCAGCTCCCTAGGGCTCCGAAGTGATCTCGTAATTCACTCACATTTCTCTCTAACAAGCTCTAATTTTTTTGAACCTTTTCCCATCTCAATATTATTATATAGGGCTATTATTGACCATGAATTGGGGTCCTAATTTAACCAAACAAAAAAATTGACCTTTCAGGCCAAATCTCCTAGGCAGCTGCCTAGGGCTCCGATGCGATCTCGTAATTCACTCATATTTCTCTCTAACATGCTCTACTTTTTTTGAACCTTTTCCCATCACAATAATATTATATAGCGCTATTATTGACCATGAATTGGGATCCTAATTCAACCAAACAAAAAAATTGACCTTTCAGGCTTAATCTCCTAGGCAGCTGCCTAGGGCTCCGAAGCGATCTCGTTATTCACTCATATTTCCCTCTATCATGCTCTAATTTTTTTGAACCTTTTCCCATCTCAATATTATTATATAGCGCTATTATTGACCATGAATTGGGATCCCAATTCAACCAAACAAAAAAATTGACCTTTCAGGCCTAATCTCCTAGGCATCTTCCTAGGGCTCCGAAGCGATCTCGCAATTCACTCATATTTCTCACTAACAAGCTCTAATTTTTTTGAACCTTTTCCCATCTCAATAATATTATATAGGGCTATTATTGACCATGAATTGGGTTCCTAATTCAACCAAACTAAAAAATTGACCTTTCAGGCCAAATCTCCTAGGCAGCTGCCTAGGGCTCCGAAGTGATCTTGTAATTCACTCATATTTCTCTCTAACAAGCTCTAATTTTTTTGAACCTTTTCCCATCTCAATATTATTATATAGGGCTATTATTGACCATGAATTGGGGTCCTAATTTAACCAAACAAAAAAATCTCCGAAGCAGCTGCCTAGGGCTCCGAAGCGATCTCGTAATTCACTCATATTTCTCTCTAACATGCTCTAATTTTTTTGAACCTTTTCCCATCTCAATAATATTATACAGCGCTATTATTGACCATGAATTGGGATCCTAATTGAACCAAACAAAAAAATTGACCTTTCAGGCCTAATCTCCTAGGCAGCTGCCTAGGGCTCCGAAGCGATCTCGCAATTCACTCATATTTCTCCCTGGCAAGCTCTAATTTTTTTGAACCTTTTCCCATTTCAATAATATTATATAGGGCTATTATTGACAATGAATTGGGGACCTAATTTATCCAAACAAAAAAATTGACCTTTCAGGCCAAATCTCCTAGGCAGCAGCCTAGGGCTCCGAAGCGATCTCGTAATTTACTCATATTTCTCCCTAACAAGCTCTAATTTTTTTTAACCTTTTCCCATCTCAATAATATATTATAGGGCTGTTATTTACCATGAATTGGGGTACTAATTCAACCAAACAAAAAAATTGACCTTTCAGGCCTAATCTCCGAGGCAGCTGCCTAGGGCTCCGAAGCGATCTCGTAATTCGCTCATATTTCTCCCTAACAAGCTCTAATTTTTTTGAACCTTTTCCCATCTCTATAATATTATATACGGCTATTATTGACCATGAATTGGGGTCCTAATTCAACCAAACAAAAAAATTGACCTTTCTGACAAATCTCCTAGGCAGCTGCCTAGGGCTCCGAAGCGTTCTCGTAATTCACTCATATTTCTCTCTAACAAGCTCTAATTTTTTTGAACCTTTTCCCATCTCAATAATATTATATAGGGCTATTATTGACTAAGAATTGCGGTCCTAATTCATCAAAACAAAAAAATTGACCTTTCAGGCCAAATCTCCTAGGCAGCTGCCTAGGGCTCCGAAGCGATCTCGTAATTCACTCAAATTTCTCTTTAACAAGCTCTAACTTTTTTGAACCTTTTCCCATCTCAATAATATTATATAGGGCTATTATTGACCATGAATTGGGGTCCTAATTCAACCAAACAAAAAAATTGACCGTTCAGGCCAAATCTCCTAAGCAGCTGCCTAGGGCTCCGAAGCGATCTCGTAATTCACTCATATTTCTCTCTAACAAGCTCTAATTTTTTTGAACCTTTTACCATCTCAATAATAATATATAGGGCTATTATTGACCATGAATTGGGGTCCTAATTCAACCAAACAAAAAAATTGACCGTTCAGGCCAAATCTCCTAAGCAGCTGCCTAGGGCTCCGAAGCGATCTCGTAATTCACTCATATTTCTCTCTAACAAGCTCTAATTTTTTTGAACCTTTTACCATCTCAATAATAATATATAGGTCTATTATTTACCATGAATTGGGGTCCTAATTCAACCAAACTAAAAAATTGACCTTTCAGGCCAAATCTCCTAGGCAGCTGCCTAAGGCTCCGAAGGGATCTCGTAATTCACTCACATTTCTCTCTAACAAGCTCTAATTTTTTTGAACCTATTCCCATCTCAATATTATTATATAGGGCTATTATTGACCATGAATTGGGGTCCTAATTTAACCAAACAAAAAAATTGACCTTTCAGGCCAAATCTCCTAGGCAGCAGCCTAGGGCTCCGAAGCGATCTCGTAATTCACTCAAATTTCTCTTTAACAAGCTCTAACTTTTTTGAACCTTTTCCCATCTCAATAATATTATATAGGGCTATTATTGACTAAGAATTGCGGTCCTAATTCATCAAAACAAAAAAATTGACCTTTCAGGCCAAATCTCCTAGGCAGCTGCCTAGGGCTCCGAAGCGATCTCGTAATTCACTCATATTTCTCTCTAACAAGCTCTAACTTTTTTGAACCTTTTCCCATCTCAATAATATTATATAGGGCTATTATTGACCATGAATTGGGGTCCTAATTCAACCAAACAAAAAAATTGACCGTTCAGGCCAAATCTCCTAAGCAGCTGCCTAGGGCTCCGAAGCGATCTCGTAATTCACTCATATTTCTCTCTAACAAGCTCTAATTTTTTTGAACCTTTTACCATCTCAATAATAATATATAGGGCTATTATTGACCATGAATTGGGGTCCTAATTCAACCAAACAAAAAAATTGACCGTTCAGGCCAAATCTCCTAAGCAGCTGCCTAGGGCTCCGAAGCGATCTCGTAATTCACTCATATTTCTCTCTAACAAGCTCTAATTTTTTTGAACCTTTTACCATCTCAATAATAATATATAGGTCTATTATTTACCATGAATTGGGGTCCTAATTCAACCAAACTAAAAAATTGACCTTTCAGGCCAAATCTCCTAGGCAGCTGCCTAAGGCTCCGAAGGGATCTCGTAATTCACTCACATTTCTCTCTAACAAGCTCTAATTTTTTTGAACCTATTCCCATCTCAATATTATTATATAGGGCTATTATTGACCATGAATTGGGGTCCTAATTTAACCAAACAAAAAAATTGACCTTTCAGGCCAAATCTCCTAGGCAGCAGCCTAGGGCTCCGAAGCGATCTCGTAATTCACTCAAATTTCTCTTTAACAAGCTCTAACTTTTTTGAACCTTTTCCCATCTCAATAATATTATATAGGGCTATTATTGACCATGAATTGGGGTCCTAATTCAACCAAACAAAAAAATTGACCGTTCAGGCCAAATCTCCTAAGCAGCTGCCTAGGGCTCCGAAGCGATCTCGTAATTCACTCATATTTCTCTCTAACAAGCTCTAATTTTTTTGAACCTTTTACCATCTCAATAATAATATATAGGTCTATTATTTAGCATGAATTGGGGTCCTAATTCAACCAAACTAAAAAATTGACCTTTCAGGCCAAATCTCCTAGGCAGCTGCCTAAGGCTCCGAAGTGATCTCGTAATTCACTCACATTTCTCTCTAACAAGCTCTAATTTTTTTGAACCTATTCCCATCTCAATATTATTATATAGGGCTATTATTGACCATGAATTGGGGTCCTAATTTAACCAAACAAAAAAATTGACCTTTCAGGCCAAATCTCCTAGGCAGCAGCCTAGGGCTCCGAAGCGATCTCGTAATTCACTCAAATTTCTCTTTAACAAGCTCTAACTTTTTTGAACCTTTTCCCATCTCAATAATATTATATACGGCTATTATTGACCATGAATTGGGGTCCTAATTCAACCAAACAAAAAAATTGACCTTTCTGGCCAAATCTCCTAGGCAGCTGCCTAGGGCTCCGAAGCGTTCTCGTAATTCACTCATATTTCTCTCTAACAAGCTCTAATTTTTTTGAACCTTTTACCATCTCAATAATATTATATAGGGCTATTATTGACTAAGAATTGCGGTCCTAATTCATCCAAACAAAAAAATTGACCTTTCAGGCCAAATCTCCTAGGCAGCTGCCTAGGGCTCCGAAGCGATCTCGTAATTCACTCAAATTTCTCTTTAACAAGCTCTAACTTTTTTGAACCTTTTCCCATCTCAATAATATTATATAGGGCTATTATTGACCATGAATTGGGGTCCTAATTCAACCAAACAAAAAAATTGACCGTTCAGGCCAAATCTCCTAAGCAGCTGCCTAGGGCTCCGTAGCGATCTCGTAATTCACTCATATTTCTCTCTAACAAGCTCTAATTTTTTTGAACCTTTTACCATATCAATAATAATATATAGGTCTATTATTTACCATGAATTGGGATCCTAATTTAACCAAACTAAAAAATTGACCTTTCAGGCCAAATCTCCGAGGCACCAGCCTATTGCTCCGAAGCGATCTCGCAATTCACTCGTATTTCTCCCTCACAAGCTTTAATTTTTTTGAACCTTTTCCCATCTCAATAATATTATATACGGCTATTATTGACCATGAATTGGGGTCCTAATTCAACCAAACAAAAAAATTGACCTTTCTGGCCAAATCTCCTAGGCAGCTGCCTAGGGCTCCGAAGCGTTCTCGTAATTCACTCATATTTCTCTCTAACATGCTCTAATTTTTTTGAACCTTTTCCCATCTCAATAATATTATATAGGGCTATTATTGACTAAGAATTGCGGTCGTAATTCATCCAAACTAAAAAATTGACCTTTCAGGCCAAATCTCCTAGGCAGCTGCCTAGGGATCCGAAGCGATCTCGTAATTCACTCAAATTTCTCTTTAACAAGCTCTAACTTTTTTGAACCTTTTACCATCTCAATAATATTATATAGGGCTATTATCGACCATGAATTGGGATCCTAATTCAACCAAACTAAAAAATTGACCGTTCAGGCCAAATCTCCTAAGCAGCTGCCTAGGGCTCCGAAGCGATCTCGTAATTCACTCATATTTCTCTCTAACAAGCTCTAATTTTTTTGAACCTTTTACCATCTCAATAATAATATATAGGTCTATTATTTACCATGAATTGGGGTCCTAATTCAACCAAACTAAAAAATTGACCTTTCAGGCCAAATCTCCTAGGCAGCTGCCTAGGGCTCCGAAGTGATCTCGTAATTCACTCACATTTCTCTCTAACAAGCTCTAATTTTTTTGAACCTTTTCCCATCTCAATAATAATATATAGGTCTATTATTTACCATGAATTGGGGTCCTAATTCCACCAAACTAAAAAATTGACCTTTCAGGCCAAATCTCCTAGGCAGCTGCCTAAGGCTACGAAGTGATCTCGTAATTCACTCACATTTCACTCTAACAAGCTCTAATTTTTTTGAACCTTTTCCCATCTCAATAATATTATATAGCGCTATTATTGACCATGAATTGGGATCCTAATTCAACCAAACAAAAAAATTGACCTTTCAGGCCTAATCTCCAAGGCAGCTGCCTAGGGCTCCGAAGCGATCTCGTAATTCACTCATATTTCTCTCTAACATGCTCTAATTTTTTTGAACCTTTTCCCATCTCAATAATATTATATAGCGCTATTATTGACCATGAATTGGGATCCTAATTCAACCAAACTAAAAAATTGACCTTTCAGGCCTAATCTCCGAGGCAGCAGCCTATTGCTCCGAAGCGATCTCGCAATTCACTCGTATTTCTCCCTAACAAGCTTTAATTTTTTTGAACCTTTTACCATCTCAATAATAATATATAGGTCTATTATTTAGCATGAATTGGGGTCCTAATTCAACCAAACTAAAAAATTGACCTTTCAGGCCAAATCTCCTAGGCAGCTGCCTAGGGCTCCGAAGTGATCTCGTAATTCACTCACATTTCTCTCTAACAAGCTCTAATTTTTTTGAACCTTTTACCATATCAATAATAATATATAGGTCTACTATTTACCATGAATTGGGATCCTAATTTAACCAAACTAAAAAATTGACCTTTCAGGCCAAATCTCCGAGGCACCAGCCTATTGCTCCGAAGCGATCTCGCAATTCACTCGTATTTCTCCCTCACAAGCTTTAATTTTTTGGAACCTTTTCCCATCTCAATAATATTATATACGGCTATTATTGACCATGAATTGGGGTCCTAATTCAACCAAACAAAAAAATTGACCTTTCTGGCCAAATCTCCTAGGCAGCTGCCTAGGGCTCCGAAGCGTTCTCGTAATTCACTCATATTTCTCTCTAACATGCTCTAATTTTTTTGAACCTTTTCCCATCTCAATAATATTATATAGGGCTATTATTGACTAAGAATTGCGGTCGTAATTCATCCAAACAAAAAAATTGACCTTTCAGGCCAAATCTCCTAGGCAGCTGCCTAGGGCTCCGAAGCGATTTCGTAATTCACTCATATTTCTCTCTAACAAGCTCTAATTTTTTTGAACCTTTTCCCATCTCAATAATAATATATAGGGCTATTATTGACAATGAATTGGGGTCCTAAATCAACCAAACAAAAAAATTGTCCTTTCAGGCAAAATCTCCTTCGTAGCTGCGTAGGTCTCTGAAGCGATCTCGTAATTCTCTCAAATTTCTCTTTAACAAGATCTAACTTTTTTGAACCTTTTCCTATCTCAATAATATTATTTAGGGCTATTATTGACCATGAATATGGGTCCTAATTCAACCAAACAAAAAAATTGACCGTTCAGGCCAAATCTCCTAAGCAGCAGCCTAGGGCTCCGAAGCGATCTCGTAAGTCACTCATATTTCTCTCTAACAAGCTCTAATTTTTTTGAACCTTTTACCATCTCAATAATAATATATAGGTCTATTATTTACCATGAATTGGGGTCCTAATTCAACCAAACTAAAAAATTGACCTTTCAGGCCAAATCTCCTAGGCAGCTGCCTAGGGCTCCGAAGTGATCTCGTAATTCACTCACATTTCTCTCTAACAAGCTCTAATTTTTTTGAACCTATTCCCATCTCAATATTATTATATAGGGCTATTATTGACCATGAATTGGGGTCCTAATTTAACCAAACAAAAAAATTGACCTTTCAGGCCAAATCTCCTAGGCAGCAGCCTAGGGCTCCGAAGCGATCTCGTAATTCACTCAAATTTCTCTTTAACAAGCTCTAACTTTTTTGAACCTTTTCCCATCTCAATAATATTATATACGGCTATTATTGACCATGAATTGGGGTCCTAATTCAACCAAACAAAAAAATTGACCTTTCTGGCCAAATCTCCTAGGCAGCTGCCTAGGGCTCCGAAGCGTTCTCGTAATTCACTCATATTTCTCTCTAACAAGCTCTAATTTTTTTGAACCTTTTACCATCTCAATAATATTATATAGGGCTATTATTGACTAAGAATTGCGGTCCTAATTCATCCAAACAAAAAAATTGACCTTTCAGGCCAAATCTCCTAGGCAGCTGCCTAGGGCTCCGAAGCGATCTCGTAATTCACTCAAATTTCTCTTTAACAAGCTCTAACTTTTTTGAACCTTTTCCCATCTCAATAATATTATATAGGGCTATTATTGACCATGAATTGGGGTCCTAATTCAACCAAACAAAAAAATTGACCGTTCAGGCCAAATCTCCTAAGCAGCTACCTAGGGCTCCGAAGCGATCTCGTAATTCACTCATATTTCTCTCTAACAAGCTCTAATTTTTTTGAACCTTTTACCATCTCAATAATAATATATAGGTCTATTATTTACCATGAATCGGGATCCTAATTCAACCAAACTAAAAAATTGACCTTTCAGGCCAAATCTCCGAGGCACCAGCCTATTGCTCCGAAGCGATCTCGCAATTCACTCGTATTTCTCCCTAACAAGCTTTCATTTTTTTGAACCTTTTCCCATATCAATAATATTATATACGGCTATTATTGACCATGAATTGGGGTCCTAATTCAACCAAACAAAAAAATTGACCTTTCTGGCCAAATCTCCTAGGCAGCTGCCTAGGACTCCGAAGCGTTCTCGTAATTCACTAATATTTCTCTCTAACAAGCTCTAATTTTTTTGAACCTTTTCCCATCTCAATAATATTATATAGGGCTATTATTGACTAAGAATTGCGGTCGTAATTCATCCAAACTAAAAAATTGACCTTTCAGGCCAAATCTCCTAGGCAGCTGCCTAGGGCTCCGAAGCGATCTCGTAATTCACTCAAATTTCTCTTTAACAAGCTCTAACTTTTTTGAACCTTTTACCATCTCAATAATATTATATAGGGCTATTATCGACCATGAATTGGGATCCTAATTCAACCAAACTAAAAAATTGACCGTTCAGGCCTAATCTCCTAGGCAGCTGCCTAGGGCTCCGAAGCGATCTCGCAATTCACTCATATTTCTCCCTGGCAAGCTCTAATTTTTTTGAACCTTTTCCCATTTCAATAATATTATATAGGGCTATTATTGACAATGAATTGGGGACCTAATTTATCCAAACAAAAAAATTGACCTTTCAGGCCAAATCTCCTAGGCAGCAGCCTAGGGCTCCGAAGCGATCTCGTAATTTACTCATATTTCTCCCTAACAAGCTCTAATTTTTTATAACCTTTTCCCATCTCAATAATATATTATAGGGCTGTTATTTACCATGAATTGGGGTACTAATTCAACCAAACAAAAAAATTGACCTTTCAGGCCTAATCTCCGAGGCAGCTGCCTAGGGCTCCGAAGCGATCTCGCAATTCACTCATATTTATCCCTAACAAGCTCTAATTTTTTTGAACCTTTTCCCATCTCAATAATATTATATACGGCTATTATTGACCATGAATTGGGGTCCTAATTCAACCAAACAAAAAAATTGACCTTTCTGGCCAAATCTCCTAGGAAGCTGCCTAGGGCTCCGAAGCGTTCTCGTAATTCACTCATATTTCTCTCTAACAAGCTCTAATTTTTTTGAACCTTTTCCCATCTCAATAATATTTTATAGGGCTATTATTGACTAAGAATTGCGGTCCTAATTAATCCAAACAAAAAAATTGACCTTTCAGGCCAAATCTCCTAGGCAGCTGCCTAGGGCTCCGAAGCGATCTCGTAATTCACTCAAATTTCTCTTTAATAAGCTCTAACTTTTTTGAACCTTTTCCCATCTCAATAATATTATATAGGGCTATTATTGACCATGAATAGGGGTCCTAATTAAACCAAACAAAAAAATTGACCGTTCAGGCCAAATCTCCTAAGCAGCTGCCTAGGGCTCCGAAGCGATCTCGTAATTCACTCATATTTCTCTCTAACAAGCTCTAATTTTTTTGAACCTTTTACCATCTCAATAATAATATATAGGTCTATTATTGACCATGAATAGGGGTCCTAATTCAACCAAACTAAAAAATTGACCTTTCAGGCCAAATCTCCTAGGCAGATCCCTAGGGCTCCGAAGTGATCTCGTAATTCACTCACGTTTCTCTCTAACAAGCTCTAATTTTTTTGAAACTTTTCCCATCACAATAATATTATATAGGGATATTATAGACTATGAATTGGGGTCCTCATTCAAACAAACAAAAAAATTGACCTTTCAGGCCAAATCTCCTAGGCAGCTGCCTAGGTCTCCGAAGCGATTTCGTAATTCAATCATATTTCTCTCTAACAAGCTCTAATTTTTTTGAAACTTTTCCCATCTCAATAATATTATATAGAGCTATTATTGACCATGAATTGGGGTCCTAATTCAACCAAACAAAAAATTGACCTTTCAGGCCTAATCTCCTAGGCAGCAGCCTAGGGCTCCGTAGCGATTTCGTAATTCACTCATATTTCTCTCTAACAAGATCTAATTTTTTTGAAAGTTTTCCCATCACAATAATATTATATAGGGCTATTATTGACTATGAATTGGGGTCCTAATTCAACCAAACAAAAAATTGACCTTTCAGGCCAAATCTCCTTGGCTGCTGCCTAGGGCTCCGAAGCGATTTCGTAATTCACTCATATTTCTCTCTAACAAGCTCTAATTTTTTTGAACCTTTTCCCATCTCAATAATATTATATACGGCTATTATTGACCATGAATTGGGGTCCTAATTCAACCAAACAAAAAAATTGACCTTTCTGGCCAAATCTCCTAGGCAGCTGCCTAGGGCTCCGAAGCGTTCTCGTAATTCACTCATATTTCTCTCTAACAAGCTCTAATTTTTTTGAACATTTTCCTATCTCAATAATATTATATAGGGCTATTATTGACTAAGAATTGCGGTCCTAATTCATCCAAACAAAAAAATTGACCTTTCAGGCCAAATCTCCTAGGCAGCTGCCTAGGGCTCCGAAGCAATCTCGTAACTCACTCAAATTTTTCTTTAACAAGCTCTAACTTTATTGAACCTTTTCCCATCTCAATAATATTATATAGGGCTATTATTGACCATGAATTGGGGTCCTAATTCAACCAAACAAAAAAATTGACCGTTCAGGCCAAATCTCCTAAGCAGCTGCCTAGGGCTCCGAAGCGATCTCGTAATTCACTCATATTTCTCTCTAACACGCTCTAATTTTTTTGAACCTTTTACCATCTCAAAAATAATATATAGGTCTATTATTTACCATGAATTGGGGTCCTAATTCAACCAAACTAAAAAATTGACCTTTCAGGCCAAATCTCCTAGGCAGCTCCCTAGGGCTCCGAAGTGATCTCGTAATTCACTCACATTTCTCTCTAACAAGCTCTAATTTTTTTGAACCTTTTCCCATCTCAATATTATTATATAGGGCTATTATTGACCATGAATTGGGGTCCTAATTTAACCAAACAAAAAAATTGACCTTTCAGGCCAAATCTCCTAGGCAGCTGCCTAGGGCTCCGATGCGATCTCGTAATTCACTCATATTTCTCTCTAACATGCTCTACTTTTTTTGAACCTTTTCCCATCTCAATAATATTATATAGCGCTATTATTGACCATGAATTGGGATCCTAATTCAACCAAACAAAAAAATTGACCTTTCAGGCCTAATCTCCTAGGCAGCTGCCTAGGGCTCCGAAGCGATCTCGTTATTCACTCATATTTCCCTCTATCATGCTCTAATTTTTTTGAACCTTTTCCCATCTCAATATTATTATATAGCGCTATTATTGACCATGAATTGGGATCCCAATTCAACCAAACAAAAAAATTGACCTTTCAGGCCTAATCTCCTAGGCATCTTCCTAGGGCTCCGAAGCGATCTCGCAATTCACTCATATTTCTCACTAACAAGCTCTAATTTTTTTGAACCTTTTCCCATCTCAATAATATTATATAGGGCTATTATTGACCATGAATTGGGGTCCTAATTCAACCAAACTAAAAAATTGACCTTTCAGGCCAAATCTCCTAGGCAGCTGCCTAGGGCTCCGAAGTGATCTTGTAATTCACTCATATTTCTCTCTAACAAGCTCTAATTTTTTTGAACCTTTTCCCATCTCAATATTATTATATAGGGCTATTATTGACCAAGAATTGGGGTCCTAATTTAACCAAACAAAAAAATCTCCGAAGCAGCTGCCTAGGGCTCCGAAGCGATCTCGTAATTCACTCATATTTCTCTCTAACATGCTCTAATTTTTTTGAACCTTTTCCCATCTCAATAATATTATACAGCGCTATTATTGACCATGAATTGGGATCCTAATTCAACCAAACAAAAAAATTGACCTTTCAGGCCTAATCTCCTAGGCAGCTGCCTAGGGCTCCGAAGCGATCTCGCAATTCACTCATATTTCTCCCTGGCAAGCTCTAATTTTTTTGAACCTTTTCCCATTTCAATAATATTATATAGGGCTATTATTGACAATGAATTGGGGACCTAATTTATCCAAACAAAAAAATTGACCTTTCAGGCCAAATCTCCTAGGCAGCAGCCTAGGGCTCCGAAGCGATCTCGTAATTTACTCATATTTCTCCCTAACAAGCTCTAATTTTTTTTAACCTTTTCCCATCTCAATAATATATTATAGGGCTGTTATTTACCATGAATTGGGGTACTAATTCAACCAAACAAAAAAATTGACCTTTCAGGCCTAATCTCCGAGGCAGCTGCCTAGGGCTCCGAAGCGATCTCGCAATTCACTCATATTTCTCCCTAACAAGCTCTAATTTTTTTGAACCTTTTCCCATCTCAATAATATTATATACGGCTATTATTGACCATGAATTGGGGTCCTAATTCAACCAAACAAAAAAATTGACCTTTCTGGCCAAATCTCCTAGGAAGCTGCCTAGGGCTCCGAAGCGTTCTCGTAATTCACTCATATTTCTCTCTAACAAGCTCTAATTTTTTTGAACCTTTTCCCATCTCAATAATATTTTATAGGGCTATTATTGACTAAGAATTGCGGTCCTAATTAATCCAAACAAAAAAATTGACCTTTCAGGCCAAATCTCCTAGGCAGCTGCCTAGGGCTCCGAAGCGATCTCGTAATTCACTCAAATTTCTCTTTAATAAGCTCTAACTTTTTTGAACCTTTTCCCATCTCAATAATATTATATAGGGCTATTATTGACCATGAATAGGGGTCCTAATTAAACCAAACAAAAAAATTGACCGTTCAGGCCAAATCTCCTAAGCAGCTGCCTAGGGCTCCGAAGCGATCTCGTAATTCACTCATATTTCTCTCTAACAAGCTCTAATTTTTTTGAACCTTTTACCATCTCAATAATAATATATAGGTCTATTATTGACCATGAATAGGGGTCCTAATTCAACCAAACTAAAAAATTGACCTTTCAGGCCAAATCTCCTAGGCAGCTCCCTAGGGCTCCGAAGTGATCTCGTAATTCACTCACATTTCTCTCTAACAAGCTCTAATTTTTTAGAAACTTTTCCCATCACAATAATATTATATAGGGATATTATAGACTATGAATTGGGGTCCTAATACAAAAAAACAAAAAAATTGACCTTTCAGGCCAAATCTCCTAGGCAGCTGCCTAGGTCTCCGAAGCGATTTCGTAATTCAATCGTATTTCTCTCTAACAAGCTCTAATTTTTTTGAAACTTTTCCCATCTCAATAATATTATATAGAGCTATTATTGACCATGAATTGGGGTCCTAATTCAACCAAACAAAAAATTGACCTTTCAGGCCAAACCTTCTAGGTAGCTGCCTAGGGCTCCGAAGCAATTTCGTAATTCACTCATATTTTTCTCTAACAAGCTCTAATTTTTTTGAACCTTTTCCCATCTCAATAATATTATATAGGGCTATTATTTACCATGAATTGGGGTCCTAATTCAACCAAACAAAAAAATTGACCTTTCAGGCCTAATCTCCTAGGCAGCTGCCTAGGGCTCCCTAGCGATTTCGTAATTCACTCATATTTCTCTCTAACAAGCTCTACTTTTTTTGAAACTTTTCCCATCACAATAATATTATATAGGGCTATTATTGACTATGAATTGGGGTCCTAATTCAACCAAACAAAAAAATTGACCTTTCAGGCCAAATATCCTTGGCTGCTGCCTAGGGCTCCGAAGCGATTTCGTAATTCACTCATATTTCTCTCTAACAAGCTCTAATTTTTTTGAAACTTTTCCCATCTCAATAATATTATATAGGGCTATTATTGACCATGAATTGGGGTCCTAATTCAACCAAACAAAAAAATTGACCTTTCATGCCAAATCTACTAGGCAGCTGCCTTGGGCTCCGAAGCGATCTCGTAATTCCCTCATATTTCTCACTAACAAGCTCTAATTTTTCTGAACCTTTTACCATCTCAATAATATTATATAGGGATATTATTGACCATGAATTGGTTTCCTAATTCAACCAAACAAAAAAATTGACCTTTCAGGCCAAATCTCCTTGGCTGCTGCCTAGGGCTACGAAGCGATTTCGTAATTCACTCATATTTCTCTCTAACAAGCTCTAATTTTTTTGAAACTTTTCCCATCTCAATAATATTATATAGGGCTATTATTGACCATGAATTGGGGTCCTAATTTAACCAAACAAAAAAATTGACCTTTCATGCCAATTCTCCTAGGCAGCTGCCTTGGGCTCCGAAGCGATCTCGTAATTCACTCATATTTCTCACTAACAAGCTCTAATTTTTCTGAACCTTTTACCATCTCAATAATATTATATAGGGCTATTATTGACCATGAATTGGTTTCCTAATTCAACCAAACAAAAAAATTGACCTTTCAGGACAAACCTCCTAGGCAGCTGCCTAGGGCTCCGAAGCGATTTCGTAATTCACTCATATTTTTCTCTAACAAGCTCTAATTTTCTTGAACCTTTTCCCATCTCAATAATATTATATAGGGCTATTATTGACTATGAATTGCGGTCCTAATTCATCCAAACAAAAAAATTGCCCTTTCAGGCCAAATCACCTAGGCAGCTGCTTAGGGCTCCGAAGCAAATTCGTAATTCACTCATATTTCTCTCTAACAAGCTCTAATTTTTTTGAATCTTTTCCCATCTAAATAATATTATATAGGGCTATTATTGACCTTGAATTTGGGTCCTAATTCAACCAAACAAAAAAATTGACCTTTCTGGCCAAATCTCCTAGGCAGCTGCCTAGGGCTCCGAAGCGTTCTCGTAATTCACTCATACTTCTCTCTAACAAGCTCTAATTTTTTTGAACCTTTTCCCATCTCAATAATATTATATATGTCTATTATTGACTAAGAATTGCGGTCCTAATTCATCCAAACCAAAAAATTGACCTTTCAGTCCAAATCTCCTAGGCAGCTGCCTAGGGCTCCGAAGTGATCTCGTAATTCACTCATATTTCTCTCTAACAAGCTCTAATTTTTTTGAACCTTTTCCCATCTCAATATTATTATATAGGGCTATTGTTGACCATGAATTGGGGTCCTAATTTAACCAAACAAAAAAATTGACCTTTCAGGCCAAATCTTTTAGGCAGCTGCCTAGGGCTCCGAAGCGATCTCGTAATTCACTCATATTTCTCTCTAACAAGCTCTAATTTTTTTGAAACTTTTCCCATCACAATAATATTATATAGGGCTATTATTGACTATGAATTGGGGTCCTAATTCAACCAAACAAAAAAATTGACCTTTCAGGCCAAATCTCCTTGGCTGCTGCCTAGGGCTCCGAAGCGATTTCGTAATTCACTCATATTTCTCTCTAACAAGCTCTAATTTTTTTGAAACTTTTCCCATCTCAATAATATTATATAGGGCTATTATTGACCATGAATTGGGGTCCTAATTCAACCAAACAAAAAAATTGACCTTTCATGCCAAATCTCCTAGGCAGCTGCCTTGGGCTCCGAAGCGATCTCGTAATTCACTCATATTTCTCTCTAACAAGCTCTAATTTTTTTGAAACTTTTCTCATCTCAATAATATTATATAGGGCTATTATTGACCATGAATTGGGGTCCTAATTCAACCAAACAAAAAAATTGACCTTTCATGCCAAATCTCCTAGGCAGCTGCCTTGGGCTCCGAAGCGATCTCGTAATTCACTCATATTTCTCACTAACAAGCTCTAATTTTTCTGAACCTTTTACCATCTCAATAATATTATATAGGGATATTATTGACCATGAATTGGTTTCCTAATTCAACCAAACAAAAAAATTGACCTTTCAGGCCAAATCTCCTTCGCTGCTGCCTAGGGCTCCGAAGCGATTTCGTAATTCACTCATATTTCTCTCTAACAAGCTCTAATTTTTTTGAAACTTTTCCCATCTCAATAATATTATATAGGGCTATTATTGACCATGAATTGGGGTCCTAATTCAACCAAACAAAAAAATTGACCTTTCATGCCAAATCTCCTAGGCAGCTGCCTTGGGCTCCGAAGCGATCTCGTAATTCACTCATATTTCTCACTAACAAGCTCTAATTTTTCTGAACCTTTTACCATCTCAATAATATTATATAGGGCTATTATTGACCATGAATTGGTTTCCTAATTCAACCAAACAAAAAAATTGACCTTTCAGGACAAACCTCCTAGGCAGCTGCCTAGGGCTCCGAAGCGATTTCGTAATTCACTCATATTTTTCTCTAACAAGCTCTAATTTTCTTGAACCTTTTCCCATCTCAATAATATTATATAGGGCTATTATTGACTATGAATTGCGGTCCTAATTCATGCAAACAAAAAAATTGCCCTTTCAGGCCAAATCTCCTAGGCAGCTGCTTAGGGCTCCGAAGCAAATTCGTAATTCACTCAAATTTCTCTCTAACAAGTTCTAATTTTTTTGAATCTTTTCCCATCTAAATAATATTATATAGGGCTATTATTGACCATGAATTTGGGTCCTAATTCAACCAAACAAAAAAATTGACCTTTCTGGCCAAATCTCCTAGGCAGCTGCCTAGGGCTCCGAAGCGTTATCGTAATTCACTCATATTTCTCTCTAACAAGCTCTAATTTTTTTGAACCTTTTCCCATCTCAATAATATTATATAGGTCTATTATTGACTAAGAATTGCGGTCCAAATTCATTCAAACCAAAAAATTGACCTTTCAGTCCAAATCTCCTAGGCTGCTGCCTTGGGCTCCGAAGTGATCTCGTAATTCACTCATATTTCTCTCTAACAAGCTCTAATTTTTTTGAACCTTTTCCCATCTCAATATTATTATATAGGGCTATTGCTGACCATGAATTGGGGTCCACATTTAACCAAACAAAAAAATTGACCTTTCAGGCCAAATCTTTTAGGCAGCTGCCTAGGGCTCCGAAGCGATCTCGTAATTCACTCATATTTCTCTCTAACATGCTCTAATTTTTTTGAACCTTTTCCCATCTCAATAATATTATATAGCGCTATTATTGACCATGAATTGGGGACCTAATTCAACCAAACAAAATAATTGACCTTTCAGGCCAAATCTCCTAGGCAGCTGCCTAGGGCTCCGAAGCGATTTCGTAATTCACTCATATTTCTCTCTAACAAGCTCTAATTTTTTTGAACCTTTTCCCATCTCAATAATAATATATAGGGCTATTATTGACAATGAATTGGGGTCCTAAATCAACCAAACAAAAAAATTGTCCTTTCAGGCAAAATCTCCTACGCAGCTGCGTAGGTCTCTGAAGCGATCTCGTAATTCTCTCAAATTTCTCTTTAACAAGATCTAACTTTTTTGAACCTTTTCCCATCTCAATAATATTATATAGGGCTATTATTGACTATGAATTGGGGTCCTAATTCAACCAAACAAAAAATTGACCTTTCAGGCCAAATCTCCTTGGCTGCTGCCTAGGGCTCCGAAGCGATCTCGTAATTCACTCATATTTCTCTCTAACAAGCTCTAATTTTTTTGAACCTTTTCCCATCTCAATAATATTATATACGGCTATTATTGACCATGAATTGGGGTCCTAATTCAACCAAACAAAAAAATTGACCTTTCTGGCCAAATCTCCTAGGCAGCTGCCTAGGGCTCCGAAGCGTTCTCGTAATTCACTCATATTTCTCTCTAACAAGCTCTAATTTTTTTGAACATTTTCCTATCTCAATAATATTATATAGGGCTATTATTGACTAAGAATTGCGGTCCTAATTCATCCAAACAAAAAAATTGACCTTTCAGGCCAAATCTCCTAGGCAGCTGCCTAGGGCTCCGAAGCAATCTCGTAACTCACTCAAATTTTTCTTTAACAAGCTCTAACTTTATTGAACCTTTTCCCATCTCAATAATATTATATAGGGCTATTATTGACCATGAATTGGGGTCCTAATTCAACCAAACAAAAAAATTGACCGTTCAGGCCAAATCTCCTAAGCAGCTGCCTAGGGCTCCGAAGCGATCTCGTAATTCACTCATATTTCTCTCTAACACGCTCTAATTTTTTTGAACCTTTTACCATCTCAAAAATAATATATAGGTCTATTATTTACCATGAATTGGGGTCCTAATTCAACCAAACTAAAAAATTGACCTTTCAGGCCAAATCTCCTAGGCAGCTCCCTAGGGCTCCGAAGTGATCTCGTAATTCACTCACATTTCTCTCTAACAAGCTCTAATTTTTTTGAACCTTTTCCCATCTCAATATTATTATATAGGGCTATTATTGACCATGAATTGGGGTCCTAATTTAACCAAACAAAAAAATTGACCTTTCAGGCCAAATCTCCTAGGCAGCTGCCTAGGGCTCCGATGCGATCTCGTAATTCACTCATATTTCTCTCTAACATGCTCTACTTTTTTTGAACCTTTTCCCATCTCAATAATATTATATAGCGCTATTATTGACCATGAATTGGGGTCCTAATTCAACCAAACTAAAAAATTGACCTTTCAGGCCAAATCTCCTAGGCAGCTGCCTAGGGCTCCGAAGTGATCTTGTAATTCACTCATATTTCTCTCTAACAAGCTCTAATTTTTTTGAACCTTTTCCCATCTCAATATTATTATATAGGGCTATTATTGACCAAGAATTGGGGTCCTAATTTAACCAAACAAAAAAATCTCCGAAGCAGCTGCCTAGGGCTCCGAAGCGATCTCGTAATTCACTCATATTTCTCTCTAACATGCTCTAATTTTTTTGAACCTTTTCCCATCTCAATAATATTATACAGCGCTATTATTGACCATGAATTGGGATCCTAATTCAACCAAACAAAAAAATTGACCTTTCAGGCCTAATCTCCTAGGCAGCTGCCTAGGGCTCCGAAGCGATCTCGCAATTCACTCATATTTCTCCCTGGCAAGCTCTAATTTTTTTGAACCTTTTCCCATTTCAATAATATTATATAGGGCTATTATTGACAATGAATTGGGGACCTAATTTATCCAAACAAAAAAATTGACCTTTCAGGCCAAATCTCCTAGGCAGCAGCCTAGGGCTCCGAAGCGATCTCGTAATTTACTCATATTTCTCCCTAACAAGCTCTAATTTTTTTAACCTTTTCCCATCTCAATAATATATTATAGGGCTGTTATTTACCATGAATTGGGGTACTAATTCAACCAAACAAAAAAATTGACCTTTCAGGCCTAATCTCCGAGGCAGCTGCCTAGGGCTCCGAAGCGATCTCGCAATTCACTCATATTTCTCCCTAACAAGCTCTAATTTTTTTGAACCTTTTCCCATCTCAATAATATTATATACGGCTATTATTGACCATGAATTGGGGTCCTAATTCAACCAAACAAAAAAATTGACCTTTCTGGCCAAATCTCCTAGGAAGCTGCCTAGGGCTCCGAAGCGTTCTCGTAATTCACTCATATTTCTCTCTAACAAGCTCTAATTTTTTTGAACCTTTTCCCATCTCAATAATATTTTATAGGGCTATTATTGACTAAGAATTGCGGTCCTAATTAATCCAAACAAAAAAATTGACCTTTCAGGCCAAATCTCCTGGGCAGCTGCCTAGGGCTCCGAAGCGATCTCGTAATTCACTCAAATTTCTCTTTAATAAGCTCTAACTTTTTTGAACCTTTTCCCATCTCAATAATATTATATAGGGCTATTATTGACCATGAATAGGGGTCCTAATTAAACCAAACAAAAAAATTGACCGTTCAGGCCAAATCTCCTAAGCAGCTGCCTAGGGCTCCGAAGCGATCTCGTAATTCACTCATATTTCTCTCTAACAAGCTCTAATTTTTTTGAACCTTTTACCATCTCAATAATAATATATAGGTCTATTATTGACCATGAATAGGGGTCCTAATTCAACCAAACTAAAAAATTGACCTTTCAGGCCAAATCTCCTAGGCAGCTCCCTAGGGCTCCGAAGTGATCTCGTAATTCACTCACATTTCTCTCTAACAAGCTCTAATTTTTTAGAAACTTTTCCCATCACAATAATATTATATAGGGATATTATAGACTATGAATTGGGGTCCTAATACAAAAAAACAAAAAAATTGACCTTTCAGGCCAAATCTCCTAGGCAGCTGCCTAGGTCTCCGAAGCGATTTCGTAATTCAATCGTATTTCTCTCTAACAAGCTCTAATTTTTTTGAAACTTTTCCCATCTCAATAATATTATATAGAGCTATTATTGACCATGAATTGGGGTCCTAATTCAACCAAACAAAAAATTGACCTTTCAGGCCAAACCTTCTAGGTAGCTGCCTAGGGCTCCGAAGCAATTTCGTAATTCACTCATATTTTTCTCTAACAAGCTCTAATTTTTTTGAACCTTTTCCCATCTCAATAATATTATATAGGGCTATTATTTACCATGAATTGGGGTCCTAATTCAACCAAACAAAAAAATTGACCTTTCAGGCCTAATCTCCTAGGCAGCTGCCTAGGGCTCCCTAGCGATTTCGTAATTCACTCATATTTCTCTCTAACAAGCTCTACTTTTTTTGAAACTTTTCCCATCACAATAATATTATATAGGGCTATTATTGACTATGAATTGGGGTCCTAATTCAACCAAACAAAAAAATTGACCTTTCAGGCCAAATATCCTTGGCTGCTGCCTAGGGCTCCGAAGCGATTTCGTAATTCACTCATATTTCTCTCTAACAAGCTCTAATTTTTTTGAAACTTTTCCCATCTCAATAATATTATATAGGGCTATTATTGACCATGAATAGGGGTCCTAATTCAACCAAACTAAAAAATTGACCTTTCAGGCCAAATCTCCTAGGCAGCTCCCTAGGGCTCCGAAGTGATCTCGTAATTCACTCACATTTCTCTCTAACAAGCTCTAATTTTTTAGAAACTTTTCCCATCACAATAATATTATATAGGGATATTATAGACTATGAATTGGGGTCCTAATACAAAAAAACAAAAAAATTGACCTTTCAGGCCAAATCTCCTTGGCTGCTGCCTAGGGCTACGAAGCGATTTCGTAATTCACTCATATTTCTCTCTAACAAGCTCTAATTTTTTTGAACCTTTTACCATCTCAATAATAATATATAGGTCTATTATTGACCATGAATAGGGGTCCTAATTCAACCAAACTAAAAAATTGACCTTTCAGGCCAAATCTCCTAGGCAGCTCCCTAGGGCTCCGAAGTGATCTCGTAATTCACTCACATTTCTCTCTAACAAGCTCTAATTTTTTAGAAACTTTTCCCATCACAATAATATTATATAGGGATATTATAGACTATGAATTGGGGTCCTAATACAAAAAAACAAAAAAATTGACCTTTCAGGCCAAATCTCCTAGGCAGCTGCCTAGGTCTCCGAAGCGATTTCGTAATTCAATCGTATTTCTCTCTAACAAGCTCTAATTTTTTTGAAACTTTTCCCATCTCAATAATATTATATATAGCTATTATTGACCATGAATTGGGGTCCTAATTCAACCAAACAAAAAATTGACCTTTCAGGCCAAACCTTCTAGGTAGCTGCCTAGGGCTCCGAAGCAATTTCGTAATTCACTCATATTTTTCTCTAACAAGCTCTAATTTTTTTGAACCTTTTCCCATCTCAATAATATTATATAGGGCTATTATTTACCATGAATTGGGGTCCTAATTCAACCAAACAAAAAAATTGACCTTTCAGGCCTAATCTCCTAGGCAGCTGCCTAGGGCTCCCTAGCGATTTCGTAATTCACTCATATTTCTCTCTAACAAGCTCTACTTTTTTTGAAACTTTTCCCATCACAATAATATTATATAGGGCTATTATTGACTATGAATTGGGGTCCTAATTCAACCAAACAAAAAAATTGACCTTTCAGGCCAAATATCCTTGGCTGCTGCCTAGGGCTCCGAAGCGATTTCGTAATTCACTCATATTTCTCTCTAACAAGCTCTAATTTTTTTGAAACTTTTCCCATCTCAATAATATTATATAGGGCTATTATTGACCATGAATTGGGGTCCTAATTCAACCAAACAAAAAAATTGACCTTTCATGCCAAATCTACTAGGCAGCTGCCTTGGGCTCCGAAGCGATCTCGTAATTCCCTCATATTTCTCACTAACAAGCTCTAATTTTTCTGAACCTTTTACCATCTCAATAATATTATATAGGGATATTATTGACCATGAATTGGTTTCCTAATTCAACCAAACAAAAAAATTGACCTTTCAGGCCAAATCTCCTTGGCTGCTGCCTAGGGCTACGAAGCGATTTCGTAATTCACTCATATTTCTCTCTAACAAGCTCTAATTTTTTTGAAACTTTTCCCATCTAAATAATATTATATAGGGCTATTATTGACCATGAATTGGGGTCCTAATTTAACCAAACAAAAAAATTGACCTTTCATGCCAATTCTCCTAGGCAGCTGCCTTGGGCTCCGAAGCGATCTCGTAATTCACTCATATTTCTCACTAACAAGCTCTAATTTTTCTGAACCTTTTACCATCTCAATAATATTATATAGGGCTATTATTGACCATGAATTGGTTTCCTAATTCAACCAAACAAAAAAATTGACCTTTCAGGACAAACCTCCTAGGCAGCTGCCTAGGGCTCCGAAGCGATTTCGTAATTCACTCATATTTTTCTCTAACAAGCTCTAATTTTCTTGAACCTTTTCCCATCTCAATAATATTATATAGGGCTATTATTGACTATGAATTGCGGTCCTAATTCATCCAAACAAAAAAATTGCCCTTTCAGGCCAAATCACCTAGGCAGCTGCTTAGGGCTCCGAAGCAAATTCGTAATTCACTCATATTTCTCTCTAACAAGCTCTAATTTTTTTGAATCTTTTCCCATCTAAATAATATTATATAGGGCTATTATTGACCTTGAATTTGGGTCCTAATTCAACCAAACAAAAAAATTGACCTTTCTGGCCAAATCTCCTAGGCAGCTGCCTAGGGCTCCGAAGCGTTCTCGTAATTCACTCATACTTCTCTCTAACAAGCTCTAATTTTTTTGAACCTTTTCCCATCTCAATAATATTATATAGGTCTATTATTGACTAAGAATTGCGGTCCTAATTCATCCAAACAAAAAAATTGATCTTTCAGGCCAAATCTCCTTGGCAGCTGCCTAGGGCTCCGAAGCGATCTCGTAATTCACTCATATTTCTCCCTAACAAGCTCTAATTATTTTGAATCTTTTCTCATCTAAATAATATTATATAGGGCTATTATTGACCATGAGTTGGGGTCCTAATTCAACCAAACAAAATAATTGACCTTTCAGGCCAAATCTCCTAGGCAGCTGACTAGGGCTCCGAAGCGAATTCGTAATTCACTCATCTTTCTCTCTAACAAGCTCTAATTTTTTTGAAACTTTTCCCATCACAATAATATTATATAGGGCTATTATTGACTATGAATTGGGGTCCTAATTCAACCAAACAAAAAAATTGACCTTTCAGGCCAAATCTCCTTGGCTGCTGCCTAGGGCTCCGAAGCGATTTCGTAATTCACTCATATTTCTCTCTAACAAGCTCTAATTTTTTTGAAACTTTTCCCATCTCAATAATATTATATAGGGCTATTATTGACCATGAATTGGGGTCCTAATTCAACCAAACAAAAAAATTGACCTTTCATGCCAAATCTCCTAGGCAGCTGCCTTGGGCTCCGAAGCGATCTCGTAATTCACTCATATTTCTCTCTAACAAGCTCTAATTTTTTTGAAACTTTTCTCATCTCAATAATATTATATAGGGCTATTATTGACCATGAATTGGGGTCCTAATTCAACCAAACAAAAAAATTGACCTTTCATGCCAAATCTCCTAGGCAGCTGCCTTGGGCTCCGAAGCGATCTCGTAATTCACTCATATTTCTCACTAACAAGCTCTAATTTTTCTGAACCTTTTACCATCTCAATAATATTATATAGGGATATTATTGACCATGAATTGGTTTCCTAATTCAACCAAACAAAAAAATTGACCTTTCAGGCCAAATCTCCTTCGCTGCTGCCTAGGGCTCCGAAGCGATTTCGTAATTCACTCATATTTCTCTCTAACAAGCTCTAATTTTTTTGAAACTTTTCCCATCTCAATAATATTATATAGGGCTATTATTGACCATGAATTGGGGTCCTAATTCAACCAAACAAAAAAATTGACCTTTCATGCCAAATCTCCTAGGCAGCTGCCTTGGGCTCCGAAGCGATCTCGTAATTCACTCATATTTCTCACTAACAAGCTCTAATTTTTCTGAACCTTTTACCATCTCAATAATATTATATAGGGCTATTATTGACCATGAATTGGTTTCCTAATTCAACCAAACAAAAAAATTGACCTTTCAGGACAAACCTCCTAGGCAGCTGCCTAGGGCTCCGAAGCGATTTCGTAATTCACTCATATTTTTCTCTAACAAGCTCTAATTTTCTTGAACCTTTTCCCATCTCAATAATATTATATAGGGCTATTATTGACTATGAATTGCGGTCCTAATTCATGCAAACAAAAAAATTGCCCTTTCAGGCCAAATCTCCTAGGCAGCTGCTTAGGGCTCCGAAGCAAATTCGTAATTCACTCAAATTTCTCTCTAACAAGTTCTAATTTTTTTGAATCTTTTCCCATCTAAATAATATTATATAGGGCTATTATTGACCATGAATTTGGGTCCTAATTCAACCAAACAAAAAAATTGACCTTTCTGGCCAAATCTCCTAGGCAGCTGCCTAGGGCTCCGAAGCGTTATCGTAATTCACTCATATTTCACTCTAACAAGCTCTAATTTTTTTGAACCTTTTCCCATCTCAATAATATTATATAGGTCTATTATTGACTAAGAATTGCGGTCCAAATTCATTCAAACCAAAAAATTGACCTTTCAGTCCAAATCTCCTAGGCTGCTGCCTAGGGCTCCGAAGTGATCTCGTAATTCACTCATATTTCTCTCTAACAAGCTCTAATTTTTTTGAACCTTTTCCCATCTCAATATTATTATATAGGGCTATTGCTGACCATGAATTGGGGTCCACATTTAACCAAACAAAAAAATTGACCTTTCAGGCCAAATCTTTTAGGCAGCTGCCTAGGGCTCCGAAGCGATCTCGTAATTCACTCATATTTCTCTCTAACATGCTCTAATTTTTTTGAACCTTTTCCCATCTCAATAATATTATATAGCGCTATTATTGACCATGAATTGGGGACCTAATTCAACCAAACAAAATAATTGACCTTTCAGGCCAAATCTCCTAGGCAGCTGCCTAGGGCTCCGAAGCGATTTCGTAATTCACTCATATTTCTCTCTAACAAGCTCTAATTTTTTTGAACCTTTTCCCATCTCAATAATAATATATAGGGCTATTATTGACAATGAATTGGGGTCCTAAATCAACCAAACAAAAAAATTGTCCTTTCAGGCAAAATCTCCTACGCAGCTGCGTAGGTCTCTGAAGCGATCTCGTAATTCTCTCAAATTTCTCTTTAACAAGATCTAACTTTTTTGAACCTTTTCCCATCTCAATAATATTATATAGGGCTATTATTGACCATGAATATGGGTCCTAATTCAACCAAACAAAAAAATTGACCGTTCAGGCCAAATCTCCTAAGCAGCAGCCTAGGGCTCCGAAGCGATCTCGTAATTCACTCATATTTCTCTCTAACAAGCTCTAATTTTTTTGAACCTTTTACCATCTCAATAATATTATATAGGTCTATTATTTACCATGAATTGGGGTCCTAATTAAACCAAACTAAAACATTGACCTTTCAGGCCAAATCTCCAAGGCAGCTGCCTAGGGCTCCGAAGTGATCTCGTAATTCACTCATATTTCTCTCTAACAAGCTCTAATTTTTTTGAACCTTTTCCCATCTCAATATTATTATATAGGGCTATTATTGACCATGAATTGGGGTCCTAATTTAACCAAAAAAAAAAATTGACCTTTTAGGCCAAATCTCCTAGGCAGCTGCCTAGGGCTCCGTAGCGATCTCGTAATTCACTCATATTTCTCTCTAACATGCTCTCATTGAACCTTTTCAAACCTCAATAATATTATATAGCGCTATTATTGACCATGTATTTGGATCCAAATTCATCCAAACAAAAAAATTGATCTTTCAGGCCAAATCTCCTTGGCAGCTGCCTAGGGCTCCGAAGCGATCTCGTAATTCACTCATATTTCTCCCTAACAAGCTCTAATTATTTTGAATCTTTTCTCATCTAAATAATATTATATAGGGCTATTATTGACCATGAGTTGGGGTCCTAATTCAACCAAACAAAATAATTGACCTTTCAGGCCAAATCTCCTAGGCAGCTGACTAGGGCTCCGAAGCGAATTCGTAATTCACTCATCTTTCTCTCTAACAAGCTCTAATTTTTTTGAACCTTTTCCCATCTCAATAATATTTTATAGGGCTATTATTGACCATGAATTGCGGTCCTAATTCAACCAAACAAAAAAATTGACCTTTCAGGCGAAATCTCCGAGGCAGCAGCCTAGGGCACCGAAGAGTTCTCGTAATTCACTCATATTTCTCTCTAACAAGCTCTAATTTTTTTGAACCTTTTCCCATCTCAATAATATTATATAGGGCAATTATTGACTATGAATTGCGGTCCTAATTCTACCAAACAAAAAAATTGACCTTTCAGGCAAAATCTCCTACACAGCTGCCTAGGGCTCCGAAGAGATCTCGTAATTCTCTCAAATTTCTCTTTAACAAGCTCTAATTTTTTTGAAACTTTTCCCATCTCAATAATATTATATAGGGCTATTATTGACCATGAATTGGGGTCCTAATTCAACCAAACAAAAAAATTGACCTTTCATGCCAAATCTCCTAGGAAGCTGCCTTGGGCTTCGAAGCGATCTCGTAATTCACTAATATTTCTCACTAACAAGCTCTAATTTTTCTGAACCTTTTCCCATTTCAATAATATTATATAGGGCTATTATTGACCATGAATTGGTTTCCTAATTCAACCAACCAAAAAAATTGACCTTTCAGGCCAAATCTCCTAGGCAGCAGCCTAGGGCTCCGAAACGATTTCGTAATTCACTCATATTTCTCTCTAACAAGCTCTAATTTTTTTGAACCTTTTCCCATCTCAATAATATATTATAGGGCTATTATTGACTATGAATTGGGGTCCTAATTCAACCAAACTAAAAAATTGACCATTCAGGCCAAATCTCTTACGCAGCTGCCTAGGGCTCCGAAGCGATCTCGTAATTCACTCATATTTTTCTCTGACAAGCTCTAATTTTTTTGAACCTTTTTCCATCTCAATAATATTATATAGGGCTATTATTTACCATGAATTGGGGTCCTAATTCAACCAAACTAAAAAATTGACCTTTCAGGCCAAATCTCCTAGGCAGCTGCCTAGGGCTCCGAAGTGATCTCGTAATTCACTCATATTTATCTCTAACAAGCTCTAATTTTTTTGAACCTTTTCCCATCTCAATAATATTATATAGGTCTATTATTGTCCTTGAATTGGGGTCCTAATTTAACCAAACAATAAAATTGACCTTTCAGGCCAAATCTCCTAGGCAGCTCCCTAGGGCTCAGAAGCGATCTCGTAATTCGCTCATATTTCTCCCTAACAAGCTCTATTTTTTTTGAACATTTTCCCATCTCAATAATATTATATAGGGCTATTATTTACCATGAATTGGGGTCCTAATTCAACCAAACAAAAAAATTGACCTTTCAGTCCAAATCTCCTAGGCAGCTGCCTAGGGCTCCGAAGAGATTTCGTAATTCACTCATATTTCTCTCTAACAAGCTCTACTTTTTTTGAAACTTTTCCCATCACAATAATATTATATAGGGCTATTATTGACTATGAATTGGGGTCCTAATTCAACCAAACAAAAAAATTGACCTTTCAGGCCAAATCTCCTTGGCTGCTGCCTAGGGCTCCGAAGCGATTTCGTAATTCACTCATATTTCTCTCTAACAAGCTCTAATTTTTTTGAAACTTTTCCCATCTCAATAATATTATATAGGGCTATTATTGACCATGAATTGGGGTCCTAATTCAACCAAACAAAAAAATTGACCTTTCATGCCAAATCTCCTAGGAAGCTGCCTTGGGCTTCGAAGCGATCTCGTAATTCACTAATATTTCTCACTAACAAGCTCTAATTTTTCTGAACCTTTTCCCATTTCAATAATATTATATAGGGCTATTATTGACCATGAATTGGTTTCCTAATTCAACCAACCAAAAAAATTGACCTTTCAGGCCAAATCTCCTAGGCAGCAGCCTAGGGCTCCGAAACGATTTCGTAATTCACTCATATTTCTCTCTAACAAGCTCTAATTTTTTTGAACCTTTTCCCATCTCAATAATATATTATAGGGCTATTATTGACTATGAATTGGGGTCCTAATTCAACCAAACTAAAAAATTGACCATTCAGGCCAAATCTCTTACGCAGCTGCCTAGGGCTCCGAAGCGATCTCGTAATTCACTCATATTTTTCTCTAACAAGCTCTAATTTTTTTGAACCTTTTTCCATCTCAATAATATTATATAGGGCTATTATTTACCATGAATTGGGGTCCTAATTCAACCAAACTAAAAAATTGACCTTTCAGGCCAAATCTCCTAGGCAGCTGCCTAGGGCTCCGAAGTGATCTCGTAATTCACTCATATTTATCTCTAACAAGCTCTAATTTTTTTGAACCTTTTCCCATCTCAATAATATTATATAGGTCTATTATTGTCCTTGAATTGGGGTCCTAATTTAACCAAACAATAAAATTGACCTTTCAGGCCAAATCTCCTAGGCAGCTCCCTAGGGCTCAGAAGCGATCTCGTAATTCGCTCATATTTCTCCCTAACAAGCTCTATTTTTTTTGAACATTTTCCCATCTCAATAATATTATATAGGGCTATTATTTACCATGAATTGGGGTCCTAATTCAACCAAACAAAAAAATTGACCTTTCAGTCCAAATCTCCTAGGCAGCTGCCTAGGGCTCCGAAGAGATTTCGTAATTCACTCATATTTCTCTCTAACAAGCTCTACTTTTTTTGAAACTTTTCCCATCACAATAATATTATATAGGGCTATTATTGACTATGAATTGGGGTCCTAATTCAACCAAACAAAAAAATTGACCTTTCAGGCCAAATCTCCTTGGCTGCTGCCTAGGGCTCCGAAGCGATTTCGTAATTCACTCATATTTCTCTCTAACAAGCTCTAATTTTTTTGAAACTTTTCCCATCTCAATAATATTATATAGGGCTATTATTGACCATGAATTGGGGTCCTAATTCAACCAAACAAAAAAATTGACCTTTCATGCCAAATCTACTAGGCAGCTGCCTTGGGCTCCGAAGCGATCTCGTAATTCCCTCATATTTCTCACTAACAAGCTCTAATTTTTCTGAACCTTTTACCATCTCAATAATATTATATAGGGATATTATTGACCATGAATTGGTTTCCTAATTCAACCAAACAAAAAAATTGACCTTTCAGGCCAAATCTCCTTGGCTGCTGCCTAGGGCTACGAAGCGATTTCGTAATTCACTCATATTTCTCTCTAACAAGCTCTAATTTTTTTGAAACTTTTCCCATCTCAATAATATTATATAGGGCTATTATTGACCATGAATTGGGGTCCTAATTTAACCAAACAAAAAAATTGACCTTTCATGCCAATTCTCCTAGGCAGCTGCCTTGGGCTCCGAAGCGATCTCGTAATTCACTCATATTTCTCACTAACAAGCTCTAATTTTTCTGAACCTTTTACCATCTCAATAATATTATATAGGGCTATTATTGACCATGAATTGGTTTCCTAATTCAACCAAACAAAAAAATTGACCTTTCAGGACAAACCTCCTAGGCAGCTGCCTAGGGCTCCGAAGCGATTTCGTAATTCACTCATATTTTTCTCTAACAAGCTCTAATTTTCTTGAACCTTTTCCCATCTCAATAATATTATATAGGGCTATTATTGACTATGAATTGCGGTCCTAATTCATCCAAACAAAAAAATTGCCCTTTCAGGCCAAATCACCTAGGCAGCTGCTTAGGGCTCCGAAGCAAATTCGTAATTCACTCATATTTCTCTCTAACAAGCTCTAATTTTTTTGAATCTTTTCCCATCTAAATAATATTATATAGGGCAATTATTGACCTTGAATTTGGGTCCTAATTCAACCAAACAAAAAAATTGACCTTTCTGGCCAAATCTCCTAGGCAGCTGCCTAGGGCTCCGAAGCGTTCTCGTAATTCACTCATACTTCTCTCTAACAAGCTCTAATTTTTTTGAACCTTTTCCCATCTCAATAATATTATATAGGTCTATTATTGACTAAGAATTGCGGTCCTAATTCATCCAAACCAAAAAATTGACCTTTCAGTCCAAATCTCCTAGGCAGCTGCCTAGGGCTCCGAAGTGATCTCGTAATTCACTCATATTTCTCTCTAACAAGCTCTAATTTTTTTGAACCTTTTCCCATCTCAATATTATTATATAGGGCTATTGTTGACCATGAATTGGGGTCCTAATTTAACCAAACAAAAAAATTGACCTTTCAGGCCAAATCTTTTAGGCAGCTGCCTAGGGCTCCGAAGCGATCTCGTAATTCACTCATATTTCTCTCTAACAAGCTCTAATTTTTTTGAAACTTTTCCCATCACAATAATATTATATAGGGCTATTATTGACTATGAATTGGGGTCCTAATTCAACCAAACAAAAAAATTGACCTTTCAGGCCAAATCTCCTTGGCTGCTGCCTAGGGCTCCGAAGCGATTTCGTAATTCACTCATATTTCTCTCTAACAAGCTCTAATTTTTTTGAAACTTTTCCCATCTCAATAATATTATATAGGGCTATTATTGACCATGAATTGGGGTCCTAATTCAACCAAACAAAAAAATTGACCTTTCATGCCAAATCTCCTAGGCAGCTGCCTTGGGCTCCGAAGCGATCTCGTAATTCACTCATATTTCTCACTAACAAGCTCTAATTTTTCTGAACCTTTTACCATCTCAATAATATTATATAGGGCTATTATTGACCATGAATTGGTTTCCTAATTCAACCAAACAAAAAAATTGACCTTTCAGGACAAACCTCCTAGGCAGCTGCCTAGGGCTCCGAAGCGATTTCGTAATTCACTCATATTTTTCTCTAACAAGCTCTAATTTTCTTGAACCTTTTCCCATCTCAATAATATTATATAGGGCTATTATTGACTATGAATTGCGGTCCTAATTCATGCAAACAAAAAAATTGCCCTTTCAGGCCAAATCTCCTAGGCAGCTGCTTAGGGCTCCGAAGCAAATTCGTAATTCACTCAAATTTCTCTCTAACAAGTTCTAATTTTTTTGAATCTTTTCCCATCTAAATAATATTATATAGGGCTATTATTGACCATGAATTTGGGTCCTAATTCAACCAAACAAAAAAATTGACCTTTCTGGCCAAATCTCCTAGGCAGCTGCCTAGGGCTCCGAAGCGTTATCGTAATTCACTCATATTTCTCTCTAACAAGCTCTAATTTTTTTGAACCTTTTCCCATCTCAATAATATTATATAGGTCTATTATTGACTAAGAATTGCGGTCCAAATTCATTCAAACCAAAAAATTGACCTTTCAGTCCAAATCTCCTAGGCTGCTGCCTAGGGCTCCGAAGTGATCTCGTAATTCACTCATATTTCTCTCTAACAAGCTCTAATTTTTTTGAACCTTTTCCCATTTCAATATTATTATATAGGGCTATTGCTGACCATGAATTGGGGTCCACATTTAACCAAACAAAAAAATTGACCTTTCAGGCCAAATCTTTTAGGCAGCTGCCTAGGGCTCCGAAGCGATCTCGTAATTCACTCATATTTCTCTCTAACATGCTCTAATCTTTTTGAACCTTTTCCCATCTCAATAATATTATATAGCGCTATTATTGACCATGAATTGGGGACCTAATTCAACCAAACAAAATAATTGACCTTTCAGGCCAAATCTCCTAGGCAGCTGCCTAGGGCTCCGAAGCGATTTCGTAATTCACTCATATTTCTCTCTAACAAGCTCTAATTTTTTTGAACCTTTTCCCATCTCAATAATAATATATAGGGCTATTATTGACAATGAATTGGGGTCCTAAATCAACCAAACAAAAAAATTGTCCTTTCAGGCAAAATCTCCTACGCAGCTGCGTAGGTCTCTGAAGCGATCTCGTAATTCTCTCAAATTTCTCTTTAACAAGATCTAACTTTTTTGAACCTTTTCCCATCTCAATAATATTATATAGGGCTATTATTGACCATGAATATGGGTCCTAATTCAACCAAACAAAAAAATTGACCGTTCAGGCCAAATCTCCTAAGCAGCAGCCTAGGGCTCCGTAGCGATCTCGTAATTCACTCATATTTCTCTCTAACAAGCTCTAATTTTTTTTAACCTTTTACCATCTCAATAATATTATATAGGTCTATTATTTACCATGAATTGGGGTCCTAATTAAACCAAACTAAAACATTGACCTTTCAGGCCAAATCTCCAAGGCAGCTGCCTAGGGCTCCGAAGTGATCTCGTAATTCACTCATATTTCTCTCTAACAAGCTCTAATTTTTTTGAACCTTTTCCCATCTCAATATTATTATATAGGGCTATTATTGACCATGAATTGGGGTCCTAATTTAACCAAAAAAAAAAATTGACCTTTCATGCCAAATCTCCTAGGCAGCTGCCTTGGGCTCCGAAGCGATCTCGTAATTCACTCATATTTCTCACTAACAAGCTCTAATTTTTCTGAACCTTTTACCATCTCAATAATATTATATAGGGATATTATTGACCATGAATTGGTTTCCTAATTCAACCAAACAAAAAAATTGACCTTTCAGGCCAAATCTCCTTCGCTGCTGCCTAGGGCTCCGAAGCGATTTCGTAATTCACTCATATTTCTCTCTAACAAGCTCTAATTTTTTTGAAACTTTTCCCATCTCAATAATATTATATAGGGCTATTATTGACCATGAATTGGGGTCCTAATTCAACCAAACAAAAAAATTGACCTTTCATGCCAAATCTCCTAGGCAGCTGCCTTGGGCTCCGAAGCGATCTCGTAATTCACTCATATTTCTCACTAACAAGCTCTAATTTTTCTGAACCTTTTACCATCTCAATAATATTATATAGGGCTATTATTGACCATGAATTGGTTTCCTAATTCAACCAAACAAAAAAATTGACCTTTCAGGACAAACCTCCTAGGCAGCTGCCTAGGGCTCCGAAGCGATTTCGTAATTCACTCATATTTTTCTCTAACAAGCTCTAATTTTCTTGAACCTTTTCCCATCTCAATAATATTATATAGGGCTATTATTGACTATGAATTGCGGTCCTAATTCATGCAAACAAAAAAATTGCCCTTTCAGGCCAAATCTCCTAGGCAGCTGCTTAGGGCTCCGAAGCAAATTCGTAATTCACTCAAATTTCTCTCTAACAAGTTCTAATTTTTTTGAATCTTTTCCCATCTAAATAATATTATATAGGGCTATTATTGACCATGAATTTGGGTCCTAATTCAACCAAACAAAAAAATTGACCTTTCTGGCCAAATCTCCTAGGCAGCTGCCTAGGGCTCCGAAGCGTTATCGTAATTCACTCATATTTCTCTCTAACAAGCTCTAATTTTTTTTAACCTTTTCCCATCTCAATAATATTATATAGGTCTATTATTGACTAAGAATTGCGGTCCAAATTCATTCAAACCAAAAAATTGACCTTTCAGTCCAAATCTCCTAGGCTGCTGCCTAGGGCTCCGAAGTGATCTCGTAATTCACTCATATTTCTCTCTAACAAGCTCTAATTTTTTTGAACCTTTTCCCATCTCAATATTATTATATAGGGCTATTGCTGACCATGAATTGGGGTCCACATTTAACCAAACAAAAAAATTGACCTTTCAGGCCAAATCTTTTAGGCAGCTGCCTAGGGCTCCGAAGCGATCTCGTAATTCACTCATATTTCTCTCTAACATGCTCTAATCTTTTTGAACCTTTTCCCATCTCAATAATATTATATAGCGCTATTATTGACCATGAATTGGGGACCTAATTCAACCAAACAAAATAATTGACCTTTCAGGCCAAATCTCCTAGGCAGCTGCCTAGGGCTCCGAAGCGATTTCGTAATTCACTCATATTTCTCTCTAACAAGCTCTAATTTTTTTGAACCTTTTCCCATCTCAATAATAATATATAGGGCTATTATTGACAATGAATTGGGGTCCTAAATCAACCAAACAAAAAAATTGTCCTTTCAGGCAAAATCTCCTACGCAGCTGCGTAGGTCTCTGAAGCGATCTCGTAATTCTCTCAAATTTCTCTTTAACAAGATCTAACTTTTTTGAACCTTTTCCCATCTCAATAATATTATATAGGGCTATTATTGACCATGAATATGGGTCCTAATTCAACCAAACAAAAAAATTGACCGTTCAGGCCAAATCTCCTAAGCAGCAGCCTAGGGCTCCGAAGCGATCTCGTAATTCACTCATATTTCTCTCTAACAAGCTCTAATTTTTTTGAACCTTTTACCATCTCAATAATATTATATAGGTCTATTATTTACCATGAATTGGGGTCCTAATTAAACCAAACTAAAACATTGACCTTTCAGGCCAAATCTCCAAGGCAGCTGCCTAGGGCTCCGAAGTGATCTCGTAATTCACTCATATTTCTCTCTAACAAGCTCTAATTTTTTTGAACCTTTTCCCATCTCAATATTATTATATAGGGCTATTATTGACCATGAATTGGGGTCCTAATTTAACCAAAAAAAAAAATTGACCTTTTAGGCCAAATCTCCTAGGCAGCTGCCTAGGGCTCCGTAGCGATCTCGTAATTCACTCATATTTCTCTCTAACATGCTCTCATTGAACCTTTTCAAACCTCAATAATATTATATAGCGCTATTATTGACCATGAATTTGGATCCAAATTCATCCAAACAAAAAAATTGATCTTTCAGGCCAAATCTCCTTGGCAGCTGCCTAGGGCTCCGAAGCGATCTCGTAATTCACTCATATTTCTCCCTAACAAGCTCTAATTATTTTGAATCTTTTCTCATCTAAATAATATTATATAGGGCTATTATTGACCATGAGTTGGGGTCCTAATTCAACCAAACAAAATAATTGACCTTTCAGGCCAAATCTCCTAGGCAGCTGCCTAGGGCTCCGAAGAGTTCTCGTAATTCACTCATATTTCTCTCTAACAAGCTCTAATTTTTTTGAACCTTTTCCCATCTCAATAATATTATATAGGGCAATTATTGACTATGAATTGCGGTCCTAATTCTACCAAACAAAAAAATTGACCTTTCAGGCAAAATCTCCTACACAGCTGCCTAGGGCTCCGAAGAGATCTCGTAATTCTCTCAAATTTCTCTTTAACAAGCTCTAATTTTTTTGAAACTTTTCCCATCTCAATAATATTATATAGGGCTATTATTGACCATGAATTGGGGTCCTAATTCAACCAAACAAAAAAATTGACCTTTCATGCCAAATCTCCTAGGAAGCTGCCTTGGGCTTCGAAGCGATCTCGTAATTCACTAATATTTCTCACTAACATGCTCTAATTTTTCTGAACCTTTTCCCATTTCAATAATATTATATAGGGCTATTATTGACCATGAATTGGTTTCCTAATTCAACCAACCAAAAAAATTGACCTTTCAGGCCAAATCTCCTAGGCAGCAGCCTAGGGCTCCGAAACGATTTCGTAATTCACTCATATTTCTCTCTAACAAGCTCTAATTTTTTTGAACCTTTTCCCATCTCAATAATATATTATAGGGCTATTATTGACTATGAATTGGGGTCCTAATTCAACCAAACTAAAAAATTGACCATTCAGGCCAAATCTCTTACGCAGCTGCCTAGGGCTCCGAAGCGATCTCGTAATTCACTCATATTTTTCTCTAACAAGCTCTAATTTTTTTGAACCTTTTTCCATCTCAATAATATTATATAGGGCTATTATTTACCATGAATTGGGGTCCTAATTCAACCAAACTAAAAAATTGACCTTTCAGGCCAAATCTCCTAGGCAGCTGCCTAGGGCTCCGAAGTGATCTCGTAATTCACTCATATTTATCTCTAACAAGCTCTAATTTTTTTGAACCTTTTCCCATCTCAATAATATTATATAGGTCTATTATTGTCCTTGAATTGGGGTCCTAATTTAACCAAACAATAAAATTGACCTTTCAGGCCAAATCTCCTAGGCAGCTCCCTAGGGCTCAGAAGCGATCTCGTAATTCGCTCATATTTCTCCCTAACAAGCTCTATTTTTTTTGAACATTTTCCCATCTCAATAATATTATATAGGGCTATTATTTACCATGAATTGGGGTCCTAATTCAACCAAACAAAAAAATTGACCTTTCAGTCCAAATCTCCTAGGCAGCTGCCTAGGGCTCCGAAGAGATTTCGTAATTCACTCTTATTTCTCTCTAACAAGCACTAATTTTTTTGAAACTTTTCCCATCACAATAATATTATATAGGGATATTATAGACTATGAATTGGGGTCCTAATTCAACCAAACAAAAAAATTGACCTTTCAGGCCAAATCTCCTAGGCAGCTGCCTAGGTCTCCGAAGCGATTTCGTAATTCAATCATATTTCTCTCTAACAAGCTCTAATTTTTTTGAAACTTTTCCCATCTCAATAATATTATATAGGGCTATTATTGACCATGAAATGGGGTCCTAATTCAACCAAACAAAAAATTGCCCTTTCAGGCCAAACCTTCTAGGCAGCAGCCTAGGGCTCCGAAGCAATTTCGTAATTCACTCATATTTTTCTCTAACAAGCTCTAATTTTTTTGAACCTTTTCCCATCTCAATAATATTATATAGGGCTATTATTTACCATGAATTGGGGTCCTAATTCAACCAAACAAAAAAATTGACCTTTCAGGCCTAATCTCCTAGGCAGCTGCCTAGGGCTCCGTAGCGATTTCGTAATTCACTCATATTTCTCTCTAACAAGATCTAATTTTTTTGAAACTTTTCCCATCACAATAATATTATATAGGGCTATTATTGACTATGAATTGGGGTCCTAATTCAACCAAACAAAAAATTGACCTTTCAGGCCAAATCTCCTTGGCTGCTGCCTAGGGCTCCGAAACGATTTCGTAATTCACTCATATTTCTCTCTAACAAGCTCTAATTTTTTTGAAACTTTTCCCATCTCAATAATATTATATAGGGCTATTATTGACCATGAATTGGGGTCCTAATTCAACCAAACAAAAAAATTGACCTTTCATGCCAAATCTCCTAGGCAGCTGCCTTGGGCTCCGAAGCGATCTCGTAATTCACTCATATTTATCACTAACAAGCTCTAATTTTTCTGAACCTTTTACCATCTCAATAATATTATATAGGGCTATTATTGACCATGAATTGGTTTCCTAATTCAACCAAACAAAAAAATTGACCTTTCAGGACAAACCTCCTAGGCAGCTGCCTAGGGCTCCGAAGCGATTTCGTAATTCACTCATATTTTTCTCTAACAAGCTCTAATTTTCTTGAACCTTTTCCCATCTCTATAATATTATATAGGGCTATTATTGACTATGAATTGCGGTCCTAATTCATCCAAACAAAAAAATTGCCCTTTCAGGCCAAATCTCCTAGGCAGCTGCTTAGGGCTCCGAAGCAAATTCGTAATTCACTCATATTTCTCTCTAACAAGCTCTAATTTTTTTGAATCTTTTCCCATCTAAATAATATTATATAGGGCTATTATTGACCATGAATTTGGGTCCTAATTAAACCAAACAAAATAATTGACCTTTCAGGCCAAATCTCCTACGCAGCTGCCTAGGGCTCCGAAGCGATTTCGTAATTCACTCATATTTCTCTCTAACAAGCTCTAATTTCTTTGAACCTTTTCCCATTTCAATATTATTATATAGGGCAATTATTGACGATGAATTGGGGTCCTAATTCAACTAAACAAAAAAATTGACCTTTCAGGCCAAATCTCCTAGGCAGCTGCCTAGGGCTCCGAAGAGATCTCGTAATTCACTCATATTTCTCTCTAACAAGCTCTAATTTTTTTGAACCTTTTCCCATCTCCATAATATTATATAGGGCTATTATAGACCATGAATTGGGGTCCTAATTTAACTAAACAAAAAAATTGACCTTTCAGGCCATATCTCCTAGGCAGCTGCCTAGGGCTCCGAAACGATCTCGTAATTCACTCATATTTCTCCCTAACAAGCTCTAATTGAACCTTTTCACACCTCAATAATATTTTACAGGGCTATTATTGGCCATGAATTGGGATCCTAATTCATCCAAACAAAAAAATTGACCTTTCAGGCCAAATCTCCTTGGCTGCTGCCTAGGGCTCCGAAGCGATTTCGTAATTCACTCATATTTCTCTCTTACAAGCTCTAATTTTTTTTGAAACTTTTCCCATCTCAATAATATTATATAGGGCTATTATTGACCATGAATTGGGGTCCTAATTCAACCAAACAAAAAAATTGACCTTTCAGGCCAAACCACCTAGGCAGCTGCCTAGGGCTCCGAAGCAATTTCGTAATTCACTCATATTTTTCTCTAACTAGCTCTAATTTTTTGGAACCTTTTGCCATCTCAATAATATTATATAGAGCTATTGTTTACCATGAATTGGGGTCCTAATTCAACCAAACTAATAAATTGACCTTTCAGGCCAAATCTCCTAGGCAGCTGCCTAGGGCTCCGAAGTGATCTCGTAATTCACTCATATTTCTCTCTAACAAGCTCTAATTTTTTTGAACCTTTTCCCATCTCAATAATATTATATAGGGCTATTATTGACCATGAATTAGGGTCCTAATTTAACCAAACAAAAAAATTGACCTTTCAGGCCAAATCTCCTAGGCAGCATCCTAGGGCTCCGAAGCGATCTCGTAATTCACTCATATTTCTCCCTAACAAGCTCTATTTTTTTTTAACCTTTTCCCAACTCTATAATATTATATAGGGCTATTATATACCATGAATTGGGGTCCTAATTCAACCAAACAAAAAAATTGACCTTTCAGTCCAAATCTCCTACGTAGCTGCCTAGGGCTACGAAGCGATTTCGTAATTCACTCATATTTTTCTCTAACTAGCTCTAATTTTTTGGAACCTTTTCCCATCTCAATAATATTATATAGAGCTATTGTTTACCATGAATTGGGGTCCTAATTCAACCAAACTAATAAATTGACCTTTCAGGCCAAATCTCCTAGGCTGCTGCCTAGGGCTCCGAAGTGATCTCGTAATTCACTCATATTTCTCTCTAACAAGCTCTAATTTTTTTGAACCTTTTCCCATCTCAATAATATTATATAGGGCTATTATTGACCATGAATTAGGGTCCTAATTTAACCAAACAAAAAAATTGACCTTTCAGGCCAAATCTCCTAGGCAGCATCCTAGGGCTCCGAAGCGATCTCGTAATTCACTCATATTTCTCCCTAACAAGCTCTATTTTTTTTTAACCTTTTCCCAACTCTATAATATTATATAGGGCTATTATATACCATGAATTGGGGTCCTAATTCAACCAAACAAAAAAATTGACCTTTCAGTCCAAATCTCCTACGTAGCTGCCTAGGGCTACGAAGCGATTTCGTAATTCACTCATATTTTTCTCTAACTAGCTCTAATTTTTTGGAACCTTTTCCCATCTCAATAATATTATATAGAGCTATTGTTTACCATGAATTGGGGTCCTAATTCAACCAAACTAATAAATTGACCTTTCAGGCCAAATCTCCTAGGTAGCTGCCTAGGGCTCCGAAGTGATCTCGTAATTCACTCATATTTCTCTCTAACAAGCTCTAATTTTTTTGAAACTTTTCCCATCTCAATAATATTATATAGGGCTATTATTGACCACGAATTGGGGTCCTAATTCAACAAAACAAAAAAATTGACCTTTCATGCCAAATCTCCTAGGTAGCAGCTTAGGGCTCCGAAGCAAATTCGTAATTCACTCATATTTCTCTCTAACAAGCTCTAATTTTTTTGAATCTTTTCCCATCTAAATAATATTATATAGGGCTATTATTGACCATGAATTTGGGTCCTAATTCAACCAAACAAAAAAATTGACCTTTCGGTCCAAATCTCCGAGGCAGCTGCCTAGGGCTCCGAAGCGATTTCGTAATTCACTCATATTTCTCTCTAACAAGCTCGAATTTTTTTGAAACTTTTTCCATCACAATAATATTATATAGGGCAATTATATACTATGAATTGGGGTCCTAATTCAACCAAACAAAAAATTGACCTTTCAGGCCAAAACTCCTAGGCAGCTGCCTAGGGCTCCGAAGCAATTTCGTAATTCACTCATATTTTTCTCTAACTAGCTCTAATTTTTTGGAACCTTTTCCCATCTCAATAATATTATATAGAGCTATTTTTTACCATGAATTGGGGTCCTAATTCAACCAAACTAATAAATTGACCTTTCAGGCCAAATCTCCTAAGCAGCTGCCTTGGGCTCCGAAGCGATCTCGTAATTCACTCATATTTCTCACTAACAAGCTCTAATTTTTCTGAACCTTTTACCATCTCAATAATATCATATAGGGCTATTATTGACCATGAATTGGTTTCCTCATTCAACCAAACAAAAAAATTGACCTTTCAGTCCAAATCTCCTAGGCAGCTGCCTAGGGCTCTGAAGCGATTTCGTAATTCACTCATATTTCTCTCTAACAAGCTCTAATTTTTTTGAACCTTTTCCCATCTCAATAATATTATATAGGGCTATTATTGACTATGAATTGGGGTCCTAAATCAACCAAACAAAAAAATTGACCTTTCAGGCCAAACCTCTTAGGCAGCTGCCTAGGGCTCCGAAGCAATTTCGTAATTCGCTCATATTTTTATCTAACAAGCTCTAATTTTTTTAAACCTTTTTCCATCTCAATAATATTATATAGGGCTATTATTTACCATGAATTGGGGTCCTAATTCAACCAAACTAAAAAATTGACCTTTCAGGCCAAATCTCCTAGGCAGCTGCCTAAGGCTCCGAAGTGACCTCGTAATTCACTCATATTTCTCTCTAACAAGCTCTAATTTTTTTGAACCTTTTCCCATCTCAATAATATTATATAGGGGTATTATTGTCCATGAATTGGGGTACTAATTTAACCAAACAAAAAAATTGACCTTTCAGACCAAATCTCCTAGGCTGCTGCCTAGGGCTCAGAAGCGATCTCGTAATTCACTCATATTTCTCCCTAACAAGCTCTATTTTTTTTGAACATTTTCCCATCTCAATAATATTATATAGGGCTATTATTTACCATGAATTGGGGTCCTAATTCAACCAATAAAAAAAATTGACCTTTCAGTCAAAATCTCCTAGGCAGCTGCCTTGGGCTCCGAAGCGATTTCGTAATTCACTCATATTTCTCTCTAACAAGCTCTAATTTTTTTGAAACTATTCCCATCACAATAATATTATATAGGGCTATTATAGACTATGAATTGGGGTCCTAATTCAACCAAACAAAAAAATTAACCTTTCAGGCCAAATCTCCTAGGCAGCTGCCTAGGGCTCCGAAGCGATTTCGTAATTCAATCATATTTCTCTGTAACAAGCTCTAATTTTTTTGAAACTTTTCCCATCTCAATAATATTATATAGGGCTATTATTGACCATGAATTGGGGTCCTAATTCAACTAAAAAAAAAATTGACCTTTCAGGCCAAACCTCCTAGGCAGCTGCCTAGGGCCCCGAAACAATTTCGTAATTCACTAATATTTTTGTCTAACAAGCTCTAATTTTTTTGAACCTTTTCCCATCTCAATAATATTATATAGGGCTATTATTTACCAAGAATTGGGGTCCTAATTCAACCTAACAAAAAAATTGACCTTTCAGGCCTAATCTCCTAGGCAGCTGCCTAAGGCTCCGTAGCGATTTCGTAATTCACTCATATTTCTCTCAAACAAGCTCTAATTTTTTTGAAACTTTTCCCATCACAATAATATTATATAGGGCTATTATAGACTATGAATTGGGGTCCTAATTCAACCAAACAAAAAAATTGACCTTTCAGGCCAAATCTCCTAGGCCGCTACCTAGGGCTCCGAAGCGATTTCGTAATTCAATCATATTTCTCTCTAACAAGCTCTAATTTTTTTGACACTTTTCCCATCTCAATAAAATTATATAGGGCTATTATTGACCATGAATTGGGGTCCTAATTCAACCATACAAAAAATTGACCTTTCGGGCCAAACCTCATAGGCAGCTGCCTAGGGCTCCGAAGCAATTTCGTTATTCACTCATATTTTTCTCTAACAAGCTCTAATTTTTTTGACCCTTTTCCCATCTCAATAATATTATATAGGGCTATTATTTACCATGAATTGGGGTCCTAATTCAACCAAACAAAAAAATTGACCTGTTGAGGCCTAATCTCCTAGGCAGCTGCCTAGGGCTCCGTAGCGATTTCGTAATTCACTCATATTTCCCTCTAACAAGCTCTAATTTTTTTGAAACTTTCCCCATCACAATAATATTATATAGGGCAATTATATAATATGAATTGGGGTCCTAATTCAACCAAACAAAAAATTGACTTTTCAGGCCAAAACTCCTAGGCAGCTGCCTAGGGCTCCGAAGCAATTTCGTAATTCACTCATATTTTTCTCTAACTAGCTCTAATTTTTTGGAACCTTTTCCCATCTCAATAATATTATATAGAGCTATTGTTTACCATGAATTGGGGTCCTAATTCAACCAAACTAATAAATTGACCTTTCAGGCCAAATCTCCTAAGCAGCTGCCTTGGGCTCCGAAGCGATCTCGTAATTCACTCATATTTCTCACTAACAAGCTCTAATTTTTCTGAACCTTTTACCATCTCTATAATATCATATAGGGCTATTATTGACCATGAATTGGTTTCCTCATTCAACCAAACAAAAAAATTGACCTTTCAGTCCAAATCTCCTAGGCAGCTGCCTAGGGCTCTGAAGCGATTTCGTAATTCACTCATATTTCTCTCTAACAAGCTCTAATTTTTTTGAACCTTTTCCCATCTCAATAATATTATATAGGGCTATTATTGACTATGAATTGGGGTCCTAAATCAACCAAACAAAAAAATTGACCTTTCAGGCCAAACCTCTTAGGTAGCTGCCTAGGGCTCCGAAGCAATTTCGTAATTCGCTCATATTTTTCTCTAACAAGCTCTAATTTTTTTGAACCTTTTTCCATCTCAATAATATTATATAGGGCTATTATTTACCATGAATTGGGGTCCTAATTCAACCAAACTAAAAAATTGACCTTTCAGGCCAAATCTCCTAGGCAGCAGCCTAAGGCTCCGAAGTGACCTCGTAATTCACTCATATTTCTCTCTAACAAGCTCTAATTTTTTTGAACCTTTTCCCATCTCAATAATATTATATAGGGCTATTATTGTCCATGAATTGGGGTACTAATTTAACCAAACAAAAAAATTGACCTTTCAGACCAAATCTCCTAGGCTGCTGCCTAGGGCTCAGAAGCGATCTCGTAATTCACTCATATTTCTCCCTAACATGCTCTATTTTTTTTGAACATTTTCCCATCTCAATAATATTATATAGGGCTATTATTTACCATGAATTGGGGTCCTAATTCAACCAATAAAAAAAATTGACCTTTCAGTCAAAATTTCCTAGGCAGCTGCCTAGGGCTCCGAAGCGATTTCGTAATTCACTCATATTTCTCTCTAACAAGCTCTAATTTTTTTGAAACTATTCCCATCACAATAATATTATATAGGGCTATTATAGACTATGAATTGGGGTCCTAATTCAACCAAACAAAAAAATTAACCTTTCAGGCCAAATCTCCTAGGCAGCTGCCTAGGGCTCCGAAGCGATTTCGTAATTCAATCATATTTCTCTCTAACAAGCTCTAATTTTTTTGAAATTTTTCCCATCTCAATAATATTATATAGGGCTATTATTGACCATGAATTGGGGTCCTAATTCAACTAAAAAAAAAATTGACCTTTCAGGCCAAACCTCCTAGGCAGCTGCCTAGGGCTCCGAAACAATTTCGTAATTCACTAATATTTTTGTCTAACAAGCTCTAATTTTTTTGAACCTTTTCCCATCGCAATAATATTATATAGGGCTATTATTTACCATGAATTGGGGTCCTAATTCAACCTAACAAAAAAATTGACCTTTCAGGCCTAATCTCCTAGGCAGCTGCCTAAGGCTCCGTAGCGATTTCGTAATTCACTCATATTTCTCTCAAACAAGCTCTAATTTTTTTGAAACTTTTCCCATCACAATAATATTATATAGGGCTATTATAGACTATGAATTGGGGTCCTAATTCAACCAAACAAAAAAATTGACCTTTCAGGCCAAATCTCCTAGGCCGCTGCCTAGGGCTCCGAAGCGATTTCGTAATTCAATCATATTTCTCTATAACAAGCTCTAATTTTTTTGAAACTTTTCCCATCTCAATAAAATTATATAGGGCTATTATTGACCATGAATTGGGGTCCTAATTCAACCATACAAAAAATTGACCTTTCGGGCCAAACCTCCTAGGCAGCTGCCTAGGGCTCCGAAGCAATTTCGTAATTCACTCATTTTTTCTCTAACAAGCTCTAATTTTTTTGAACCTTTTCCCATCTCAATAATATTATATAGGGCTATTATTTACCATGAATTGGGGTCCTAATTCAACCAAACAAAAAAATTGACCTTTTGAGGCCTAATCTCCTAGGCAGCTGCCTAGGGCTCCGTAGCGATTTCGTAATTCACTAATATTTCCCTCTAACAAGCTCTAATTTTTTTGAAACTTTTCCCATCACAATAATATTATAAAGGGATATTATTGACTATGAATTGGGGTCCTAATTCAACCAAACAAAAAAATTGACCTTTCAGGCCAAATCTCCTTGGCTGCTGCCTAGGGCTCCGAAGCGATTTCGTAATTCACTCATATTTCTCTCTAACAAGCTCTAATTTTTTTGAAACTTTTCCCATCTCAATAATATTATATAGGGCTATTATTGACCATGAATTGGGGTCCTAGTTCAACCAAACAAAAAAATTGACCTTTCAGGCCAAATCTCCTAGGCCGCTGCCTAGGGCTCCGAAGCGATTTCGTAATTCAATCATATTTCTCTCTAACAAGCTCTAATTTTTTTGACACTTTTCCCATCTCAATAATATTATATAGGTCTATTATATACCATGAATTGGGGTCCTAATTCAACCAAACAAAAAAATTGACCTTTCAGTCCAAATCTCCTACGCAGCTGCCTAGGGCTACGAAGCGATTTCGTAATTCACTCATATTTCTCTCTACCAAGCTCTAATTTTTTTGAAATTTTTCCCATCTCAATAATATTATATAGGGCTATTATTGACCATGAATTGGGGTCCTAATTCAACTAAAAAAAAAATTGACCTTTCAGGCCAAACCTCCTAGGCAGCTGCCTAGGGCTCCGAAACAATTTCGTAATTCACTAATATTTTTGTCTAACAAGCTCTAATTTTTTTGAACCTTTTCCCATCTCAATAATATTATATAGGGCTATTATTTACCATGAATTGGGGTCCTAATTCAACCTAACAAAAAAATTGACCTTTCAGGCCTAATCTCCTAGGCAGCTGCCTAAGGCTCCGTAGCGATTTCGTAATTCACTCATATTTCTCTCAAACAAGCTCTAATTTTTTTGAAACTTTTCCCATCACAATAATATTATATAGGGCTATTATAGACTATGAATTGGGGTCCTAATTCAACCAAACAAAAAAATTGACCTTTCAGGCCAAATCTCCTAGGCCGCTGCCTAGGGCTCCGAAGCGATTTCGTAATTCAATCATATTTCTCTATAACAAGCTCTAATTTTTTTGACACTTTTCCCATCTCAATAAAATTATATAGGGCTATTATTGACCATGAATTGGGGTCCTAATTCAACCATACAAAAAAATTGACCTTTCATGCCAAATCTCCTAGGCAGCTGCCTTGGGCTCCGAAGCGATCTCGTAATTCACTCATATTTATCACTAACAAGCTCTAATATTTCTGAACCTTTTACCATCTCAATAATATTATATAGGGCTATTATTGACCATGAATTGGTTTCCTAATTCAACCAAACAAAAAAATTGACCTTTCAGGACAAACCTCCTAGGCAGCTGCCTAGGGCTCCGAAGCGATTTCGTAATTCACTCATATTTTTCTCTAACAAGCTCTAATTTTCTTGAACCTTTTCCCATCTCTATAATATTATATAGGGCTATTATTGACTATGAATTGCGGTCCTAATTCATCCAAACAAAAAAATTGCCCTTTCAGGCCAAATCTCCTAGGCAGCTGCTTAGGGCTCCGAAGCAAATTCGTAATTCACTCATATTTCTCTCTAACAAGCTCTAATTTTTTTGAATCTTTTCCCATCTAAATAATATTATATAGGGCTATTATTGACCATGAATTTGGGTCCTAATTCAACCAAACAAAATAATTGACCTTTCAGGCCAAATCTCCTACGCAGCTGCCTAGGGCTCCGAAGCGATTTCGTAATTCACTCATATTTCTCTCTAACAAGCTCTAATTTCTTTGAACCTTTTCCCATTTCAATATTATTATATAGGGCAATTATTGACGATGAATTGGGGTCCTAATTCAACTAAACAAAAAAATTGACCTTTCAGGCCAAATCTCCTAGGCAGCTGCCTAGGGCTCCGAAGAGATCTCGTAATTCACTCATATTTCTCTCTAACAAGCTCTAATTTTTTTGAACCTTTTCCCATCTCCATAATATTATATAGGGCTATTATTGACCATGAATTGGGGTCCTAATTTAACTAAACAAAAAAATTGACCTTTCAGGCCATATCTCCTAGGCAGCTGCCTAGGGCTCCGAAGCGATCTCGTAATTCACTCATATTTCTCCCTAACAAGCTCTAATTGAACCTTTTCACACCTCAATAATATTTTACAGGGCTATTATTGGCCATGAATTGGGATCCTAATTCATCCAAACAAAAAAATTGACCTTTCAGGCCAAATCTCCTTGGCTGCTGCCTAGGGCTCCGAAGCGATTTCGTAATTCACTCATATTTCTCTCTTACAAGCTCTAATTTTTTTTGAAACTTTTCCCATCTCAATAATATTATATAGGGCTATTATTGACCATGAATTGGGGTCCTAATTCAACCAAACAAAAAAATTGACCTTTCAGGCCAAACCACCTAGGCAGCTGCCTAGGGCTCCGAAGCAATTTCGTAATTCACTCATATTTTTCTCTAACTAGCTTTAATTTTTTGGAACCTTTTCCATCTCAATAATATTATATAGAGCTATTGTTTACCATGAATTGGGGTCCTAATTCAACCAAACTAATAAATTGACCTTTCAGGCCAAATCTCCTAGGCAGCTGCCTAGGGCTCCGAAGTGATCTCGTAATTCACTCATATTTCTCTCTAACAAGCTCTAATTTTTTTGAACCTTTTCCCATCTCAATAATATTATATAGGGCTATTATTGACCATGAATTGGGGTCCTAATTTAACCCAACAAAAAAATTGACCTTTCAGGCCAAATCTCCTAGGCAGCATCCTAGGGCTCCGAAGCGATCTCGTAATTCACTCATATTTCTCCCTAACAAGCTCTATTTTTTTTTAACCTTTTCCCAACTCTATAATATTATATAGGGCTATTATATACCATGAATTGGGGTCCTAATTCAACCAAACAAAAAAATTGACCTTTCAGTCCAAATCTCCTACGTAGCTGCCTAGGGCTACGAAGCGATTTCGTAATTCACTCATATTTTTCTCTAACTAGCTCTAATTTTTTGGAACCTTTTCCCATCTCAATAATATTATATAGAGCTATTGTTTACCATGAATTGGGGTCCTAATTCAACCAAACTAATAAATTGACCTTTCAGGCCAAATCTCCTAGGCAGCTGCCTAGGGCTCCGAAGTGATCTCGTAATTCACTCATATTTCTCTCTAACAAGCTCTAATTTTTTTGAAACTTTTCCCATCTCAATAATATTATATAGGGCTATTATTGACCACGAATTGGGGTCCTAATTCAACAAAACAAAAAAATTGACCTTTCATGCCAAATCTCCTAGGTAGCAGCTTAGGGCTCCGAAGCAAATTCGTAATTCACTCATATTTCTCTCTAACAAGCTCTAATTTTTTTGAATCTTTTCCCATCTAAATAATATTATATAGGGCTATTATTGACCATGAATTTGGGTCCTAATTCAACCAAACAAAAAAATTGACCTTTCGGTCCAAATCTCCTAGGCAGCTGCCTAGGGCTCCGAAGCGATTTCGTAATTCACTCATATTTCTCTCTAACAAGCTCGAATTTTTTTGAAACTTTTTCCATCACAATAATATTATATAGGGCAATTATATACTATGAATTGGGGTCCTAATTCAACCAAACAAAAAATTGACCTTTCAGGCCAAAACTCCTAGGCAGCTGCCTAGGGCTCCGAAGCAATTTCGTAATTCACTCATATTTTTCTCTAACTAGCTCTAATTTTTTGGAACCTTTTCCCATCTCAATAATATTATATAGAGCTATTTTTTACCATGAATTGGGGTCCTAATTCAACCAAACTAATAAATTGACCTTTCAGGCCAAATCTCCTAAGCAGCTGCCTTGGGCTCCGAAGCGATCTCGTAATTCACTCATATTTCTCACTAACAAGCTCTAATTTTTCTGAACCTTTTACCATCTCAATAATATCATATAGGGCTATTATTGACCATGAATTGGTTTCCTCATTCAACCAAACAAAAAAATTGACCTTTCAGTCCAAATCTCCTAGGCAGCTGCCTAGGGCTCTGAAGCGATTTCGTAATTCACTCATATTTCTCTCTAACAAGCTCTAATTTTTTTGAACCTTTTCCCATCTCAATAATATTATATAGGGCTATTATTGACTATGAATTGGGGTCCTAAATCAACCAAACAAAAAAATTGACCTTTCAGGCCAAACCTCTTAGGTAGCTGCCTAGGGCTCCGAAGCAATTTCGTAATTCGCTCATATTTTTCTCTAACAAGCTCTAATTTTTTTGAACCTTTTTCCATCTCAATAATATTATATAGGGCTATTATTTACCATGAATTGGGGTCCTAATTCAACCAAACTAAAAAATTGACCTTTCAGGCCAAATCTCCTAGGCAGCAGCCTAAGGCTCCGAAGTGACCTCGTAATTCACTCATATTTCTCTCTAACAAGCTCTAATTTTTTTGAACCTTTTCCCATCTCAATAATATTATATAGGGCTATTATTGTCCATGAATTGGGGTACTAATTTAACCAAACAAAAAAATTGACCTTTCAGACCAAATCTCCTAGGCTGCTGCCTAGGGCTCAGAAGCGATCTCGTAATTCACTCATATTTCTCCCTAACATGCTCTATTTTTTTTGAACATTTTCCCATCTCAATAATATTATATAGGGCTATTATTTACCATGAATTGGGGTCCTAATTCAACCAATAAAAAAAATTGACCTTTCAGTCAAAATTTCCTAGGCAGCTGCCTAGGGCTCCGAAGCGATTTCGTAATTCACTCATATTTCTCTCTAACAAGCTCTAATTTTTTTGAAACTATTCCCATCACAATAATATTATATAGGGCTATTATAGACTATGAATTGGGGTCCTAATTCAACCAAACAAAAAAATTAACCTTTCAGGCCAAATCTCCTAGGCAGCTGCCTAGGGCTCCGAAGCGATTTCGTAATTCAATCATATTTCTCTCTAACAAGCTCTAATTTTTTTGAAATTTTTCCCATCTCAATAATATTATATAGGGCTATTATTGACCATGAATTGGGGTCCTAATTCAACTAAAAAAAAAATTGACCTTTCAGGCCAAACCTCCTAGGCAGCTGCCTAGGGCTCCGAAACAATTTCGTAATTCACTAATATTTTTGTCTAACAAGCTCTAATTTTTTTGAACCTTTTCCCATCTCAATAATATTATATAGGGCTATTATTTACCATGAATTGGGGTCCTAATTCAACCTAACAAAAAAATTGACCTTTCAGGCCTAATCTCCTAGGCAGCTGCCTAAGGCTCCGTAGCGATTTCGTAATTCACTCATATTTCTCTCAAACAAGCTCTAATTTTTTTGAAACTTTTCCCATCACAATAATATTATATAGGGCTATTATAGACTATGAATTGGGGTCCTAATTCAACCAAACAAAAAAATTGACCTTTCAGGCCAAATCTCCTAGGCCGCTGCCTAGGGCTCCGAAGCGATTTCGTAATTCAATCATATTTCTCTATAACAAGCTCTAATTTTTTTGAAACTTTTCCCATCTCAATAAAATTATATAGGGTTATTATTGACCATGAATTGGGGTCCTAATTCAACCATACAAAAAATTGACCTTTCGGCCCAAACCTCCTAGGCAGCTGCCTAGGGCTCCGAAGCAATTTCGTAATTCACTCATTTTTTCTCTAACAAGCTCTAATTTTTTTGAACCTTTTCCCATCTCAATAATATTATATAGGGCTATTATTTACCATGAATTGGGGTCCTAATTCAACCAAACAAAAAAATTGACCTTTTGAGGCCTAATCTCCTAGGCAGCTACCTAGGGCTCCGTAGCGATTTCGTAATTCACTCATATTTCCCTCTAACAAGCTCTAATTTTTTTGAAACTTTTCCCATCACAATAATATTATAAAGGGATATTATTGACTATGAATTGGGGTCCTAATTCAACCAAACAAAAAAATTGACCTTTCAGGCCAAATCTCCTTGGCTGCTGCCTAGGGCTCCGAAGCGATTTCGTAATTCACTCAAATTTCTCTCTAACAAGCTCTAATTTTTTTGAAAATTTTCCCATCTCAATAATATTATATAGGGCTATTATTGACCATGAATTGGGGTCCTAGTTCAACCAAACAAAAAAATTGACTTTTCATGCCAAATCTCCTAGGCAGCTGCCTTGGGCTCCGAAGCGATCTCGTAATTCACTCATATTTCTCACTAACAAGCTCTAATTTTTCTGAACCTTTTACCATCTCAATAATATTATATAGGGCTATTATTGACCATGAATTGGGGTCCTAATTCAACTAAAAAAAAAATTGACCTTTCAGGCCAAACCTCCTAGGCAGCTGCCTAGGGTTCCGAACCAATTTCGTAATTCACTAATATTTTTGTCTAACAAGCTCTAATTTTTTTGAACCTTTTCCCATCTCAATAATATTATATAGGGCTATTATATACCATGAATTGGGGTCCTAATTCAACCAAACAAAAAAATTGACCTTTCAGTCCAAATCTCCTACGCAGCTGCCTAGTGCTACGAAGCGATTTCGTAATTCACTCATATTTCTCTCTAACAAGCTCTAATTTTTTTGAAACTTTTCCCATCACAATAATATTATATAGGGCTATTATAGACTATGAATTTGGGTCCTAATTCAACCAAACAAAAAAATTGACCTTTCAGGCCAAATCTCCTAGGCAGCGGCCTAGGGCTCCGTAGCGATTTCGTAATTCAATCATATTTCTCTCTAACAAGCTCTAATTTGTTTGAAACTTTTCTCATCTCTATAATATTATATAGGGCTATTATTGACCACGAATTGGGGTCCTAATTCAACCATACAAAAAATTGAACTTTCGGGCCAAACCTCCTAGGCAGCTGCCTAGGGCTCCGAAGCAATTTCGTAATTCACTCATATTTTTCTCTAACAAGCTCTAATTTTTTTGAAACTTTTCCCATCACAATAATATTATAAAGGGCTATTATTGACTATGAATTGGGGTCCTAATTCAAACAAACAAAAAAATTGACCTTTCAGGCCAAATCTCCTTGGCTGCTGCCTAGGGCTCCGAAGCGATTTCGTAATTCACTCAAATTTCTCTCTAACAAGCTCTAATTTTTTTGAAACTTTTCCCATCTCAATAATATTATATAGGGCTATTATAGACCATGAATTGGGGTCCTAGTTCAACCAAACAAAAAAATTGACCTTTCATGCCAAATCTCCTAGGCAGCTGCCTTGGGCTCCGAAGCGATCTCGTAATTCACTCATATTTCTCACTAACAAGCTCTAATTTTTCTGAACCTTTTACCATCTCAATAATATCATATAGGGCTATTATTGACCATGAATTGGTTTCCTAATTCAACCAAACAAAAAAATTGACCTTTCAGTCCAAATCTCCTAGGCAGCTGCCTAGGGCTCCCAAGCGATTTCGTAATTCACTCATATTTCTCTCTAACAAGCTCTAATTTTTTTGAACCTTTTCCCATCTCAATAATATTATATAGGGCTATTATTGACTATGAATTGGGGTCCTAAATCAACCAAACAAAAAAATTGACCTTTCAGGCCAAACCTCTTAGGCAGCTGCCTAGGGCTCCGAAGCAATTTCGTAATTCGCTCATATTTTTATCTAACAAGCTCTAATTTTTTTAAACCTTTTTCCATCTCAATAATATTATATAGGGCTATTATTTACCATGAATTGGGGTCCTAATTCAACCAAACTAAAAAATTGACCTTTCAGGCCAAATCTCCTAGGCAGCTGCCTAAGGCTCCGAAGTGACCTCGTAATTCACTCATATTTCTCTCTAACAAGCTCTAATTTTTTTGAACCTTTTCCCATCTCAATAATATTATATAGGGGTATTATTGTCCATGAATTGGGGTACTAATTTAACCAAACAAAAAAATTGACCTTTCAGACCAAATCTCCTAGGCTGCTGCCTAGGGCTCAGAAGCGATCTCGTAATTCACTCATATTTCTCCCTAACAAGCTCTATTTTTTTTGAACATTTTCCCATCTCAATAATATTATATAGGGCTATTATTTACCATGAATTGGGGTCCTAATTCAACCAATAAAAAAAATTGACCTTTCAGTCAAAATCTCCTAGGCAGCTGCCTTGGGCTCCGAAGCGATTTCGTAATTCACTCATATTTCTCTCTAACAAGCTCTAATTTTTTTGAAACTATTCCCATCACAATAATATTATATAGGGCTATTATAGACTATGAATTGGGGTCCTAATTCAACCAAACAAAAAAATTAACCTTTCAGGCCAAATCTCCTAGGCAGCTGCCTAGGGCTCTGAAGCGATTTCGTAATTCAATCATATTTCTCTCTAACAAGCTCTAATTTTTTTGAAACTTTTCCCATCTCAATAATATTATATAGGGCTATTATTGACCATGAATTGGGGTCCTAATTCAACTAAAAAAAAAATTGACCTTTCAGGCCAAACCTCCTAGGCAGCTGCCTAGGGCCCCGAAACAATTTCGTAATTCACTAATATTTTTGTCTAACAAGCTCTAATTTTTTTGAACCTTTTCCCATCTCAATAATATTATATAGGGCTATTATTTACCAAGAATTGGGGTCCTAATTCAACCTAACAAAAAAATTGACCTTTCAGGCCTAATCTCCTAGGCAGCTGCCTAAGGCTCCGTAGCGATTTCGTAATTCACTCATATTTCTCTCAAACAAGCTCTAATTTTTTTGAAACTTTTCCCATCACAATAATATTATATAGGGCTATTATAGACTATGAATTGGGGTCCTAATTCAACCAAACAAAAAAATTGACCTTTCAGGCCAAATCTCCTAGGCCGCTGCCTAGGGCTCCGAAGCAATTTCGTAATTCAATCATATTTCTCTCTAACAAGCTCTAATTTTTTTGACACTTTTCCCATCTCAATAAAATTATATAGGGCTATTATTGACCATGAATTGGGGTCCTAATTCAACCATACAAAAAATTGACCTTTCGGGCCAAACCTCATAGGCAGCTGCCTAGGGCTCCGAAGCAATTTCGTTATTCACTCATATTTTTCTCTAACAAGCTCTAATTTTTTTGACCCTTTTCCCATCTCAATAATATTATATAGGGCTATTATTTACCATGAATTGGGGTCCTAATTCTACCAAACAAAAAAATTGACCTGTTGAGGCCTAATCTCCTAGGCAGCTGCCTAGGGCTCCGTAGCGATTTCGTAATTCACTCATATTTCCCTCTAACAAGCTCTAATTTTTTTGAAACTTTCCCCATCACAATAATATTATATAGGGCAATTATATAATATGAATTGGGGTCCTAATTCAACCAAACAAAAAATTGACTTTTCAGGCCAAAACTCCTAGGCAGCTGCCTAGGGCTCCGAAGCAATTTCGTAATTCACTCATATTTTTCTCTAACTAGCTCTAATTTTTTGGAACCTTTTCCCATCTCAATAATATTATATAGAGCTATTGTTTACCATGAATTGGGGTCCTAATTCAACCAAACTAATAAATTGACCTTTCAGGCCAAATCTCCTAAGCAGCTGCCTTGGGCTCCGAAGCGATCTCGTAATTCACTCATATTTCTCACTAACAAGCTCTAATTTTTCTGAACCTTTTACCATCTCTATAATATCATATAGGGCTATTATTGACCATGAATTGGTTTCCTCATTCAACCAAACAAAAAAATTGACCTTTCAGTCCAAATCTCCTAGGCAGCTGCCTAGGGCTCTGAAGCGATTTCGTAATTCACTCATATTTCTCTCTAACAAGCTCTAATTTTTTTGAACCTTTTCCCATCTCAATAATATTATATAGGGCTATTATTGACTATGAATTGGGGTCCTAAATCAACCAAACAAAAAAATTGACCTTTCAGGCCAAACCTCTTAGGTAGCTGCCTAGGGCTCCGAAGCAATTTCGTAATTCGCTCATATTTTTCTCTAACAAGCTCTAATTTTTTTGAACCTTTTTCCATCTCAATAATATTATATAGGGCTATTATTTACCATGAATTGGGGTCCTAATTCAACCAAACTAAAAAATTGACCTTTCAGGCCAAATCTCCTAGGCAGCAGCCTAAGGCTCCGAAGTGACCTCGTAATTCACTCATATTTCTCTCTAACAAGCTCTAATTTTTTTGAACCTTTTCCCATCTCAATAATATTATATAGGGCTATTATTGTCCATGAATTGGGGTACTAATTTAACCAAACAAAAAAATTGACCTTTCAGACCAAATATCCTAGGCTGCTGCCTAGGGCTCAGAAGCGATCTCGTAATTCACTCATATTTCTCCCTAACATGCTCTATTTTTTTTGAACATTTTCCCATCTCAATAATATTATATAGGGCTATTATTTACCATGAATTGGGGTCCTAATTCAACCAATAAAAAAAATTGACCTTTCAGTCAAAATTTCCTAGGCAGCTGCCTAGGGCTCCGTAGCGATTTCGTAATTCACTCATATTTCTCTCTAACAAGCTCTAATTTTTTTGAAACTATTCCCATCACAATAATATTATATAGGGCTATTATAGACTATGAATTGGGGTCCTAATTCAACCAAACAAAAAAATTAACCTTTCAGGCCAAATCTCCTAGGCAGCTGGCTAGGGCTCCGAAGCGATTTCGTAATTCAATCATATTTCTCTCTAACAAGCTCTAATTTTTTTGAAATTTTTCCCATCTCAAGAATATTATATAGGGCAATTATTGACCATGAATTGGGGTCCTAATTCAACTAAAAAAAAAATTGACCTTTCAGGCCAAACCTCCTAGGCAGCTGCCTAGGGCTCCGAAACAATTTCGTAATTCACTAATATTTTTGTCTAACAAGCTCTAATTTTTTTGAACCTTTTCCCATCTCAATAATATTATATAGGGCTATTATTTACCATGAATTGGGGTCCTAATTCAACCTAACAAAAAAATTGACCTTTCAGGCCTAATCTCCTAGGCAGCTGCCTAAGGCTCCGTAGCGATTTCGTAATTCACTCATATTTCTCTCAAACAAGCTCTAATTTTTTTGAAACTTTTCCCATCACAATAATATTATATAGGGCTATTATAGACTATGAATTGGGGTCCTAATTCAACCAAACAAAAAAATTGACCTTTCAGGCCAAATCTCCTAGGCCGCTGCCTAGGGCTCCGAAGCGATTTCGTAATTCAATCATATTTCTCTATAACAAGCTCTAATTTTTTTGAAACTTTTCCCATCTCAATAAAATTATATAGGGCTATTATTGACCATGAATTGGGGTCCTAATTCAACCATACAAAAAATTGACCTTTCGGGCCAAACCTCCTAGGCAGCTGCCTAGGGCTCCGAAGCAATTTCGTAATTCACTCATTTTTTCTCTAACAAGCTCTAATTTTTTTGAACCTTTTCCCATCTCAATAATATTATATAGGGCTATTATTTACCATGAATTGGGGTCCTAATTCAACCAAACAAAAAAATTGACCTTTTGAGGCCTAATCTCCTAGGCAGCTGCCTAGGGCTCCGTAGCGATTTCGTAATTCACTAATATTTCCCTCTAACAAGCTCTAATTTTTTTGAAACTTTTCCCATCACAATAATATTATAAAGGGATATTATTGACTATGAATTGGGGTCCTAATTCAACCAAACAAAAAAATTGACCTTTCAGGCCAAATCTCCTTGGCTGCTGCCTAGGGCTCCGAAGCGATTTCGTAATTCACTCATATTTCTCTCTAACAAGCTCTAATTTTTTTGAAACTTTTCCCATCTCAATAATATTATATAGGGCTATTATTGACCATGAATTGGGGTCCTAGTTCAACCAAACAAAAAAATTGACCTTTCAGGCCAAATCTCCTAGGCCGCTGCCTAGGGCTCCGAAGCGATTTCGTAATTCAATCATATTTCTCTCTAACAAGCTCTAATTTTTTTGACACTTTTCCCATCTCAATAATATTATATAGGTCTATTATATACCATGAATTGGGGTCCTAATTCAACCAAACAAAAAAATTGACCTTTCAGTCCAAATCTCCTACGCAGCTGCCTAGGGCTACGAAGCGATTTCGTAATTCACTCATATTTCTCTCTAACAAGCTCTAATTTTTTTGAAACTTTTCCCATCACAATAATATTATATAGGGCTATTATAGACTATGAATTTGGGTCCTAATTCAACCAAACAAAAAAATTGACCTTTCAGGCCAAATCTCCTAGGCAGCGGCCTAGGGCTCCGTAGCGATTTCGTAATTCAATCATATTTCTCTCTAACAAGCTCTAATTTGTTTGAAACTTTTCTCATCTCTATAATATTATATAGGGCTATTATTGACCATGAATTGGGGTCCTAATTCAACCATACAAAAAATTGACCTTTCGGGCCAAACCTCCTAGGCAGCTGCCTAGGGCTCCGAAGCAATTTCGTAATTCACTCATATTTTTCTCTAACAAGCTCTAATTTTTTTGAAACTTTTCCCATCACAATAATATTATAAAGGGCTATTATTGACTATGAATTGGGGTCCTAATTCAAACAAACAAAAAAATTGACCTTTCAGGCCAAATCTCCTTGGCTGCTGCCTAGGGCTCCGAAGCGATTTCGTAATTCACTCAAATTTCTCTCTAACAAGCTCTAATTTTTTTGAAACTTTTCCCATCTCAATAATATTATATAGGGCTATTATTGACCATGAATTGGGGTCCTAGTTCAACCAAACAAAAAAATTGACCTTTCATGCCAAATCTCCTAGGCAGCTGCCTTGGGCTCCGAAGCGATCTCGTAATTCACTCATATTTCTCACTAAAAAGCTCTAATTTTTCTGAACCTTTTACCATCTCAATAATATCATATAGGGCTATTATTGACCATGAATTGGTTTCCTAATTCAACCAAACAAAAAAATTGACCTTTCAGTCCAAATCTCCTAGGCAGCTGCCTAGGGCTCCCAAGCGATTTCGTAATTCACTCATATTTCTCTCTAACAAGCTCTAATTTTTTTGAACCTTTTCCCATCTCAATAATATTATATAGGGCAATTATTGACTATGAATTGGGGTCCTAAATCAACCAAACAAAAAAATTGACCTTTCAGGCCAAACCTCTTAGGCAGCTGCCTAGGGCTCCGAAGCAATTTCGTAATTCGCTCATATTTTTATCTAACAAGCTCTAATTTTTTTGAACCTTTTTCCATCTCAATAATATTATATAGGGCTATTATTTACCATGAATTGGGGTCCTAATTCAACCAAACTAAAAAATTGACCTTTCAGGCCAAATCTCCTAGGCAGCTGCCTAAGGCTCCGAAGTGACCTCGTAATTCACTCATATTTCTCTCTAACAAGCTCTAATTTTTTTGAAACTATTCCCATCACAATAATATTATATAGGGCTATTATAGACTATGAATTGGGGTCCTAATTCAACCAAACAAAAAAATTAACCTTTCAGGCCAAATCTCCTAGGCAGCTGCCTAGGGCTCCGAAGCGATTTCGTAATTCAATCATATTTCTCTCTAACAAGCTCTAATTTTTTTGAAACTTTTCCCATCTCAATAATATTATATAGGGCTATTATTGACCATGAATTGGGGTCCTAATTCAACTAAAAAAAAAATTGACCTTTCAGGCCAAACCTCCTAGGCAGCTGCCTAGGGCCCCGAAACAATTTCGTAATTCACTAATATTTTTGTCTAACAAGCTCTAATTTTTTTGAACCTTTTCCCATCTCAATAATATTATATAGGGCTATTATTTACCATGAATTGGGGTCCTAATTCAACCTAACAAAAAAATTGACCTTTCAGGCCTAATCTCCTAGGCAGCTGCCTAAGGCTCCGTAGCGATTTCGTAATTCACTCATATTTCTCTCAAACAAGCTCTAATTTTTTTGAAACTTTTCCCATCACAATAATATTATATAGGGCTATTATAGACTATGAATTGGGGTCCTAATTCAACCAAACAAAAAAATTGACCTTTCAGGCCAAATCTCCTAGGCCGCTGCCTAGGGCTCCGAAGCGATTTCGTAATTCAATCATATTTCTGTCTAACAAGCTCTAATTTTTTTGACACTTTTCCCATCTCAATAAAATTATATAGGGCTATTATTGACCATGAATTGGGGTCCTAATTCAACCATACAAAAAATTGACCTTTCGGGCCAAACCTCATAGGCAGCTGCCTAGGGCTCCGAAGCAATTTCGTTATTCACTCATATTTTTCTCTAACAAGCTCTAATTTTTTTGACCCTTTTCCCATCTCAATAATATTATATAGGGCTATTATTTACCATGAATTGGGGTCCTAATTCAACCAAACAAAAAAATTGACCTGTTGAGGCCTAATCTCCTAGGCAGCTGCCTAGGGCTCCGTAGCGATTTCGTAATTCACTCATATTTCCCTCTAACAAGCTCTAATTTTTTTGAAACTTTCCCCATCACAATAATATTATAAAGGGCTATTATTGACTATGAATTGGGGTCCTAATTCAACCAAACAAAAAAATTGACCATTCAGGCCAAACCTCCTAGGCAGCTGCCTAGGGCTTTGAAGCAATTTCGTAATTCGCTCATATTTTTCTCTAACAAGCTCTAATTTTTTTGAACCTTTTGCCATCTCAATAATATTATATAGGGCTATTATTGACCATGAATTGGGGTCCTAGTTCAACCAAACAAAAAAATTGACCTTTCTTGCCAAATCTCCTAGGCAGCTGCCTTGGGCTACGAAGCGATCTCGTAATTCACTCATACTTCTCACTAACAAGCTCTAATTTTTCTGAACCTTTTACCATCTCAATAATATCATATAGGGCTATTATTGACCATGAATTGGTTTCCTAATTCATACAAACAAAAAAATTGACCTTTCACTCCAAATCTCCTAGGCAGCTGCCTAGGGCTCCGAAGCGATTTCGTAATTCACTCATATTTCTCTCTAACAAGCTCTAATTTTTTTGAACCTTTTCCCATCTCAATAATATTATATAGGGCTATTATTGACTATGAATTGGGGTCCTAAATCAACCAAACAAAAAAATTGACCTTTCAGGCCAAACCTCTTAGGCAGCTGCCTAGGGCTCCGAAGCAATTTCGTAATTCGCTCATATTTTTCTCTAACAAGCTCTAATTTTTTTGAACCTTTTTCCATCTCAATAATATTATATAGGGCTATTATTTACCATGAATTGGGGTCCTAAATCAACCAAACTAAAAAATTGACCTTTCAGGCCAAATCTCCTAGGCAGCTGCCTAAGGCTCCGAAGTGACCTCGTAATTCACTCATATTTCTCTCTAACAAGCTCTAATTTTTTTGAACCTTTTCCCATCTCAATAATATTATATAGGGCTATTATTGTCCATGAATTGGGGTACTAATTTAACCAAACAAAAAAATTGACCTTTCAGACCAAATCTCCTAGGCTGCTGCCTAGGGCTCAGAAGCGATCTCGTAATTCACTCATATTTCTCCCTAACAAGCTCTATTTTTTTTTAACATTTTCCCATCATAATAATATTATATAGGGCTATTATTTACCATGAATTGGGGTCCTAATTCAACCAATAAAAAAAATTGACCTTTCAGTCAAAATCTCCTAGGCAGCTGCCTAGGGCTCCGAAGCAATTTCGTAATTCACTCATATTTTTCTCTAACTAGATCTAATTTTTTGGAACCTTTTCCCATCTCAATAATATTATATAGAGCTATTGTTTACCATGAATTGGGGTCCTAATTCAACCAAACTAATAAATTGACCTTTCAGGCCAAATCTCCTAGGCAGCTGCCTAGGGCTCCGAAGTGATCTCGTAATTCACTCATATTTCTCCCTAACAAGCTCTAATTTTTTTGAACCTTTTCCCATCTCAATAATATTATATAGGGCTATTATTGACCATGAATTGGGGTCCTAATTTAACCAAACAAAAAAATTGACCTTTCAGGCCAAATCTCCTAGGCAACATCCTAGGGCTCCGAAGCGATCTCGTAATTCACTCATATTTCTCCCTAACAAGCTCTATTTTTTTTTAACCTTTTCCCAACTCTATAATATTATATAGGGCTATTATATACCATGAATTGGGGTCCTAATTCAACCAAACAAAAAAATTGACCTTTCAGTCCAAATCTCCTACGCAGCTGCCTAGGGCTACGAAGCGATTTCGATATTCACTCATATTTCTCTCTAACAAGCTCTAATTTTTTTGAAACTTTTCCCATCACAATAATATTATATAGGGCTATTATAGACTATGAATTTGGGTCCTAATTCAACCAAACAAAAAAATTGACCTTTCAGGCCAAATCTCCTAGGCAGCGGCCTAGGGCTCCGTAGCGATTTCGTAATTCAATCATATTTCTCTCTAACAAGCTCTAATTTTTTTGAAACTTTTCTCATCTCAATAATATTATATAGGGCTATTATTGACCATGAATTGGGGTCCTAATTCAACCATACAAAAAATTGACCTTTCGGGCCAAACCTCCTAGGCTGCTGCCTAGGGCTCCGAAGCAATTTCGTAATTCACTCATATTTTTATCTAACAAGCTCTAATTTTTTTGAACCTTTTCCCATCTCAATAATATTATATAGGGCTATTATTTACCAAGAATTGGGGTCCTAATTCAACCAAACAAAAAAATTGACCTTTTGAGGCCTAATCTCCTAGGCAGCTGCCTAGGGCTCCGTAGCGATTTCGTAATTCACTCATATTTCTCTCTAACAAGCTCTAATTTTTTTGAAACTTTTTCCATCACAATAATATTATATAGGGCTATTATTGACTATGAATTGGGGTCCTAATTCAACCAAACAAAAAAATTGACCTTTCAGGCCAAATCTCCTTGGCTGCTGCCTAGGGCTCCGAAGCGATTTCGTAATTCACTCAAATTTCTCTCTAACAAGCTTTAATTTTTTTGAAACTTTTCCCTTTTCAATAATATTATATAGGGCTATTATTGACCATGAATTGGGGTCCTAATTCAACCAAACAAAAAAATTGACCTTTCATGCCAAATCTCCTAGGCTGCTGCCTTGGGCTCCGAAGCGATCTCGTAATTCACTCATATTTCTCACTAACAAGCTCTAATTTTTCTGAACCTTTTACCATCTCAATAATATCATATAGGGCTATTATTAACCATGAATTGGTTTCCTAATTCAACCAAACAAAAAAATTAACCTTTCAGTCCAAATCTCCAAGGCAGCTGCCTAGGGCTCCGAAGCGATTTCGTAATTCACTCATATTTCTCTCTAACAAGCTCTAATTTTTTTGAACCTTTTCCCATCTCAATAATATTATACAGTGCTATTATTGACTATGAATTGGGGTCCTAAATCAACCAAACAAAAAAATTGACCTTTCAGGCCAAACCTCCTAGGCAGCTGCCTAGGGCTTTGAAGCAATTTCGTAATTCGCTCATATTTTTCTCTAACAAGCTCTAATTTTTTTGAACCTTTTGCCATCTCAATAATATTATTTAGGGCTATTATTGACCATGAATTGGGGTCCTAGTTCAACCAAACAAAAAAATTGACCTTTCATGCCAAATCTCCTAGGCAGCTGCCTTGGGCTCCGAAGCGATCTCGTAATTCACTCATATTTCTCACTAACAAGCTCTAATTTTTCTGAACCTTTTACCATCTCAATAATATCATATAGGGCTATTATTGACCATGAATTGGTTTCCTAATTCAACCAAACAAAAAAATTGACCTTTCAGTCCAAATCTCCTAGGCAGCTGCCTAGGGCTCCGAAGCGATTTCGTAATTCACTCATATTTCTCTCTAACAAGCTCTAATTTTTTTGAACCTTTTCCCATCTCAATAATATTATATAGGGCTATTATTGACTATGAATTGGGGTCCTAAATCAACCAAACAAAAAAATTGACCTTTCAGGCCAAACCTCTTAGGCAGCTGCCTAGGGCTCCGAAGCAATTTCGTAATTCGCTCATATTTTTCTCTAACAAGCTCTAATTTTTTTGAACCTTTTCCCATCTCAATAATATTATATAGGGCTATTATTGTCCATGAATTGGGGTACTAATTTAACCAAACAAAAAAATTGACCTTTCAGACCAAATCTCCTAGGCTGCTGCCTAGGGCTCAGAAGCGATCTCGTAATTCACTCATATTTCTCCCTAACAAGCTCAATTTTTTTTGAACATTTTCCCATCATAATAATATTATATAGGGCTATTATTTACCATGAATTGGGGTCCTAATTCAACCAATAAAAAAAATTGACCTTTCAGTCAAAATCTCCTAGGCAGCTGCCTAGGGCTCCGAAGCAATTTCGTAATTCACTCATATTTTTCTCTAACTAGATCTAATTTTTTGGAACCTTTTCCCATCTCAATAATATTATATAGAGCAATTGTTTACCATGAATTGGGGTCCTAATTCAACCAAACTAATAAATTGACCTTTCAGGCCAAATCTCTTAGGCAGCTGCCTAGGGCTCCGAAGTGATCTCGTAATTCACTCATATTTCTCCCTAACAAGCTCTAATTTTTTTGAACCTTTTCCCAACTCTATAATATTATATAGGGCTATTATATACCATGAATTGGGGTCCTAATTCAACCAAACAAAAAAATTGACCTTTCAGTCCAAATCTCCTACGCAGCTGCCTAGGGCTACGAAGCGATTTCGAAATTCACTCATATTTCTCTCTAACAAGCTCTAATTTTTTTGAAACTTTTCCCATCACAATAATATTATATAGGGCTATTATAGACTATGAATTTGGGTCCTAATTCCACCAAACAAAAAAATTGACCTTTCAGGCCAAATCTCCTAAGCAGCGGCCTAGGGCTCCGTAGCGATTTCGTAATTCAATCATATTTCTCTCTAACAAGCTCTAATTTTTTTGAAACTTTTCTCATCTCAATAATATTATATAGGGCTATTATTGACCATGAATTGGGGTCCTAATTCAACCATACAAAAAATTGACCTTTCGGGCCAAACCTCCTAGGCTGCTGCCTAGGGCTCCGAAGCAATTTCGTAATTCACTCATATTTTTCTCTAACAAGCTCTAATTTTTTTGAACCTTTTCCCATCTCAATAATATTATATAGGGCTATTATTTACCATGAATTGGGGTCCTAATTCAACCAAACAAAAAAATTGACCTTTTGAGGCCTAATCTCCTAGGCAGCTGCCTAGGTCTCCGTAGCGATTTCGTAATTCACTCATATTTCTCTCTAACATGCTCTAATTTTTTTGAAACGTTTTCCATCACAATAATATTATATAGGGCTATTATTGACTATGAATTGGGGTCCTAATTCAACCAAACAAAAAAATTGACCTTTCAGGCCAAATCTCCTTGGCTGCTGCCTAGGGCTCCGGAGCGATTTCGTAATTCACTCAAATTTCTCTCTAACAAGCTTTAATTTTTTTGAAACTTTTCCCTTTTCAATAATATTATATAGGGCTATTATGGACCATGAATTGGGGTCCTAATTCAACCAAACAAAAAAATTGACCTTTCATGCCAAATCTCCTAGGCTGCTGCCTTGGGCTCCGAAGCGATCTCGTAATTCACTCATATTTCTCCCTAACAAGCTCTAATTTTTCTGAACCTTTTACCATCTCAATAATATCATATAGGGCTATTATTAACCAGGAATTGGTTTCCTAATTCAACCAAACAAAAAAATTAACCTTTCAGTCCAAATCTCCAAGGCAGCTGCCTAGGGCTCCGAAGCGATTTCGTAATTCACTCATATTTCTCTCTAACAAGCACTAATTTTTTTGAACATTTTCCCATCTCAATAATATTATATAGTGCTATTATTGACTATGAATTGGGGTCCTAAATCAACCAAACAAAAAAATTGACCTTTCAGGCCAAACCTCCTAGGCAGCTGCCTAGGGCTTTGAAGCAATTTCGTAATTCGCTCATATTTTTCTCTAACAAGCTCTAATTTTTTTGAACCTTTTGCCATCTCAATAATATTATATAGGGATATTATTGACCATGAATTGGGGTCCTAGTTCAACCAAACAAAAAAATTGACCTTTCATGCCAAATCTCCTAGGCAGCTGCCTTGGGCTCCGAAGCGATCTCGTAATTCACTCATATTTCTCACTAACAAGCTCTAATTTTTCTGAACCTTTTACCATCTCAATAATATCATATAGGGCTATTATTGACCATGAATTGGTTTCCTAATTCAACCAAACAAAAAAATTGACCTTTCAGTCCAAATCTCCTAGGCAGCTGCCTAAGGCTCCGAAGTGACCTCGTAATTCACTCATATTTCTCTCTGACAATCTCTAATTTTTTTGAACCTTTTCCCATCTCAATAATATTATATAGGGCTATTATTGTCCATGAATTGGGGTACTAATTTAACCAAACAAAAAAATTGACCTTTCAGACCAAATCTCCTAGGCTGCTGCCTAGGGCTCAGAAGCGATCTCGTAATTCACTCATATTTCTCCCTAACAAGCTCTATTTTTTTTGAACATTTTCCCATCATAATAATATTATATAGGGCTATTATTTACCATGAATTGGGGTCCTAATTCAACCAATAAAAAAAATTGACCTTTCAGTCAAAATCTCCTAGGCAGCTGCCTAGGGCTCCGAAGCAATTTCGTAATTCACTCATATTTTTCTCTAACTAGCTCTAATTTTTTGGAACCTTTTCCCATCTCAATAATATTATATAGAGCTATTGTTTACCATGAATTGGGGTCCTAATTCAACCAAACTAATAAATTGACCTTTCAGGCCAAATCTCCTAGGCAGCTGCCTAGGGCTCCGAAGTGATCTCGTAATTCACTCATATTTCTCCCTAACAAGCTCTAATGTTTTTGAACCTTTTCCCATCTCAATAATATTATATAGGGCTATTATTGACCATGAATTGGGGTCCTAATTTAACCAAACAAAAAAATTGACCTTTCAGGCCAAATCTCCTAGGCAACATCCTAGGGCTCCGAAGCGATCTCGTAATTCACTCATATTTCTCCCTAACAAGCTCTATTTTTTTTTAACCTTTTCCCAACTCTATAATATTATATAGGGCTATTATATACCATGAATTGGGGTCCTAATTCAACCAAACAAAAAAATTGACCTTTCAGTCCAAATCTCCTACGCAGCTGCCTAGGGCTACGAAGCGATTTCGAAATTCACTCATATTTCTCTCTAACAAGCTCTAATTTTTTTGAAACTATTCCCATCACAATAATATTATATAGGGCTATTATAGACTATGAATTTGGGTCCTAATTCAACCAAACAAAAAAATTGACCTTTCAGGCCAAATCTCCTAGGCAGCGGCCTAGGGCTCCGTAGCGATTTCGTAATTCAATCATATTTCTCTCTAACAAGCTCTAATTTTTTTGAAACTTTTCTCATCTCAATAATATTATATAGGGCTATTATTGACCATGAATTGGGGACCTAATTCAACCATACAAAAAAATTGACCTTTTGAGGCCTAATCTCCTAGGCAGCTGCCTAGGGCTCCGTAGCGATTTCGTAATTCACTCATATTTCTCTCTAACAAGCTCTAATTTTTTTGAAACTTTTTCCATCACAATAATATTATATAGGGCTATTATTGACTATGAATTGGGGTCCTAATTCAACCAAACAAAAAAATTGACCTTTCAGGCCAAATCTCCTTGGCTGCTGCCTAGGGCTCCGAAGCGATTTCGTAATTCACTCAAATTTCTCTCTAACAAGCTTTAATTTTCTTGAAACTTTTCCCTTTTCAATAATATTATATAGGGCTATTATTGACCATGAATTGGGGTCCTAATTCAACCAAAAAAAAAAATTGACCTTTCATGCCAAATCTCCTAGGCTGCTGCCTTGGGCTCCGAAGCGATCTCGTAATTCACTCATATTTCTCACTAACAAGCTCTAATTTTTCTGAACCTTTTACCATCTCAATAATACCATAAAAGGCTATTATTAACCATGAATTGGTTTCATAATTCAACCAAACAAAAAAATTAACCTTTCAGTCCAAATCTCCAAGGCAGCTGCCTAGGGCTCCGAAGCGATTTCGTAATTCACTCATATTTCTCTCTAACAAGCTCTAATTTTTTTGAACCTTTTCCCATCTCAATAATATTATATAGTGCTATTATTGACTATGAATTGGGGTCCTAAATCAACCAAACAAAAAAATTGACCTTTCAGGCCAAACCTCCTAGGCAGCTGCCTAGGGCTTTGAAGCAATTTCGTAATTCGCTCATATTTTTCTCTAACAAGCTCTAATTTTTTTGAACCTTTTGCCATCTCAATAATATTATATTGGGCTATTATTTACCATGAATTGGGGTCCTAATTCAACCAAACTAAAAAATTGACCTTTCAGGCCAAATCTCCTAGGCAGCTGCCTAAGGCTACGAAGTGATCTCGTAATTCACTCATATTTCTCTCTAACAAGCTCTAATTTTTTTGAACCTTTTCCCATCTCAATAATATTATATAGGGCTATTATTGTCCATGGATTGGGGTCCAAATTTAACCAAACAAAAAAATTGACCTTTCAGGCCAAATCTCCTAGGCAACTGCCTAGGGCTCAGAAGCGATCTCGTAATTCACTCATATTTCTCCCTAACAAGCTCTATTTTTTTTTGAACATTTTCCCATCTCAATAATATTATATAGGGCTATTATTTACCATGAATTGGGGTCCTAATTCAACCAATCAAAAAAATTGACCTTTCAGTCAAAATCTCCTAGGCAGCTGCCTAGGGCTCCGAAGCGATTTCGTAATTCACTCATATTTCTCTCTAACAAGCTCTAATTTTTTTGAAAATTTTCCCATCTCAATAATATTATATAGGGCTATTATTGACCATGAATTGGGGTCCTAATTTAACCAAACAAAAAATTGACCTTTCAGGCCAAACCTCCTAGGCAGCTGCCTAGGGCTCCGAAGCAATTTCGTAATTCACTCATATTTTTCTCTAACAAGCTCTAATTTTTTTGAACCTTTTCCCATCTCAATAATATTATATAGGGCTATTATTGACCATGAATTGGGGTCCTAATTCAACCACACAAAAAAATTGACCTTTCATGCCAAATCTCCTAGGCAGCTGCCTTGGGCTCCGAAGCGATGTCGTAATTCACTCATATTTCTCACTAACAATCTCTAATTTTTCTGAACCTTTTACCATCTCAATAATATCATATAGGGCTATTATTAACCATGAATTGGTTTCCTAAATCAACCAAACAAAAAAATTGACCTTTCAGTCCAAATCTCCTAGGCAGCTGCCTAGGGCTCCGAAGCGATTTCGTAATTCACTCATATTTCTCTCTAACAAGCTCTAATTTTTTTGAACCTTTTCCCATCTCAATAATATAATATAGGGCTATTATTGACTATGAATTGGGGTCCTAAATCAACCAAACAAAAAAATTGACCTTTCCGGCCAAACCTCCTAGGCAGCTGCCTAGGGCTCCGAAGCAATTTCGTAATTCGCTCATATTTTTCTCTAACAAGCTCTAATTTCTTTGAACCTTTTGCCATCTCAATAATATTATATAGGGCTATTATTTACCATGAATTGGGGTCCTAATTCAACCAAACTAAAAAATTAACCTTTCAGGCCAAATCTCCTAGGCAGCTGCCTAAGGCTCCGAAGTGATCTCGTAATTCACTCATATTTCTCTCTAACAAGCTCAAATTTTTTTGAACCTTTTCCCATCTCAATAATATTATATAGGGCTATTATTGTCCATGAATTGGGGTCCTAATTTAACCAAACAAAATAATTGACCTTTCAGGCCAAATCTCCTAGGCCACTGCCAAGGGCTCAGAAGCGATCTCGTAATTCACTCATATTTCTCCCTAACAAGCTCTATTTTTTTTGAACATTTTCCCATCTCAATAATATTATATAGGGCTATTATTTACCATGATTTGGGGTCCTAATTCAACCAATCAAAAAAATTGACCTTTCCGTCAAAATCTCCTAGGCTGCAACCTAGGGCTCCGAAGCGATTTCGTAATTCACTCATATTTCTCTCTAACAAGCTCTAATTTTTTTGAAACTTTTCCCATCACAATAATATTATATAGGGCTATTATAGACTATGAATTGGGGTCCTAATTCAACCAAACAAAAAAATTGACCTTTCAGGCCAAATCTCCTAGGCAGCTGCCTAGGGCTCCGAAGCGATTTCGTAATTCCATCATATTTCTCTCTAACAATCTCTAATTTTTTTGAAACTTTTCCCATCTCAATAATATTATATAGGGCTATTATTGACCATGAATTGGGGTCCTAATTCAACCAAACAAAAAATTGACCTTTTAGGCCAAAACTCCTAGGCAGCTGCCTAGGGCTCCGAAGCAATTTCGTAATTCACTCATATTTTTCTCTAACAAGCTCTAATTTTTTTGAACCTATTCCCATCTCAATAAAATTATATAGGGCTATTATTTACCCTGAATTGGGGTCCTAATTCAACCTAACAAAAAAATTGACCTTTCAGGCCTAATCTCCTAGGCAGCTGCCTAGGGCTCCGAAGTGATCTCGTAATTCACTCATAGTTCTCTCTAACAAGCTCTAATTTTTTTGAAACTTTTCCCATCTCAATAATATTATATAGGGCTATTATTTTCCATGAATTGGGGTCCTAATTTAACCAAACAATAAAATTGACCTTTCAGGCCAAATCTCCTAGGCATCTGCCTTGGGCTCGGAAGAGATCTCGTAATTCACTCATATTTCTCCCTAACAAGCTCTAATTTTTTTGAAACTTTTCCCATCACAATAATATTATATAGGGCTATTATAGACTATGAATTGGGGTCCTAATTCAACCAAAAAAAAAAATTGACCTTTCAGGCCAAATCTCCTAGGCCGCTGCCTAGGGCTCCGAAGCGATTTCGTAATTCAATCATATTTCTCTCTAACAAGCTCTAATTTTTTTGAAACTTTTCCCATCTCAATAAAATTATATAGGGCTATTATTGACCATGAATTGGGGTCCTAATTCAACCATACAAAAAATTGACCTTTCGGGCCAAACCTCCTAGGCAGCTGCCTAGGGCTCCGAAGCAATTTCGTAATTCACTCATATTTTTCTCTAACAAGCTCTAATTTTTTTGAACCTTTTCCCATCTCAATAATATTATATAGGGCTATTATTTACCATGAATTGGGGTCCTAATTCAACCAAACAAAAAAATTGACCTTTTGAGGCCTAATCTCCTAGGCAGCTGCCTAGGGCTCCGTAGCGATTTCGTAATTCACTCATATTTCCCTCTAACAAGCTCTAATTTTTTTGAAACTTTTCCCATCACAAAAATATTATAAAGGGCTATTATTGACTATGAATTGGGGTCCTAATTCAACCAAACAAAAAAATTGACCTTTCAGGCCAAATCTCCTTGGCTGCTGCCTAGGGCTCCGAAGCGATTTCGTAATTCACTCAAATTTCTCTCTAACAAGCTCTAATTTTTTTGAAACTTTTCCCATCTCAATAATATTATATAGGGCTATTATTGACCATGAATTGGAGTCCTAGTTCAACCAAACAAAAAAATTGACCTTTCATGCCAAATCTCCTAGGCAGCTGCCTTGGGCACCGAAGCGATCTCGTAATTCACTCATATTTCTCACTAACAAGCTCTAATTTTTCTGAACCTTTTACCATCTCAATAATATCATATAGGGCTATTATTGACCATGAATTGGTTTCCTAATTCAACCAAACAAAAAAATTGACCTTTCAGTCCAAATCTCCTAGGCAGCTGCCTAGGGCTCTGAAGAGATTTCGTAATTCACTCATATTTCTCTCTAACAAGCTCTAATTTTTTTGAACCTTTTCCCATCTCAATAATATTATATAGGGCTATTATTGACTATGAATTGTGGTCCTAAATCAACCAAACAAAAAAATTGACCTTTCAGGCCAAACCTCTTAGGCAGCTGCCTAGGGCTCTGAAGCAATTTCGTAATTCGCTCATATTTTTCTCTAACAAGCTCTAATTTTTTTGAACCTTTTTCCATCTCAATGATATTATATAGGGCTATTATTTACCATGAATTGGGGTCCTAATTCAACCAAACTAAAAAATTGACCTTTCAGGCCAAATCTCCTAGGCAGCTGCCTAAGGCTCCGAAGTGACCTCGTAATTCACTCATATTTCTCTCTAACAAGCTCTAATTTTTTTGAACCTTTTCCCATCTCAATAATATTATATAGGGCTATTATTGTCCATGAATTGGGGTACTAATTTAACCAAACAAAAAAATTGACCTTTCATACCAAATCTCCTAGGCTGCTGCCTAGGGCTCAGAAGCGATCTCGTAATTCACTCTTATTTCTCCCTAACAAGCTCTATTTTTTTTGAACATTTTCCCATCTCAATAATATTATATAGGGCTATTATTTACCATGAATTGGGGTCCTAATTCAACCAATAAAAAAAATTGACCTTTCAGCCAAAATATCCTAGGCAGCTGCCTAGGGCGCCGAAGCGATTTCGTAATTCACTCATATTTCTCTCTAACAAGCTCTAATTTTTTTGAAACTATTCCCATCACAATAATATTATATAGGGCTATTATAGACTATGAATTGGGGTCCTAATTCAACCAAACAAAAAAATTAACCTTTCAGGCCAAATCTCCTAGGCAGCTGCCTAGGGCTCCGAAGCGATTTCGTAATTCAATCATATTTCTCTCTAACAAGCTCTAATTTTTTTGACACTTTTCCCATCTCAATAATATTATATAGGGCTATTATTGACCATGAATTGGGGTCCTAATTCAACTAAAAAAAAAATTGACCTTTCAGGCCAAACCTCCTAGGCAGCTGCCTAGGGCTCCGAAACAATTTCGTAATTCACTAATATTTTTATCTAACAAGCTCTAATTTTTTTGAACCTTTTCCAATCTCAATAATATTATATAGGGCTATTATTTACCATGAATTGGGGTCCTAATTCAACCTAACAAAAAAATTGACCTTTCAGGCCTAATCTCCTAGGCAGCTGCTTAAGGCTCCGTAGCGATTTCGTAATTCACTCATATTTCTCTCAAACAAGCTCTAATTTGTTTGAAACTTTTCCCATCACAATAATATTATATAGGGCTATTATTGACTTTGAATTGGGGTCCTAATTCAACCAAACAAAAAAATTGACCTTTCAGGCCAAATCTCCTTGGCTGCTGCCTAGGGCTCCGAAGCGATTTCGTAATTCACTCAAATTTCTCTCTAACAAGCTCTAATTTTTTTGAACTTTTCCCATCTCAATAATATTATATAGGGCTATTATTGACCATGAATTGGGGTCCTAGTTCAACCAAACAAAAAAATTGACCTTTCATGCCAAATCTCCTAGGCCGCTGCCTTGGGCTCCGAAGCGATCTCGTAATTCACTCATATTTCTCACTAACAAGCTCTAATTTTTCTGAACCTTTTACCATCTCAATAATATCATATAGGGCTATTATTGACCATGAATTGGTTTCCTAATTCAACCAAACAAAAAAATTGACCTTTCAGTCCAAATCTCCTAGGCAGCTGCCTAGGGCTCTGTAGCGATTTCGTAATTCACTCATATTTCTCTCTAACAAGCTCTAATTTTTTTGAACCTTTTCCCATCTCAATAATATTATATAGGGCTATTATTGACTATGAATTGGGGTCCTAAATCAACCAAACAAAAAAATTGACCTTTCAGGCCAAACCTCTTAGGCAGCTGCCTAGGGCTCTGAAGCAATTTCGTAATTCTCTCATATTTTTCTCTAACAAGCTCTAATTTTTTTGAACCTTTTTCCATCTCAATAATATTATATAGGGCTATTATTTACCATGAATTGGGGTCCTAATTCAACCAAACTAAAAAATTGACCTTTCAGGCCAAATCTCCTAGGCAGCTGCCTAAGGCTCCGAAGTGATCTCGTAATTCACTCATATTTCTCTCTAACAAGCTCTAATTTTTTTGAACCTTTTCCCATCTCAATAATATTATATAAGGCTATTATTGACTATGAATTGGGGTCCTAATTCAACCAAACAAAAAAATTGACCTTTCAGGCCAAATCTCCTTGGCTGCTGCCTAGGGCTCCGAAGCGATTTCGTAATTCACTCATATTTCTCTCTAACAAGCTCTAATTTTTTTGAAACTTTTCCCATCTCAATAATATTATATAGGGCTATTATTGACCATGAATTGGGGTCCTAATTCAACCAAACAAAAAAATTGACCTTTCATGCCAAATCTCCTAGGCAGTTGCCTTGGGCTCCGAAGCGATCTCGTAATTCACTCATATTTCTCACTAACAAGCTCTAATTTTTCTGAACCTTTTACCATCTCAATAATATTATATAGGGATATTATTGACCATGAATTGGTTTCCTAATTCAACCAAACAAAAAAATTGACCTTTCAGTCCAAATCTCCAAGGCAGCTGCCTAGGGCTCCGAAGCGATTTCGTAATTCACTCATATTTCTCTGTAACAAGCTCTAATTTTTTTGAACCTTTTCCCATCTCAATAATATTATATAGGGATATTATTGACTACGAATTGGGGTCCTAAATCAACCAAACAAAAAAATTGACCTTTCAGGCCAAACCTCTTAGGCAGCTGCCAAGGGCTCCGAAGCAATTTCGTAATTCTTTCATATTTTTCTCTATCAAGCTCTAATTTTTTTGAACCTTTTGCCATCTCAATAATATTATATAGGGCTATTATTTACCATGAATTGGGGTCCTAATTCAACCAAACTAAAAAATTGACCTTTCAGGCCAAATCTCCTAGGCAGCTGCCTAAGGCTCCGAAGTGATCTCGTAATTCACTCATATTTCTCTCTAACAAGCTCTAATTTTTTTGAACCTTTTCCCATCTCAATAATATTATATAGGGCTATTATTGTCCATGAATTGGGGTCCTAATTTAACCAAACAAAAAAATTGAACTTTCAGACCAAATCTCCTAGGCTGCTGCCTAGGGCTCAGAAGCGATCTCGTAATTCACTCATATTTCTCCCTAACAAGCGCTATTTTTTTTGAACATTTTCCCATCTCAATAATATTATATAGGGCTATTATTTACCATGAATTGGGGTCCTAATTCAACCAAACAAAAAAATTGACCTTTCAGGCCAAATCTCCTTGGCTGCTGCCTAGGGCTTCGAAGCGATTTCGTAATTCACTCATATTTCTCTCTAACAAGCTCTATTTTTTTTGAAACTTTTCCCATCTCAATAATATTATATAGGGCTATTATTGACCATGAATTGGGGTCCTAATTCAACCAAACAAAAAAATTGACCTTTCAGGCCAAACCTCCTAGGCAGCTGCCTAGGGCTCCGAAGCAATTTCGTAATTCACTCATATTTTTCTCTAACAAGCTCTAATTTTTTTGAACCTTTTCCCATCTCAATAATATTATATAGGGCTATTATTTACCATGAATTGGGGTCCTAATTGAACCTAACAAAAAAATTGACCTTTTAGGCCTAATCTCCTAGGCAGCTGCCTTGGGCTCCGTAGCGATTTCGTAATTCACTCATATTTCTCTCAAACAAGATCTAATTTTTTTGAAACTTTTCCCATCACAATAATATTATATAGGGCTATTATTGACTATGAATTGGGGTCCTAATTCAACCAAACAAAAAAATTGACCTTTCAGGCCAAATCTCCTTGGCTGCTGCCTAGGGCTCCGAAGCGATTTCGTAATTCACTCATATTTCTCTCAAACAAGCTCTAATTTTTTTGAAACTTTTCCCATCTCAATAATATTATATAGTGCTATTATTGACCATGAATTGGGGTCCTAATTCAACCAAACAAAAAAATTGACCTTTCATGCCAAATCTCCTAGGCAGCTGCCTTGGGCTCCGAAGCGATCTCGTAATTCACTCATATTTCTCACTAACAAGCTCTAATTTTTCTGAACCTTTTACCATCTCAATAATATTATATAGGGATATTATTGACCATGAATTGGTTTCCTAATTCAACCAAACAAAAAAATTGACCTTTCAGTCCAAATCTCCTAGGCAGCTGCTTAGGGCTCCGAAGCGATTTCGTAATACACTCATATTTCTCTGTAACAAGCTCTAATTTTTTTGTACCTTTTTCCATCTCAATGATATTATATAGGGATATTATTGACTATGAATTGGGGTCCTAAATCAACCAAACAAAAAAATAGACCTTTCAGGCCAAACCTCCTAGGCAGCTGCCTAGGGCTCCGAAGCAATTTCGTAATTCGCTCATATTTTTCTCTAACAAGCTCTAATTTTTTTGAACCTTTTGCCATCTCAATAATATTATATAGGGATATTATTTACCATGAATTAGGGTCCTAATTCAACCAAGCAAAAAAATAGAACTTTCAGGCCAAATCTCCTAGGCAGCTACCTAAGGCTCCCATGCGATCTCGTAATTCACTCATATTTATCCCTAACAATCTCTAATTTTTTTGAACCTTTTCCCATCTCAATAATATTATATAGGGCTATTATTTTTCATGAATTGGGGTCCAAATTTAACCAAACAAAAAAATTGACCTTTCAGGCCAAATCTCCTAGGCAGCTGCCTAGGGCTCCGAAGCGATCTCGTAATTCACTCATATTTCTCCCTAACAAGCTCTATTTTTTTTGAACATTTTCCCATCTCAATAATATTATATAGGGCTATTTTTTACCATTTATTGGGGTCCTAATTCAACCAAACAAAAAAATTGACCTTTCAGTCCAAATCTCCTAGGCAGCTTCCTAGGGCTCCGAAGCGATTTCGTAATTCACTCATATTTCTCTCTAACAAGCTCTAATTTTTTTGAAACTTTTCCCATCACAATAATATTATATAGGGCTATTATGGACTAAGAATTGGGGTCCTAATTCAACCAAACAAAAAAATTGACCTTTCAGGCCAAATCTCCTAGGCAGCTGCCTAGGGCTCCGAAGCGATTTCGTAATTCAATCATAATTCTCTCTAACAAGCTCTAATTTTTTTGAAACTTTTCCCATCTCAATAATATTATATAGGGCTATTATTTACCATGAATTGGGATCCGAATTCAACCAATCAAAAAAATTGACCTTTCAGGCCAAACCTCCTAGGCTGATGCCTAGGGCTTCGAAGCAATTTCGTAATTCACTCATATTTTTCTCTAACAAGCTCAAATTTTTTTGAACCTTTTACCATCTCAATAATATTATATAGGGCTATTATTGTCCAAGAATTGGGGTCCTAATTTAACCAAACAAAAAAATTGACCTTTCAGGCCAAATCTCCTAGGCAGCTGCCTAGGGCTCCGAAGCGATCTCGTAGTTCACTCATATTTCTCCCTAACAAGCTCTATTTTTTTTGAACATTTTCCCATCTCAATAATATTATATAGGGCTATTATTTACCATGAATTGGGGTCCTAATTCAACCAAACAAAAAAATTGACCTTTCAGGCCAAATCTCCTTGGCTGCTGCCTAGGGCTTCGAAGCGATTTCGTAATTCACTCATATTTCTCTCTAACAAGCTCTATTTTTTTTGAAACTTTTCCCATCTCAATAATATTATATAGGGCTATTATTGACCATGAATTGGGGTCCTAATTCAACCAAACAAAAAAATTGACCTTTCATGCCAAATCTCCTAGGCGGCTGCCTAGGGCTCCGAAGCGATTTCGTAATTCACTCATATTTCTCTCTAACAAGCTCTAATTTTTTTGAACCTTTTCCCATCTCAATAATATTATATAGGGCTATTATTGACTATGAATTGGGGTCCTAAATCAACCAAACAAAAAAATTGACCTTTCAGGCCAAACCTCTTAGGCAGCTGCCTAGGGCTCCGAAGCAATTTCGTAATTCTCTCATATTTTTCTCTAACAAGCTCTAATTTTTTTGAACCTTTTTCCATCTCAATAATATTATATAGGGCTATTATTTACCATGAATTGGGGTCCTAATTCAACCAAACTAAAAAATTGACCTTTCAGGCCAAATCTCCTAGGCAGCTGCATAAGGCTCCGAAGTGATCTCGTAATTCACTCATATTTCTCTCTAACAAGCTCTAATTTTTTTGAACCTTTTCCCATCTCAATAATATTATATAGGGCTATTATTGTCCATGAATTGGGGTACTAATTTAACCAAACAAAAAAATTGACCTTTCAGACCAAATCTCCTAGGCTGCTGCCTAGGGCTCAGAAGCGATCTCGTAATTCACTCATATTTCTCCCTAACAAGCTCTATTTTTTTTGAACATTTTCCCATGTCAATAATATTATATAGGGCTATTATTTACCATGAATTGGGGTCCTAATTCAACCAAACAAAAAAATTGACCTTTCAGGCCAAATCTCCTTGGCTGCTGCCTAGGGCTCCGAAGCGATTTCGTAATTCACTCATATTTCTCTCTAACAAGCTCTAATTTTTTTGAAACTTTTCCCATCTCAATAATATTATATAGGGCTATTATTGACCATGAATTGGGGTCCTAATTCAACCAAACAAAAAAATTGACCTTTCATGCCAAATCTCCTAGGCAGCTGCCTTGGGCTCCGAAGCGATCTCGTAATTCACTCATATTTCTCACTAACAAGCTCTAATTTTTCTGAACCTTTTACCATCTCAATAATATTATATAGGGATATTATTGACCATGAATTGGTTTCCTAATTCAACCAAACAAAAAAATTGACCTTTCAGTCCAAATCTCCTAGGCAGCTGCTTAGGGCTCCGAAGCGATTTCGTAATACACTCATATTTCTCTGTAACAAGCTCTAATTTTTTTGTACCTTTTTCCATCTCAATAATATTATACAGGGATATTATTGACTATGAATTGGGGTCCTAAATCAACCAAACAAAAAAATAGACCTTTCAGGCCAAACCTCCTAGGCAGCTGCCTAGGGCTCCGAAGCAATTTCGTAATTCGCTCATATTTTTCTCTAACAAGCTCTAATTTTTTTGAACCTTTTGCCATCTCAATAATATTATATAGGGATATTATTTACCATGAATTAGGGTCCTAATTCAACCAAACTAAAAAATTGTCCTTTCAGGCCAAATCTCCTAGGCAGCTGCCTAGGGCTCCGAAGTGATCTCGTAATTCTCTCATATTTATCTCTAAAAAGCTCTAAATTTTTTGAACCTTTTCCCATCTCAATAATATTATATAGGGCTCTTATTGACCATGAATTGGGGTCCTAATTCAACCAAGCAAAAAAATAGAACTTTCAGGCCAAATCTCCTAGGCAGCTACCTAAGGCTCCCATGCGATCTCGTAATTCACTCATATTTATCCCTAACAATCTCTAATTTTTTTGAACCTTTTCCCATCTCAATAATATTATATAGGGCTATTATTTTTCATGAATTGGGGTCCAAATTTAACCAAACAAAAAAATTGACCTTTCAGGCCAAATCTCCTAGGCAGCTGCCTAGGGCTCCGAAGCGATCTCGTAATTCACTCATATTTCTCCATAACAAGCTCTATTTTTTTTGAACATTTTCCCATCTCAATAATATTATATAGGGCTATTTTTTACCATTTATTGGGGTCCTAATTCAACCAAACAAAAAAGTTGACCTTTCAGTCCAAATCTCCTAGGCAGCTTCCTAGGGCTCCGAAGCGATTTCGTAATTCACTCATATTTCTCTCTAACAAGCTCTAATTTTTTTGAAACTTTTCCCATCACAATAATATTATATAGGGCTATTATGGACTAAGAATTGGGGTCCTAATTCAACCAAAAAAAAAAATTGACCTTTCAGGCCAAATCTCCTAGGCAGCTGCCTAGGGCTCCGAAGCGATTTCGTAATTCAATCATAATTCTCTCTAACAAGCTCTAATTTTTTTGAAACTTTTCCCATCTCAATAATATTATATAGGGCTATTATTTACCATGAATTGGGATCCGAATTCAACCAATCAAAAAAATTGACCTTTCAGGCCAAACCTCCTAGGCTGATGCCTAGGGCTTCGAAGCAATTTCGTAATTCACTCATATTTTTCTCTAACAAGCTCAAATTTTTTTGAACCTTTTACCATCTCAATAATATTATATAGGGCTATTATTGTCCAAGAATTGGGGTCCTAATTTAACCAAACAAAAAAATTGACCTTTCAGGCCAAATCTCCTAGGCAGCTGCCTAGGGCTCCGAAGCGATCTCGTAGTTCACTCATATTTCTCCCTAACAAGCTCTATTTTTTTTGAACATTTTCCCATCTCAATAATATTATATAGGGCTATTATTTACCATGAATTGGGGTCCTAATTCAACCAAACAAAAAAATTGACCTTTCAGGCCAAATCTCCTTGGCTGCTGCCTAGGGCTTCGAAGCGATTTCGTAATTCACTCATATTTCTCTCTAACAAGCTCTATTTTTTTTGAAACTTTTCCCATCTCAATAATATTATATAGGGCTATTATTGACCATGAATTGGGGTCCTAATTCAACCAAACAAAAAAATTGACCTTTCATGCCAAATCTCCTAGGCGGCTGCCTAGGGCTCCGAAGCGATTTCGTAATTCACTCATATTTCTCTCTAACAAGCTCTAATTTTTTTGAACCTTTTCCCATCTCAATAATATTATATAGGGCTATTATTGACTATGAATTGGGGTCCTAAATCAACCAAACAAAAAAATTGACCTTTCAGGCCAAACCTCTTAGGCAGCTGCCTAGGGCTCCGAAGCAATTTCGTAATTCTCTCATATTTTTCTCTAACAAGCTCTAATTTTTTTGAACCTTTTTCCATCTCAATAATATTATATAGGGCTATTATTTACCATGAATTGGGGTCCTAATTCAACCAAACTAAAAAATTGACCTTTCAGGCCAAATCTCCTAGGCAGCTGCATAAGGCTCCGAAGTGATCTCGTAATTCACTCATATTTCTCTCTAACAAGCTCTAATTTTTTTGAACCTTTTCCCATCTCAATAATATTATATAGGGCTATTATTGTCCATGAATTGGGGTACTAATTTAACCAAACAAAAAAATTGACCTTTCAGACCAAATCTCCTAGGCTGCTGCCTAGGGCTCAGAAGCGATCTCGTAATTCACTCATATTTCTCCCTAACAAGCTCTATTTTTTTTGAACATTTTCCCATCTCAATAATATTATATAGGGCTATTATTTACCATGAATTGGGGTCCTAATTCAACCAAACAAAAAAATTGACCTTTCAGGCCAAATCTCCTTGGCTGCTGCCTAGGGCTCCGAAGCGATTTCGTAATTCACTCATATTTCTCTCTAACAAGCTCTAATTTTTTTGAAACTTTTCCCATCTCAATAATATTATATAGGGCTATTATTGACCATGAATTGGGGTCCTAATTCAACCAAACAAAAAAATTGACCTTTCATGCCAAATCTCCTAGGCAGCTGCCTTGGGCTCCGAAGCGATCTCGTAATTCACTCATATTTCTCACTAACAAGCTCTAATTTTTCTGAACCTTTTACCATCTCAATAATATTATATAGGGATATTATTGACCATGAATTGGTTTCCTAATTCAACCAAACAAAAAAATTGACCTTTCAGTCCAAATCTCCTAGGCAGCTGCTTAGGGCTCCGAAGCGATTTCGTAATACACTCATATTTCTCTGTAACAAGCTCTAATTTTTTTGTACCTTTTTCCATCTCAATAATATTATACAGGGATATTATTGACTATGAATTGGGGTCCTAAATCAACCAAACAAAAAAATAGACCTTTCAGGCCAAACCTCCTAGGCAGCTGCCTAGGGCTCCGAAGCAATTTCGTAATTCGCTCATATTTTTCTCTAACAAGCTCTAATTTTTTTGAACCTTTTGCCATCTCAATAATATTATATAGGGATATTATTTACCATGAATTAGGGTCCTAATTCAACCAAACTAAAAAATTGTCCTTTCAGGCCAAATCTCCTAGGCAGCTGCCTAGGGCTCCGAAGTGATCTCGTAATTCTCTCATATTTATCTCTAAAAAGCTCTAAATTTTTTGAACCTTTTCCCATCTCAATAATATTATATAGGGCTCTTATTGACCATGAATTGGGGTCCTAATTCAACCAAGCAAAAAAATAGAACTTTCAGGCCAAATCTCCTAGGCAGCTACCTAAGGCTCCCATGCGATCTCGTAATTCACTCATATTTATCCCTAACAATCTCTAATTTTTTTGAACCTTTTCCCATCCCAATAATATTATATAGGGCTATTATTTTTCATGAATTGGGGTCCAAATTTAACCAAACAAAAAAATTGACCTTTCAGGCCAAATCTCCTAGGCAGCTGCCTAGGGCTCCGAAGCGATCTCGTAATTCACTCATATTTCTCCATAACAAGCTCTATTTTTTTTGAACATTTTCCCATCTCAATAATATTATATAGGGCTATTTTTTACCATTTATTGGGGTCCTAATTCAACCAAACAAAAAAATTGACCTTTCAGTCCAAATCTCCTAGGCAGCTTCCTAGGGCTCCGAAGCGATTTCGTAATTCACTCATATTTCTCTCTAACAAGCTCTAATTTTTTTGAAACTTTTCCCATCACAATAATATTATATAGGGCTATTATGGACTAAGAATTGGGGTCCTAATTCAACCAAAAAAAAAAATTGACCTTTCAGGCCAAATCTCCTAGGCAGCTGCCTAGGGCTCCGAAGCGATTTCGTAATTCAATCATAATTCTCTCTAACAAGCTCTAATTTTTTTGAAACTTTTCCCATCTCAATAATATTATATAGGGCTATTATTGACCATGAATTGGGGTCCTAATTCAACCAAACAAAAAAATTGACCTTTCATGCCAAATCTCCTAGGCAGCTGCCTTGGGCTCCGAAGCGATCTCGTAATTCACTCATATTTCTCACTAACAAGCTCTAATTTTTCTGAACCTTTTACCATCTCAATAATATTATATAGGGATATTATTGACCATGAATTGGTTTCCAAATTCAACCAAACAAAAAAATTGACCTTTCAGTCCAAATCTCCTAGGCAGCTGCTTAGGGCTCCGAAGCGATTTCGTAATACACTCATATTTCTCTGTAACAAGCTCTAATTTTTTTGTACCTTTTTCCATCTCAATAATATTATACAGGGATATTATTGACTATGAATTGGGGTCCTAAATCAACCAAACAAAAAAATAGACCTTTCAGGCCAAACCTCCTAGGCTGCTGCCTAGGGCTCCGAAGCAATTTCGTAATTCGCTCATATTTTTCTCTAACAAGCTCTAATTTTTTTGAACCTTTTGCCATCTCAATAATATTATATAGGGATATTATTTACCATGAATTAGGGTCCTAATTCAACCAAACTAAAAAATTGTCCTTTCAGGCCAAATCTCCTAGGCAGCTGCCTAGGGCTCCGAAGTGATCTCGTAATTCTCTCATATTTATCTCTAAAAAGCTCTAAATTTTTTGAACCTTTTCCCATCTCAATAATATTATATAGGGCTCTTATTGACCATGAATTGGGGTCCTAATTCAACCAAGCAAAAAAATAGAACTTTCAGGCCAAATCTCCTAGGCAGCTACCTAAGGCTCCCATGCGATCTCGTAATTCACTCATATTTATCCCTAACAATCTCTAATTTTTTTGAACCTTTTCCCATCTCAATAATATTATATAGGGCTATTATTTTTCATGAATTGGGGTCCAAATTTAACCAAACAAAAAAATTGACCTTTCAGGCCAAATCTCCTAGGCAGCTGCCTAGGGCTCCGAAGCGATCTCGTAATTCACTCATATTTCTCCCTAACAAGCTCTATTTTTTTTGAACATTTTCCCATCTCAATAATATTATATAGGGCTATTTTTTACCATTTATTGGGGTCCTAATTCAACCAAACAAAAAAATTGACCTTTCAGTCCAAATCTCCTAGGCAGCTTCCTAGGGCTCCGAAGCGATTTCGTAATTCACTCATATTTCTCTCTAACAAGCTCTAATTTTTTTGAAACTTTTCCCATCACAATAATATTATATAGGGCTATTATGGACTAAGAATTGGGGTCCTAATTCAACCAAACAAAAAAATTGACCTTTCAGGCCAAATCTCCTAGGCAGCTGCCTAGGGCTCCGAAGCGATTTCGTAATTCAATCATAATTCTCTCTAACAAGCTCTAATTTTTTTGAAACTTTTCCCATCTCAATAATATTATATTGGGCTATTATTTACCATGAATTGGGATCCGAATTCAACCAATCAAAAAAATTGACCTTTCAGGCCAAACCTCCTAGGCTGATGCCTAGGGCTTCGAAGCAATTTCGTAATTCACTCATATTTTTCTCTAACAAGCTCAAATTTTTTTGAACCTTTTACCATCTCAATAATATTATATAGGGCTATTATTGTCCAAGAATTGGGGTCCTAATTTAACCAAACAAAAAAATTGACCTTTCAGGCCAAATCTCCTAGGCAGCTGCCTAGGGCTCCGAAGCGATCTCGTAGTTCACTCATATTTCTCCCTAACAAGCTCTATTTTTTTTGAACATTTTCCCATCTCAATAATATTATATAGGGCTATTATTTACCATGAATTGGGGTCCTAATTCAACCAAACAAAAAAATTGACCTTTCAGGCCAAATCTCCTTGGCTGCTGCCTAGGGCTTCGAAGCGATTTCGTAATTCACTCATATTTCTCTCTAACAAGCTCTATTTTTTTTGAAACTTTTCCCATCTCAATAATATTATATAGGGCTATTATTGACCATGAATTGGGGTCCTAATTCAACCAAACAAAAAAATTGACCTTTCATGCCAAATCTCCTAGGCGGCTGCCTAGGGCTCCGAAGCGATTTCGTAATTCACTCATATTTCTCTCTAACAAGCTCTAATTTTTTTGAACCTTTTCCCATCTCAATAATATTATATAGGGCTATTATTGACTATGAATTGGGGTCCTAAATCAACCAAACAAAAAAATTGACCTTTCAGGCCAAACCTCTTAGGCAGCTGCCTAGGGCTCCGAAGCAATTTCGTAATTCTCTCATATTTTTCTCTAACAAGCTCTAATTTTTTTGAACCTTTTTCCATCTCAATAATATTATATAGGGCTATTATTTACCATGAATTGGGGTCCTAATTCAACCAAACTAAAAAATTGACCTTTCAGGCCAAATCTCCTAGGCAGCTGCATAAGGCTCCGAAGTGATCTCGTAATTCACTCATATTTCTCTCTAACAAGCTCTAATTTTTTTGAACCTTTTCCCATCTCAATAATATTATATAGGGCTATTATTGTCCATGAATTGGGGTACTAATTTAACCAAACAAAAAAATTGACCTTTCAGACCAAATCTCCTAGGCTGCTGCCTAGGGCTCAGAAGCGATCTCGTAATTCACTCATATTTCTCCCTAACAAGCTCTATTTTTTTTGAACATTTTCCCATCTCAATAATATTATATAGGGCTATTATTTACCATGAATTGGGGTCCTAATTCAACCAAACAAAAAAATTGACCTTTCAGGCCAAATCTCCTTGGCTGCTGCCTAGGGCTCCGAAGCGATTTCGTAATTCACTCATATTTCTCTCTAACAAGCTCTAATTTTTTTGAAACTTTTCCCATCTCAATAATATTATATAGGGCTATTATTGACCATGAATTGGGGTCCTAATTCAACCAAACAAAAAAATTGACCTTTCATGCCAAATCTCCTAGGCAGCTGCCTTGGGCTCCGAAGCGATCTCGTAATTCACTCATATTTCTCACTAACAAGCTCTAATTTTTCTGAACCTTTTACCATCTCAATAATATTATATAGGGATATTATTGACCATGAATTGGTTTCCTAATTCAACCAAACAAAAAAATTGACCTTTCAGTCCAAATCTCCTAGGCAGCTGCTTAGGGCTCCGAAGCGATTTCGTAATACACTCATATTTCTCTGTAACAAGCTCTAATTTTTTTGTACCTTTTTCCATCTCAATAATATTATACAGGGATATTATTGACTATGAATTGGGGTCCTAAATCAACCAAACAAAAAAATAGACCTTTCAGGCCAAACCTCCTAGGCAGCTGCCTAGGGCTCCGAAGCAATTTCGTAATTCGCTCATATTTTTCTCTAACAAGCTCTAATTTTTTTGAACCTTTTGCCATCTCAATAATATTATATAGGGATATTATTTACCATGAATTAGGGTCCTAATTCAACCAAACTAAAAAATTGTCCTTTCAGGCCAAATCTCCTAGGCAGCTGCCTAGGGCTCCGAAGTGATCTCGTAATTCTCTCATATTTATCTCTAAAAAGCTCTAAATTTTTTGAACCTTTTCCCATCTCAATAATATTATATAGGGCTCTTATTGACCATGAATTGGGGTCCTAATTCAACCAAGCAAAAAAATAGAACTTTCAGGCCAAATCTCCTAGGCAGCTACCTAAGGCTCCCATGCGATCTCGTAATTCACTCATATTTATCCCTAACAATCTCTAATTTTTTTGAACCTTTTCCCATCTCAATAATATTATATAGGGCTATTATTTTTCATGAATTGGGGTCCAAATTTAACCAAACAAAAAAATTGACCTTTCAGGCCAAATCTCCTAGGCAGCTGCCTAGGGCTCCGAAGCGATCTCGTAATTCACTCATATTTCTCCATAACAAGCTCTATTTTTTTTGAACATTTTCCCATCTCAATAATATTATATAGGGCTATTTTTTACCATTTATTGGGGTCCTAATTCAACCAAACAAAAAAATTGACCTTTCAGTCCAAATCTCCTAGGCAGCTTCCTAGGGCTCCGAAGCGATTTCGTAATTCACTCATATTTCTCTCTAACAAGCTCTAATTTTTTTGAAACTTTTCCCATCACAATAATATTATATAGGGCTATTATGGACTAAGAATTGGGGTCCTAATTCAACCAAAAAAAAAAATTGACCTTTCAGGCCAAATCTCCTAGGCAGCTGCCTAGGGCTCCGAAGCGATTTCGTAATTCAATCATAATTCTCTCTAACAAGCTCTAATTTTTTTGAAACTTTTCCCATCTCAATAATATTATATTGGGCTATTATTTACCATGAATTGGGATCCGAATTCAACCAATCAAAAAAATTGACCTTTCAGGCCAAACCTCCTAGGCTGATGCCTAGGGCTTCGAAGCAATTTCGTAATTCACTCATATTTTTCTCTAACAAGCTCAAATTTTTTTGAACCTTTTACCATCTCAATAATATTATATAGGGCTATTATTGTCCAAGAATTGGGGTCCTAATTTAACCAAACAAAAAAATTGACCTTTCAGGCCAAATCTCCTAGGCAGCTGCCTAGGGCTCCGAAGCGATCTCGTAGTTCACTCATATTTCTCCCTAACAAGCTCTATTTTTTTTGAACATTTTCCCATCTCAATAATATTATATAGGGCTATTATTTACCATGAATTGGGGTCCTAATTCAACCAAACAAAAAAATTGACCTTTCAGGCCAAATCTCCTTGGCTGCTGCCTAGGGCTTCGAAGCGATTTCGTAATTCACTCATATTTCTCTCTAACAAGCTCTATTTTTTTTGAAACTTTTCCCATCTCAATAATATTATATAGGGCTATTATTGACCATGAATTGGGGTCCTAATTCAACCAAACAAAAAAATTGACCTTTCATGCCAAATCTCCTAGGCGGCTGCCCTGGGCTCCGAAGCGATCTCGTAATTCACTCATATTTCTCACTAACAAGCTCTAATTTTTCTGAACCTTTTACCATCTCAATAATGTCATATAGGGCTATTATTGACCATGAATTGGTTTCCTAATTCAACCAAACAAAAAAATTGACCTTTCAGTCCAAATCTCCTAGGCAGCTGCCTAGGGCTCCGAAGCGATTTCGTAATTCACTCATATTTCTCTCTAACAAGCTCTAATTTTTTTGAACCTTTTCCCATCTCAATAATATTATATAGGGCTATTATTGACTATGAATTGGGGTCCTAAATCAACCAAACAAAAAAATTGACCTTTCAGGCCAAACCTCTTAGGCAGCTGCCTAGGGCTCCGAAGCACTTTCGTAATTCTCTCATATTTTTCTCTAACAAGCTCTAATTTTTTTGAACCTTTTTCCATCTCAATAATATTATATAGGGCTATTATTTACCATGAATTGGGGTCCTAATTCAACCAAACTAAAAAATTGACCTTTCAGGCCAAATCTCCTAGGCAGCTGCCTAAGGCTCCGAAGTGATCTCGTAATTCACTCATATTTCTCTCTAACAAGCTCTAATTTTTTTGAACCTTTTCCCATCTCAATAATATTATATAGGGCTATTATTGTCCATGAATTGGGGTACTAATTTAACCAAACAAAAAAATTGACCTTTCAGACCAAATCTCCTAGGCTGCTGCCTAGGGCTCAGAAGCGATCTCGTAATTCACTCATATTTCTCCCTAACAAGCTCTATTTTTTTTGAACATTTTCCCATCTCAATAATATTATATAGGGCTATTATTTACCATGAATTGGGGTCCTAATTCAACCAAACAAAAAAATTGACCTTTCAGGCCAAATCTCCTTGGCTGCTGCCTAGGGCTCCGAAGCGATTTCGTAATTCACTCATATTTCTCTCTAACAAGCTCTAATTTTTTTGAAACTTTTCCCATCTCAATAATATTATATAGGGCTATTATTGACCATGAATTGGGGTCCTAATTCAACCAAACAAAAAAATTGACCTTTCATGCCAAATCTCCTAGGCAGCTGCCTTGGGCTCCGAAGCGATCTCGTAATTCACTCATATTTCTCACTAACAAGCTCTAATTTTTCTGAACCTTTTACCATCTCAATAATATTATATAGGGATATTATTGACCATGAATTGGTTTCCTAATTCAACCAAACAAAAAAATTGACCTTTCAGTCCAAATCTCCAAGGCAGCTGCCTAGGGCTCCGAAGCGATTTCGTAATTCACTCATATTTCTCTGTAACAAGCTCTAATTTTTTTGAACCTTTTCCCATCTCAATAATATTATATAGGGATATTATTGACTACGAATTGGGGTCCTAAATCAACCAAACAAAAAAATTGACCTTTCAGGCCAAACCTCTTAGGCAGCTGCCAAGGGCTCCGAAGCAATTTCGTAATTCGCTCATATTTTTCTCTAACAAGCTCTAATTTTTTTGAACCTTTTGCCATCTCAATAATATTATATAGGGCTATTATTTACCATGAATTGGGGTCCTAATTCAACCAAACTAAAAAGTTGACCTTTCAGGCCAAATCTCCTAGGCAGCTGCCTAAGGCTCCGAAGTGATCTCGTAATTCACTCATATTTCTCTCTAACAAGCTCTAATTTTTTTGAACCTTTTCCCATCTCAATAATATTATATAGGGCTATTATTGTCCATGAATTGGGGTCCTAATTTAACCAAACAAAAAAATTGACCTTTCAGACCAAATCTCCTAGGCTGCTGCCTAGGGCTCAGAAGCGATCTCGTAATTCACTCATATTTCTCCCTAACAAGCTCTATTTTTCTTGAACATTTTCCCATCTCAAAAATATTATATAGGGCTATTATTTACCATGAATTGGGGTCCAAATTCAACCAATAAAAAAAATTGACCTTCAGTCAAAATCTCCTAGGCAGTTGCCTAGGGCTCCGAAGCGATTTCGTAATTCACTCATATTTCTCTCTAACAAGCTCTAATTTTTTTGAAACTTTTCCCATCACAATAATATTATATAGCGCTATTATAGGCTATGAATTGGGGTCCTAATTCAACCAAACAAAAAAATTGACCTTTCAGGCCAAATCTCCTAGGCAGCTGCCTAGGGCTCCGAAGCGATTTCGTATTTCAATCATATTTCTCTCTAACAAGCTCTAATTTTTTTGAAACTTTTCCCATCTCAATAATATTATATAGGGCTATTATTGACCATGAATTGGGGACCTAATTCAACCAAAAAAAAAATTGACCTTTCAGGCCAAACCTCCTAGGCAGCTGCCTAGGGCTCCGAAGCAATTTCGTAATTCACTCATATTTTTCTCTAACAAGCTCTAATTTTTTTGAACCTTTTCCCATCTCAATAATATTATATAGGGCTATTATTTACCATGAATTGGGGTCCTAATTGAACCTAACAAAAAAATTGACCTTTCAGGCCTAATCTCCTAGGCAGCTGCCTAGGGCTCCGTAGCGATTTCGTAATTCACTCATATTTCTCTCTAACAAGCTCTAATTTTTTTGAACCTTTTGCCATCTCAATAATATTATATAGGGATATTATTTACCATGAATTAGGGTCCTAATTCAACCAAACTAAAAAATTGTCCTTTCAGGCCAAATCTCCTAGGCAGCTGCCTAGGGCTCCGAAGTGATCTCGTAATTCTCTCATATTTATCTCTAAAAAGCTCTAAATTTTTTGAACCTTTTCCCATCTCAATAATATTATATAGGGCTCTTATTGAGATGAATTGGGGTCCTAATTCAACCAAGCAAAAAAATAGAACTTTCAGGCCAAATCTCCTAGGCAGCTACCTAAGGCTCCCATGCGATCTCGTAATTCACTCATATTTATCCCTAACAATCTCTAATTTTTTTGAACCTTTTCCCATCTCAATAATATTATATAGGGCTATTATTTTCCATGAATTGGGGTCCTAATTTAACCAAACAAAAAAATTGACCTTTCAGGCCAAATCTCCTAGGCAGCTGCCTAGGGCTCCGAAGCGATCTCGTAATTCACTCATATTTCTCCCTAACAAGCTCTATTTTTTTTGAACATTTTCCCATCTCAATAATATTATATAGGGCTATTTTTTACCATTTATTGGGGTCCTAATTCAACCAAACAAAAAAATTGACCTTTCAGTCCAAATCTCCTAGGCAGCTTCCTAGGGCTCCGAAGCGATTTCGTAATTCACTCATATTTCTCTCTAACAAGCTCTAATTTTTTTGAAACTTTTCCCATCACAATAATATTATACAGGGCTATTATTGACTCTGAATTGGGGTCCTAATTCAACCAAACAAAAAAATTGACCTTTCACGCCAAATCTCCTTGGCTGCTGCCTAGGGCTCCGAAGCGATTTCGTAATTCACTCATATTTCTCTCTAACAAGCTCTAATTTTTTTGAAACTTTTCCCATCTCAATAATATTTTATAGTGCTATTATTGACCATGAATTGGGGTCCTAATTCAACCAAACAAAAAAATTGACCTTTCATGCCAAATCTCCTAGGCAGCTGCCTTGGGCTCCGAAGCGATCTCGTAATTCACTCATATTTCTCACTAACAAGCTCTAATTTTTCTGAACCTTTTACCATCTCAATAATATTATATAGGGATATTATTGACCATGAATTGGTTTCCTAATTCAACCAAACAAAAAAATTGACCTTTCAGTCCAAATCTCCTAGGCAGCTGCTTAGGGCTCCGAAGCGATTTCGTAATTCACTCATATTTCTCTGTAACAAGCTCTAATTTTTTTGAACCTTTTGCCATCTCAATAATATTATATAGGGATATTATTTACCATGAATTAGGGTCCTAATTCAACCAAACTAAAAAATTGTCCTTTCAGGCCAAATCTCCTAGGCAGCTGCCTAGGGCTCCGAAGTGATCTCGTAATTCTCTCATATTTATCTCTAAAAAGCTCTAAATTTTTTGAACCTTTTCCCATCTCAATAATATTATATAGGGCTCTTATTGACATGAATTGGGGTCCTAATTCAACCAAGCAAAAAAATAGAACTTTCAGGCCAAATCTCCTAGGCAGCTACCTAAGGCTCCCATGCGATCTCGTAATTCACTCATATTTATCCCTAACAATCTCTAATTTTTTTGAACCTTTTCCCATCTCAATAATATTATATAGGGCTATTATTTTCCATGAATTGGGGTCCTAATTTAACCAAACAAAAAAATTGACCTTTCAGGCCAAATCTCCTAGGCAGCTGCCTAGGGCTCCGAAGCGATCTCGTAATTCACTCATATTTCTCCCTAACAAGCTCTATTTTTTTTGAACATTTTCCCATCTCAATAATATTATATAGGGCTATTTTTTACCATTTATTGGGGTCCTAATTCAACCAAACAAAAAAATTGACCTTTCAGTCCAAATCTCCTAGGCAGCTTCCTAGGGCTCCGAAGCGATTTCGTAATTCACTCATATTTCTCTCTAACAAGCTCTAATTTTTTTGAAACTTTTCCCATCACAATAATATTATATAGGGCTATTATGGACTATGAATTGGGGTCCTAATTCAACCAAACAAAAAAATTGACCTTTCAGGCCAAATCTCCTAGGCAGCTGCCTAGGGCGCCGAAGCGATTTCGTAATTCAATCATAATTCTCTCTAACAAGCTCTAATTTTTTTGAAACTTTTCCCATCTCAATAATATTATATAGGGCTATTATTTACCATGAATTGGGGTCCGAATTCAACCAATCAAAAAAATTGACCTTTCAGGCCAAACCTCCTAGGCTGATGCCTAGGGCTCCGAAGCAATTTCGTAATTCACTCATATTTCTCCCTAACAAGCTCAATTTTTTTTGAACATTTTCCCATCTCAATAATATTATATAGGGCTATTATTTACCATGAATTGGGGTCCTAATTCAACCAAACAAAAAAATTGACCTTTCAGGCCAAATCTCCTTGGCTGCTGCCTAGGGCTCCGAAGCGATTTCATAATTCACTCATATTTCTCTCTAACAAGCTCTATTTTTTTTGAAACTTTTCCCATCTCAATAATATTATATAGGGCTATTATTGACCATGAATTGGGGTCCTAATTCAACCAAACAAAAAAATTGACCTTTCATGCCAAATCTCCTAGGCAGCTGCCTTGGGCTCCGAAGCGATCTCGTAATTCTCTCATATTTCTCACTAACAAGCTCTAATTTTTCTGAACCTTTTAGCAACTCAATAATATTATATAGGGCTATTATTGACCATGAATTGGTTTCCTAATTCAACCAAACAAAAAAATTGACCTTTCAGTCCAAATCTCCTAGGCAGCTGCCTAGGACTCCGAAGCGATTTCGTAATTCACTCATATTTCTCTCTAACAAGCTCTAATTTTTTTGAACCTTTTCCCATCTCAATAATATTATATAGGGCTATTATTGACTATGAATTGGGGTCCTAAATCAACCAAACAAAAAAATTGACCTTTCAGGCCAAACCTCCTAGGCAGCTGCCTAGGGCTCCGTAGCAATTTCGTAATTCACTCATATTTCTCTCTAACAAGCTCTAATTTTTTTGAACCTTTTCCCATCTCAATAATATTATATAGGGCTATTATTTACCATGAATTGCGGTCCTAATTCAACCAAACTAAAAAATTGACCTTTCAGGCCAAATCTCCTAAACAGCTGCCTAGGGCTCCGAAGTGATCTCGTAATTCCCTCATATTTCGCTCTAACAAGCTCTAATTTTTTTGAACCTTTTCCCATCTCAATAATATTATATAGGGCTATTATTTACCATGAATTGGGGTCCTAATTCAACCAATCAAAAAAATTGACCTTTCAGTCAAAATCTCCTAGGCAGCTGCCTTGGGCTCCGAAGCGATTTCGTAATTCACTCATATTTCTCTCTAACAAGCTCTAATTTTTTTGAAACTTTTCCCATCTCAATAATAATATATAGGGCTATTATAGACTATGAATTGGGGTCCTAATTCAACCAAACAAAAAAATTGAACTTTCAGGCCAAATCTCCTAGGCAGCTGCCTAGGGCTCCGAAGCGATTTCGTAATTCCATCATATTTCTCTCTAACAAGCTCTAATTTTTTTGAAACTTTTCCCATCTCAATAATATTATATAGGGCTATTATTGACCATGAATTGGGGTAATAATTCAACCAAACAAAAAATTGACCTTTCAGGCCAAACCACCTAGGCAGCTGCCTAGGGCTCCAAAGCAATTTCGTAATTCACTCATATTTCTCTCTAACAAGCTCTAATTTTTTTGAAACTTTTCCCATCTCAATAATATTTTATAGTGCTATTATTGACCATGAATTGGGGTCCTAATTCAACCAAACAAAAAAATTGACCTTTCATGCCAAATCTCCTAGGCAGCTGCCTTGGGCTCCGAAGCGATCTCGTAATTCACTCATATTTCTCACTAACAAGCTCTAATTTTTCTGAACCTTTTACCATCTCAATAATATTATATAGGGATATTATTGACCATGAATTGGTTTCCTAATTCAACCAAACAAAAAAATTGACCTTTCAGTCCAAATCTCCTAGGCAGCTGCTTAGGGCTCCGAAGCGATTTCGTAATTCACTCATATTTCTCTGTAACAAGCTCTAATTTTTTTGAACCTTTTGCCATCTCAATAATATTATATAGGGATATTATTTACCATGAATTAGGGTCCTAATTCAACCAAACTAAAAAATTGTCCTTTCAGGCCAAATCTCCTAGGCAGCTGCCTAGGGCTCCGAAGTGATCTCGTAATTCTCTCATATTTATCTCTAAAAAGCTCTAAATTTTTTGAACCTTTTCCCATCTCAATAATATTATATAGGGCTCTTATTTACATGAATTGGGGTCCTAATTCAACCAAGCAAAAAAATAGAACTTTCAGGCCAAATCTCCTAGGCAGCTACCTAAGGCTCCCATGCGATCTCGTAATTCACTCATATTTATCCCTAACAATCTCTAATTTTTTTGAACCTTTTCCCATCTCAATAATATTATATAGGGCTATTATTTTCCATGAATTGGGGTCCTAATTTAACCAAACAAAAAAATTGACCTTTCAGGCCAAATCTCCTAGGCAGCTGCCTAGGGCTCCGAAGCGATCTCGTAATTCACTCATATTTCTCCCTAACAAGCTCTATTTTTTTTGAACATTTTCCCATCTCAATAATATTATATAGGGCTATTTTTTACCATTTATTGGGGTCCTAATTCAACCAAACAAAAAAATTGACCTTTCAGTCCAAATCTCCTAGGCAGCTTCCTAGGGCTCCGAAGCGATTTCGTAATTCACTCATATTTCTCTCTAACAAGCTCTAATTTTTTTGAAACTTTTCCCATCACAATAATATTATATAGGGCTATTATGGACTATGAATTGGGGTCCTAATTCAACCAAACAAAAAAATTGACCTTTCAGGCCAAATCTCCTAGGCAGCTGCCTAGGGCGCCGAAGCGATTTCGTAATTCAATCATAATTCTCTCTAACAAGCTCTAATTTTTTTGAAACTTTTCCCATCTCAATAATATTATATAGGGCTATTATTTACCATGAATTGGGGTCCGAATTCAACCAATCAAAAAAATTGACCTTTCAGGCCAAACCTCCTAGGCTGATGCCTTGGGCTCCGAAGCGATTTCGTAATTCACTCATATTTCTCTCTAACAAGCTCTAATTTTTTTGAAACTTTTCCCATCTCAATAATAATATATAGGGCTATTATAGACTATGAATTGGGGTCCTAATTCAACCAAACAAAAAAATTGAACTTTCAGGCCAAATCTCCTAGGCAGCTGCCTAGGGCTCCGAAGCGATTTCGTAATTCCATCATATTTCTCTCTAACAAGCTCTAATTTTTTTGAAACTTTTCCCATCTCAATAATATTATACAGGGCTATTATTGACTCTGAATTGGGGTCCTAATTCAACCAAACAAAAAAATTGACCTTTCACGCCAAATCTCCTTGGCTGCTGCCTAGGGCTCCGAAGCGATTTCGTAATTCACTCATATTTCTCTCTAACAAGCTCTAATTTTTTTGAAACTTTTCCCATCTCAATAATATTTTATAGTGCTATTATTGACCATGAATTGGGGTCCTAATTCAACCAAACAAAAAAATTGACCTTTCATGCCAAATCTCCTAGGCAGCTGCCTTGGGCTCCGAAGCGATCTCGTAATTCACTCATATTTCTCACTAACAAGCTCTAATTTTTCTGAACCTTTTACCATCTCAATAATATTATATAGGGATATTATTGACCATGAATTGGTTTCCTAATTCAACCAAACAAAAAAATTGACCTTTCAGTCCAAATCTCCTAGGCAGCTGCTTAGGGCTCCGAAGCGATTTCGTAATTCACTCATATTTCTCTGTAACAAGCTCTAATTTTTTTGAACCTTTTGCCATCTCAATAATATTATATAGGGATATTATTTACCATGAATTAGGGTCCTAATTCAACCAAACTAAAAAATTGTCCTTTCAGGCCAAATCTCCTAGGCAGCTGCCTAGGGCTCCGAAGTGATCTCGTAATTCTCTCATATTTATCTCTAAAAAGCTCTAAATTTTTTGAACCTTTTCCCATCTCAATAATATTATATAGGGCTCTTATTGACATGAATTGGGGTCCTAATTCAACCAAGCAAAAAAATAGAACTTTCAGGCCAAATCTCCTAGGCAGCTACCTAAGGCTCCCATGCGATCTCGTAATTCACTCATATTTATCCCTAACAATCTCTAATTTTTTTGAACCTTTTCCCATCTCAATAATATTATATAGGGCTATTATTTTCCATGAATTGGGGTCCTAATTTAACCAAACAAAAAAATTGACCTTTCAGGCCAAATCTCCTAGGCAGCTGCCTAGGGCTCCGAAGCGATCTCGTAATTCACTCATATTTCTCCCTAACAAGCTCTATTTTTTTTGAACATTTTCCCATCTCAATAATATTATATAGGGCTATTTTTTACCATTTATTGGGGTCCTAATTCAACCAAACAAAAAAATTGACCTTTCAGTCCAAATCTCCTAGGCAGCTTCCTAGGGCTCCGAAGCGATTTCGTAATTCACTCATATTTCTCTCTAACAAGCTCTAATTTTTTTGAAACTTTTCCCATCACAATAATATTATATAGGGCTATTATGGACTATGAATTGGGGTCCTAATTCAACCAAACAAAAAAATTGACCTTTCAGGCCAAATCTCCTAGGCAGCTGCCTAGGGCGCCGAAGCGATTTCGTAATTCAATCATAATTCTCTCTAACAAGCTCTAATTTTTTTGAAACTTTTCCCATCTCAATAATATTATATAGGGCTATTATTTACCATGAATTGGGGTCCGAATTCAACCAATCAAAAAAATTGACCTTTCAGGCCAAACCTCCTAGGCTGATGCCTAGGGCTCCGAAGCAATTTCGTAATTCACTCATATTTCTCCCTAACAAGCTCAATTTTTTTTGAACATTTTCCCATCTCAATAATATTATATAGGGCTATTATTTACCATGAATTGGGGTCCTAATTCAACCAAACAAAAAAATTGACCTTTCAGGCCAAATCTCCTTGGCTGCTGCCTAGGGCTCCGAAGCGATTTCATAATTCACTCATATTTCTCTCTAACAAGCTCTATTTTTTTTGAAACTTTTCCCATCTCAATAATATTATATAGGGCTATTATTGACCATGAATTGGGGTCCTAATTCAACCAAACAAAAAAATTGACCTTTCATGCCAAATATCCTAGGCAGCTGCCTTGGGCTCCGAAGCGATCTCGTAATTCTCTCATATTTCTCACTAACAAGCTCTAATTTTTCTGAACCTTTTAGCAACTCAATAATATTATATAGGGCTATTATTGACCATGAATTGGTTTCCTAATTCAACCAAACAAAAAAATTGACCTTTCAGTCCAAATCTCCTAGGCAGCTGCCTAGGACTCCGAAGCGATTTCGTAATTCACTCATATTTCTCTCTAACAAGCTCTAATTTTTTTGAACCTTTTCCCATCTCAATAATATTATATAGGGCTATTATTGACTATGAATTGGGGTCCTAAATCAACCAAACAAAAAAATTGACCTTTCAGGCCAAACCTCCTAGGCAGCTGCCTAGGGCTCCGTAGCAATTTCGTAATTCACTCATATTTCTCTCTAACAAGCTCTAATTTTTTTGAACCTTTTCCCATCTCAATAATATTATATAGGGCTATTATTTACCATGAATTGCGGTCCTAATTCAACCAAACTAAAAAATTGACCTTTCAGGCCAAATCTCCTAAACAGCTGCCTAGGGCTCCGAAGTGATCTCGTAATTCCCTCATATTTCGCTCTAACAAGCTCTAATTTTTTTGAACCTTTTCCCATCTCAATAATATTATATAGGGCTATTATTTACCATGAATTGGGGTCCTAATTCAACCAATCAAAAAAATTGACCTTTCAGTCAAAATCTCCTAGGCAGCTGCCTTGGGCTCCGAAGCGATTTCGTAATTCACTCATATTTCTCTCTAACAAGCTCTAATTTTTTTGAAACTTTTCCCATCTCAATAATAATATATAGGGCTATTATAGACTATGAATTGGGGTCCTAATTCAACCAAACAAAAAAATTGAACTTTCAGGCCAAATCTCCTAGGCAGCTGCCTAGGGCTCCGAAGCGATTTCGTAATTCCATCATATTTCTCTCTAACAAGCTCTAATTTTTTTGAAACTTTTCCCATCTCAATAATATTATATAGGGCTATTATTGACCATGAATTGGGGTAATAATTCAACCAAACAAAAAATTGACCTTTCAGGCCAAACCACCTAGGCAGCTGCCTAGGGCTCCAAAGCAATTTCGTAATTCACTCATATTTTTCTCTAACAATCTCTAATTTTTTTGAACCTTTTCCCATCTCAAAAATATTATATAGGGCTATTATTTACCATGAATTGGGGTCCTAATTCAACCTAACAAAAAAATTGACCTTTCAGGCCTAATCTCCTAGGCAGCTGCCCAGGGCTCCGTAGCGATTTCGTAATTCACTCATATTTCTCTCTAACAAGCTCAAATTTTTTTGAACCTTTTCCCATCACAATAATATTATATAGGGCTATTATTGACTATGAATTGGGGTCCTAATTCAACCAAACAAAAAAATTGACCTTTCAGGCCAAATCTCCTAGGCAGCTGCCTAGGGCTCCGAAGCTATCTCGTAATTCACTCATATTTCTCTCTAACAAGCTCTAATTTTTTTGAACCTTTTGCCATCTCAATAATATTATATAGGGCTATTATTTACCATGAATTGGGGTCCTAATTCAACCAAACTAAAAAATTGACCTTTCAGGCCAAATCTCCTAGGCAGCTGCCTAGGGCTCCGAAGTGATCTCGTAATTCACTCATAGTTCTCTCTAACAAGCTCTAATTTTTTTGAACCTTTTCCCATCTCAATAATATTATATAGGGCTATTATTGACTATGAATTGGGGTCCTAAATCAACCAAACAAAAAAATTGACCTTTCAGGCCAAACCTCCTAGGCAGCTGCCTAGGGCTCCGAAGCAATTTCATAATTCACTCATATTTCTCTCTAACAAGCTCTAATTTTTTTGAACCTTTTCCCATCTCAATAATATTATATAGGGCTATTATTTACCATGAATTGCGGTCCTAATTCAACCAAACTAAAAAATTGACCTTTCAGGCCAAATCTCCTAAACAGCTGCCTAGGGCTCCGAAGTGATCTCGTAATTCACTCATATTTCTCTCTAACAAGCTCTAATTTTTTTGAAACTTTTCCCATCTCAATAATATTATATAGGGCTATTATTGACCATGAATTGGGGTAATAATTCAACCAAACAAAAAATTGACCTTTCAGGCCAAACCTCCTAGGCAGCTGCCTACGGCTCCGAAGCAATTTCGTAATTCACTCATATTTTTCTCTAACAAGCTCTAATTTTTTTGAACATTTTCCCATCTCAAAAATATTATATAGGGCTATTATTTACCATGAATTGGGGTCCTAATTCAACCTAACAAAAAAATTGACCTTTCAGGCCTAATCTCCTAGGCAGCTGCCTAGGGCTCCGTAGTGATTTCGTAATTCACTCATATTTCTCTCTAACAAGCTCTAATTTTTTTGAACCTTTTGCCATCTCAATAATATTATATAGGGCTATTATTTACCATGAATTGGGGTCCTAATTCAACCAAACTAAAAAATTGACCTTTCAGGCCAAATCTCCTAGGCAGCTGCCTAGGGCTCCGAAGTGATCTCGTAATTCACTCATAGTTCTCTCTAACAAGCTCTAATTTTTTTGAACCTTTTCCCATCTCGATAATATTATATAGGGCTATTATTGACTATGAATTGGGGTCCTAAATCAACCAAACAAAAAAATTGACCTTTCAGGCCAAACCTCCTAGGCAGCTGCCTAGGGCTCCGAAGCAATTTCGTAATTCACTCATATTTCTCTCTAACAAGCTCTAATTTTTTTGAACCTTTTCCCATCTCAATAATATTATATAGGGCTATTATTTACCATGAATTGGGGTCCTAATTCAACCAAACTAAAAAATTGACCTTTCAGGCCAAATCTCCTAAACAGCTGCCTAGGGCTCCGAAGCGATCTCGTAATTTACTCATATTTCTCCCTAACAAGCTCTAATTTTTTTGAAACTTTTCCCATCTCAATAATAATATATAGGGCTTTTATAGACTATGAATTGGGGTCCTAATTCAACCAAACAAAAAAATTGAACTTTCAGGCCAAATCTCCTAGGCAGCTGCCTATGGCTCCGAAGCGATTTCGTAATTCCATCATATTTCTCTCTAACAAGCTCTAATTTTTTTGAAACTTTTCCCATCTCAATAATATTATATAGGGCTATTATTGACCATGAATTGGGGTAATAATTCAACCAAACAAAAAATTGACCTTTCAGGCCAAACCTCCTAGGCAGCTGCCTAGGGCTCCAAAGCAATTTCGTAATTCACTCATATTTTTCTCTAACAAGCTCTAATTTTTTTGAACCTTTTCCCATCTCAAAAATATTATATAGGGCTATTATTTACCATGAATTGGGGTCCTAATTCAACCTAACAAAAAAATTGACCTTTCAGGCCTAATCTCCTAGGCAGCTGCCTAGGGCTCCGTAGCGATTTCGTAATTCACTCATATTTCTCTCTAACAAGCTCAAATTTTTTTGAACCTTTTCCCATCTCAATAATATTATATAGGGCTATTATTGACTATGAATTGGGGTCCTAATTCAACCAAACAAAAAAATTGACCTTTCAGGCCAAATCTCCTAGGCAGCTGCCTAGGGCTCCGAAGCTATCTCGTAATTCACTCATATTTCTCTCTAACAAGCTCTAATTTTTTTGAACCTTTTGCCATCTCAATAATATTATATAGGGCTATTATTTACCATGAATTGGGGTCCTAATTCAACCAAACTAAAAAATTGACCTTTCAGGCCAAATCTCCTAGGCAGCTGCCTAGGGCTCCGAAGTGATCTCGTAATTCACTCATAGTTCTCTCTAACAAGCTCTAATTTTTTTGAACCTTTTCCCATCTCAATAATATTATATAGGGCTATTATTGACTATGAATTGGGGTCCTAAATCAACCAAACAAAAAAATTGACCTTTCAGGCCAAACCTCCTAGGCAGCTGCCTAGGGCTCCGAAGCAATTTCATAATTCACTCATATTTCTCTCTAACAAGCTCTAATTTTTTTGAACATTTTCCCATCTCAAAAATATTATATAGGGCTATTATTTACCATGAATTGGGGTCCTAATTCAACCTAACAAAAAAATTGACCTTTCAGGCCTAATCTCCTAGGCAGCTGCCTAGGGCTCCGTAGCGATTTCGTAATTCACTCATATTTCTCTCTAACAAGCTCTAATTTTTTTGAACCTTTTGCCATCTCAATAATATTATATAGGGCGATTATTTACCATGAATTGGGGTCCTAATTCAACCAAACTAAAAAATTGACCTTTCAGGCCAAATCTCCTAGGCAGCTGCCTAGGGCTCCGAAGTGATCTCGTAATTCACTCATAGTTCTCTCTAACAAGCTCTAATTTTTTTGAACCTTTTCCCATCTCAATAATATTATATAGGGCTATTATTGACTATGAATTGGGGTCCTAAATCAACCAAACAAAAAAATTGACCTTTCAGGCCAAACCTCCTAGGCAGCTGCCTAGGGCTCCGAAGCAATTTCGTAATTCACTCATATTTCTCTCTAACAAGCTCTAATTTTTTTGAACCTTTTCCCATCTCAATAATATTATATAGGGCTATTATTTACCATGAATTGGGGTCCTAATTCAACCAAACTAAAAAATTGACCTTTCAGGCCAAATCTCCTAAACAGCTGCCTAGGGCTCCGAAGCGATCTCGTAATTCACTCATATTTCTCCCTAACAAGCTCTAATTTTTTTGAAACTTTTCCCATCTCAATAATATTATATAGGGCTATTATTTACCATGAATTGGGGTCCGAATTCAACCAATCAAAAAAATTGACCTTTCAGGCCAAACCTCCTAGGCTGATGCCTAGGGCTCCAAAGCAATTTCGTAATTCACTCATATTTTTCTCTAACAAGCTCAAATTTTTTTGAACCTTTTACCATCTCAATAATATTATATAGGGCTATTATTTACCATGAATTGGGGTCCTAATTCAACCAAACTAAAAAATTGACCTTTCAGGCCAAATCTCCTAGGCAGCTGCCTAGGGCTCCGAAGTGATCTCGTAATTCACTCATAGTTCTCTCTAACAAGCTCTAATTTTTTTGAATCTTTTCCCATCTCAATAATATTATATAGGGCTATTATTGACTATGAATTGGGGTCCTAAATCAACCAAAAAAAAAATTGACCTTTCAGGCCAAACCTCCTAGGCAGCTGCCTAGGGCTCCGAAGCAATTTCGTAATTCACTCATATTTCTCTCTAACAAGCTCTAATTTTTTTGAACCTTTTCCCATCTCAATAATATTATATAGGGCTATTATTTACCATGAATTGCGGTCCTAATTCAACCAAACTAAAAAATTGACCTTTCAGGCCAAATCTCCTAAACAGCTGCCTAGGGCTCCGAAGTGATCTCGTAATTCACTCATATTTCTCTCTAACAAGCTCTAATTTTTTTGAACCTTTTCCCATCTCAATAATATTATATAGGGCTATTATTTACCATGAATTGGGGTCCTAATTCAACCAATCAAAAAAATTGACCTTTCAGTCAAAATCTCCTAGGCAGCTGCCTAGGGCTCCGAAGCGATTTCGTAATTCACTCATATTTCTCTCTAACAAGCTCTAATTTTTTTGAAACTTTTCCCATCACAATAATATTATATAGGGCTATTATAGACTATGAATTGGGGTCCTAATTCAACCAAACAAAAAAATTGACCTTTCAGGCCAAATCTCCTAGGCAGCTGCCTAGGGCTCCGAAGCGATTTCGTAATTCCATCATATTTCTCTCTAACAAGCGCTAATTTTTTTGAAACTTTTCCCATCTCAATAATATTATATAGGGCTATTATTGACCATGAATTGGGCTCCTAATTCAACCAAACAAAAAATTGACCTTTCAGGCCAAACCTCCTAGGCAGCTGCCTAGGGCTCCGAAGCAATTTCGTAATTCACTCATATTTTTCTCTAACAAGCTCTAATTTTTTTGAACCTTTTCCCATCTCAAAAATATTATATAGGGCTATTATTTACCATGAATTGGGGTCCTAATTCAACCTAACAAAAAAATTGATCTTTCAGGCCTAATCTCCTAGGCAGCTGCCTAGGGCTCCGTAGGGATTTCGTAATTCACTCATATTTCTCTCTAACAAACTCAAATTTTTTTGAACCTTTTCCCATCACAATAATATTATATAGGGCTATTATTGACTATGAATTGGGGTCCTAATTCAACCAAACAAAAAAATTGACCTTTCAGGCCAAATCTCCTAAGTAGCTGCCTAGGGCTCCGAAGCTATCTCGTAATTCACTCATATTTCTCTCTAACAAGCTCTAATATTTTTGAACCTTTTACCATCTCAAGAATATTATATAGGGCTATTATTTACCATGAATTGGGGTCCTAATTCAACCAAACTAAAAAATTGATCTTTCAGGCCAAATCTCCTAGGCAGCTGCCTAGGGCTCCGAAGTGATCTCGTAATTCACTCATAGTTCTCTCTAACAAGCTCTAATTTTTTTGAACCTTTACCCATCTCAATAATATTATATAGGGCTATTATTGACTATGAATTGGGGTCCTAAATCAACCAAACAAAAAAATTGACCTTTCAGGCCAAACCTCCTAGGCAGCTGCCTAGGGCTCCGAAGCAATTTCGTAATTCACTCATATTTCTCTCTAACAAGCTCTAATTTTTTTGAACCTTTTCCCATCTCAATAATATTATATAGGGCTATTATTTACCATGAATTGCGGTCCTAATTCAACCAAACTAAAAAATTGACCTTTCAGGCCAAATCTCCTAAACAGCTGCCTAGGGCTCCGAAGTGATCTCGTAATTCACTCATACTTCTCTCTAACAAGCTCTAATTTTTTTGAACCTTTTCCCATCTCAATAATATTATATAGGGCTATTATTTACCATGAATTGGGGTCCTAATTCAACCAATAAAAAAAATTGACCTTTCAGTCAAAATCTCCTAGGCAGCTGCCTAGGGCTCCGAAGCGATTTCGTAATTCACTCATATTTCTCTCTAACAAGCTCTAATTTTTTTGAACCTTTTGCCATCTCAATAATATTATATAGGGATATTATTTACCATGAATTGGGGTCCTAATTCAACCAAACTAAAAAATTGACCTTTCAGGCCAAATCTCCTAGGCAGCTGCCTAGGGCTCCGAAGTGATCTCGTAATTCTCTCATATTTATCTCTAAAAAGCTCAAATTTTTTTGAACATTTTCCCATCTCAATAATATTATATAGGGCTCTTATTGACCATGAATTGGCGTCCTAATTCAACCAAGCAAAAAAATTTAACTTTCAGGCCAAATCTCCTAGGCAGCTACCTAAGGCTCCCATGCGATCTCGTAATTCACTCATATTTATCCCTAACAATCTCTAATTTTTTTGAACCTTTTCCCATCTCAATAATATTATATAGGGCTATTATTTTCCATGAATTGGGGTCCTAATTTAACCAAACAAAAAAATTGACCTTTCAGGCCAAATCTCCTAGGCAGCTGCCTAGGGCTCCGAAGCGATCTCGTAATTCACTCATATTTCTCCCTAACAAGCTCTATTTTTTTTGAACATTTTCCCATCTCAATAATATTATATAGTGCTATTTCTTACCATTTATTGGGGTCCTAATTCAACCAAACAAAAAAATTGACCTTTCAGTCCAAATCTCCTAGGCAGCTTCCTAGGGCTCCGAAGCGATTTCGTAATTCACTCATATTTCTCTCTAACAAACTCTAATTTTTTTGAAACTTTTCCCATCACAATAATATTATATAGGGCTATTATGGACTATGAATTGGGGTCCTAATTCAACCAAACAAAAAAATTGACCTTTCAGGCCAAATCTCCTAGGCAGCTGCCTTGGGCTCCGATGCGATCTCGTAATTCACTCATATTTCTCACTAACAAGCTCTAATTTTTCTGAACCTTTTACCAACTCAATAATATTATATAGGGCTATTATTGACCATGAATGGGTTTCCTAATTCAACCAAACTAAAAAATTGACCTTTCAGGGCAAATATCCTAGGCAGCTGCCTAGGGCTCCGAAGTGATCTCGTAATTCACTCATATTTTTCTCTAACAAGCTCTAATTTTTTTGAACCTTTCCCATCTCAAAAATATTATATAGGGCTATTATTTACCATGAATTGGGGTCCTAATTCAACCTAACAAAAAAATTGATCTTTCAGGCCTAATCTCCTAGGCAGCTGCCTAGGGCTCCGTAGGGATTTCGTAATTCACTCATATTTCTCTCTAACAAACTCAAATTTTTTTGAACCTTTTCCCATCACAATATTATTATATAGGGCTATTATTGACTATGAATTGGGGTCCTAATTCAACCAAACAAAAAAATTGACCTTTCAGGCCAAATCTCCTAAGTAGCTGCCTAGGGCTCCGAAGCTATCTCGTAATTCACTCATATTTCTCTCTAACAAGCTCTAATTTTTTTGAACCTTTTCCCATCTCAATAATATTATATAGGGCTATTATTTACCATGAATTGCGGTCCTAATTCAACCAAACTAAAAAATTGACCTTTCAGGCCAAATCTCCTAAACAGCTGCCTAGGGCTCCGAAGTGATCTCGTAATTCACTCATATTTCTCTCTAACAAGCTCTAATTTTTTTGAACCTTTTCCCATCTCTATAATATTATATAGGGCTATTATTTACCATGAATTGGGGTCCTAATTCAACCAATCAAAAAAATTGACCTTTCAGTCAAAATCTCCTAGGCAGCTGCCTAGGGCTCCGAAGCGATTTCGTAATTCACTCATATTTCTCTCTAACAAGCTCTAATTTTTTTGAACCTTTTGCCATCTCAATAATATTATATAGGGATATTATTTACCATGAATTGGGGTCCTAATTCAACCAAACTAAAAAATTGACCTTTCAGGCCAAATCTCCTAGGCAGCTGCCTAGGGCTCCGAAGTGATCTCGTAATTCTCTCATATTTATCTCTAAAAAGCTCAAATTTTTTTGAACATTTTCCCATCTCAATAATATTATATAGGGCTCTTATTGACCATGAATTGGCGTCCTAATTCAACCAAGCAAAAAAATTGAACTTTCAGGCCAAATCTCCTAGGCAGCTACCTAAGGCTCCCATGCGATCTCGTAATTCACTCATATTTATCCCTAACAATCTCTAATTTTTTTGAACCTTTTCCCATCTCAATAATATTATATAGGGCTATTATTTTCCATGAATTGGGGTCCTAATTTAACCAAACAAAAAAATTGACCTTTCAGGCCAAATCTCCTAGGCAGCTGCCTAGGGCTCCGAAGCGATCTCGTAATTCACTCATATTTCTCCCTAACAAGCTCTATTTTTTTTGAACATTTTCCCATCTCAATAATATTATATAGTGCTATTTCTTACCATTTATTGGGGTCCTAATTCAACCAAACAAAAAAATTGACCTTTCAGTCCAAATCTCCTAGGCAGCTTCCTAGGGCTCCGAAGCGATTTCGTAATTCACTCATATTTCTCTCTAACAAACTCTAATTTTTTTGAAACTTTTCCCATCACAATAATATTATATAGGGCTATTATGGACTATGAATTGGGGTCCTAATTCAACCAAACAAAAAAATTGACCTTTCAGGCCAAATCTCCTAGGCAGCTGCCTTGGGCTCCGATGCGATCTCGTAATTCACTCATATTTCTCACTAACAAGCTCTAATTTTTCTGAACCTTTTACCAACTCAATAATATTATATAGGGCTATTATTGACCATGAATTGGTTTCCTAATTCAACCAAACTAAAAAATTGACCTTTCAGGGCAAATATCCTAGGCAGCTGCCTAGGGCTCCGAAGTGATCTCGTAATTCACTCATATTTTTCTCTAACAAGCTCTAATTTTTTTGAACCTTTCCCATCTCAAAAATATTATATAGGGCTATTATTTACCATGAATTGGGGTCCTAATTCAACCTAACAAAAAAATTGATCTTTCAGGCCTAATCTCCTAGGCAGCTGCCTAGGGCTCCGTAGGGATTTCGTAATTCACTCATATTTCTCTCTAACAAACTCAAATTTTTTTGAACCTTTTCCCATCACAATATTATTATATAGGGCTATTATTGACTATGAATTGGGGTCCTAATTCAACCAAACAAAAAAATTGACCTTTCAGGCCAAATCTCCTAAGTAGCTGCCTAGGGCTCCGAAGCTATCTCGTAATTCACTCATATTTCTCTCTAACAAGCTCTAATTTTTTTGAACCTTTTCCCATCTCAATAATATTATATAGGGCTATTATTTACCATGAATTGCGGTCCTAATTCAACCAAACTAAAAAATTGACCTTTCAGGCCAAATCTCCTAAACAGCTGCCTAGGGCTCCGAAGTGATCTCGTAATTCACTCATATTTCTCTCTAACAAGCTCTAATTTTTTTGAACCTTTTCCCATCTCAATAATATTATATAGGGCTATTATTTACCATGAATTGGGGTCCTAATTCAACCAATCAAAAAAATTGACCTTTCAGTCAAAATCTCCTAGGCAGCTGCCTAGGGCTCCGAAGCGATTTCGTAATTCACTCATATTTCTCTCTAACAAGCTCTAATTTTTTTGAACCTTTTGCCATCTCAATAATATTATATAGGGATATTATTTACCATGAATTGGGGTCCTAATTCAACCAAACTAAAAAATTGACCTTTCAGGCCAAATCTCCTAGGCAGCTGCCTAGGGCTCCGAAGTGATCTCGTAATTCTATCATATTTATCTCTAAAAAGCTCAAATTTTTTTGAACATTTTCCCATCTCAATAATATTATATAGGGCTCTTATTGACCATGAATTGGCGTCCTAATTCAACCAAGCAAAAAAATTGAACTTTCAGGCCAAATCTCCTAGGCAGCTACCTAAGGCTCCCATGCGATCTCGTAATTCACTCATATTTATCCCTAACAATCTCTAATTTTTTTGAAACTTTTCCCATCTCAATAATATTATATAGGGCTATTATTTGCCATGAATTTGGGTCCGAATTCAACCAATCAAAAAAATTGACCTTTCAGGCCAAACCTCCTAGGCTGATGCCTAGGGCTCCGAAGCAATTTCGTAATTCACTCATATTTTTCTCTAACAAGCTCAAATTTTTTTGAACCTTTTACCATCTCAATAATATTATATAGGGCTATTATTGTCCAAGAATTGGGGTCCTAATTTAACCAAACAAAAAAATTGACCTTTCAGGCCAAATCTCCTAGGCAGCTGCCTAGGGCTCCGAAGCGATCTGGTAATTCACTCATATTTCTCCCTAACAAGCTCTATTTTTTTTGAACATTTTCCCATCTCAATAATATTATATAGGGCTATTATTTACCATGAATTGGGGTCCTAATTCAACCAAACAAAAAAATTGACCTTTCAGGCCAAATCTCCTTGGCTGCTGCCTAGGGCTCCGAAGCGATTTCGTAATTCACTCATATTTCTCTCTAACAAGCTCTAATTTTTTTGAAACTTTTCCCATCTCAATAATATCATATAGGGCTATTATTGACCATGAATTGGGGTCCTAATTCAACCAAACAAAAAAATTAACCTTTCATGCCAAATCTCCTAGGCAGCTGCCTTGGGCTCCGAAGCGATCTCGTAATTCACTCATATTTCTCACTAACAAGCTCTAATTTTTCTGAACCTTTTACCAACTCAATAATATTATATAGGGCTATTATTGACCATGAATTGGTTTCCTAATTCAACCAAACAAAAAAATTGACCTTTCAGTCCAAATCTCCTAGGCAGCTGCCTAGGACTCCGTAGCGATTTCGTAATTCACTCATATTTCTCTCTAACAAGCTCTAATTTTTTTGAACCTTTTCCCATCTCAATAGTATTATATAGGGCTATTATTGACTATGAATTGGGGTCCTAAATCAACCAAACAAAAAAATTGACCTTTCAGGCCAAACCTCCTAGGCAGCTGCCTAGGGCTCTGAAGCAATTTCGTAATTCACTCATATTTCTCTCTAACAAGCTCTAATTTTTTTGAACGTTTTACCATCTCAAAAATATTATATAGGGCTATTATTTACCATGAATTGCGGTCCTAATTCAACCAACCTAAAAAATTGACCTTTCAGGCCAAATCTCCTAAACTGCTGCCTAGGGCTCCGAAGTGATCTCGTAATTCACTCATATTTCTCTCTACCAAGCTCTAATTTTTTTGAACCTTTTCCCATCTCAATAATATTATATAGGGCTATTATTTACCATGAATTGGGGCCTAATTCAACCAATCAAAAAAATTGACCTTTCAGTCAAAATCTCCTAGGCAGCTGCCTAGGGCTCTGAAGCGATTTCGTAATTCACTCATATTTCTCTCTAACAAGCTCTAATTTTTTTGAAACTTTTCCCATCACAATAATATTATATAGGGCTATTATAGACTATGAATTGGGGTCCTAATTCAACCAAACAAAAAAATTGACCTTTCAGGCCAAATCTCCTAGGCAGCTGCCTAGGGCTCCGAAGCGATTTCGTAATTCCATCATATTTCTCTCTAACAAGCTCTAATTTTTTTGAACCTTTTCCCATCTCAATAATATTATATAGGGCTATTATTTACCATGAATTGCGGTCCTAATTCAACCAAACTAAAAAATTGACCTTTCAGGCCAAATCTCCTAAACAGCTGCCTAGGGCTCCGAAGTGATCTCGTAATTCACTCATACTTCTCTCTAACAAGCTCTAATTTTTTTGAACCTTTTCCCATCTCAATAATATTATATAGGGCTATTATTTACCATGAATTGGGGTCCTAATTCAACCAATAAAAAAAATTGACCTTTCAGTCAAAATCTCCTAGGCAGCTGCCTAGGGCTCCGAAGCGATTTCGTAATTCACTCATATTTCTCTCTAACAAGCTCTAATTTTTTTGAACCTTTTGCCATCTCAATAATATTATATAGGGATATTATTTACCATGAATTGGGGTCCTAATTCAACCAAACTAAAAAATTGACCTTTCAGGCCAAACCTCCTAGGCAGCTGCCTAGGGCTCCGAAGCAATTTCGTAATTCACTCATATTTCTCTCTAACAAGCTCTAATTTTTTTGAAACTTTTCCCATCACAATAATATTATATAGGGCTATTATAGACTATGAATTGGGGTCCTAATTCAACCAAACAAAAAAATTGACCTTTCAGGCCAAATCTCCTAGGCAGCTGCCTAGGGCTCCGAAGCGATTTCGTAATTCCATCATATTTCTCTCTAACAAGCTCTAATTTTTTTGAAACTTTTCCCATCTCAATAATATTATATAGGGCTATTATTGACCATGAATTGGGGTAATAATTCAACCAAACAAAAAATTGACCTTTCAGGCCAAACCTCCTAGGCAGCTGCCTAGGGCTCCGAAGCAATTTCGTAATTCACTCATATTTTTCTCTAACAAGCTCTAATTTTTTTGAACCTTTTCCCATCTCAAAAATATTATATAGGGCTATTATTTACCATGAATTGGGGTCCTAATTCAACCTAACAAAAAAATTGACCTTTCAGGCCTAATCTCCTAGGCAGCTGCCTAGGGCTCCGTTGGGATTTCGTAATTCACTCATATTTCTCTCTAACAAGCTCAAATTTTTTTGAAACTTTTCCCATCACAATAATATTATATTGGGCTATTATTGACTATGAATTGGGGTCTTAATTCAACCAAACAAAAAAATTGACCTTTCAGGCCAAATCTCCTAAGCAGCAGCCTAGGGCTCCGAAGCTATCTCGTAATTCACTCATATTTCTCTCTAACAAGCTCTAATTTTTTTGAACCTTTTTCCATCTCAATAATATTATATAGGGCTATTATTTACCATGAATTGGGGTCCTAATTCAACCAAACTAAAAAATTGACCTTTCAGGCCAAATCTCCTAGGCAGCTGCCTAGGGCTCCGAAGCAATTTCGTAATTCACTCATATTTCTCTCTAACAAGCTCTAATTTTTTTGAACCTTTTCCCATCTCAATAATATTATATAGGGCTATTATTTACCATGAATTGCGGTCCTAATTCAACCAAACTAAAAAATTGACCTTTCAGGCCAAATCTCCTAAACCGCTGCCTAGGGCTCCGAAGTGATCTCGTAATTCCCTCATATTTCTCTCTAACAAGCTCTAATTTTTTTGAACCTTTTCCCATCTCAATAATATTATATAGGGCTATTATTTACCATGAATTGGGGTCCTAATTCAACCAATCAAAAAAATTGACCTTTCAGTCAAAATCTCCTAGGCAGCTGCCTAGGGCTCCGAAGCGATTTCGTAATTCACTCATATTTCTCTCTAACAAGCTCTAATTTTTTTGAAACTTTTCCCATCACAATAATATTATATAGGGCTATTATAGACTATGAATTGGGGTCCTAATTCAACCAAACTAAAAAATTGACCTTTCAGGCCAAATCTCCTAGGCAGCTGCCTAGGGCTCCGAAGCGATTTCGTAATTCCATCATATTTCTCTCTAACAAGCTCTAATTTTTTTGAAACTTTTCCCATCTCAATAATATTATATAGGGCTATTATTGACCATGAATTGGTTTCCTAATTCAACCAAACAAAAAAATTGACCTTTCAGTCCAAATCTCCTAGGCAGCTGCCTAGGACTCCGTAGCGATTTCGTAATTCACTCATATTTCTCTCTAACAAGCTCTAATTTTTTTGAACCTTTTCCCATCTCAATAATATTATATAGGGCTATTATTGACTATGAATTGGGGTCCTAAATCAACCAAACAAAAAAATTGACCTTTCAGGCCAAACCTCCTAGGCAGCTGCCTAGGGCTCTGAAGCAATTTAGTAATTCACTCATATTTCTCTCTAACAAGCTCTAATTTTTTTGAACGTTTTACCATCTCAAAAATATTATATAGGGCTATTATTTACCATGAATTGCGGTCCTAATTCAACCAACCTAAAAAATTGACCTTTCAGGCCAAATCTCCTAAACTGCTGCCTAGGGCTCCGAAGTGATCTCGTAATTCACTCATATTTCTCTCTACCAAGCTCTAATTTTTTTGAACCTTTTCCCATCTCAATAATATTATATAGGGCTATTATTTACCATGAATTGGGGCCTAATTCAACCAATCAAAAAAATTGACCTTTCAGTCAAAATCTCCTAGGCAGCTGCCTAGGGCTCTGAAGCGATTTCGTAATTCACTCATATTTCTCTCTAACAAGCTCTAATTTTTTTGAAACTTTTCCCATCACAATAATATTATATAGGGCTATTATAGACTATGAATTGGGGTCCTAATTCAACCAAACAAAAAAATTGACCTTTCAGGCCAAATCTCCTAGGCAGCTGCCTAGGGCTCCGAAGCGATTTCGTAATTCCATCATATTTCTCTCTAACAAGCTCTAATTTTTTTGAACCTTTACCCATCTCAATAATATTATATAGGGCTATTATTGACTATGAATTGGGGTCCTAAATCAACCAAACAAAAAAATTGACCTTTCAGGCCAAACCTCCTAGGCAGCTGCCTAGGGCTCCGAAGCAATTTCGTAATTCACTCATATTTCTCTCTAACAAGCTCTAATTTTTTTGAACCTTTTCCCATCTCAATAATATTATATAGGGCTATTATTTACCATGAATTGCGGTCCTAATTCAACCAAACTAAAAAATTGACCTTTCAGGCCAAATCTCCTAAACAGCTGCCTAGGGCTCCGAAGTGATCTCGTAATTCACTCATACTTCTCTCTAACAAGCTCTAATTTTTTTGAACCTTTTCCCATCTCAATAATATTATATAGGGCTATTATTTACCATGAATTGGGGTCCTAATTCAACCAATAAAAAAAATTGACCTTTCAGTCAAAATCTCCTAGGCAGCTGCCTAGGGCTCCGAAGCGATTTCGTAATTCACTCATATTTCTCTCTAACAAGCTCTAATTTTTTTGAACCTTTTGCCATCTCAATAATATTATATAGGGATATTATTTACCATGAATTGGGGTCCTAATTCAACCAAACTAAAAAATTGACCTTTCAGGCCAAACCTCCTAGGCAGCTGCCTAGGGCTCCGAAGCAATTTCGTAATTCACTCATATTTCTCTCTAACAAGCTCTAATTTTTTTGAAACTTTTCCCATCACAATAATATTATATAGGGCTATTATAGACTATGAATTGGGGTCCTAATTCAACCAAACAAAAAAATTGACCTTTCAGGCCAAATCTCCTAGGCAGCTGCCTAGGGCTCCGAAGCGATTTCGTAATTCCATCATATTTCTCTCTAACAAGCTCTAATTTTTTTGAAACTTTTCCCATCTCAATAATATTATATAGGGCTATTATTGACCATGAATTGGGGTAATAATTCAACCAAACAAAAAATTGACCTTTCAGGCCAAACCTCCTAGGCAGCTGCCTAGGGCTCCGAAGCAATTTCGTAATTCACTCATATTTTTCTCTAACAAGCTCTAATTTTTTTGAACCTTTTCCCATCTCAATAATATTATATAGGGCTATTATTGACCATGAATTGGTTTCCTAATTCAACCAAACAAAAAAATTGACCTTTCAGTCCAAATCTCCTAGGCAGCTGCCTAGGACTCCGTAGCGATTTCGTAATTCACTCATATTTCTCTCTAACAAGCTCTAATTTTTTTGAACCTTTTCCCATCTCAATAATATTATATAGGGCTATTATTGACTATGAATTGGGGTCCTAAATCAACCAAACAAAAAAATTGACCTTTCAGGCCAAACCTCCTAGGCAGCTGCCTAGGGCTCTGAAGCAATTTAGTAATTCACTCATATTTCTCTCTAACAAGCTCTAATTTTTTTGAACGTTTTACCATCTCAAAAATATTATATAGGGCTATTATTTACCATGAATTGCGGTCCTAATTCAACCAACCTAAAAAATTGACCTTTCAGGCCAAATCTCCTAAACTGCTGCCTAGGGCTCCGAAGTGATCTCGTAATTCACTCATATTTCTCTCTACCAAGCTCTAATTTTTTTGAACCTTTTCCCATCTCAATAATATTATATAGGGCTATTATTTACCATGAATTGGGGCCTAATTCAACCAATCAAAAAAATTGACCTTTCAGTCAAAATCTCCTAGGCAGCTGCCTAGGGCTCTGAAGCGATTTCGTAATTCACTCATATTTCTCTCTAACAAGCTCTAATTTTTTTGAAACTTTTCCCATCACAATAATATTATATAGGGCTATTATAGACTATGAATTGGGGTCCTAATTCAACCAAACAAAAAAATTGACCTTTCAGGCCAAATCTCCTAGGCAGCTGCCTAGGGCTCCGAAGCGATTTCGTAATTCCATCATATTTCTCTCTAACAAGCTCTAATTTTTTTGAACCTTTACCCATCTCAATAATATTATATAGGGCTATTATTGACTATGAATTGGGGTCCTAAATCAACCAAACAAAAAAATTGACCTTTCAGGCCAAACCTCCTAGGCAGCTGCCTAGGGCTCCGAAGCAATTTCGTAATTCACTCATATTTCTCTCTAACAAGCTCTAATTTTTTTGAACCTTTTCCCATCTCAATAATATTATATAGGGCTATTATTTACCATGAATTGCGGTCCTAATTCAACCAAACTAAAAAATTGACCTTTCAGGCCAAATCTCCTAAACAGCTGCCTAGGGCTCCGAAGTGATCTCGTAATTCACTCATACTTCTCTCTAACAAGCTCTAATTTTTTTGAACCTTTTCCCATCTCAATAATATTATATAGGGCTATTATTTACCATGAATTGGGGTCCTAATTCAACCAATAAAAAAAATTGACCTTTCAGTCAAAATCTCCTAGGCAGCTGCCTAGGGCTCCGAAGCGATTTCGTAATTCACTCATATTTCTCTCTAACAAGCTCTAATTTTTTTGAACCTTTTGCCATCTCAATAATATTATATAGGGATATTATTTACCATGAATTGGGGTCCTAATTCAACCAAACTAAAAAATTGACCTTTCAGGCCAAACCTCCTAGGCAGCTGCCTAGGGCTCCGAAGCAATTTCGTAATTCACTCATATTTCTCTCTAACAAGCTCTAATTTTTTTGAAACTTTTCCCATCACAATAATATTATATAGGGCTATTATAGACTATGAATTGGGGTCCTAATTCAACCAAACAAAAAAATTGACCTTTCAGGCCAAATCTCCTAGGCAGCTGCCTAGGGCTCCGAAGCGATTTCGTAATTCCATCATATTTCTCTCTAACAAGCTCTAATTTTTTTGAAACTTTTCCCATCTCAATAATATTATATAGGGCTATTATTGACCATGAATTGGGGTAATAATTCAACCAAACAAAAAATTGACCTTTCAGGCCAAACCTCCTAGGCAGCTGCCTAGGGCTCCGAAGCAATTTCGTAATTCACTCATATTTTTCTCTAACAAGCTCTAATTTTTTTGAACCTTTTCCCATCTCAAAAATATTATATAGGGCTATTATTTACCATGAATTGGGGTCCTAATTCAACCTAACAAAAAAATTGACCTTTCAGGCCTAATCTCCTAGGTAGCTGCCTAGGGCTCCGTAGGGATTTCGTAATTCACTCATATTTCTCTCTAACAAGCTCAAATTTTTTTGAAACTTTTCCCATCACAATAATATTATATTGGGCTATTATTGACTATGAATTGGGGTCTTAATTCAACCAAACAAAAAAATTGACCTTTCAGGCCAAATCTCCTAAGCAGCAGCCTAGGGCTCCGAAGCTATCTCGTAATTCACTCATATTTCTCTCTAACAAGCTCTAATTTTTTTGAACCTTTTTCCATCTCAATAATATTATATAGGGCTATTATTTACCATGAATTGGGGTCCTAATTCAACCAAACTAAAAAATTGACCTTTCAGGCCAAATCTCCTAGGCAGCTGCCTAGGGCTCCGAAGCAATTTCGTAATTCACTCATATTTCTCTCTAACAAGCTCTAATTTTTTTGAACCTTTTCCCATCTCAATAATATTATATAGGGCTATTATTTACCATGAATTGCGGTCCTAATTCAACCAAACTAAAAAATTGACCTTTCAGGCCAAATCTCCTAAACCGCTGCCTAGGGCTCCGAAGTGATCTCGTAATTCCCTCATATTTCTCTCTAACAAGCTCTAATTTTTTTGAAACTTTTCCCATCACAATAATATTATATAGGGCTATTATAGACTATGAATTGGGGTCCTAATTCAACCAAACAAAAAAATTGACCTTTCAGGCCAAATCTCCTAGGCAGCTGCCTAGGGCTCCGAAGCGATTTCGTAATTCCATCATATTTCTCTCTAACAAGCTCTAATTTTTTTGAACCATTACCCATCTCAATAATATTATATAGGGCTATTATTGACTATGAATTGGGGTCCTAAATCAACCAAACAAAAAAATTGACCTTTCAGGCCAAACCTCCTAGGCAGCTGCCTAGGGCTCCGAAGCAATTTCGTAATTCACTCATATTTCTCTCTAACAAGCTCTAATTTTTTTGAACCTTTTCCCATCTCAATAATATTATATAGGGCTATTATTTACCATGAATTGCGGTCCTAATTCAACCAAACTAAAAAATTGACCTTTCAGGCCAAATCTCCTAAACAGCTGCCTAGGGCTCCGAAGTGATCTCGTAATTCACTCATACTTCTCTCTAACAAGCTCTAATTTTTTTGAACCTTTTCCCATCTCAATAATATTATATAGGGCTATAATTTACCATGAATTGGGGTCCTAATTCAACCAATAAAAAAAATTGACCTTTCAGTCAAAATCTCCTAGGCAGCTGCCTAGGGCTCCGAAGCGATTTCGTAATTCACTCATATTTCTCTCTAACAAGCTCTAATTTTTTTGAACCTTTTGCCATCTCAATAATATTATATAGGGATATTATTTACCATGAATTGGGGTCCTAATTCAACCAAACTAAAAAATTGACCTTTCAGGCCAAACCTCCTAGGCAGCTGCCTAGGGCTCCGAAGCAATTTCGTAATTCACTCATATTTCTCTCTAACAAGCTCTAATTTTTTTGAAACTTTTCCCATCACAATAATATTATATAGGGCTATTATAGACTATGAATTGGGGTCCTAATTCAACCAAACAAAAAAATTGACCTTTCAGGCCAAATCTCCTAGGCAGCTGCCTAGGGCTCCGAAGCGATTTCGTAATTCCATCATATTTCTCTCTAACAAGCTCTAATTTTTTTGAAACTTTTCCCATCTCAATAATATTATATAGGGCTATTATTGACCATGAATTGGGGTAATAATTCAACCAAACAAAAAATTGACCTTTCAGGCCAAACCTCCTAGGCAGCTGCCTAGGGCTCCGAAGCAATTTCGTAATTCACTCATATTTTTCTCTAACAAGCTCTAATTTTTTTGAACCTTTTCCCATCTCAAAAATATTATATAGGGCTATTATTTACCATGAATTGGGGTCCTAATTCAACCTAACAAAAAAATTGACCTTTCAGGCCTAATCTCCTAGGTAGCTGCCTAGGGCTCCGTAGGGATTTCGTAATTCACTCATATTTCTCTCTAACAAGCTCAAATTTTTTTGAAACTTTTCCCATCACAATAATATTATATTGGGCTATTATTGACTATGAATTGGGGTCTTAATTCAACCAAACAAAAAAATTGACCTTTCAGGCCAAATCTCCTAAGCAGCAGCCTAGGGCTCCGAAGCTATCTCGTAATTCACTCATATTTCTCTCTAACAAGCTCTAATTTTTTTGAACCTTTTTCCTTCTCAATAATATTATATAGGGCTATTATTTACCATGAATTGGGGTCCTAATTCAACCAAACTAAAAAATTGACCTTTCAGGCCAAATCTCCTAGGCAGCTGCCTAGGGCTCCGAAGCAATTTCGTAATTCACTCATATTTCTCTCTAACAAGCTCTAATTTTTTTGAACCTTTTCCCATCTCAATAATATTATATAGGGCTATTATTTACCATGAATTGCGGTCCTAATTCAACCAAACTAAAAAATTGACCTTTCAGGCCAAATCTCCTAAACCGCTGCCTAGGGCTCCGAAGTGATCTCGTAATTCCCTCATATTTCTCTCTAACAAGCTCTAATTTTTTTGAACCTTTTCCCATCTCAATAATATTATATAGGGCTATTATTTACCATGAATTGGGGTCCTAATTCAACCAATCAAAAAAATTGACCTTTCAGTCAAAATCTCCTAGGCAGCTGCCTAGGGCTCCGAAGCGATTTCGTAATTCACTCATATTTCTCTCTAACAAGCTCTAATTTTTTTGAAACTTTTCCCATCACAATAATATTATATAGGGCTATTATAGACTATGAATTGGGGTCCTAATTCAACCAAACTAAAAAATTGACCTTTCAGGCCAAATCTCCTAGGCAGCTGCCTAGGGCTCCGAAGCGATTTCGTAATTCACTCATATTTCTCTCTAACAAGCTCTAATTTTTTTGAAACTTTTCCCATCACAATAATATTATATAGGGCTATTATAGACTATGAATTGGGGTCCTAATTCAACCAAACTAAAAAATTGACCTTTCAGGCCAAATCTCCTAGGCAGCTGCCTAGGGCTCCGAAGCGATTTCGTAATTCCATCATATTTCTCTCTAACAAGCTCTAATTTTTTTGAAACTTTTCCCATCTCAATAATATTATATAGGGCTATTATTGACCATGAATTGGGCTCCTAATTCAACCAAACAAAAAATTGACCTTTCGGGCCAAACCTCCTAGGCAGCTGCCCAGGGCTCCGAAGCAATTTCGTAATTCACAAATATTTTTCTCTAACAAGCTCTAATTTTTTTGAACCTTTTCCCATCTCAAAAATATTATATAGGGCTATTATTTACCATGAATTGGGGTCCTAATTCAACCTAACAAAAAAATTGACCTTTCAGGCCTAATCTCCTAGGCAGCTGCCTAGGGCTCCGTAGCGATTTCGTAATTCACTCATATTTCTCTCTAACAAGCTCAAATTTTTTTGAAACTTTTCCCATCACAATAATATTATATAGGGCTATTATTGACTATGAATTGGGGTCCTAATTCAACCAAACAAAAAAATTGACCTTTAAGGCCAAATCTCCTAAGCAGCTGCCTTGGGCTCTGAATCTATCTCGTAATTCACTCATATTTCTCTCTAACAAGCTCTAATTTTTTTGAACCTTTTGCCATCTCAATAATATTATATAGGGCTATTATTTACCATGAATAGGGGTCCTAATTCAACCAAACTAAAAAATTGACCTTTTAGGCCAAATCTCCTAGGCAGCTGCCTAGGGCTCCGAAGTGATCTCGTAATTCACTCATAGTTCTCTCTAACAAGCTTTAATTTTTTTGAACCTTTTCCCATCTCAATAAAATTATATAGGGCTATTATTTTCCATGAATTGGGGTCCTAATTTAACCAAACAATAAAATTGACATTTCAGGCCAAATCTCCTAGGCATCTGCCTAGGGCCCGGAAGCGATCTCGTAATTCACTCATATTTCTCCATAACAAGCTCTAATTTTTTTGAAACTTTTCCCATCACAATAATATTATATAGGGCTATTATAGACTATGAATTGGGGTCCTAATTCAACCAAACAAAGAAATTGACCTATCAGGCCAAATCTCCTAGGCCGCTGCCTAGGGCTCCGAAGCGATTTCGTAATTCAATCATATTTCTCTCTTACAAGCTCTAATTTTTTTGAAACTTTTCCCATCTCAATAAAATTATATAGGGCTATTATTGAAAGTGAATTGGGGTCCTAATTCAACCATACAAAAAATTGACCTTTCGGGCCAAACCTCCTAGGCAGCTGCCTAGGGCTCCGAAGCAATTTCGTAATTCACTCATATTTTTCTCTAACAAGCTCTAATTTTTTTGAACCTTTTCCCATCTCAATAATATTATATAGGGCTATTATTTACCATGAATTGGGGTCCTAATTCAACCAAACAAAAAAATTGACCATTCATGCCAAATCTCCTAGGCAGCTGCCTTGGGCTCCGAAGCGATCTCGTAATTCACTCATATTTCTCACTAACAAGCTCTAATTTTTCTGGACCTTTTACCATCTCAATAATATCATATAGGGCTATTATTGACCATGAATTGGTTTCCTAACTCAACCAAACAAAAAAATTGACCTTTCAGTCCAAATCTCCTAGGCAGCTGCCTAGGGCTCCGAAGCGATTTCGTAATTCACTCATATTTCTCTGTAACAAGCTCTAATTTTTTTGAACCTTTTCCCATCTCAATAATATTATATAGGGATATTATTGACTATGAATTGGGGTCCTAAATCAACCAAACAAAAAAATTGACCTTTCATGCCAAACCTCCTAGGCAGTTGCCTAGCGCTCCGAAGCAATTTCGTAATTCGCTCATATTTTTCTCTAACAAGCTCTAATTTTTTTGAACCTTTTGCCATCTCAATAATATTATATAGGGCTATTATTTACCATGAATTGGGGTCCTAATTCAACCAAACTAGAAAATTGACCTTTCAGGCCAAATCTCCTAGGCAGCTGCCTAAGTCTCCGAAGTGATCTCGTAATTCACTCATATTTCTCTCTAACAAACTCTAATTTTTTTTAACCTTTTCCCATCTCAATAATATTATATAGGGCTATTATTGTCCATGAATTGGGGTCCTAATTTAACCAAACAAAAAAATTGACCTTTCAGACCAAATCTCCTAGGCTGCTGCCTAGGGCTCAGAAGCGATCTCGTAATTCACTCATATTTCTCCCTAACAAGCTCTATTTTTTTTGAACATTTTCCCATCTCAATAATATTATATAGGGCTATTTTTTACCATGAATTGGGGTCCTAATTCAACCAAAAAAAAAAATTGACCGTTCAGTCAAAATCTCCTAGGCAGCTGCCTAGGGCTCCGAAGCGATTTCGTAATTCACTCATATTTCTCTCTAAGAAGCTCTAATTTTTTTTGAAAATTTTCCCATCACAATAATATTATATAGGGCTATTATTGACTATGAATTGGGGTCCTAATTCAACCAAACAAAAAAATTGACCTTTCTGGCCAAATCTCCTAGGCAGCTGCATAGGGCTCCGAAGCGATTTCGTAATTCAATCATATTTCTCTCTAACAAGCTCTAATTTTTTTGAAACTTTTCCCATCTCAATAATATTATATAGGGCTATTATGGACTATGAATTGGGGTCCTAATTCAACCATACAAAAAAATTGACCTTTCAGGCCAAATCTCCTAGGCAGCTGCCTAGGGCTCCGAAGCGATTTCGTAATTCAACCATATTTCTCTCTAACAAGCTCTAATTTTTTTGAAACTTTTCCCATCTCAATAATATTATATAGGGCTATTATTGACCATGAATTGGGGTCCGAATTCAACCAATCAAAAAAATTGACCTTTCAGGCCAAACCTCCTAGGCAGCTGCCTAGGGCTCCGAAGCGATTTCGTAATTCACTCATATTTCTCTCTAACAAGCTCTAATTTTTTTTAAACTTTTCCCATCTCAATAATATTATATAGGGCTATTATTGACCATGAATTGGGGTCCTAATTCAACCAAACAAAAAAATTGACCTTTCATGCCAAATCTCCTAGGCAGCTGCCTTGGGCTCCGAAGCGATCTCGTAATTCCCTCATATTTCTCACTAACAAGCTCTAATCTTTCTGAACCTTTTACCAACTCAATAATATTATATAGGGCTATTATTGACCATGAATTGGTTTCCTAATTCAACCAAACAAAAAAATTGACCTTTCAGTCCAAATCTCCTAGGCAGCTGCCTAGGACTCCGAAGCGATTTCGTAATTCACTCATATTTCTCTCTAACAAGCTCTAATTTTTTTGAACCTTTTCCCATCTCAATAATATTATATAGGGCTATTATTGACTATGAATTGGGGTCCTAAATCAACCAAACAAAAAAATTGACCTTTCAGGCCAAACCTCCTAGGCAGCTGCCTAGGGCTCCGAAGCAGTTTCGTAATTCACTCATATTTTTCTCTAACAAGCTCTAATTTTTTTGAACCTTTTCCCATCTCAATAATATTATATAGGGCTATTATTTACCATGAATTGCGGTCCTAATTCAACCAAACTAAAAAATTGACCTTTCAGGCCAAATCTCCTAAACAGCTGCCTAGGGCTCCGAAGTGATCTGGTAATTCACTCATATTTCTCTCTAACAAGCTCTAATTTTTTTGAACCTTTTCCCATCTCTATAATATTATATAGGGCTATTATTTACCATGAATTGGGGTCCTAATTCAACCAATCAAAAAAATTGACCTTTCAGTCAAAATCTCCTAGGCAGCTGCCTAGGGCTCCGAAGCGATTTCGTAATTCACTCATATTTCTCTCTAACAAGCTCTAATTTTTTTGAAACTTTTCCCATCACAATAATATTATATAGGGCTATTATAGACTATGAATTGGGGTCCTAATTCAACCAAACAAAAAAATTGACCTTTCAGGCCAAATCTCCTCGGCAGCAGCCTAGGGCTCCGAAGCAGTTTCGTAATTCCATCATATTTCTCTCTAACAAGGTCTAATTTTTTTGAAACTTTTCCCATCTCAATAATATTATATAGGGCTATTATTGACCATTAATTGGGGTCCTAATTCAACCAAACAAAAAATTGACCTTTCAGGCCAAACCTCCTAGGCAACTGCCTAGGGCTCCGAAGCAATTTCGTAATTCACTCATATTTTCCTCTAACAAGCTCTAATTTTTTTGAACCTTTTCCCATCTCAATAATATTATATAGGGCTATTATTTACCATGAATTGGGGTCCTAATTCAACCTAACAAAAAAATTGACCTTTCAGGCCTAATCTCCTAGGCAGCTGCCTAGGGCTCCGTTGCGATTTCGTAATTCACTCATATTTCTCTCTAACAAGCTCAAATTTTTTTGAAACTTTTCCCATCACAATAATATTATATAGGGCTATTTTTGACTATGAATTGGGGTCCTAATTCAACCAAACCTAAAAATTGACCTTTCAGGCCAAATCTCCTAAGCAGCTGCCTAGGGCTCCGAAGCTATCTCGTAATTCACTCATATTTCTCTCTAACAAGCTCTAATTTTTTTGAACCTTTTGCCATCTCAATAATATTATATAGGGCTATTATTTACCATGAATTGGGGTCCTAATTCAACCAAACTAAAAAATTGACCTTCCAGGCCAAAACTCCTAGGCAGCTGCCTAGGGCTCCGAAGTGATCTCGTAATTCACTCATAGTTCTCTCTAACAAGCTCTAATTTTTTTGAACCTTTTCCCATCTCAATAATATTATATAGGGCTATTATTTTCCATGAATTGGGGTCCTAATTTAACCAAACAATAAAATTGACCTTTCAGGCCAAATCTCCTACGCAGCTGCCTAGGGCTCCGAAGCGATTTCGTAATTCACTCATATTTCTCTCTAACAAGCTCTAATTTTTTTGAACCTTTTCCCATCTCAATAATATTATATAGGGCTATTATTTACCATGGATTGCGGTCCTAATTCAACCAAAATAAAAAATTGACCTTTCAGGCCAAATCTCCTAAACAGCTGCCTAGGGCTCCGAAGTGATCTCGTAATTCACTCATATTTCTCTCTAACAAGCTCTAATTTTTTTGAACCTTTTCCCATCTCAATAATATTATATAGGGCTATTATTTTCCATGAATTGGGGTCCTAATTTAACCAAACAATAAAATTGACCTTTCAGGCCAAATCTCCTACGCATCTGCCTAGGGCTCGGAAGCGATCTCGTAATTCAATCATACTTCTCCATAACAAGCTCTAATTTTTTTGAAACTTTTCCCATCACAATAATATTATATAGGGCTATTATAGACTATTAATTGGGGTCCTAATTCAACCAAACAAAAAAATTGACCATTCAGGGCAAATCACCTAGGCCGCTGCCTAGTGCTCCGAAGCGATTTCGTAATTCAATCATATTTCTCTCTAACAAGCTCTAATTTTTTTGAACCTTTTACCATCTCAATAATAATATATAGGTCTATCATTTACCATGAATTGGGGTCCTAATTCAACCAAACTAAAAAATTGACCTTTCAGGCCAAATCTCCTAGGCAGCTGCCTAGGGCTCCGAAGTGATCTCGTAATTCACTCATAGTTCTCTCTAACAAGCTCTAATTTTTTTGAACCTTTTCCCATCTCAATAATATTATATAGGGCTATTATTTTCCATGAATTGGGGTCCTAATTTAACCAAACAATAAAATTGACCTTTCAGGCCAAATCTCCTACGCAGCTGCCTAGGGCTCCGAAGCGATTTCGTAATTCACTCATATTTCTCTCTAACAAGCTCTAATTTTTTTGAACCTTTTCCCATCTCAATAATATTATATAGGGCTATTATTTACCATGAATTGCGGTCCTAATTCAACCAAAATAAAAAATTGACCTTTCAGGCCAAATCTCCTAAACAGCTGCCTAGGGCTCCGAAGTGATCTCGTAATTCACTCATATTTCTCTCTAACAAGCTCTAATTTTTTTGAACCTTTTCCCATCTCAATAATATTATATAGGGCTATTATTTTCCATGAATTGGGGTCCTAATTTAACCAAACAATAAAATTGACCTTTCAGGCCAAATCTCCTACGCATCTGCCTAGGGCTCGGAAGCGATCTCGTAATTCAATCATACTTCTCCATAACAAGCTCTAATTTTTTTGAAACTTTTCCCATCACAATAATATTATATAGGGCTATTATAGACTATTAATTGGGGTCCTAATTCAACCAAACAAAAAAATTGACCTTTCAGGCCAAATCACCTAGGCCGCTGCCTAGTGCTCCGAAGCGATTTCGTAATTCAATCATATTTCTCTCTAACAAGCTCTAATTTTTTTGAACCTTTTACCATCTCAATAATAATATATAGGTCTATTATTTACCATGAATTGGGGTCCTAATTCAACCAAACTAAAAAATTGACCTTTTAGGCCAAATCTCCTAGGCAGCTGCCTAGGGCTCCGAAGTGATCTCGTAATTCACTCACATTTCTCTCTAATAAGCTCTAATTTTTTTGAAACTTTTCCCATCTCAATAAAATTATATAGGGCTATTATTGAACATGAATTGGGGTCCTAATTCAACCATACAAAAAATTGACCTTTCGGGCCAAACCTCCTAGGCAGCTGCCTAGGGCTCCAAAGCAATTTCGTAATTCACTCATATTTTTCTCTAACTAGCTCTAATTTTTTTGAACCTTTTCCCATCTCAATAATATTATATAGGGCTATTATTTACCATGAATTGGGGTCCTAATTCAACCAAAAAAAAAAATTGACCTTTTGAGGCCTAATCTCCTAGGCAGCTGCCTAGGGCTCCATAGCGATTTCGTAATTCACTCATATTTCTCTCTAACAAGCTCTAAGATTTTTGAAACTTTTCCCATACCAATAATATAATATAGGGCTATTATTGACTATGAATTGGGGTCCTAATTCAACCAAACAAAAAAATTGCCCTTTCAGGCCAAATCTCCGTGGCTGCAGCCTTGGGCTCCGAAGCGATTTCGTAATTCACTCAAATTTCTCTCTAAAAAGCTCTAATTTTTTTGAAACTTTTCCCATCTCAATAATATTATATAGGGCTATTATTGACCATGAATTGGGGTCCTAATTCAACCAAACAAAAAAATTGACCTTTCATGCCAAATCTCCTAGGCAGCTGCCTTGGGCTCCGAAGCGATCTCGTAATTCACTCATATTTCTCACTAACAAGCTCTAATTTTTCTGAACCTTTTACCATCTCAATAATATCATATAGGGCTATTATTGACCATGAATTGGTTTCCTAATTCAACCAAACAAAAAAATTGACCTTTCAGTCCAAATCTCCTAGGCAGCTGCCTAGGGCTCCGAAGTGATTTCGTAATTCACTCATATTTCTCTGTAACAAGCTCTAATTTTTTTGAACCTTTACCCATCTCAATAATATTATATAGGGATATTATTGACTATGAATTGGGGTCCTAAATCAACCAAACAAAAAAATTGACCTTTCAGGCCAAACCTCCTAGGCAGCTGCCTAGGGCTCCGAAGCAATTTCGTAATTCGCTCATATTTTTCTCTAACAAGCTCTAATTTTTTTGAACCTTTTGCCATCTCAATAATATTATATAGGGATATTATTTACCATGAATTGGGGTCCTAATTCAACCAAACTAAAAAATTGACCTTTCAGGCCAAATCTCCTAGGCAGCTACCTTGGGCTCCGAAGTGATCTCGTAATTCTCTCATATTTATCTCTAAAAAGCTCTAATTTTTTTGAACCTTTTCCCATCTCAATAATATTATATAGGGCTCTTATTGACCATGAATTGGGGTCCTAATTCAACCAAGCAAAAAAATTGAACTTTCAGGCCAAATCTCCTAGGCAGCAACCTAACCCTCCCATGCGATCTCGTAAATCACTCATATTTCTCCCTAACAATCTCTAATTTTTTTGAACCTTTTCCCATCTCAATAATATTATATAGGGCTATTATTGTCCATGAATTGGGGTCCTAATTTAACCAAACAAAAAAATTGACCTTTCAGGCCAAATCTCTTAGGCAGCTGCCTAGGGCTCTGAAGCGAACTCGTAATTCACTCATATTTCTCCCTAACAAGCTCTATTTTTTTTGAACCTTTTCCCATCTCAATAATATTATATAGGGCTATTATTTACCATGAATTGCGGTCCTAATTCAACCAAAATAAAAAATTGACCTTTCAGGCAAAATCTCCTAAACAGCTGCCTAGGGCTCCGAAGTGATCTCGTAATTCACTCATATTTCTCTCTAACAAGCTCTAATTTTTTTGAACCTTTTCCCATCTCAATAATATTATATAGGGCTATTATTTTCCATGAATTGGGGTCCTAATTTAACCAAACAATAAAATTGACCTTTCAGGCCAAATCTCCTACGCATCTGCCTAGGGCTCGGAAGCGATCTCGTAATTCAATCATACTTCTCCATAACAAGCTCTAATTTTTTTGAAACTTTTCCCATCACAATAATATTATATAGGGCTATTATAGACTATTAATTGGGGTCCTAATTCAACCAAACAAAAAAATTGACCTTTCAGGCCAAATCACCTAGGCCGCTGCCTAGTGCTCCGAAGCGATTTCGTAATTCAATCATATTTCTCTCTAACAAGCTCTAATTTTTTTGAACCTTTTACCATCTCAATAATAATATATAGGTCTATTATTTACCATGAATTGGGGTCCTAATTCAACCAAACTAAAAAATTGACCTTTCAGGCCAAATCTCCTAGGCAGCTGCCTAGGGCTCCGAAGTGACCTCGTAATTCACTCACATTTCTCTCTAATAAGCTCTAATTTTTTTGAAACTTTTCCCATCTCAATAAAATTATATAGGGCTATTATTGAACATGAATTGGGGTCCTAATTCAACCATACAAAAAATTGACCTTTCGGGCCAAACCTCCTAGGCAGCTGCCTAGGGCTCCAAAGCAATTTCGTAATTCACTCATATTTTTCTCTAACAAGCTCTAATTTTTTTGAACCTTTTCCCATCTCAATAATATTATATAGGGCTATTATTTACCATGAATTGGGGTCCTAATTCAACCAAACAAAAAAATTGACCTTTTGAGGCCTAATCTCCTAGGCAGCTGCCTAGGGCTCCATAGCGATTTCGTAATTCACTCATATTTCTCTCTAACAAGCTCTAAGTTTTTTGAAACTTTTCCCATCACAATAATATAATATAGGGCTATTATTGACTATGAATTGGGGTCCTAATTCAACCAAACAAAAAAATTGCCCTTTCAGGCCAAATCTCCTTGGCTGCAGCCTTGGGCTCCGAAGCGATTTCGTAATTCACTCAAATTTCTCTCTAAAAAGCTCTAATTTTTTTGAAACTTTTCCCATCTCAATAATATTATATAGGGCTATTATTGACCATGAATTGGGGTCCTAATTCAACCAAACAAAAAAATTGACCTTTCATGCCAAATCTCCTAGGCAGCTGCCTTGGGCTCCGAAGCGATCTCGTAATTCCCTCATATTTCTCACTAACAAGCTCTAATTTTTCTGAACCTTTTACCATCTCAATAATATCATATAGGGCTATTATTGACCATGAATTGGTTTCCTAATTCAACCAAACAAAAAAATTGACCTTTCAGTCCAAATCTCCTAGGCAGCTGCCTAGGGCTCCGAAGTGATTTCGTAATTCACTCATATTTCTCTGTAACAAGCTCTAATTTTTTTGAACCTTTACCCATCTCAATAATATTATATAGGGATATTATTGACTATGAATTGGGGTCCTAAATCAACCAAACAAAAAAATTGACCTTTCAGGCCAAACCTCCTAGGCAGCTGCCTAGGGCTCCGAAGCAATTTCGTAATTCGCTCATATTTTTCTCTAACAAGCTCTAATTTTTTTGAACCTTTTGCCATCTCAATAATATTATATAGGGATATTATTTACCATGAATTGGGGTCCTAATTCAACCAAACTAAAAAATTGACCTTTCAGGCCAAATCTCCTAGGCAGCTACCTTGGGCTCCGAAGTGATCTCGTAATTCTCTCATATTTATCTCTAAAAAGCTCTAATTTTTTTGAACCTTTTCCCATCTCAATAATATTATATAGGGCTCTTATTGACCATGAATTGGGGTCCTAATTCAACCAAGCAAAAAAATTGAACTTTCAGGCCAAATCTCCTAGGCAGCAACCTAACGCTCCCATGCGATCTCGTAAATCACTCATATTTCTCCCTAACAATCTCTAATTTTTTTGAACCTTTTCCCATCTCAATAATATTATATAGGGCTATTATTGTCCATGAATTGGGGTCCTAATTTAACCAAACAAAAAAATTGACCTTTCAGGCCAAATCTCTTAGGCAGCTGCCTAGGGCTCTGAAGCGAACTCGTAATTCACTCATATTTCTCCCTAACAAGCTCTATTTTTTTTGAACATTTTCCCATCTCAAGAGTATTATATAGGGCTATTTTTTACCATGAATTGGGGTCCTAATTCAACCAAACAAAAAAATTGACCTTTCAGGCCAAACCTCCTAGGCAGCTGCCTAGATCTCCGAAGCAATTTCGTAATTCGCACATATTTTTCTCTAACAAGCTCTAATTTTTTTGAACCTTTTGCCATCTCAATAATATTATATAGGGATATTATTTACCATGAATTGGGGTCCTAATTCAACCAAACTAAAAAATTGACCTTTCAGGCCAAATCTCCTAGGCAGCTACCTTGGGCTCCGAAGTGATCTCGTAATTCTCTCATATTTATCTCTAAAAAGCTCTAATTTTTTTGAACCTTTTCCCATCTCAATAATATTATATAGGGCTCTTATTGACCATGAATTGGGGTCCTAATTCAACCAAGCAAAAAAATTGAACTTTCAGGCCAAATCTCTTATGCAGCAACCTAAGGCTCCCATGCGATCTCGTAAATCACTCATATTTCTCCCTAACAATCTCTAATTTTTTTGAACCTTTTCCCATCTCAATTATATTATATAGGGCTATTATTGTCCATGAATTGGGGTCCTAATTTAACCAAACAAAAAAATTGACCTTTCAGGCCAAATCTCCTAGGCAGCTGCTTAGGGCTCCGAAGCGAACTCGTAATTCACTCATATTTCTCCCTAACAAGCTCTATTTTTTTTGAACATTTTCCCATCTCAAGAATATTATATAGGGCTATTTTTTACCATGAATTGGGGTCCTAATTCAACCAAACAAAAAAATTGACCTTTCAGTCCAAATCTCCTAGGCAGCTGCCTAGGTCTCCGAAGCGATTTCGTAATTCACTCATACTTCTCTCTAACAAGCTCTAATTTTTTTGAAACTTTTCCCATCACAATAATATTATATAGGGCTATTATGGACTATGAATTGGGGTCCTAATTCAACCAAACAAAAAAATTGACCTTTAAGGCCAAATCTCCTAGGCGGCTGCCTAGGGCTCCGAAGCGATTTCGTAATTCAATCATATTTCTCTCTAACATGCTCTAATTTTTTTGAAACTTTTCCCATCTCAATAATATTATATAGGGCTATTATTGACCATGAATTGGGGTCCGAATTCAACCAAACAAAAAAATTGACCTTTCAGGCCAAACCTCCTAGGCAGCTGCCTAGTGCTCCGAAGCAATTTCGTAATTCACTCATATTTTTCTCAAACAAGCTCAAATTTTTTTGAACCTTTTACCATCTCAATAATATTATATAGGGCTATTATTGTCCATGAATTGGGGTCCTAATTTTACCAAACAAAAAAATTGACGTTTCAGGCCAAATCTCCTAGGCAGCTGCCTAGGGCTCCGAAGCGAACTCGTAATTCACTCATATTTCTCCCTAACAAGCTCTATTTTTTTTGAACATTTTCCCATCTCAATAATATTATCTAAGGCTATTATTTACCATGAATTGGGGTCCTAATTCAACCAAACAAAAAAATTGACCTTTCAGGCCAAATCTCCTTGGCTGCGTCCTAGGGCTCCGAAGCGATTTCGTAATTCACTCATATTTCTCTCTAACAAGCTCTAATTTTTTTGAAACCTTTCCCATCTCAATAATATTATATAGGGCTATTATTGACCATGAATTGGGGTCCTAATTCAACCAAACAAAAAAATTGACCTTTCATGCCAAATCTCCTAGGCAGCTGCCTTGGGCTCCGAAGCGATCTCGTAATTCACTCATATTTCTCACTAACAAGCTCTAATTTTTCTGAACCTTTTACCATCTCAATAATATTATATAGGGCTATTATTGTCCATGAATTGGGGTCCTAATTTAACCAAACAAAAAAATTGACCTTTCAGGCCAAATCTCCTAGGCAGCAGCCTAGGGCTCCGAAGCGATCTCGTAATTCACTCATATTTCACCCTAACAAGCTCTATTTTTTTTTGAACATTTTCCCATCTCAATAATATTATATAGGGCTATTATTTACCATGAATTGGGGTCCTAATTCTACCAAACAAAAAAATTGACCTTTCAGGCCAAATCTCCTTGGCTGCTGCCTAGGGCTCCGAAGCGATTTCGTAATTCACTCATATTTCTCTCTAACAAGCTCTAATTTTTTTGAAACCTTTCCCATCTCAATAATATTATATAGGGCTATTATTGACCATGAATTGGGGTCCTAATTCAACCAAACAAAAAAATTGACCTTTCATGCCAAATCTCCTAGGCAGCTGCCTTGGGCTCCGAAGCGATCTCGTAATTCCCTCATATTTCTCACTAACAAGCTCTAATTTTTCTGAACCTTTTACCATCTCAATAATATCATATAGGGCTATTATTGACCATGAATTGGTTTCCTAATTCAACCAAACAAAAAAATTGACCTTTCAGTCCAAATCTCCTAGGCAGCTGCCTAGGGCTCCGAAGTGATTTCGTAATTCACTCATATTTCTCTGTAACAAGCTCTAATTTTTTTGAACCTTTACCCATCTCAATAATATTATATAGGGATATTATTGACTATGAATTGGGGTCCTAAATCAACCAAACAAAAAAATTGACCTTTCAGGCCAAACCTCCTAGGCAGCTGCCTAGGGCTCCGAAGCAATTTCGTAATTCGCTCATATTTTTCTCTAACAAGCTCTAATTTTTTTGAACCTTTTGCCATCTCAATAATATTATATAGGGATATTATTTACCATGAATTGGGGTCCTAATTCAACCAAACTAAAAAATTGACCTTTCAGGCCAAATCTCCTAGGCAGCTACCTTGGGCTCCGAAGTGATCTCGTAATTCTCTCATATTTATCTCTAAAAAGCTCTAATTTTTTTGAACCTTTTCCCATCTCAATAATATTATATAGGGCTCTTATTGACCATGAATTGGGGTCCTAATTCAACCAAGCAAAAAAATTGAACTTTCAGGCCAAATCTCCTAGGCAGCAACCTAACGCTCCCATGCGATCTCGTAAATCACTCATATTTCTCCCTAACAATCTCTAATTTTTTTGAACCTTTTCCCATCTCAATAATATTATATAGGGCTATTATTGTCCATGAATTGGGGTCCTAATTTAACCAAACAAAAAAATTGACCTTTCAGGCCAAATCTCTTAGGCAGCTGCCTAGGGCTCTGAAGCGAACTCGTAATTCACTCATATTTCTCCCTAACAAGCTCTATTTTTTTTGAACATTTTCCCATCTCAAGAGTATTATATAGGGCTATTTTTTACCATGAATTGGGGTCCTAATTCAACCAAACAAAAAAATTGACCTTTCAGGCCAAACCTCCTAGGCAGCTGCCTAGATCTCCGAAGCAATTTCGTAATTCGCACATATTTTTCTCTAACAAGCTCTAATTTTTTTGAACCTTTTGCCATCTCAATAATATTATATAGGGATATTATTTACCATGAATTGGGGTCCTAATTCAACCAAACTAAAAAATTGACCTTTCAGGCCAAATCTCCTAGGCAGCTACCTTGGGCTCCGAAGTGATCTCGTAATTCTCTCATATTTATCTCTAAAAAGCTCTAATTTTTTTGAACCTTTTCCCATCTCAATAATATTATATAGGGCTCTTATTGACCATGAATTGGGGTCCTAATTCAACCAAGCAAAAAAATTGAACTTTCAGGCCAAATCTCTTATGCAGCAACCTAAGGCTCCCATGCGATCTCGTAAATCACTCATATTTCTCCCTAACAATCTCTAATTTTTTTGAACCTTTTCCCATCTCAATTATATTATATAGGGCTATTATTGTCCATGAATTGGGGTCCTAATTTAACCAAACAAAAAAATTGACCTTTCAGGCCAAATCTCCTAGGCAGCTGCTTAGGGCTCCGAAGCGAACTCGTAATTCACTCATATTTCTCCCTAACAAGCTCTATTTTTTTTGAACATTTTCCCATCTCAAGAATATTATATAGGGCTATTTTTTACCATGAATTGGGGTCCTAATTCAACCAAACAAAAAAATTGACCTTTCAGTCCAAATCTCCTAGGCAGCTGCCTAGGTCTCCGAAGCGATTTCGTAATTCACTCATACTTCTCTCTAACAAGCTCTAATTTTTTTGAAACTTTTCCCATCACAATAATATTATATAGGGCTATTATGGACTATGAATTGGGGTCCTAATTCAACCAAACAAAAAAATTGACCTTTAAGGCCAAATCTCCTAGGCGGCTGCCTAGGGCTCCGAAGCGATTTCGTAATTCAATCATATTTCTCTCTAACATGCTCTAATTTTTTTGAAACTTTTCCCATCTCAATAATATTATATAGGGCTATTATTGACCATGAATTGGGGTCCGAATTCAACCAAACAAAAAAATTGACCTTTCAGGCCAAACCTCCTAGGCAGCTGCCTAGTGCTCCGAAGCAATTTCGTAATTCACTCATATTTTTCTCAAACAAGCTCAAATTTTTTTGAACCTTTTACCATCTCAATAATATTATATAGGGCTATTATTGTCCATGAATTGGGGTCCTAATTTTACCAAACAAAAAAATTGACGTTTCAGGCCAAATCTCCTAGGCAGCTGCCTAGGGCTCCGAAGCGAACTCGTAATTCACTCATATTTCTCCCTAACAAGCTCTATTTTTTTTGAACATTTTCCCATCTCAATAATATTATCTAAGGCTATTATTTACCATGAATTGGGGTCCTAATTCAACCAAACAAAAAAATTGACCTTTCAGGCCAAATCTCCTTGGCTGCGTCCTAGGGCTCCGAAGCGATTTCGTAATTCACTCATATTTCTCTCTAACAAGCTCTAATTTTTTTGAAACCTTTCCCATCTCAATAATATTATATAGGGCTATTATTGACCATGAATTGGGGTCCTAATTCAACCAAACAAAAAAATTGACCTTTCATGCCAAATCTCCTAGGCAGCTGCCTTGGGCTCCGAAGCGATCTCGTAATTCACTCATATTTCTCACTAACAAGCTCTAATTTTTCTGAACCTTTTACCATCTCAATAATATTATATAGGGCTATTATTGTCCATGAATTGGGGTCCTAATTTAACCAAACAAAAAAATTGACCTTTCAGGCCAAATCTCCTAGGCAGCAGCCTAGGGCTCCGAAGCGATCTCGTAATTCACTCATATTTCACCCTAACAAGCTCTATTTTTTTTTGAACATTTTCCCATCTCAATAATATTATATAGGGCTATTATTTACCATGAATTGGGGTCCTAATTCTACCAAACAAAAAAATTGACCTTTCAGGCCAAATCTCCTTGGCTGCTGCCTAGGGCTCCGAAGCGATTTCGTAATTCACTCATATTTCTCTCTAACAAGCTCTAATTTTTTTGAAACCTTTCCCATCTCAATAATATTATATAGGGCTATTATTGACCATGAATTGGGGTCCTAATTCAACCAAACAAAAAAATTGACCTTTCATGCCAAATCTCCTAGGCAGCTGCCTTGGGCTCCGAAGCGATCTCGTAATGCACTCATATTTCTCCCTAACAAGCTCTATTTTTTTTGAACATTTTCCCATCTCAAGAATATTATATAGGGCTATTATTGACCATGAATTGGTTTCCTAATTCAACCAAACAAAAAAATTGACCTTTCAGTCCAAATCTCCTGGGCAGTTGCCTAGGACTTCGATTCGATTTCGTAATTCACTCATATTTCTCTCTAACAAGCTCTAATTTTTTTGAACCTTTTCCCATCTCAATAATATTATATAGGGCTATTATTGACTATGAATTGGGGTCCTAAATCAACCAAACAAAAAAATTGACCTTTCAGGCCAAACCTCCTAGGCAGCAGCCTAGGGCTCCGAAGCAATTTCGTAATTCAATCATATTTCTCTCTAACAAGCTCTAATTTTTTTGAAACTTTTCCCATCTCAATAATATTATATAGGGCTATTATTGACCATGAATTGGGGTCCGAATTCAACCAAACAAAAAAATTGACCTTTCAGGCCAAACCTCCTAGGCAGCTGCCTAGGGCTCCGAAGCAATTTCGTAATTCACTCATATTTTTCTCTGACAAGCTCAAATTTTTTTGAACCTTTTACCATCTCAATAATATTATATAGGGCTATTATTGTCCATGAATTGGGGTCCTAATTTAACCAAACAAAAAAATTGACCTTTCAGGCAAATCTCCTAGGCAGCTGCCTAGGGCTCCGAAGCGATCTCGTAATTCACTCATATTTCTCCCTAACAAGCTCTATTTTTTTTGAACATTTTCCCATCTCAATAATATTATATAGGGCTATTATTTACCATGAATTGGGGTCCTAATTCAACCAAACAAAAAAATTGACCTTTCAGGCCAAATCTCCTTGGCTGCTGCCTAGGGCTCCGAAGCGATTTCGTAATTCACTCATATTTCTCTCTAACAAGCTCTAATTTTTTTGAAACCTTTCCCATCTCAATAATATTATATAGGGCTACTATTGACCATGAATTGGGGTCCTAATTCAACCAAACAAAAAAATTGACCTTTCATGCCAAATCTCCTAGGCAGCTGCCTTGGGCTCCGAAGCGATCTCGTAATTCACTCATATTTCACACTAACAAGCTCTAATTTTTCTGAACCTTTTACCATCTCAATAATATTATATAGGGCTATTATTGTCCATGAATTGGGGTCCTAATTTAACCAAACAAAAAAATTGACCTTTCAGGCCAAATCTCCTAGGCAGCTGCCTAGGGCTCCGAAGCGATCTCGTAATTCACTCATATTTCTCCCTAACAAGCTCTATATTTTTTGAACATTTTCCCATCTCAATAATATTCTATAGGGCTATTATTTACTATGAATTGGGGTCCTAATTCAACCAAACAAAAAAATTGACCTTTCAGGCCAAATCTCCTTGGCTGCTGCCTAGGGCTCCGAAGCGATTTCGTAATTCACTCATATTTTTCTCTAACAAGCTCTAATTTTTTTGAAAATTTTCCCATCTCAATAATATTATATAGGGCTATTATTGACCATGAATTGGGGTCCGAATTCAACCAAACAAAAAAATAGACCTTTCAGGCCAAACCTCCTAGGCAGCTGCCTAGGGCTCCGAAGCAATTTCGTAATTCACTCATATTTTTCTCTGACAAGCTCAAATTTTTTTGAACCTTTTACCATCTCAATAATATTATATAGGGCTATTATTGTCCATGAATTGGGGTCCTAATTTAACCAAACAAAAAAATTGACCTTTCAGGCCAAATATCCTAGGCAGCTGCCTAGGGCTCCGAAGCGATCTCGTAATTCACTCATATTTCTCCCTAACAAGCTCTATTTTTTTTGAACATTTTCCCATCTCAATAATATTATATAGGGCTATTATTTACCATGAATTGGGGTCCTAATTCAACCAAACAAAAAAATTGACCTTTCAGGCCAAATCTCCTTGGCTGCTGCCTAGGGCTCCGAAGCGATTTCGTAATTCACTCATATTTCTCTCTAACAAGCTCTAATTTTTTTGAAACCTTTCCCATCTCAATAATATTATATAGGGCTACTATTGACCATGAATTGGGGTCCTAATTCAACCAAACAAAAAAATTGACCTTTCATGCCAAATCTCCTAGGCAGCTGCCTTGGGCTCCGAAGCGATCTCGTAATTCACTCATATTTCACACTAACAAGCTCTAATTTTTCTGAACCTTTTACCATCTCAATAATATTATATAGGGCTATTATTGTCCATGAATTGGGGTCCTAATTTAACCAAACAAAAAAATTGACCTTTCAGGCCAAATCTCCTAGGCAGCTGCCTAGGGCTCCGAAGCGATCTCGTAATTCACTCATATTTCTCCCTAACAAGCTCTATATTTTTTGAACATTTTCCCATCTCAATAATATTCTATAGGGCTATTATTTACTATGAATTGGGGTCCTAATTCAACCAAACAAAAAAATTGACCTTTCAGGCCAAATCTCCTTGGCTGCTGCCTAGGGCTCCGAAGCGATTTCGTAATTCACTCATATTTTTCTCTAACAAGCTCTAATTTTTTTGAAAATTTTCCCATCTCAATAATATTATATAGGGCTATTATTGACCATGAATTGGGGTCCGAATTCAACCAAACAAAAAAATAGACCTTTCAGGCCAAACCTCCTAGGCAGCTGCCTAGGGCTCCGAAGCAATTTCGTAATTCACTCATATTTTTCTCTGACAAGCTCAAATTTTTTTGAACCTTTTACCATCTCAATAATATTATATAGGGCTATTATTGTCCATGAATTGGGGTCCTAATTTAACCAAACAAAAAAATTGACCTTTCAGGCCAAATATCCTAGGCAGCTGCCTAGGGCTCCGAAGCGATCTCGTAATTCACTCATATTTCTCCCTAACAAGCTCTATTTTTTTTGAACATTTTCCCATCTCAATAATATTATATAGGGCTATTATTTACCATGAATTGGGGTCCTAATTCAACCAAACAAAAAAATTGACCTTTCAGGCCAAATCTCCTTGGCTGCTGCCTAGGGCTCCGAAGCGATTTCGTAATTCACTCATATTTCTCTCTAACAAGCTCTAATTTTTTTGAAACCTTTCCCATCTCAATAATATTATATAGGGCTACTATTGACCATGAATTGGGGTCCTAATTCAACCAAACAAAAAAATTGACCTTTCATGCCAAATCTCCTAGGCAGCTGCCTTGGGCTCCGAAGCGATCTCGTAATTCACTCATATTTCACACTAACAAGCTCTAATTTTTCTGAACCTTTTACCATCTCAATAATATTATATAGGGCTATTATTGTCCATGAATTGGGGTCCTAATTTAACCAAACAAAAAAATTGACCTTTCAGGCCAAATCTCCTAGGCAGCTGCCTAGGGCTCCGAAGCGATCTCGTAATTCACTCATATTTCTCCCTAACAAGCTCTATTTTTTTTGAACATTTTCCCATCTCAATAATATTATATAGGGCTATTATTTACTATGAATTGGGGTCCTAATTCAACCAAACAAAAAAATTGACCTTTCAGGCCAAATCTCCTTGGCTGCTGCCTAGGGCTCCGAAGCGATTTCGTAATTCACTCATATTTCTCTCTAACAAGCTCTAATTTTTTTGAAACTTTTCCCATCTCAATAATATTATATAGGGCTATTATTGACCATGAATTGGGGTCCTAATTCAACCAAACAAAAAAATTGACCTTTCATGCCAAATCTCCTAGGCAGCTGCCTTGGGCTCCGAAGCGATCTCGTAATTCACTCATATTTCTCACTAGAAAGCTCTAATTTTTCTGAACCTTTTACCAAATCAATAATATTATATAGGGCTATTATTGACCATGAATTGGTTTCCTAATTCAAACAAACAAAAAAATTGACCTTTCAGTCCAAATCTCCTAGGCAGTTGCCTAGGACTTCGAAGCGATTTCGTAATTCACTCATATTTCTCTCTAACAAGCTCTAATTTTTTTGAACCTTTTCCCATCTCAATAATATTATATAGGGCAATTATTGACTATGAATTGGGGTCCTAAATCAACCAAACAAAAAAATTGACGTTTCAGGCCAAACCTCCTAGGCAGCTGCCTAGGGCTCCGAAGCAATTTCGTAATTCACTCATATTTTTCTCTAACAAGCTCTAATTTTTTTGAACCTTTTCCCATCTCAATAATATTATATAGGGCTATTATTTACCATGAATTGCGTTCCTAATTCAACCAAACTAAAAAATTGACCTTTCAGGCCAAATCTCCTAAACAGCTGCCTAGGGCTCCGAAGTGATCTCGTAATTCACTCATAATTCTCTCTAACAAGCTCTAATTTTTTTGAACCTTTTCCCATCTCAATAATATTATATAGGGCTATTATTGACCATGAATTGGGGTCCTAATTTAACCAAACAAAAAAATTGACCTTTCAGGCCAAATCTCCTAGGCAGCTGCCTAGGGCTCCGAAGCGATCTCGTAATTCACTCATATTTCTCTCTAACAAGCTCTAATTTTTTTGAACCTTTTCCCATCTCAATAATATTATATAGGGCAATTATTGACTATGAATTGGGGTCCTAAATCAACCAAACAAAAAAATTGACCTTTCAGGCCAAACCTCCTAGGCAGCTGCCTTGGGCTCCGAAGCAATTTCGTAATTCACTCATATTTTTCTCTAACAAGCTCTAATTTTTTTGAACCTTTTCCCATCTCAATAATATTATATAGGGCTATTATTTACCATGAATTGCGGTCCTAATTCAACCAAACTAAAAAATTGACCTTTCAGGCCAAATCTCCTAAACAGCTGCCTAGGGCTCCGAAGTGATCTCGTAATTCACTCATAATTCTCTCTAACAAGCTCTAATTTTTTTGAACCTTTTCCCATCTCAATAATATTATATAGGGCTATTATTGACCATGAATTGGGGTCCTAATTCAACCAAACAAAAAAATTGACCTTTCAGGCCAAATCTCCTAGGCAGCTGCCTAGGGCTACGAAGCGATTTCGTAATTCAGTCATATTTCTCTTTAACAAACTCTAATTTTTTTGAAACTTTTCCCATCTCAATAATATTATATAGGGCTATTATTGACCATGAATTGGGGTCCTAATTTTACCAAACAAAAAAATTGACCTTTCAGGCCAAATCTCCTAGGCAGCTGCCTAGGGCTCCGAAGCGATCTCGTAATTCACTCATATTTCTCCCTAACAAGCTCTAACTTTTTTGATCCTTTTCCCAGCTCTATAATAATATATAGGGCTATTATTGACCATGAATTGGGGTCCTTATTCAACCACACAAAAAAATTGACCTTTCAGGCCCTATCACCTAGGCAGGTGCCTAGGGCTCCGAAGCGATCTCGTAATTCACTCAAATTTCTCTCTTACATGCTCTAACTTATTTGAACCTTTTCCCATCTCAATAATATTATATAGGGCTATTATTGTTTATGAATTGGGGTCCTAATTCAACCAAACAAAAAAGTTGACCTTTCAGGCCAAATCTCCTAGGCAGCAGCCTAGGGCTCCGAAGCGATCTCGTAATTCACTCATATTTCTCCCTAACAAGCTCTAATTTTTTTGAACCTTTTCCCATCTCAATAATATTTTATAGGGCTATTAAAGACCAAGAATTGGGATCGTAATCTAACCAAACAAAAAAATTGACCTTTCATGCCAAATGTCCTAGGCAGCAGCCTAGGGCTCTGAAGCGATTTCGTAATTCACTCATATTTCTCTCTAACAATCTCTAATTTTTTTGAACCTTTTCCCATCTCAATAATATTATATAGGGCTATTATTGTCCATGAATTGGGGTCCTAATTTAACCAAACAAAAAAATTGACCTTTCAGGCCAAATCTCCTAGGCAGCTGCCTAGGGCTCCGAAGCGATCTCGTAATTCACTCATATTTCTCCCTAACAAGCTCTATTTTTTTTGAACATTTTCCCATCTCAATAATATTATATAGGGCTATTATTTACCATGAATTGGGGTCCTAATTCAACCAAACAAAAAAATTGACCTTTCAGGCCAAATCTCCTTGGCTGCTGCCTAGGGCTCCGAAGCGATTTCGTAATTCACTCATATTTCTCTCTAACAAGCTCTAATTTTTTTGAAACCTTTCCCATATCAATAATATTATATAGGGCTACTATTGACCATGAATTGGGGTCCTAATTCAACCAAACAAAAAAATTGACCTTTCATGCCAAATCTCCTAGGCAGCTGCCTTGGGCTCCGAAGCGATCTCGTAATTCACTCATATTTCACACTAACAAGCTCTAATTTTTCTGAACCTTTTACCATCTCAATAATATTATATAGGGCTATTATTGTCCATGAATTGGGGTCCTAATTTAACCAAACAAAAAAATTGACCTTTCAGGCCAAATCTCCTAGGCAGCTGCCTAGGGCTTCGAAGCGATCTCGTAATTCACTCATATTTCTCCCTAACAAGCTCTAACTTTTTTGATCCTTTTACCAGCTCTATAATAATATATAGGGCTATTATTGACCATGAATTGGGGTCCTTATTCAACCACACAAAAAAATTGACCTTTCAGGCCCAATCACCTAGGCAGGTGCCTAGGGCTCCGAAGCGATCTCGTAATTCACTCAAATTTCTCTCTTACATGCTCTAACTTATTTGAACCTTTTCCCATCTCAATAATATTATATAGGGCTATTATTGTTTATGAATTGGGGTCCTAATTCAACCAAACAAAAAAGTTGACCTTTCAGGCCAAATCTCCTAGGCAGCAGCCTAGGGCTCCGAAGCGATCTCGTAATTCACTCATATTTCTCCCTAACAAGCTCTAATTTTTTTGAACCTTTTCCCATCTCAATAATATTTTATAGGGCTATTAAAGACCAAGAATTGGGATCGTAATCTAACCAAACAAAAAAATTGACCTTTCATGCCAAATGTCCTAGGCAGCAGCCTAGGGCTCTGAAGCGATTTCGTAATTCACTCATATTTCTCTCTAACAATCTCTAATTTTTTTGAACCTTTTCCCATCTCAATAATATTATATAGGGCTATTATTGTCCATGAATTGGGGTCCTAATTTAACCAAACAAAAAAATTGACCTTTCAGGCCAAATCTCCTAGGCAGCTGCCTAGGGCTCCGAAGCGATCTCGTAATTCACTCATATTTCTCCCTAACAAGCTCTATTTTTTTTGAACATTTTCCCATCTCAATAATATTATATAGGGCTATTATTTACCATGAATTGGGGTCCTAATTCAACCAAACAAAAAAATTGACCTTTCAGGCCAAATCTCCTTGGCTGCTGCCTAGGGCTCCGAAGCGATTTCGTAATTCACTCATATTTCTCTCTAACAAGCTCTAATTTTTTTGAAACCTTTCCCATCTCAATAATATTATATAGGGCTACTATTGACCATGAATTGGGGTCCTAATTCAACCAAACAAAAAAATTGACCTTTCATGCCAAATCTCCTAGGCAGCTGCCTTGGGCTCCGAAGCGATCTCGTAATTCACTCATATTTCACACTAACAAGCTCTAATTTTTCTGAACCTTTTACCATCTCAATAATATTATATAGGGCTATTATTGTCCATGAATTGGGGTCCTAATTTAACCAAACAAAAAAATTGACCTTTCAGGCCAAATCTCCTAGGCAGCTGCCTAGGGCTCCGAAGCGATCTCGTAATTCACTCATATTTCTCCCTAACAAGCTCTATTTTTTTTGAACATTTTCCCATCTCAATAATATTATATAGGGCTATTATTTACTATGAATTGGGGTCCTAATTCAACCAAACAAAAAAATTGACCTTTCAGGCCAAATCTCCTTGGCTGCTGCCTAGGGCTCCGAAGCGATTTCGTAATTCACTCATATTTCTCTCTAACAAGCTCTAATTTTTTTGAAACTTTTCCCATCTCAATAATATTATATAGGGCTATTATTGACCATGAATTGGGGTCCTAATTCAACCAAACAAAAAAATTGACCTTTCATGCCAAATCTCCTAGGCAGCTGCCTTGGGCTCCGAAGCGATCTCGTAATTCACTCATATTTCTCACTAGAAAGCTCTAATTTTTCTGAACCTTTTACCAAATCAATAATATTATATAGGGCTATTATTGACCATGAATTGGTTTCCTAATTCAAACAAACAAAAAAATTGACCTTTCAGTCCAAATCTCCTAGGCAGTTGCCTAGGACTTCGAAGCGATTTCGTAATTCACTCATATTTCTCTCTAACAAGCTCTAATTTTTTTGAACCTTTTCCCATCTCAATAATATTATATAGGGCAATTATTGACTATGAATTGGGGTCCTAAATCAACCAAACAAAAAAATTGACGTTTCAGGCCAAACCTCCTAGGCAGCTGCCTAGGGCTCCGAAGCAATTTCGTAATTCACTCATATTTTTCTCTAACAAGCTCTAATTTTTTTGAACCTTTTCCCATCTCAATAATATTATATAGGGCTATTATTTACCATGAATTGCGGTCCTAATTCAACCAAACTAAAAAATTGACCTTTCAGGCCAAATCTCCTAAACAGCTGCCTAGGGCTCCGAAGTGATCTCGTAATTCACTCATAATTCTCTCTAACAAGCTCTAATTTTTTTGAACCTTTTCCCATCTCAATAATATTATATAGGGCTATTATTGACCATGAATTGGGGTCCTAATTTAACCAAACAAAAAAATTGACCTTTCAGGCCAAATCTCCTAGGCAGCTGCCTAGGGCTCCGAAGCGATCTCGTAATTCACTCATATTTCTCTCTAACAAGCTCTAATTTTTTTGAACCTTTTCCCATCTCCATAATATTATATAGGGCAATTATTGACTATGAATTGGGGTCCTAAATCAACCAAACAAAAAAATTGACCTTTCAGGCCAAACCTCCAAGGCAGCTGCCTAGGGCTCCGAAGCAATTTCGTAATTCACTCATATTTTTCTCTAACAAGCTCTAATTTTTTTGAACCTTTTCCCATCTCAATAATATTATATAGGGCTATTATTTACCATGAATTGCGGTCCTAATTCAACCAAACTAAAAAATTGACCTTTCAGGCCAAATCTCCTAAACAGCTGCCTAGGGCTCCGAAGTGATCTCGTAATTCACTCATAATTCTCTCTAACAAGCTCTAATTTTTTTGAACCTTTTCCCATCTCAATAATATTATATAGGGCTATTATTGACCATGAATTGGGGTCCTAATTCAACCAAACAAAAAAATTGACCTTTCAGGCCAAATCTCCTAGGCAGCTGCCTAGGGCTACGAAGCGATTTCGTAATTCAGTCATATTTCTCTTTAACAAACTCTAATTTTTTTGAAACTTTTCCCATCTCAATAATATTATATAGGGCTATTATTGACCATGAATTGGGGTCCTAATTTTACCAAACAAAAAAATTGACCTTTCAGGCCAAATCTCCTAGGCAGCTGCCTAGGGCTCCGAAGCGATCTCGTAATTCACTCATATTTCTCCCTAACAAGCTCTAACTTTTTTGATCCTTTTCCCAGCTCTATAATAATATATAGGGCTATTATTGACCATGAATTGGGGTCCTTATTCAACCACACAAAAAAATTGACCTTTCAGGCCCAATCACCTAGGCAGGTGCCTAGGGCTCCGAAGCGATCTCGTAATTCACTCAAATTTCTCTCTTACATGCTCTAACTTATTTGAACCTTTTCCCATCTCAATAATATTATATAGGGCTATTATTGTTTATGAATTGGGGTCCTAATTCAACCAAACAAAAAAGTTGACCTTTCAGGCCAAATCTCCTAGGCAGTAGCCTAGGGCTCCGAAGCGATCTCGTAATTCACTCATATTTCTCCCTAACAAGCTCTAATTTTTTTGAACCTTTTCCCATCTCAATAATATTTTATAGGGCTATTAAAGACCAAGAATTGGGATCGTAATCTAACCAAACAAAAAAATTGACCTTTCATGCCAAATGTCCTAGGCAGCAGCCTAGGGCTCTGAAGCGATTTCGTAATTCACTCATATTTCTCTCTAACAATCTCTAATTTTTTTGAACCTTTTCCCATCTCAATAATATTATATAGGGCTATTATTGTCCATGAATTGGGGTCCTAATTTAACCAAACAAAAAAATTGACCTTTCAGGCCAAATCTCCTTGGCAGCTGCCTAGGGCTCCGAAGCGATCTCGTAATTCACTCATATTTCTCCCAAACAAGCTCTATTTTTTTTGAACATTTTCCCTTCTCAATAATATTATATAGGGCTATTATTTACCATGAATTGGGGTCCTAATTCAACCAAACAAAAAAAATTGACCTGTCAGTCCAAATCTCCTAGGCAGCTGCCTAGGGCTCCGAAGCGATTTCGTAATTCACTCATATCTCACTCTAACAAGCTCTAATTTTTTTGAAACTTTTCCCATCTCAATAATATTATATAGGGCTATTATTGACCATGAATTGGGGTCCTAATTCAACCAAACAAAAAAATTGACCTTTCAGGCCAAATCTCTTAGGCAGCTGCCTAGGGCTCCGAAGCGATTTCGTAATTCAATCATATTTCTCTCTAACAAGCTCTAATTTTTTTGAACCTTTTCCCATCTCCATAATATTATATAGGGATATTATTGACCATGAAATGGGGTCCTAATTCAACCTAACAAAAAAATTGACCTTTCAGTCCAAATCTCCTAGGCAGCTGCCTAGGGCTCCGAAGCGATTTCGTAATTCACTCATATTTCTCTCTAACAAGCTCTTATTTTTTTGAAACTTTCCCCATCACAATAATATTATATAGGGCTATTATAGACTATGAATTGGGGTCCTAATTCAACCAAACAAAAAAATTGACCTTTCAGGCCAAATCTCCTAGGCAGCTGCCTAGGGCTACGAAGCGATTTCGTAATTCAATCATATTTCTCTTTAACAAGCTCTAATATTTTTGAAACTTTTCCCATTTCAATAATATTATATAGGGCTATTATTGACCATGAATTGGGGTCCTAATTTAACCAAACAAAAAAATTGACCTTTCAGGCCAAATCTCCTAGGCAGCTGCCTAGGGCTCCGAAGCGATTTCGTAATTCAATCATATTTCTCTCTAACAAACTCTAATTTTTTTTAACCTTTTCCCATCTCCATAATATTATATAGGGCTATTATTGACCATGAAATGGGGTCCTAATTCAACCTAACAAAAAAATTGACCTTTCAGTCCAAATCACCTAGGCAGCTGCCTAGGGCTCCGAAGCGATTTCGTAATTAACTCATATTTCTCTCTAACAAGCTCTTATTTTTTTGAAACTTTTCCCATCAAAATAATATTATATAGGGCTATTATAGACTATGAATTGGGGTCCTAATTCAACCAAACAAAAAAATTGACCTTTCAGGCCAAATCTCCTAGGCAGCTGCCTAGGGCTACGAAGCGATTTCGTAATTCAATCATATTTCTCTCTAACAAACTCTAATTTTTTTGAAACTTTTCCCATCTCAATAATATTATATAGGGCTATTATTGACCATGAATTGGGGTCCTAATTTTACCAAACAAAAAAATTGACCTTTCAGGCCAAATCTCCTCGGCAGCTGCCTAGGGCTCCGAAGCGATCTCGTAATTCACTCATATTTCTCCCTAACAATCTCTAACTTTTTTGATCCTTTTCCCAGCTCAATAATAATATATAGGGCTATTATTGACCATGAATTGGGGTCCTTATTCAACCACACAAAAAAATTGACCTTTCAGGCCCAATCACCTAGGCAGGTGCCTAGGGCTCCGAAGCGATTTCGTAATTCACTCATATTTCTCTCTAACAATCTCTAATTTTTTTGAACCTTTTCCCATCTCCATAATATTATATGGGGCTATTATTGACCATGAAATGGGGTCCTAATTCAACCAAATAAAAAAATTGACCTTTCAGGCCAAATCTCCTAGGCAGCTGCCTAGGGCACCGAAGCGATTTCGTAATTCAATCATATTTCTCTCTAACAAGCTCTAATTTTTTTGAAACTTTTCCCATCTCAATAATATTATATAGGGCTATTATTGACCATGAATTGGGGTCCTAATTCAACCAAACAAAAAAATTGACCTTTCAGGCCAAATCTCCTAGGCAGCTGCCTAGGGCTACGAAGCGATTTCGTAATTCAATCATATTTCTCTCTAACAAACTCTAATTTTTTTGAAACTTTTCCCATCTCAATAATATTATATAGGGCTATTATTGACCATGAATTGGGGTCCTAATTTAACCAAACAAAAAAATTGACCTTTCAGGCCAAATCTCCTAGGCAGCTGCGTAGGGCTCCGAAGCGATCTCGTAATTCACTCATATTTCTCCCTAACAAGCTCTAATTTTTTTGAACCTTTTCCCATCTCAATAATATTTTATAGGGCTATTAAAGACCAAGAATTGGGATCGTAATCTAACCAAACAATAAAATTGACCTTTCATGCCAAATGTCCTAGGCAGCAGCCTAGGGCTCTGAAGCGATTTCGTAATTCACTCATATTTCTCTCTAACAATCTCTAATTTTTTTGAACCTTTTCCCATCTCAATAATATTATATAGGGCTATTATTGTCCATGAATTGGGGTCCTAATTTAACCAAACAAAAAAATTGACCTTTCAGGCCAAATCTCCTTGGCAGCTGCCTAGGGCTCCGAAGCGATCTCGTAATTCACTCATATTTCTCCCAAACAAGCTCTATTTTTTTTGAACATTTTCCCATCTCAATAATATTATATAGGGCTATTATTTACCATGAATTGGGGTCCTAATTCAACCAAACAAAAAAAATTGACCTGTCAGTCCAAATCTCCTAGGCAGCTGCCTAGGGCTCCGAAGCGATTTCGTAATTCACTCATATCTCTCTCAAACAAGCTCTAATTTTTTTGAAAATTTTCCCATCTCAATAATATTATATAGGGCTATTATTGACCATGAATTGGGGTCCTAATTCAACCAAACAAAAAAATTGACCTTTCAGGCCAAATCTCTTAGGCAGCTGCCTAGGGCTCCGAAGCGATTTCGTAATTCAATCATATTTCTCTCTAACAAGCTCTAATTTTTTTGAACCTTTTCCCATCTCCATAATATTATATAGGGCTATTATTGACCATGAAATGGGGTCCTAATTCAACCTAACAAAAAAATTGACCTTTCAGTCCAAATCTCCTAGGCAGCTGCCTAGGGCTCCGAAGCGATTTCGTAATTCACTCATATTTCTCTCTAACAAGCTCTTATTTTTTTGAAACTTTCCCCATCACAATAATATTATATATGGCTATTATAGACTATGAATTGGGGTCCTAATTCAACCAAACAAAAAAATTGACCTTTCAGGCCAAATCTCCTAGGCAGCTGCCTAGGGCTACGAAGCGATTTCGTAATTCAATCATATTTCTCTCTAACAAGCTCTAATTTTTTTGAAACTTTTCCCATTTCAATAATATTATATAGGGCTATTATTCACCATGAATTGGGGTCCTAATTTAACCAAACAAAAAAATTGACCTTTCAGGCCAAATCTCCTAGGCAGCTGCCTAGGGCTCCGAAGCGATCTCGTAATTCACTCATATTTCTCCCTAACAAGCTCTAATTTTTTTGATCCTTTTCCCAGCTCAATAATAATATATAGGGCTATTATTGACCATGAATTGGGGTCCTAATTCAACCACACAAAAAAATTGACCTTTCAGGCCCAATCACCTTGGCAGGTGCCTAGGGCTCGGAAGCGATCTCGTAATTCACTCAAATTTCTCTCTTACAAGCTCTAACTTATATGAACCTTTTCCCATCTCAATAATATTATATAGGGCTATTATTGTTTATGAATTGGGGTCCTAATTCAACCAAACAAAAAAATTGACCTTTCAGGCCAAATCTATTAGGCAGCAGCCTAGGGCTCCGAAGCGATCTCGTAATTCACTCATATTTCTCCCTAACAAGCTCTAATTTTTTTGAACCTTTTCCCATCTCAATAATATTTTATAGGGCTATTAATGACCAAGAATTGGGATCGTAATCTAACCAAACAAAAAAATTGACCTTTCATGCCAAATGTCCTGGGCAGCAGCCTAAGGCTCTGAAGCGATTTCGTAATTCACTCATATTTCTCTCTAACAATCTCTAATTTTTTTGAACCTTTTCCCATCTCAATAATATTATATAGGGCTATTATTGTCCATGAATTGGGGTCCTAATTTAACCAAACAAAAAAATTGACCTTTCAGGCCAAATCTCCTTGGCAGCTGCCTATGGCTCCGTAGCGATCTCGTAATTCACTCATATTTCTCCCAAACAAGCTCTATTTTTTTTGAACATTTTCCCATCTCAATAATATTATATAGGGCTATTATTTACCATGAATTGGGGTCCTAATTCAACCAAACAAAAAAATTGACCTTTCAGTCCAAATCTCCTAGGCAGCTGCCTAGGGCTCCGAAGCGATTTCGTAATTCACTCATATTTCTCTCTAACAAGCACTAATTTTTTTGAAACTTTTCCCATCACAATAATATTATATAGGGCTATTATAGACTATGAATTGGGGTCCTAATTCAACCAAACAAAAAAATTGACCTTCAGGCCAAATCTCCTAGGCAGCAGCCTAGGGCTCCGAATGGATTTCGTAATTCAATCATATTTCTCTCAAACAAGCTCTAATTTTTTTGAACCTTTTCCCATCTCCATAATATTATATAGGGCTATTATTGACCATGAAATGGGGTCCTAATTCAACCTAACAAAAAAATTGACCTTTCAGTCCAAATCTCCTAGGCCGCTGCCTAGGGCTCCGAAGCGATTTCGTAATTCACTCATATTTCTCTCTAACAAGCTCTAATTTTTTTGAAAATTTTCCCATCTCAATAATATTATATAGGGATATTATAGACTGTGAATTGGGGTCCTAATTCAACCAAACAAAAAAATTGACCTTTCAGGCCAAATCTCCTTGGCTGCTGCCTAGGGCTCCGAAGCGATTTCGTAATTCACTCATATTTTTCTCTAACAAGCTCTAATTTTTTTGATACTTTTCCCATCACAATAATATTATTTAGGGCTATTATTGACTATGAATTGGGGTCCTAATTCAACCAAACAAAAAAATTGACCTTTCAGGCCAAATCTCCTAGGCAGCTGCCTAGGGCTACGAAGCGATTTCGTAATTCAATCATATTTCTCTCTAACAAACTCTAATTTTTTTGAAACTTTTCCCATCTCAATAATATTATATAGGGCTATTATTGACCATGAATTGGGGTCCTAATTTTACCAAACAAAAAAATTGACCTTTCAGGCCAAATCTCCTAGGCAGCTGCCTAGGGCTCCGAAGAGATTTCGTAATTCACTCATATTTCTCTCTAACAAGCTCTAATTTTTTTGAAACTTTTCCCATCTCAATAATATTATATAGGGCTATTATTGACCATGAATTAGGGTCCTAATTCAACCAAACAAAAAAATTGACCTTTCATGCCAAATCTCCTAGGCAGCTGCCTTGGGCTCCGAAGCGATCTCGTAATTCACTCATATTTCTCACTAACAACCTCTAATTTTTCTGAACCTTTTACCATCTCAATAATATTATATAGGGCTATTATTGACCATGAATTGGTTTCCTAATTCAACCAAACAAAAAAATTGACCTTTCAGTCCAAATCTCCTAGGCAGCAGCCTAGGGCTCCGAAGCGATTTCGTAATTCAGTCATATTTCTCTCTAACAAGCTCTAATTTTTTTGAACCTTTTCCCATCTCAATAAGATTATATTCGGCTATTATTGACTATGAATTTGGGTCCTAAAGCAACCAAACAAAAAAATTGACCTTTTAGGCCAATCCTCCTAGGCAGCTGCCCAGTGATCCGAAGCAATTTCGTAATTCTCTCATATTTTTCTCTAACAAGCTCTAATTTTTTTGAACCTTTTCCCATCTCAATAATATTATATAGGGCTATTATTGACCATGAATTGGGGTCCTAATTCATCCAAACAAAAAAATTGACCGTTCAGGCCAAATCTCCTAAGCAGCTGCCTAGGGCTCCGAAGCGATTTCGTAATTCAATCATATTTCTCTCTAACAAGCTCTAATTTTTTTGAACCTTTTCCCATCTCCATAATATTATATAGGGCTATTATTGACCATGAAATGGGGTCCTAATTCAACCTAACAAAAAAATTGACCTTTCAGTCCAAATCTCCTAGGCAGCTGCCTAGGGCTCCGAAGCGATTTCGTGATTCACTCATATTTCTCTCTAACAAGCTCTTATTTTTTTGAAACTTTTCCCATCACAATAATATTATATAGGGCTATTATAGACTATGAATTGGGGTCCTAATTCAACCAAACAAAAAAATTGACCTTTCAGGCCAAATCTCCTAGGCAGCTGCCTAGGGCTACGAAGCGATTTCGTAATTCAATCATATTTCTCTCTAACAAGCTCTAATTTTTTTGAAACTTTTCCCATCTCAATAATATTATATAGGGCTATTATTGACCATGAATTGGGGTCCTAATTTTACCAAACAAAAAAATTGACCTTTCAGGCCAAATCTCCTAGGCAGCTGCCTAGGGCTCTGAAGCGATCTCGTAATTCACTCATATTTCTCCCTAACAAGCTCTAAATTTTTTGATCCTTTTCCCAGCTCAATAATAATATATAGGGATATTATTGACCATGAATTGGGGTCCTAATTCAACCACACAAAAAAATTGACCTTTCAGGCCCAATCACCTAGGCAGGTGCCTAGGGCTCCGAAGCGATCTCGTAATTCACTCAAATTTCTCTCTTACAAGCTCTAACTTATTTGAACCTTTTCCCATCTCAATAATATTATATAGGGCTTTTATTGTTTATGAATTGGGGTCCTAATTCAACCAAACAAAAAAATTGACCTTTCAGGCCAAATCTCCTAGGCAGCAGCCTAGGGCTCCGAAGCGATCTCGTAATTCACTCATATTTCTCCCTAACAAGCTCTAATTTTTTTGAACCTTTTCCCATCTCAATAATATTTTATAGGGCTATTAAAGACCAAGAATTGGGATCGTAATCTAACCAAACAAAAAAATTGACCTTTCATGCCAAATGTCCTAGGCAGCAGCCTAGGGCTCTGAAGCGATTTCGTAATTCACTCATATTTCTCTCTAACAATCTCTAATTTTTTTGAACCTTTTCCCATCTCAATAATATTATATAGGTCTATTATTGTCCATGAATTGGGGTCCTAATTTAACCAAACAAAAAAATTGACCTTTCAGGCCAAATCTCCTTGGCAGCTGCCTAGGGCTCCGAAGCGATCTCGTAATTCACTCATATTTCTCCCAAACAAGCTCTATTTTTTTTGAACGTTTTCCCATCTTAATAATATTATATAGGTCTATTATTTACCATGAATTGGGGTCCTAATTCAACTAAACAAAAAAATTGACCTTTCACTCCAAATCTCCTAGGCAGCTGCCTAGGGCTCCGAAGCGATTTCGTAATTCACTCATATTTCTCTCTAACAAGCTCTAATTTTTTTGAAACTTTTCCCATCACAATAATATTATATAGGGCTATTATAGACTATGAATTGGGGTCCTAATTCAACCAAACAAAAAAATTGACCTTCAGGCCAAATCTCCTAGGCAACTGCCTAGGGCTCCGAATGGATTTCGTAATTCAATCATATTTCTCTCAAACAAGCTCTAATTTTTTTGAACCTTTTCCCATCTCCATAATATTATATAGGGCTATTCTTGACCATGAAATGGGGTCCTAATTCAACCTAACAAAAAAATTGACCTTTCAGTCCAAATCTCCTAGGCAGCAGCCTAGGGCTCCGAAGCGATCTCGTAATTCACTCATATTTCTCTCTAACAAACTCTAATTTTTTTGAAACTTTTCCCATCTCAATAATATTATATAGGGCTATTATTGACCATGAATTGGGGTCGTAATTTTACCAAACAAAAAAATTGACCTTTCAGGCCAAATCTCCTAGGCAGCTGCCTAGGGCTCCGAAGCGATTTCGTAATTCACTCATATTTCTCTCTAACAAGCTCTAATTTTTTTGAAACTTTTCCCATCTCAATAATATTATATAGGGCTATTATTGACCATGAATTAGGGTCCTAATTCAACCAAACAAAAAAATTGACCTTTCATGCCAAATCTCCTAGGCAGCTGCCTTGGGCTCCGAAGCGATCTCGTAATTCACTCATATTTCTCACTAACAACCTCTAATTTTTCTGAACCTTTTACCATCTCAATAATATTATATAGGGCTATTATTGACCATGAATTGGTTTCCTAATTCAACCAAACAAAAAAATTGACCTTTCAGTCCAAATCTCCTAGGCAGCAGCCTAGGGCTCCGAAGCGATTTCGTAATTCAGTCATATTTCTCTCTAACAAGCTCTAATTTTTTTGAACCTTTTCCCATCTCAATAAGATTATATTCGGCTATTATTGACTATGAATTTGGGTCCTAAAGCAACCAAACAAAAAAATTGACCTTTTAGGCCAATCCTCCTAGGCAGCTGCCCAGTGATCCGAAGCAATTTCGTAATTCTCTCATATTTTTCTCTAACAAGCTCTAATTTTTTTGAACCTTTTCCCATCTCAATAATATTATATAGGGCTATTATTGACCATGAATTGGGGTCCTAATTCAACCAAACAAAAAAATTGACCGTTCAGGCCAAATCTCCTAAGCAGCTGCCTAGGGCTCCGAAGCGATTTCGTAATTCAATCATATTTCTCTCTAACAAGCTCTAATTTTTTTGAACCTTTTCCCATCTCCATAATATTATATAGGGCTATTATTGACCATGAAATGGGGTCCTAATTCAACCTAACAAAAAAATTGACCTTTCAGTCCAAATCTCCTAGGCAGCTGCCTAGGGCTCCGAAGCGATTTCGTGATTCACTCATATTTCTCTCTAACAAGCTCTTATTTTTTTGAAACTTTTCCCATCACAATAATATTATATAGGGCTATTATAGACTATGAATTGGGGTCCTAATTCAACCAAACAAAAAAATTGACCTTTCAGGCCAAATCTCCTAGGCAGCTGCCTAGGGCTACGAAGCGATTTCGTAATTCAATCATATTTCTCTCTAACAAGCTCTAATTTTTTTGAAACTTTTCCCATCTCAATAATATTATATAGGGCTATTATTGACCATGAATTGGGGTCCTAATTTTACCAAACAAAAAAGTTGACCTTTCAGGCCAAATCTCCTAGGCAGCTGCCTAGGGCTCTGAAGCGATCTCGTAATTCACTCATATTTCTCCCTAACAAGCTCGAAATTTTTTGATCCTTTTCCCAGCTCAATAATAATATATAGGGATATTATTGACCATGAATTGGGGTCCTAATTCAACCACACAAGAAAATTGACCTTTCAGGCCCAATCACCTAGGCAGGTGCCTAGGGCTCCGAAGCGATCTCGTAATTCACTCAAATTTCTCTCTTACAAGCTCTAACTTATTTGAACCTTTTCCCATCTCAATAATATTATATAGGGCTATTATTGTTTATGAATTGGGGTCCTAATTCAACCAAACAAAAAAATTGACCTTTCAGGCCAAATCTCCTAGGCAGCAGCCTAGGGCTCCGAAGCGATCTCGTAATTCACTCATATTTCTCCCAAACAAGCTCTATTTTTTTTGAACGTTTTCCCATCTCAATAATATTATATAGGGCTATTATTTACCATGAATTGGGGTCCTAATTCAACCAAACAAAAAAATTGACCTTTCAGTCCAAATCTCCTAGGCAGCTGCCTAGGGCTCCGAAGCGATTTCGTAATTCACTCATATTTCTCTCTAACAAGCTCTAATTTTTTTGAAACTTTTCCCATCACAATAATATTATATAGGGCTATTATAGACTATGAATTGGGGTCCTAATTCAACCAAACAAAAAAATTGACCTTCAGGCCAAATCTCCTAGGCAACTGCCTAGGGCTCCGAATGGATTTCGTAATTCAATCATATTTCTCTCAAACAAGCTCTAATTTTTTTGAACCTTTTCCCATCTCCATAATATTATGTAGGGCTATTCTTGACCATGAAATGGGGTCCTAATTCAACCTAACAAAAAAATTGACCTTTCAGTCCAAATCTCCTAGGCAGCAGCCTAGGGCTCCGAAGCGATCTCGTAATTCACTCATATTTCTCCCTAACAAGCTCTAATTTTTTTGAACCTTTTCCCATCTCAATAATATTTTATAGGGCTATTAAAGACCAAGAATTGGGATCGTAATCTAACCAAACAAAAAAATTGACCTTTCATGCCAAATGTCCTAGGCAGCAGCCTAGGCTCTGAAGCGATTTCGTAATTCACTCATATTTCTCTCTAACAATCTCTAATTTTTTTGAACCTTTTCCCATCTCAATAATATTATATAGGGCTATTATTGTCCATGAATTGGGGTCCTAATTTAACCAAACAAAAAAATTGACCTTTCAGGCCAAATCTCCTTGGCAGCTGCCTAGGGCTCCGAAGCGATCTCGTAATTCACTCATATTTCTCCCAAACAAGCTCTATTTTTTTTGAACCTTTTCCCATCTCCATAATATTATATAGGGCTATTCTTGACCATGAAATGGGGTCCTAATTCAACCTAACAAAAAAATTGACCTTTCAGTCCAAATCTCCTAGGCCGCTGCCTAGGGCTCCGAAGCGATTTCGTAATTCATTCATATTTCTCTCTAACAAGCTCTAATTTTTTTGAAAATTTTCCCATCTCAATAATATTATATAGGGATATTATAGACTGTGAATTGGGGTCCTAATTCAACCAAACAAAAAAATTGACCTTTCAGGCCAAATCTCCTTGGCTGCTGCCTAGGGCTCCGAAGCGATTTCGTAATTCACTCATATTTTTCTCTAACAAGCTCTAATTTTTTTGAAACTTTTCCCATCACAATAATATTATTTAGGGCTATTATTGACTATGAATTGGGGTCCTAATTCAACCAAACAAAAAAATTGACCTTTCAGGCCAAATCTCCTTGGCTGTTGCCTAGGGCTCCGAAGCGATTTCGTAATTCACTCATATTTCTCTCTAACAAGCTCTAATTTTTTTGAAACTTTTCCCATCTCAATAATATTATATAGGGCTATTATTGACCATGAATTAGGGTCCTAATTCAACCAAACAAAAAAATTGAACTTTCATGCCAAATCTCTTAGGCAGCTGCCTTGGGCTCCGAAGCGATCTCGTAATTCACTCATATTTCTCACTAACAAGCTCTAATTTTTCTGAACCTTTTACCATCTCAATAATATTATATAGGGCTATTATTGACCATGAATTGGTTTCCTAATTCAACCAAACAAAAAAATTGACCTTTCAGTCCAAATCTCCTAGGCAGCAGCCTAAGGCTCCGAAGCGATTTCGTAATTCACTCATATTTCTCTCTAACAAGCTCTAATTTTTTTGAACCTTTTCCCATCTCAATAAGATTATATTGGGCTATTATTGAATATGAATTTGGGTCCTAAAGCAACCAAACAAAAAAATTGACCTTTTAGGCCAATCCTCCTAGGCAGCTGCCCAGTGATCCGAAGCAATTTCGTAATTCACTCATATTTTTCTCTAACAAGCTCTAATTTTTTTGAACCTATTCCCATCTCAATAATATTATATAGGGCTATTATTTACCATGAATTGGGGTCCTAATTCAACCAAACTAAAAAATTGACCGTTCAGGCCAAATCTCCTAAGCAGCTGCCTAGGGCTCCGAAGCGATCTCGTAATTCACTCATATTTCTCTCTAACAAGCACTAATTTTTTTGAACCTTTTACCATCTCAATAATAATATATAGGTCTATTATTTACCATGAATTGGGGTCCTAATCCAACCAAACTAAAAAATTGACCTTTCAGGCCAAATCTCCTAGGCAGCTGCCTAGGGCTCCGAAGTGATCTCGTAATTCACTCACATTTCTCTCTAACAAGCTCTAATTTTTTTGAACCTTTTCCCATCTCAATATTATTATATAGGGCTATTATTGACCATGAATTGGGGTCCTAATTCAACCATACTAAAAAATTGACCTTTTAGGCCCAATCTCCTAGGCAGCCGCCTAGGGCTTCGAAGTGATCTCGTAATTCACTCAAATTTCTCTCTTACAAGCTCTAACTTTTTTGTGCCTTTTCCCATATCAATAATATTATATAGGGCTATTATTGTTTATGAATTGGGGTCCTAATTCAACCAAACAAAAAAATTGATCTTTCTGGCCAAATCTCCTAGGCAGCCGCCTAGGGCTCCGAAGCGATCTCGTAATTCACTCATATTTCTCCCTAACAAACTCTAATTTTTTTGAACCTTTTCCCATCTCAATGATATTTTATAGGGCTATTAAAGACCAAGAATTGGGATCCTAATCTAACCAAACAAAAAAATTGACCTTTCATGCCAAATGTCCTAGGCAGCAGCCTAGGGCTCTGAAGCGATTTCGTAATTCACTCATATTTCTCTCTAATAATCTCTAATTTTTTTGAACCTTTTCCCATCTCCATAATATTATATAGGGCTATTATTGACCATGAAATGGGGTCCTAATTCAACCAAACAAAAAAATTGACCTTTCTGGCCAAATCTCCTAGGCAGCTGCCTAGGGCTCCGAAGCGATCTCGTAATTCACTCATATTTCTCCCTAACAAGCTCTAATTTTTTTGAACCTTTTCCCATCTCAATAATATTTTATAGGGCTATTAAAGACCAAGAATTGGGATCGTAATCTAACCAAACAAAAAAATTGACCTTTCATGCCAAATGTCCTAGGCAGCAGCCTAGGGCTCTGAAGCGATTTCGTAATTCACTCATATTTCTCTCTAACAATCTCTAATTTTTTTGAACCTTTTCCCATCTCAATAATATTATATAGGTCTATTATTGTCCATGAATTGGGGTCCTAATTTAACCAAACAAAAAAATTGACCTTTCAGGCCAAATCTCCTTGGCAGCTGCCTAGGGCTCCGAAGCGATCTCGTAATTCACTCATATTTCTCCCAAACAAGCTCTATTTTTTTTGAACGTTTTCCCATCTTAATAATATTATATAGGTCTATTATTTACCATGAATTGGGGTCCTAATTCAACTAAACAAAAAAATTGACCTTTCAGTCCAAATCTCCTAGGCAGCTGCCTAGGGCTCCGAAGCGATTTCGTAATTCACTCATATTTCTCTCTAACAAGCTCTAATTTTTTTGAAACTTTTCCCATCACAATAATATTATATAGGGCTATTATAGACTATGAATTGGGGTCCTAATTCAACCAAACAAAAAAATTGACCTTCAGGCCAAATCTCCTAGGCAACTGCCTAGGGCTCCGAATGGATTTCGTAATTTAATCATATTTCTCTCAAACAAGCTCTAATTTTTTTGAACCTTTTCCCATCTCCATAATATTATATAGGTCTATTCTTGACCATGAAATGGGGTCCTAATTCAACCTAACAAAAAAATTGACCTTTCAGTCCAAATCTCCTAGGCAGCAGCCTAGGGCTCCGAAGCGATCTCGTAATTCACTCATATTTCTCTCTAACAAACTCTAATTTTTTTGAAACTTTTCCCATCTCAATAATATTATATAGGGCTATTATTGACCATGAATTGGGGTCCTAATTTTACCAAACAAAAAAATTGACCTTTCAGGCCAAATCTCCTAGGCAGCTGCCTAGGGCTCCGAAGCGATTTCGTAATTCACTCATATTTCTCTCTAACAAGCTCTAATTTTTTTGAAACTTTTCCCATCTCAATAATATTATATAGGGCTATTATTGACCATGAATTAGGGTCCTAATTCAACCAAACAAAAAAATTGACCTTTCATGCCAAATCTCCTAGGCAGCTGCCTTGGGCTCCGAAGCGATCTCGTAATTCACTCATATTTCTCACTAACAACCTCTAATTTTTCTGAACCTTTTACCATCTCAATAATATTATATAGGGCTATTATTGACCATGAATTGGTTTCCTAATTCAACCAAACAAAAAAATTGACCTTTCAGTCCAAATCTCCTAGGCAGCAGCCTAGGGCTCCGAAGCGATTTCGTAATTCAGTCATATTTCTCTCTAACAAGCTCTAATTTTTTTGAACCTTTTCCCATCTCAATAAGATTATATTCGGCTATTATTGACTATGAATTTGGGTCCTAAAGCAACCAAACAAAAAAATTGACCTTTTAGGCCAATCCTCCTAGGCAGCAGCCCAGTGATCCGAAGCAATTTCGTAATTCTCTCATATTTTTCTCTAACAAGCTCTAATTTTTTTGAACCTTTTCCCATCTCAATAATATTATATAGGGCTATTATTGACCATGAATTGGGGTCCTAATTCAACCAAACAAAAAAATTGACCGTTCAGGCCAAATCTCCTAAGCAGCTGCCTAGGGCTCCGAAGCGATTTCGTAATTCAATCATATTTCTCTCTAACAAGCTCTAATTTTTTTGAACCTTTTCCCATCTCCATAATATTATATAGGGCTATTATTGACCATGAAATGGGGTCCTAATTCAACCTAACAAAAAAATTGACCTTTCAGTCCAAATCTCCTAGGCAGCTGCCTAGGGCTCCGAAGCGATTTCGTGATTCACTCATATTTCTCTCTAACAAGCTCTTATTTTTTTGAAACTTTTCCCATCACAATAATATTATATAGGGCTATTATAGACTATGAATTGGGGTCCTAATTCAACCAAACAAAAAAATTGACCTTTCAGGCCAAATCTCCTAGGCAGCTGCCTAGGGCTACGAAGCGATTTCGTAATTCAATCATATTTCTCTCTAACAAGCTCTAATTTTTTTGAAACTTTTCCCATCTCAATAATATTATATAGGGCTATTATTGACCATGAATTGGGGTCCTAATTTTACCAAACAAAAAAGTTGACCTTTCAGGCCAAATCTCCTAGGCAGCTGCCTAGGGCTCTGAAGCGATCTCGTAATTCACTCATATTTCTCCCTAACAAGCTCTAAATTTTTTGATCCTTTTCCCAGCTCAATAATAATATATAGGGATATTATTGACCATGAATTGGGGTCCTAATTCAACCACACAAGAAAATTGACCTTTCAGGCCCAATCACCTAGGCAGGTGCCTAGGGCTCCGAAGCGATCTCGTAATTCACTCAAATTTCTCTCTTACAAGCTCTAACTTATTTGAACCTTTTCCCATCTCAATAATATTATATAGGGCTATTATTGTTTATGAATTGGGGTCCTAATTCAACCAAACAAAAAAATTGACCTTTCAGGCCAAATCTCCTAGGCAGCAGCCTAGGGCTCCGAAGCGATCTCGTAATTCACTCATATTTCTCCCAAACAAGCTCTATTTTTTTTGAACGTTTTCCCATCTCAATAATATTATATAGGGCTATTATTTACCATGAATTGGGGTCCTAATTCAACCAAACAAAAAAATTGACCTTTCAGTCCAAATCTCCTAGGCAGCTGCCTAGGGCTCCGAAGCGATTTCGTAATTCACTCATATTTCTCTCTAACAAGCTCTAATTTTTTTGAAACTTTTCCCATCACAATAATATTATATAGGGCTATTATAGACTATGAATTGGGGTCCTAATTCAACCAAACAAAAAAATTGACCTTCAGGCCAAATCTCCTAGGCAACTGCCTAGGGCTCCGAATGGATTTCGTAATTCAATCATATTTCTCTCAAACAAGCTCTAATTTTTTTGAACCTTTTCCCATCTCCATAATATTATGTAGGGCTATTCTTGACCATGAAATGGGGTCCTAATTCAACCTAACAAAAAAATTGACCTTTCAGTCCAAATCTCCTAGGCAGCAGCCTAGGGCTCCGAAGCGATCTCGTAATTCACTCATATTTCTCCCTAACAAGCTCTAATTTTTTTGAACCTTTTCCCATCTCAATAATATTTTATAGGGCTATTAAAGACCAAGAATTGGGATCGTAATCTAACCAAACAAAAAAATTGACCTTTCATGCCAAATGTCCTAGGCAGCAGCCTAGGCTCTGAAGCGATTTCGTAATTCACTCATATTTCTCTCTAACAATCTCTAATTTTTTTGAACCTTTTCCCATCTCAATAATATTATATAGGGCAATTATTGTCCATGAATTGGGGTCCTAATTTAACCAAACAAAAAAATTGACCTTTCAGGCCAAATCTCCTTGGCAGCTGCCTAGGGCTCCGAAGCGATCTCGTAATTCACTCATATTTCTCCCAAACAAGCTCTATTTTTTTTGAACCTTTTCCCATCTCCATAATATTATATAGGGCTATTCTTGACCATGAAATGGGGTCCTAATTCAACCTAACAAAAAAATTGACCTTTCAGTCCAAATCTCCTAGGCCGCTGCCTAGGGCTCCGAAGCGATTTCGTAATTCATTCATATTTCTCTCTAACAAGCTCTAATTTTTTTGAAAATTTTCCCATCTCAATAATATTATATAGGGATATTATAGACTGTGAATTGGGGTCCTAATTCAACCAAACAAAAAAATTGACCTTTCAGGCCAAATCTCCTTGGCTGCTGCCTAGGGCTCCGAAGCGATTTCGTAATTCACTCATATTTTTCTCTAACAAGCTCTAATTTTTTTGAAACTTTTCCCATCACAATAATATTATTTAGGGCTATTATTGACTATGAATTGGGGTCCTAATTCAACCAAACAAAAAAATTGACCTTTCAGGCCAAATCTCCTTGGCTGTTGCCTAGGGCTCCGAAGCGATTTCGTAATTCACTCATATTTCTCTCTAACAAGCTCTAATTTTTTTGAAACTTTTCCCATCTCAATAATATTATATAGGGCTATTATTGACCATGAATTAGGGTCCTAATTCAACCAAACAAAAAAATTGAACTTTCATGCCAAATCTCTTAGGCAGCTGCCTTGGGCTCCGAAGCGATCTCGTAATTCACTCATATTTCTCACTAACAAGCTCTAATTTTTCTGAACCTTTTACCATCTCAATAATATTATATAGGGCTATTATTGACCATGAATTGGTTTCCTAATTCAACCAAACAAAAAAATTGACCTTTCAGTCCAAATCTCCTAGGCAGCAGCCTAAGGCTCCGAAGCGATTTCGTAATTCACTCATATTTCTCTCTAACAAGCTCTAATTTTTTTGAACCTTTTCCCATCTCAATAAGATTATATTGGGCTATTATTGAATATGAATTTGGGTCCTAAAGCAACCAAACAAAAAAATTGACCTTTTAGGCCAATCCTCCTAGGCAGCTGCCCAGTGATCCGAAGCAATTTCGTAATTCACTCATATTTTTCTCTAACAAGCTCTAATTTTTTTGAACCTATTCCCATCTCAATAATATTATATAGGGCTATTATTTACCATGAATTGGGGTCCTAATTCAACCAAACTAAAAAATTGACCGTTCAGGCCAAATCTCCTAAGCAGCTGCCTAGGGCTCCGAAGCGATCTCGTAATTCACTCATATTTCTCTCTAACAAGCACTAATTTTTTTGAACCTTTTACCATCTCAATAATAATATATAGGTCTATTATTTACCATGAATTGGGGTCCTAATCCAACCAAACTAAAAAATTGACCTTTCAGGCCAAATCTCCTAGGCAGCTGCCTAGGGCTCCGAAGTGATCTCGTAATTCACTCACATTTCTCTCTAACAAGCTCTAATTTTTTTGAACCTTTTCCCATCTCAATATTATTATATAGGGCTATTATTGACCATGAATTGGGGTCCTAATTCAACCATACTAAAAAATTGACCTTTTAGGCCCAATCTCCTAGGCAGCCGCCTAGGGCTTCGAAGTGATCTCGTAATTCACTCAAATTTCTCTCTTACAAGCTCTAACTTTTTTGTGCCTTTTCCCATATCAATAATATTATATAGGGCTATTATTGTTTATGAATTGGGGTCCTAATTCAACCAAACAAAAAAATTGATCTTTCTGGCCAAATCTCCTAGGCAGCCGCCTAGGGCTCCGAAGCGATCTCGTAATTCACTCATATTTCTCCCTAACAAACTCTAATTTTTTTGAACCTTTTCCCATCTCAATGATATTTTATAGGGCTATTAAAGACCAAGAATTGGGATCCTAATCTAACCAAACAAAAAAATTGACCTTTCATGCCAAATGTCCTAGGCAGCAGCCTAGGGCTCTGAAGCGATTTCGTAATTCACTCATATTTCTCTCTAATAATCTCTAATTTTTTTGAACCTTTTCCCATCTCCATAATATTATATAGGGCTATTATTGACCATGAAATGGGGTCCTAATTCAACCAAACAAAAAAATTGACCTTTCTGGCCAAATCTCCTAGGCAGCTGCCTAGGGCTCCGAAGCGATCTCGTAATTCACTCATATTTCTCTCTAACAAGCTCTAATTTTTCTGAACCTTTTCCCATCTCAATAATATTATATGGGGCTATTATTGACCATGAATTGGGGTCCTAATTCAACCAAACAAAGAAATTGACCTTTCAGGCCAAATCTCCTAGGCAGCTGCCTAGGTCTCCGAAGCGATTTAGTAATTCACTCATATTTCTCTCTAACAAGTTCTAATTTTTTTGAACTATTTCCCATCTAAATAATATTATATAGGGCTATTATTGACCATGAAATGGGGTCCTAATTCAACCAAACAAAAAAATTGACCTTTCAGGCCAAATCTCCTAAGCAGCTGCCTTGGGCTCCGAAGCGATCTCGTAATTCACTCATATTTCCCACAAACAAGCTCTAATTTTTCTGAACCTTTTACCAACTCAATAATATTATAGAGGGCTATTATTGACCATGAATTGGTTTCCTAATTCAACCAAACAAAAAAATTGACCTTTCAGTCCAAATCTCCTAGGCAGCTGCCTAGGACTCCGAAGCTATTTCGTAATTCACTCATATTTCTCTCTAACAAGCTCTAATTTTTTTGAACCTTTTCCCATCTCTATAATATTATATAGGGCTATTATTGACTATGAATTGGGGTCCTAAATCACCCAAACAAAAATATTGACCTTTCAGGCCAAACCTCCTAGGCAGCTGCCTAGGGCTCCGAAGCAATTTCGTAATTCACTCATATTTTTCTCTAACAAGTTCTAATTTTTTTGAACCTTTTCCCATCTCAATAATATTAAATGGGGCTATTATTTACCATGAATTGGGTTCCTAATTCAACCAAACTAAAAAATTGACCTTTCAGGCCAAATCTCCTAGGAAGCTGCCTAGGGCTCCGAAGTGATCTCGTAATTCACTCATATTTCTCTCTAGTAAGCTCTAATTTTTTTTGAACCTTTTCCCATCTCAATAATATTTTATAGGGCTATTATTGACCATGAATTGGGGTCCTAATTTAACCAAACAAAAAAATTGACCTTTCAGGGCAAATCTCCTAGGCAGCTGCCTAGGGCTCCGAAGCGTTCTCGTAATTCACTCATATTTCTCCCTAACAAGCTCTAATTTTTTTGAACCTTTTCCCAGTTCAATAATAATATATAGGACTATTATTGACCATGAATTGGGGTCCTAATTCAACCACACAAAAAAATTGACCTTTCAGGCCCAATCACCTAGGCAGGTGCCTAGGGCTCCGAAGCAATCTCGTAATTCACTCAAATTTCTCTCTTACAAGCTCTAACTTTTTTGATCCTTTTCCCATCTCAATAATATTATATAGGGCTATTATTGTTTATGAATTGGGGTCCTAATTCAACCAAACAAAAAAATTGACCTTTCAGGCCAAATCTCCTAGGCAGCAGCCTAGGGCTCCGAAGCGATCTCGTAATTCACTCATATTTCTCCCTAACAAGCTCTAATTTTTTTGAACCTTTTCCCATCTCAATAATATTTTATAGGGCTATTAAAGACCAAGAATTGGGATCCTAATCTAACCAAACAAAAAAATTGACCTTTCAGGCTAAATGTCCTAGGCAGCAGCCTAGGGCTCTGAAGCGATTTCGTAATTCACTCATATTTCTCTCTAACAATCTCTAATTTTTTTTACCTTTTCCCATATCCATAAGATTATATAGGGCTATTATTGACCATGAAATGGGGCCCTAATTCAACCAAACAAAAAAATTGACCTTTCAGGCCAAATGTCCTAGGCAGCTGCCTAGGGCTCCGAAGCGATTTCGTAATTCCCTCATATTTCTCTCTAACAATCTCTAATTTTTTTGAACCTTTTCCCATCTCCATAATATTATATAGGGCTATTATTGACCATGAAATGGGGTCCTAATTCAACTAAACAAAAAAATTGACCTTTCTGGCCAAATCTCCTAGGCCGCTGCCTAGGGCTCCGAAGTGATCTCGTAATTCACTCATATTTCTCTCTAACACGCTCTAATTTTTCTGAACCTTTCCCATCTCAATAATATTATATGGGTCTATTATTGACCATGAATTGGGGTTCTAATTCAACCAAACAAAAAAATTGACCTTTCAGGCCAAATCTCCTAGGCAGCTGCCTAGGGCTCCGAAGCGATTTCGTAATTCACTCATATTTCTCTCTAACAAGCTCTAATTTTTTTGAACCTTTTCCCATCTCAATAATATTATATAGGGCTATTATTGACCATGAAATGGGGCCCTAATTCAACCAAACAAAAAAATTGACCTTTCAGGCCAAATCTCCTAGGCAGCTGCCTTGGGCTCCGAAGCGATCTCGTAATTCACTCATATTTCTCTCTAACAAGCTCTAATTTTTCTGAACCTTTTCCCATCTCAATAATATTATATAGGGCTATTATTGACCATGAATTGGGGACCGAATTCAACCAAACAAAAAAATTGACCTTTCAGGCCGAATCTCCAAGGCAGCTGCCTAGGGCTCCGAAGCGATTTCGTAATTCACTCATATTTCTCTCTAACAAGCTCTAATTTTTTTGAACCTTTTCCCATCTAAATAATATTATATAGGGCTATTATTGTTTATGAATTGGGTTCCTAATTCAACCAAACAAAAAAATGTGGGTTCTATGTATAAAATTTCGTGCAAATCCGAGGTGCGTATAGGGTGATACAGTCAAAATACTGAGATATGTACGAATATAAGGAAAAAACTTGCGAAAATTGCCCTCAAAAAGGGGAATTTTTTTTGAAATGTTTGAATTAAGGCTCCGTTTTGACTCCAATATATTCATTTACCCATGAGATCTCTTGGGGAAAAATATCGAACGAGTTGAACACGAGGGTAATACATTTCGGAGAAATTATTGAAATCTCCAATTCACCAAAGGGGTACCCCTTTCAGAAATCTTCAATTTCTCTAAAATGGATTCGAGCAATGTTTTGATAGTGAATAATAAAGAATATGCGAGGTTCATGGTCACAAAAGTTGTAGCCCTATGTCTGTGGGTTCTATGTATAAAATTTAGTGCAAATCCGAGGTGCGTATAGGGTGATACAGTCAAAATACTGAGATATGTACGAATATAAGGAAAAACCTTGCGAAAATTGCCCTAAAAAAGGGGAATTTTTTTTGAAATGTTTGAATTAAGGCTCCGTTTCGACTCCAATATATTCATTTACCCATGAGATCTCTTGGGGAAAAATATCGAATGAGTTGAACACGAGGGTAATACATTTCCGAGAAATTAGTGAAATCTCCAATACACCAAAGGGGTACCCCTTTCAGAAATCTTAGATTTCTCTAATATGGATTCGAGCAATGTTTTGATAGTGAATACTATAGAACAGCGAGGGTCATGGTCACAAAAGTTGTGGCCCTATGTCTTAGGGTTCTATGTATAAAATTTCGTACAAATCCGAGGTGCGTATAGGGTGATACAGTCAAAATACTGAGAGATGTACGCATATAAGGAAAGAACTTGCGAAAATTGCCCTAAAAAAGGGGAATTTTTTTTGAAATGTTTGAATTAAGGCTCCGTTTCGACTCCAATATATTCATTTACCCATGAGATCTCTTGGGGAAAAATATCGAACGAGTTGAACACGAGGGTAATACATTTCGAAGAAATTATTGAAATCTCCAATTCACCAAAGGGGTACCCCTTTCAGAAATCTTCGATTTCTCTAATATGGATTCGGGCAATGTTTTGATATTGAATAATAAAGAATATGCGAGGGTCATGGTCACAAAAGTTGTAGCCCTGTGTCTTCGGGTTCTATGTATAAAATTGTGTACAAATCCGAGGTGCGTATAGTGTGATACAGTCAAAATACTGAGAGATGTACGAATATAAGGAAAAAACTTGCGAAAATTGCCCTCAAAAAGGGGAATTTTTTTTGAAATGTTTGAATTAAGGCTCCGTTTCGACTCCAATATATTCATTTACCCATGAGATCTCTTGGGGAAAAATATCGAACGAGTTGAACACGAGGGTAATACATTTCGGAGAAATTAGTGAAATCTCCAATTCACCAAAGGGGTACCCCTTTCCGAAATCTTAGATTTCTCTAATATGGATTCCAGCAATGTTTTGATAGTGAATACTATAGAACAGCGAGGGTCATGGTCACAAAAGTTGTGGCCCTATGTCTTAGGGTTCTATGTATAAAATTTCGTACAAATCCGAGGTGCGTATAGGGTGATACAGTCAAAATACTGAGAGATGTACGCATATAAGGAAAGAACTTGCGAAAATTGCCCTAAAAAAGGGGAATTTTTTTTGAAATGTTTGAATTAAGGCTCCGTTTCGACTCCAATATATTCATTTACCCATGAGATCTCTTGGGGCAAAATATCGAACGAGTTGAACACGAGGGTAATACATTTCGAAGAAATTATTGAAATCTCCAATTCACCAAAGGGGTACCCCTTTCAGAAATCTTCGATTTCTCTAATATGGATTCGGGCAATGTTTTGATATTGAATAATAAAGAATATGCGAGGGTCATGGTCACAAAAGTTGTGGCCCTATGTCTATGGGTTCTATGTATAAAAGTTCGTACAAATCCGAGGTCCGTATAGGGTGATACAGTCAAAATACTGAGAGATGTACGAATATAAGGAAAAAACTTGCGAAAATTGCCCTCAAAAAGGGGAATTTTTTTTGAAATGTTTGAATTAAGGCTCCGTTTCGACTCCAATATATTCATTTACCCATGAGATCTCTTGGGGAAAAATATCGAACGAGGTGAACACGAGGGTAATACATTTCGGAGAAATTATTGAAATCTCCAATTCACAAAAGGGGTACCCCTTTCAGAAATCTTCGATTTCTCTAATATGGATTCGAGCAATGTTTTGATAGTGAATACTAAATAATATGAGAGGGTCATGGTCACAAAAGTTGTAGCCCTATGTCTATGGGTTCTATGTATTAAATTTCGTGCAAATCCGAGATGCGTATAGGGTGATACAATCAAAATACTGAGAGATATACGAATATAAGGAAAAAACTTGCGAAAATTGCCCTCAAAAAGGGGAATTTTTTTTGAAATGTTTGAATTAAGGCTCCGTTTCGACTCCAATATATTCATTCACCCATGAGATCTCTTGGGGAAAAATATCGAACGAGTTGAACACGAGGGTAATACATTTCCGAGAAATTAGTGAAATCTCCAATACACCAAAGGGGTTCCCCTTTCAGAAATCTTAGATTTCTCTAATATGGATTCGAGCAATGTTTTGATAGTGAATACTATAGAATAGCGAGGGTCATGGTCACAAAAGTTGTGGCCCTGTGTCTTAGGGTTCTATGTATAAAATTTCGTACAAATCCGAGGTGGGTATAGGGTGATACAGTCAAAATACTGAGAGATGTACGCATATAAGGAAAGAACTTGCGAAAATTGCCCTCAAAAAGGGGAATTTTTTTTGAAATGTTTGAATTAAGGCTCCGTTTCGACTCCAATATATTCATTTACCCATGAGATCTCTTGGGGAAAAATATCGAACGAGTTGAACACGAGGGTAATACATTTCGGAGAAATTATTGAAATCTCCAATTCACCAAAGGGGTACCCCTTTCCGAAATCTTAGATTTCTCTAATATGGATTCCAGCAATGTTTTGATAGTGAATACTAAAGAATATGCGAGAGTCATGGTCACAAAAGTTGTTGCCCTATGTCTTAGGGTTCTATATATAAAATTTCGTACAAATCCGAGGTGTGTATAGGGTGATACAGTCAAAATACTGAGAGATGTACGAATATAAGGAAAAAACTTGCGAAAATTGCCCTAAAAAAGGGGAATTTTTTTTGAAATGTTTGAATTAAGGCTCCGTTTCGACTCCAATATATTCATTTACCCATGAGATCTCTTGGGGAAAAATATCGAACGAGTTGAACACGAGGGTAATACATTTCGGAGAAATTAGTGAAATCTCCAATTCACCAAAGGGGTACCCCTTTCCGAAATCTTAGATTTCTCTAATATGGATTCCAGCAATGTTTTGATAGTGAATACTAAAGAATATGCGAGAGTCATGGTCACAAAAGTTGTTGCCCTATGTCTTAGGGTTCTATATATAAAATTTCGTACAAATCCGAGGTGTGTATAGGGTGATACAGTCAAAATACTGAGAGATGTACGAATATAAGGAAAAAACTTGCGAAAATTGCCCTAAAAAAGGGGAATTTTTTTTGAAATGTTTGAATTAAGGCTCCGTTTCGACTCCAATATATTCATTTACCCATGAGATCTCTTGGGGAAAAATATCGAACGAGTTGAACACGAGGGTAATACATTTCGGAGAAATTAGTGAAATCTCCAATTCACCAAAGGGGTACCCCTTTCCGAAATCTTAGATTTCTCTAATATGGATTCCAGCAATGTTTTGATAGTGAATACTAAAGAATATGCGAGAGTCATGGTCACAAAAGTTGTAGCTCTATGTCTTAGGGTTCTATATATAAAATTTCGTACAAATCCGAGGTGTGTATAGGGTGATACAGTCAAAATACTGAGAGATGTACGAATATAAGGAAAAAACTTGCGAAAATTGCCCTAAAAAAGGGGAATTTTTTTTGAAATGTTTGAATTAAGGCTCCGTTTCGACTCCAATATATTCATTTACCCATGAGATCTCTTGGGGAAAAATATCGAACGAGTTGAACACGAGGGTAATACATTTCGAAGAAATTATTGAAATCTCCAATTCACCAAAGGGGTACCCCTTTCAGAAATCTTCGATTTCTCTAATATGGATTCGGGCAATGTTTTGATATTGAATAATAAAGAATATGCGAGGGTCATGGTCACAAAAGTTGTGGCCCTATGTCTGTGGGTTCTATGTATAAAAGTTCGTACAAATCCGAGGTCCGTATAGGGTGATACAGTCAAAATACTGAGAGATGTACGAATATAAGGAAAAAACTTGCGAAAATTGCCCTAAAAAAGGGGAATTTTTTTTGAAATGTTTGAATTAAGGCTCCGTTTCGACTCCAATATATTCATTTACCCATGAGATCTCTTGGGGAAAAATATCGAACGAGTTGAACACGAGGGTAATACATTTCGAAGAAATTATTGAAATCTCCAATTCACCAAAGGGGTACCCCTTTCAGAAATCTTCGATTTCTCTAATATGGATTCGGGCAATGTTTTGATATTGAATAATAAAGAATATGCGAGGGTCATGGTCACAAAAGTTGTGGCCCTATGTCTGTGGGTTCTATGTATAAAAGTTCGTACAAATCCGAGGTCCGTATAGGGTGATACAGTCAAAATACTGAGAGATGTACGAATATAAGGAAAAAACTTGCGAAAATTGCCCTCAAAAAGGGGAATTTTTTTTGAAATGTTTGAATTAAGGCTCCGTTTCGACTCCAATATATTCATTTACCCATGAGATCTCTTGGGGAAAAATATCGAACGAGTTGAACACGAGGGTAATACATTTCGGAGAAATTATTGAAATCTCCAATTCACCAAAGGGGTACCCCTTTCAGAAATCTTCGATTTCTCTAATATGGATTCGAGCAATGTTTTGATATTGAATATTAAAGAATATGCGAGGGTCATGGTCACAAAAGTTGTAGCCCTGTGTCTTAGGGTTCTGTGTATAAAATTGCGTAAAAATCCAAGGTGCGTATAGTGTGATACAGTCAAAATAATGAGAGATATACGAATATAAGGAAAAAACTTGCGAAAATTGCCCTCACAAAGGGGAATTTTTTTTGAAATGTTTGAATTAAGGCTCCGTTTCGACTCCAATATATTCATTTACCCATGAGATCTCTTGGGGAAAAATATCGAACGAGTTGAACACGAGGGTAATACATTTCCGAGAAATTAGTGAAATCTCCAATACACCAAAGGGGTACCCCTTTCAGAAATCTTAGATTTCTCTAATATGGATTCGAGCAATGTTTTGATAGTGAATACTATAGAACAGCGAGGGTCATGGTCACAAAAGTTGTGGCCCTATGTCTTAGGGTTCTATGTATAAAATTTCGTACAAATCCGAGGTGCGTATAGGGTGATACAGTCAAAATACTGAGAGATGTACGCATATAAGGAAAGAACTTGGGAAAATTGCCCTCAAAAAGGGGAATTTTTTTTGAAATGTTTGAATTAAGGCTCCGTTTCGACTCCAATATATTCATTTACCCATGAGATCTCTTGGGGAAAAATATCGAACGAGTTGAACACGAGGGTAATACATTTCGGAGAAATTATTGAAATCTCCAATTCACCAAAGGGGTACCCCTTTCAGAAATCTTCGATTTCTCTAATATGGATTCGAGCAATGTTTTGATATTGAATATTAAAGAATATGCGAGGGTCATGGTCACAAAAGTTGTAGCCCTGTGTCTTAGGGTCCTATGTATAAAATTGCGTACAAATCCAAGGTGCGTATAGTGTGATACAGTCAAAATAATGAGAGATATACGAATATAAGGGAAAAACATGCGAAAATTGCCCTCAAAAAGGGGAATTTTTTTTGAAATATTTGAATTAAGGCTCCGTTTCGACTCCAATATATTCATTTACCCATGAGATCTCTTGGGGAAAAATATCGAACGAGTTGAACACGAGGGTAATACATTTCGGAGAAATTAGTGAAATCTCCAATTCACCAAAGGGGTACCCCTTTCCGAAATCTTAGATTTCTCTAATATGGATTCCAGCAATGTTTTGATAGTGAATACTAAAGAATATGCGAGAGTCATGGTCACAAAAGTTGTAACCCTATGTCTTAGGGTTCTATATATAAAATTTCGTACAAATCCGAGGTGTGCACAGGGTGATACAGTCAAAATACTGAGAGATGTACGAATATAAGGAAAAAACTTGCGAAAATTGCCCTAAAAAGGGGGAATTTTTTTTGAAATGTTTGAATTAAGGCTCCGTTTCGACTCCAATATATTCATTTACCCATGAGATCTCTTGGGGAAAAATATCGAACGAGTTGAACACGAGGGTAATACATTTCGAAGAAATTATTGAAATCTCCAATTCACCAAAGGGGTACCCCTTTCAGAAATCTTCGATTTCTCTAATATGGATTCGGGCAATGTTTTGATATTGACTAATAAAGAATATGCGAGGGTCATGGTCACAAAAGTTGTAGCCCTATGTCTTAGGGTTCTATGTATAAAATTGTGTACAAATCCGAGGTGCGTATAGTGTGATACAGTCAAAATACTGAGAGATGTACGAATATAAGGAAAAAACTTGCGAAAATTGCCCTCAAAAAGGGGAATTTTTTTTGAAATGTTTGAATTAAGGCTCCGTTTCGACTCCAATATATTCATTTACCCATGAGATCTCTTGGGGAAAAATATCGAACTAGTTGAACACGAGGGTAATACATTTCGGAGAAATTAGTGAAATCTCCAATTCACCAAAGGGGTACCCCTATCAGAAATCTTCGATTTCTCTTATATGGTTTCGAGCAATGTTTTGATAGTGAATACTAAAGAATATGCGAGGGTCATGGGCACAAATTTTTTAGCCCTATGTCTTAGGGTTCTATGTATAAAATTTCGTGCACATCTGAGGTGTGTAGAGGGCGATACAGTCAAAATACTGAGAGATGTACGAACATAAGGAAAAAACTTGCGAAAATTGCCTTCAAAAAGGGGAATTTTTTTTGAAATGTTGACTTAAGGCTCCGTTTCGACTCCAATATATTCATTTACCCATGAGATCTCTTGGGGAAAAATATCGAACGAGTTGAACACGAGGGTAATACATTTCGGAGAAATTAGTGAAATCTCCTATTCACCAAAGGGGCACCCCTTTCAGAAATCTTCGATTTTTCTAATATGGTTTCGAGCAATGTTTTGATAGTGAATACTAAAGAATATGCGAGGGTCATGGGCACAAATTTTTTAGCCCTATGTCTTAGGGTTCTATGTATAAAATTTCGTGCACATCCGAGGTGTGTAGAGGGCGATACAGTCAAATTTCTGAGAGATGAACGAACATAAGGAAAAAACTTGCGAAAATTGCCCTCAAAAAGGGGAATTTTTTTTGAAATGTTGACTTAAGTCTCCGTTTCCACTCCAATATATTCATTTACCCATGAGATCTCTTGGGGAAAAATATCGAACTAGTTGAACACGAGGGTAATACATTTCGGAGAAATTAGTGAAATCTCCAATTCACCAAAGGGGTACCCCTTTCAGAAATCTTCGATTTCTCTAATATGGTTTCGAGCAATGTTTTGATAGTGAATACTAAAGAATATGCGAGGGTCATGGGCACAAAATTTGTAGCCCTATGTCTTAGGGTTCTATGTATAAAATTTCGTGCACATGCGAGGTGTGTAGAGGGCGATACAGTCAAAATACTGAGACATGAACGAACATTAGGAAAAAACTTGCGAAAATTGCCCTCAAAAAGGGGAATTTTTTTTGAGATGTTGTCTTAAGGCCCTATTTCGACTCCAATATATTCATTTACCCATGAGATCTCTTGGGGAAAAATATCGAACTAGTTGAACACGAGGGTAATACATTTCGGAGAAATTAGTGAAATCTCCTATTCACCAAAGGGGTACCCCTTTCAGAAATCTTCGATTTTTCTAATATGGTTTCGAGCAATGTTTTCATAGTGAATACTAAAGAATATGCGAGGGTCATGGGCACAAATTTTTTAGCCCTATGTCTTAGGGTTCTATGTATAAAATTTCGTGCACATCCGAGGTGTGTAGAGGGCGATACAGTCAAATTTCTGAGAGATGAACGAACATAAGGAAAAAACTTGCGAAAATTGCCCTAAAAAAGGGGAATTTTTTTTGAAATGTTGACTTAAGTCTCCGTTTCCACTCCAATATATTCATTTACCCATGAGATCTCTTGGGGAAAAATATCGAACTAGTTGAACACGAGGGTAATACATTTCGGAGAAATTAGTGAAATCTCCAATTCACCAAAGGGGTACCCCTTTCAGAAATCTTCGATTTCTCTTATATGGTTTCGAGCAATGTTTTGATAGTGAATACTAAAGAATATGCGAGGGTCATGGGCACAAATTTTTTAGCCCTATGTCTTAGGGTTCTATGTATAAAATTTCGTGCACATCCGAGGTGTGTAGAGGGCGATACAGTCAAATTTCTGAGAGATGAACGAACATAAGGAAAAAACTTGCGAAAATTGCCCTAAAAAAGGGGAATTTTTTTTGAAATGTTGACTTAAGTCTCCGTTTCCACTCCAATATATTCATTTACCCATGAGATCTCTTGGGGAAAAATATCGAACTAGTTGAACACGAGGGTAATACATTTCGGAGAAATTAGTGAAATCTCCTATTCACCAAAGGGGTACCCCTTTCAGAAATCTTCGATTTTTCTAATATGGTTTCGAGCAATGTTTTCATAGTGAATACTAAAGAATATGCGAGGGTCATGGGCACAAATTTTTTAGCCCTATGTCTTAGGGTTCTATGTATAAAATTTCGTGCACATCCGAGGTGTGTAGAGGGCGATACAGTCAAATTTCTGAGAGATGAACGAACATAAGGAAAAAACTTGCGAAAATTGCCCTAAAAAAGGGGAATTTTTTTTGAAATGTTGACTTAAGTCTCCGTTTCCACTCCAATATATTCATTTACCCATGAGATCTCTTGGGGAAAAATATCGAACTAGTTGAACACGAGGGTAATACATTTCGGAGAAATTAGTGAAATCTCCAATTCACCAAAGGGGTACCCCTTTCAGAAATCTTCGATTTCTCTTATATGGTTTCGAGCAATGTTTTGATAGTGAATACTAAAGAATATGCGAGGGTCATGGGCACAAATTTTTTAGCCCTATGTCTTAGGGTTCTATGTATAAAATTTCGTGCACATCCGAGGTGTGTAGAGGGCGATACAGTCAAATTTCGGAGAGATGAACGAACATAAGGAAAAAACTTGCGAAAATTGCCCTCAAAAAGGGGAATTTTTTTTGAAATGTTGACTTAAGGCTCCGTTTCGACTCCAATATATTCATTTACCCATGAGATCTCTTGGGGAAAAATATCGAACGAGTTGAACACGAGGGTAATACATTTCGGAGAAATTAGTTAAATCTCCTATTCACCAAAGGGGTACCCCTTTCAGAAATCTTCGATTTTTCTAATATGGTTTCGAGCAATGTTTTGATAGTGAATACTAAAGAATATGCGAGGGTCATGGGCACAAATTTTTTAGCCCTATGTCTTAGGGTTGTATGTATAAAATTTCGTGCACATCCGAGGTGTGTAGAGGGCGATACAGTCAAATTTCTGAGAGATGAACGAACATAAGGAAAAAACTTGCGAAAATTGCCCTAAAAAAGGGGAATTTTTTTTGAAATGTTGACTTAAGTCTCCGTTTCCACTCCAATATATTCATTTACCCATGAGATCTCTTGGGGAAAAATATCGAACTAGTTGAACACGAGGGTAATACATTTCGGAGAAATTAGTGAAATCTCCAATTCACCAAAGGGGTACCCCTTTCAGAAATCTTCGATTTCTCTTATATGGTTTCGAGCAATGTTTTGATAGTGAATACTAAAGAATATGCGAGGGTCATGGGCACAAATTTTTTAGCCCTATGTCTTAGGGTTCTATGTATAAAATTTCGTGCACATCCGAGGTGTGTAGAGGGCGATACAGTCAAATTTCTGAGAGATGAACGAACATAAGGAAAAAACTTGCGAAAATTGCCCTCAAAAAGGGGAATTTTTTTTGAAATGTTGACTTAAGGCTCCGTTTCGACTCCAATATATTCATTTACCCATGAGATCTCTTGGGGAAAAATATCGAACTAGTTGAACACGAGGGTAATACATTTCGGAGAAATTAGTGAAATCTCCTATTCACCAAAGGGGTACCCCTTTCAGAAATCTTCGATTTTTCTATTATGGTTTCGAGCAATGTTTTCATAGTGAATACTAAAGAATATGCGAGGGTCATGGGCACAAATTTTTTAGCCCTATGTCTTAGGGTTCTATGTATAAAATTTCGTGCACATCCGAGGTGTGTAGAGGGCGATACAGTCAAATTTCTGAGAGATGAACGAACATAAGGAAAAAACTTGCGAAAATTGCCCTCAAAAAGGGGAATTTTTTTTGAAATGTTGTCTTAAAGCCCTATTTCGACTCCAATATATTCATTTACCCATGAGATCTCTTGGGGAAAAATATCGAACTAGTTGAACACGAGGGTAATACATTTCGGAGAAATTAGTGAAATCTCCAATTCACCAAAGGGGTACCCCTTTCAGAAATCTTCGATTTCTCTTATATGGTTTCGAGCAATGTTTTGATAGTGAATACTAAAGAATATGCGAGGGTCATGGGCACAAATTTTTTAGCCCTATGTCTTAGGGTTCTATGTATAAAATTTCGTGCACATCCGAGGTGTGTAGAGGGCGATACAGTCAAATTTCTGAGAGATGAACGAACATAAGGAAAAAACTTGCGAAAATTGCCCTCAAAAAGGGGAATTTTTTTTGAAATGTTGACTTAAGGCTCCGTTTCCACTCCAATATATTCATTTACCCATGAGATCTCTTGGGGAAAAATATCGAACTAGTTGAACACGAGGGTAATACATTTCGGAGAAATTAGTGAAATCTCCTATTCACCAAAGGGGTACCCCTTTCAGAAATCTTCGATTTTTCTAATATGGTTTCGAGCAATGTTTTCATAGTGAATACTAAAGAATATGCGAGGGTCATGGGCACAAATTTTTTAGCCCTATGTCTTAGGGTTCTATGTATAAAATTTCGTGCACATCCGAGGTGTGTAGAGGGCGATACAGTCAAATTTCTGAGAGATGAACGAACATAAGGAAAAAACTTGCGAAAATTGCCCTAAAAAAGGGGAATTTTTTTTGAAATGTTGACTTAAGTCTCCGTTTCCACTCCAATATATTCATTTACCCATGAGATCTCTTGGGGAAAAATATCGAACTAGTTGAACACGAGGGTAATACATTTCGGAGAAATTAGTGAAATCTCCAATTCACCAAAGGGGTACCCCTTTCAGAAATCTTCGATTTCTCTTATATGGTTTCGAGCAATGTTTTGATAGTGAATACTAAAGAATATGCGAGGGTCATGGGCACAAATTTTTTAGCCCTATGTCTTAGGGTTCTATGTATAAAATTTCGTGCACATCCGAGGTGTGTAGAGGGCGATACAGTCAAATTTCTGAGAGATGAACGAACATAAGGAAAAAACTTGCGAAAATTGCCCTAAAAAAGGGGAATTTTTTTTGAAATGTTGACTTAAGTCTCCGTTTCCACTCCAATATATTCATTTACCCATGAGATCTCTTGGGGAAAAATATCGAACTAGTTGAACACGAGGGTAATACATTTCGGAGAAATTAGTGAAATCTCCTATTCACCAAAGGGGTACCCCTTTCAGAAATCTTCGATTTTTCTAATATGGTTTCGAGCAATGTTTTCATAGTGAATACTAAAGAATATGCGAGGGTCATGGGCACAAATTTTTTAGCCCTATGTCTTAGGGTTCTATGTATAAAATTTCGTGCACATCCGAGGTGTGTAGAGGGCGATACAGTCAAATTTCTGAGAGATGAACGAACATAAGGAAAAAACTTGCGAAAATTGCCCTAAAAAAGGGGAATTTTTTTTGAAATGTTGACTTAAGTCTCCGTTTCCACTCCAATATATTCATTTACCCATGAGATCTCTTGGGGAAAAATATCGAACTAGTTGAACACGAGGGTAATACATTTCGGAGAAATTAGTGAAATCTCCAATTCACCAAAGGGGTACCCCTTTCAGAAATCTTCGATTTCTCTTATATGGTTTCGAGCAATGTTTTGATAGTGAATACTAAAGAATATGCGAGGGTCATGGGCACAAATTTTTTAGCCCTATGTCTTAGGGTTCTATGTATAAAATTTCGTGCACATCCGAGGTGTGTAGAGGGCGATACAGTCAAATTTCTGAGAGATGAACGAACATAAGGAAAAAACTTGCGAAAATTGCCCTCAAAAAGGGGAATTTTTTTTGAAATGTTGACTTAAGGCTCCGTTTCGACTCCAATATATTCATTTACCCATGAGATCTCTTGGGGAAAAATATCGAACGAGTTGAACACGAGGGTAATACATTTCGGAGAAATTAGTTAAATCTCCTATTCACCAAAGGGGTACCCCTTTCAGAAATCTTCGATTTTTCTAATATGGTTTCAAGCAATGTTTTGATAGTGAATACTAAAGAATATGCGAGGGTCATGGGCACAAATTTTTTAGCCCTATGACTTAGGGTTCTATGTATAAAATTTCGTGCACATCCGAGGTGTGTAGAGGGCGATACAGTCAAAATACTGAGACATGAACGAACATAAGGAAAAAACTTGCGAAAATTGCCCTCAAAAAGGGGAATTTTTTTTGAAATGTTGTCTTAAAGCCCTATTTCGACTCCAATATATTCATTTACCCATGAGATCTCTTGGGGAAAAATATCGAACTAGTTGAACACGAGGGTAATACATTTCGGAGAAATTAGTGAAATCTCCAATTCACCAAAGGGGTACCCCTTTCAGAAATCTTCGATTTCTCTTATATGGTTTCGAGCAATATTTTGATTGTGAATATTAAAGAATATGCGAGGGTCATGGGCACAAATTTTTTAGCCCTATGTCTTAGGGTTCTATGTATAAAATTTCGTGCACATCCGAGGTGTGTAGAGGGCGATACAGTCAAATTTCTGAGAGATGAACGAACATAAGGAAAAAACTTGCGAAAATTGCCCTCAAAAAGGGGAATTTTTTTTGAAATGTTGACTTAAGTCTCCGTTTCCACTCCAATATATTCATTTACCCATGAGATCTCTTGGGGAAAAATATCGAACTAGTTGAACACGAGGGTAATACATTTCGGAGAAATTAGTGAAATCTCCAATTCACCAAAGGGGTACCCCTTTCAGAAATCTTCGATTTCTCTTATATGGTTTCGAGCAATGTTTTGATAGTGAATACTAAAGAATATGCGAGGGTCATGGGCACAAATTTTTTAGCCCTATGTCTTAGGGTTCTATGTATAAAATTTCGTGCACATCCGAGGTGTGTAGAGGGCGATACAGTCAAATTTCTGAGAGATGAACGAACATAAGGAAAAAACTTGCGAAAATTGCCCTCAAAAAGGGGAATTTTTTTTGAAATGTTGACTTAAGTCTCCGTTTCCACTCCAATATATTCATTTACCCATGAGATCTCTTGGGGAAAAATATCGAACTAGTTGAACACGAGGGTAATACATTTCGGAGAAATTAGTGAAATCTCCAATTCACCAAAGGGGTACCCCTTTCAGAAATCTTCGATTTCTCTAATATGGTTTCGAGCAATGTTTTGATAGTGAATACTAAAGAATATGCGAGGGTCATGGGCACAAATTTTTTAGCCCTATGACTTAGGGTTCTATGTATAAAATTTCGTGCACATCCGAGGTGTGTAGAGGGCGATACAGTCAAAATACTGAGACATGAACGAACATAAGGAAAAAACTTGCGAAAATTGCCCTCAAAAAGGGGAATTTTTTTTGAAATGTTGACTTAAGTCTCCGTTTCGACTCCAATATATTCATTTACCCATGAGATCTCTTGGGGAAAAATATCGAACTAGTTGAACACGAGGGTAATACATTTCGGAGAAATTAGTGAAATCTCCAATTCACCAAAGGGGTACCCCTTTCAGAAATCTTCGATTTCTCTTATATGGTTTCGAGCAATATTTTGATAGTGAATATTAAAGAATATGCGAGGGTCATGGGCACAAATTTTTTAGCCCTATGTCTTAGGGTTCTATGTATAAAATTTCATGCACATCCGAGGTGTGTAGAGGGCGATACAGTCAAATTTCTGAGAGATGAACGAACATAAGGAAAAAACTTGCGAAAATTGCCCTAAAAAAGGGGAATTTTTTTTGAAATGTTGACTTAAGTCTCCGTTTCCACTCCAATATATTCATTTACCCATGAGATCTCTTGGGGAAAAATATCGAACTAGTTGAACACGAGGGTAATACATTTCGGAGAAATTAGTGAAATCTCCTATTCACCAAAGGGGTACCCCTTTCAGAAATCTTCGATTTTTCTAATATGGTTTCGAGCAATGTTTTCATAGTGAATACTAAAGAATATGCGAGGGTCATGGGCACAAATTTTTTAGCCCTATGTCTTAGGGTTCTATGTATAAAATTTCGTGCACATCCGAGGTGTGTAGAGGGCGATACAGTCAAATTTCTGAGAGATGAACGAACATAAGGAAAAAACTTGCGAAAATTGCCCTAAAAAAGGGGAATTTTTTTTGAAATGTTGACTTAAGTCTCCGTTTCCACTCCAATATATTCATTTACCCATGAGATCTCTTGGGGAAAAATATCGAACTAGTTGAACACGAGGGTAATACATTTCGGAGAAATTAGTGAAATCTCCAATTCACCAAAGGGGTACCCCTTTCAGAAATCTTCGATTTCTCTTATATGGTTTCGAGCAATGTTTTGATAGTGAATACTAAAGAATATGCGAGGGTCATGGGCACAAATTTTTTAGCCCTATGTCTTAGGGTTCTATGTATAAAATTTCGTGCACATCCGAGGTGTGTAGAGGGCGATACAGTCAAATTTCTGAGAGATGAACGAACATAAGGAAAAAACTTGCGAAAATTGCCCTAAAAAAGGGGAATTTTTTTTGAAATGTTGACTTAAGTCTCCGTTTCCACTCCAATATATTCATTTACCCATGAGATCTCTTGGGGAAAAATATCGAACTAGTTGAACACGAGGGTAATACATTTCGGAGAAATTAGTGAAATCTCCAATTCACCAAAGGGGTACCCCTTTCAGAAATCTTCGATTTCTCTTATATGGTTTCGAGCAATGTTTTGATAGTGAATACTAAAGAATATGCGAGGGTCATGGGCACAAATTTTTTAGCCCTATGTCTTAGGGTTCTATGTATAAAATTTCGTGCACATCCGAGGTGTGTAGAGGGCGATACAGTCAAATTTCTGAGAGATGAACGAACATAAGGAAAAAACTTGCGAAAATTGCCCTAAAAAAGGGGAATTTTTTTTGAAATGTTGACTTAAGTCTCCGTTTCCACTCCAATATATTCATTTACCCATGAGATCTCTTGGGGAAAAATATCGAACTAGTTGAACACGAGGGTAATACATTTCGGAGAAATTAGTGAAATCTCCTATTCACCAAAGGGGTACCCCTTTCAGAAATCTTCGATTTTTCTAATATGGTTTCGAGCAATGTTTTCATAGTGAATACTAAAGAATATGCGAGGGTCATGGGCACAAATTTTTTAGCCCTATGTCTTAGGGTTCTATGTATAAAATTTCGTGCACATCCGAGGTGTGTAGAGGGCGATACAGTCAAATTTCTGAGAGATGAACGAACATAAGGAAAAAACTTGCGAAAATTGCCCTAAAAAAGGGGAATTTTTTTTGAAATGTTGACTTAAGTCTCCGTTTCCACTCCAATATATTCATTTACCCATGAGATCTCTTGGGGAAAAATATCGAACTAGTTGAACACGAGGGTAATACATTTCGGAGAAATTAGTGAAATCTCCAATTCACCAAAGGGGTACCCCTTTCAGAAATCTTCGATTTCTCTTATATGGTTTCGAGCAATGTTTTGATAGTGAATACTAAAGAATATGCGAGGGTCATGGGCACAAATTTTTTAGCCCTATGTCTTAGGGTTCTATGTATAAAATTTCGTGCACATCCGAGGTGTGTAGAGGGCGATACAGTCAAATTTCTGAGAGATGAACGAACATAAGGAAAAAACTTGCGAAAATTGCCCTCAAAAAGGGAAATTTTTTTTGAAATGTTGACTTAAGGCTCCGTTTCGACTCCAATATATTCATTTACCCATGAGATCTCTTGGGGAAAAATATCGAACGAGTTGAACACGAGGGTAATACATTTCGGAGAAATTAGTTAAATCTCCTATTCACCAAAGGGGTACCCCTTTCAGAAATCTTCGATTTTTCTAATATGGTTTCAAGCAATGTTTTGATAGTGAATACTAAAGAATATGCGAGGGTCATGGGCACAAATTTTTTAGCCCTATGACTTAGGGTTCTATGTATAAAATTTCGTGCACATCCGAGGTGTGTAGAGGGCGATACAGTCAAAATACTGAGACATGAACGAACATAAGGAAAAAACTTGCGAAAATTGCCCTCAAAAAGGGGAATTTTTTTTGAAATGTTGTCTTAAAGCCCTATTTCGACTCCAATATATTCATTTACCCATGAGATCTCTTGGGGAAAAATATCGAACTAGTTGAACACGAGGGTAATACATTTCGGAGAAATTAGTGAAATCTCCAATTCACCAAAGGGGTACCCCTTTCAGAAATCTTCGATTTCTCTTATATGGTTTCGAGCAATATTTTGATTGTGAATATTAAAGAATATGCGAGGGTCATGGGCACAAATTTTTTAGCCCTATGTCTTAGGGTTCTATGTATAAAATTTCGTGCACATCCGAGGTGTGTAGAGGGCGATACAGTCAAATTTCTGAGAGATGAACGAACATAAGGAAAAAACTTGCGAAAATTGCCCTCAAAAAGGGGAATTTTTTTTGAAATGTTGACTTAAGTCTCCGTTTCCACTCCAATATATTCATTTACCCATGAGATCTCTTGGGGAAAAATATCGAACTAGTTGAACACGAGGGTAATACATTTCGGAGAAATTAGTGAAATCTCCAATTCACCAAAGGGGTACCCCTTTCAGAAATCTTCGATTTCTCTTATATGGTTTCGAGCAATGTTTTGATAGTGAATACTAAAGAATATGCGAGGGTCATGGGCACAAATTTTTTAGCCCTATGTCTTAGGGTTCTATGTATAAAATTTCGTGCACATCCGAGGTGTGTAGAGGGCGATACAGTCAAATTTCTGAGAGATGAACGAACATAAGGAAAAAACTTGCGAAAATTGCCCTAAAAAAGGGGAATTTTTTTTGAAATGTTGACTTAAGTCTCCGTTTCCACTCCAATATATTCATTTACCCATGAGATCTCTTGGGGAAAAATATCGAACTAGTTGAACACGAGGGTAATACATTTCGGAGAAATTAGTGAAATCTCCAATTCACCAAAGGGGTACCCCTTTCAGAAATCTTCGATTTCTCTTATATGGTTTCGAGCAATGTTTTGATAGTGAATACTAAAGAATATGCGAGGGTCATGGGCACAAATTTTTTAGCCCTATGTCTTAGGGTTCTATGTATAAAATTTCGTGCACATCCGAGGTGTGTAGAGGGCGATACAGTCAAATTTCTGAGAGATGAACGAACATAAGGAAAAAACTTGCGAAAATTGCCCTCAAAAAGGGGAATTTTTTTTGAAATGTTGTCTTAAGGCCCTATTTCGACTCCAATATATTCATTTACCCATGAGATCTCTTGGGGAAAAATATCGAACTAGTTGAACACGAGGGTAATACATTTCGGAGAAATTAGTGAAATCTCCAATTCACCAAAGGGGTACCCCTTTCAGAAATCTTCGATTTCTCTAATATGGTTTCGAGCAATGTTTTGATAGTGAATACTAAAGAATATGCGAGGGTCATGGGCACAAATTTTTTAGCCCTATGACTTAGGGTTCTATGTATAAAATTTCGTGCACATCCGAGGTGTGTAGAGGGCGATACAGTCAAAATACTGAGACATGAACGAACATAAGGAAAAAACTTGCGAAAATTGCCCTCAAAAAGGGGAATTTTTTTTGAAATGTTGACTTAAGTCTCCGTTTCGACTCCAATATATTCATTTACCCATGAGATCTCTTGGGGAAAAATATCGAACTAGTTGAACACGAGGGTAATACATTTCGGAGAAATTAGTGAAATCTCCAATTCACCAAAGGGGTACCCCTTTCAGAAATCTTCGATTTCTCTTATATGGTTTCGAGCAATATTTTGATAGTGAATATTAAAGAATATGCGAGGGTCATGGGCACAAATTTTTTAGCCCTATGTCTTAGGGTTCTATGTATAAAATTTCATGCACATCCGAGGTGTGTAGAGGGCGATACAGTCAAATTTCTGAGAGATGAACGAACATAAGGAAAAAACTTGCGAAAATTGCCCTAAAAAAGGGGAATTTTTTTTGAAATGTTGACTTAAGTCTCCGTTTCCACTCCAATATATTCATTTACCCATGAGATCTCTTGGGGAAAAATATCGAACTAGTTGAACACGAGGGTAATACATTTCGGAGAAATTAGTGAAATCTCCTATTCACCAAAGGGGTACCCCTTTCAGAAATCTTCGATTTTTCTAATATGGTTTCGAGCAATGTTTTCATAGTGTATACTAAAGAATATGCGAGGGTCATGGGCACAAATTTTTTAGCCCTATGTCTTAGGGTTCTATGTATAAAATTTCGTGCACATCCGAGGTGTGTAGAGGGCGATACAGTCAAATTTCTGAGAGATGAACGAACATAAGGAAAAAACTTGCGAAAATTGCCCTAAAAAAGGGGAATTTTTTTTGAAATGTTGACTTAAGTCTCCGTTTCCACTCCAATATATTCATTTACCCATGAGATCTCTTGGGGAAAAATATCGAACTAGTTGAACACGAGGGTAATACATTTCGGAGAAATTAGTGAAATCTCCAATTCACCAAAGGGGTACCCCTTTCAGAAATCTTCGATTTCTCTTATATGGTTTCGAGCAATGTTTTGATAGTGAATACTAAAGAATATGCGAGGGTCATGGGCACAAATTTTTTAGCCCTATGTCTTAGGGTTCTATGTATAAAATTTCGTGCACATCCGAGGTGTGTAGAGGGCGATACAGTCAAATTTCTGAGAGATGAACGAACATAAGGAAAAAACTTGCGAAAATTGCCCTAAAAAAGGGGAATTTTTTTTGAAATGTTGACTTAAGGCTCCGTTTCGACTCCAATATATTCATTTACCCATGAGATCTCTTGGGGAAAAATATCGAACGAGTTGAACACGAGGGTAATACATTTCGGAGAAATTAGTTAAATCTCCTATTCACCAAAGGGGTACCCCTTTCAGAAATCTTCGATTTTTCTAATATGGTTTCGAGCAATGTTTTCATAGTGAATACTAAAGAATATGCGAGGGTCATGGGCACAAATTTTTTAGCCCTATGTCTTAGGGTTCTATGTATAAAATTTCGTGCACATCCGAGGTGTGTAGAGGGCGATACAGTCAAAATACTGAGACATGAACGAACATAAGGAAAAAACTTGCGAAAATTGCCCTCAAAAAGGGGAATTTTTTTTGAAATGTTGTCTTAAAGCCCTATTTCGACTCCAATATATTCATTTACCCATGAGATCTCTTGGGGAAAAATATCGAACTAGTTGAACACGAGGGTAATACATTTCGGAGAAATTAGTGAAATCTCCAATTCACCAAAGGGGTACCCCTTTCAGAAATCTTCGATTTCTCTTATATGGTTTCGAGCAATATTTTGATAGTGAATATTAAAGAATATGCGAGGGTCATGGGCACAAATTTTTTAGCCCTATGTCTTAGGGTTCTATGTATAAAATTTCGTGCACATCCGAGGTGTGTAGAGGGCGATACAGTCAAATTTCTGAGAGATGAACGAACATAAGGAAAAAACTTGCGAAAATTGCCCTAAAAAAGGGGAATTTTTTTTGAAATGTTGACTTAAGTCTCCGTTTCCACTCCAATATATTCATTTACCCATGAGATCTCTTGGGGAAAAATATCGAACTAGTTGAACACGAGGGTAATACATTTCGGAGAAATTAGTTAAATCTCCTATTCACCAAAGGGGTACCCCTTTCAGATATCTTCGATTTTTCTAATATGGTTTCGAGCAATGTTTTGATAGTGAATACTAAAGAATATGCGAGGGTCATGGGCACAAATTTTTTAGCCCTATGACTTAGGGTTCTATGTATAAAATTTCGTGCACATCCGAGGTGTGTAGAGGGCGATACAGTCAAATTTCTGAGAGATGAACGAACATAAGGAAAAAACTTGCGAAAATTTCCCTCAAAAAGGGGAATTTTTTTTGAAATGTTGACTTAAGGCTCCGTTTCCACTCCAATATATTCATTTACCCATGAGATCTCTTGGGGAAAAATATCGAACTAGTTGAACACGAGGGTAATACATTTCGGAGAAATTAGTGAAATCTCCTATTCACCAAAGGGGTACCCCTTTCAGAAATCTTCGATTTTTCTAATATGGTTTCGAGCAATGTTTTGATAGTGAATACTAAAGAATATGCGAGGGTCATGGGCACAAATTTTTTAGCCCTATGTCTTAGGGTTCTATGTATAAAATTTCGTGCACATCCGAGGTGTGTAGAGGGCGATACAGTCAAATTTCTGAGAGATGAACGAACATAAGGAAAAAACTTGCGAAAATTGCCCTCAAAAAGGGGAATTTTTTTTGAAATGTTGACTTAAGTCTCCGTTTCCACTCCAATATATTCATTTACCCATGAGATCTCTTGGGGAAAAATATCGAACTAGTTGAACACGAGGGTAATACATTTCGGAGAAATTAGTGAAATCTCCTATTCACCAAAGGGGTACCCCTTTCAGAAATCTTCGATTTTTCTAATATGGTTTCGAGCAATGTTTTGATAGTGAATACTAAAGAATATGCGAGGGTCATGGGCACAAATTTTTTAGCCCTATGTCTTAGGGTTCTATGTATAAAATTTCGTGCACATCCGAGGTGTGTAGAGGGCGATACAGTCAAATTTCTGAGAGATGAACGAACATAAGGAAAAAACTTGCGAAAATTGCCCTCAAAAAGGGGAATTTTTTTTGAAATGTTGACTTAAGTCTCCGTTTCCACTCCAATATATTCATTTACCCATGAGATCTCTTGGGGAAAAATATCGAACTAGTTGAACACGAGGGTAATACATTTCGGAGAAATTAGTGAAATCTCCAATTCACCAAAGGGGTACCCCTTTCAGAAATCTTCGATTTCTCTAATATGGTTTCGAGCAATGTTTTGATAGTGAATACTAAAGAATATGCGAGGGTCATGGGCACAAAATTTGTAGCCCTATGTCTTAGGGTTCTATGTATAAAATTTCGTGCACATGCGAGGTGTGTAGAGGGCGATACAGTCAAAATACTGAGACATGAACGAACATAAGGAAAAAACTTGCGAAAATTGCCCTCAAAAAGGGGAATTTTTTTTGAAATGTTGTCTTAAGGCCCTATTTCGACTCCAATATATTCATTTACCCATGAGATCTCTTGGGGAAAAATATCGAACTAGTTGAACACGAGGGTAATACATTTCGGAGAAATTAGTGAAATCTCCAATTCACCAAAGGGGTACCCCTTTCAGAAATCTTCGATTTCTCTTATATGGTTTCGAGCAATGTTTTGATAGTGAATACTAAAGAATATGCGAGGGTGATGGGCACAAATTTTTTAGCCCTATGACTTAGGGTTCTATGTATAAAATTTCGTGCACATCCGAGGTGTGTAGAGGGCGATACAGTCAAAATACTGAGACATGAACGAACATAAGGAAAAAACTTGCGAAAATTGCCCTCAAAAAGGGGAATTTTTTTTGAAATGTTGTCTTAAAGCCCTATTTCGACTCCAATATATTCATTTACCCATGAGATCTCTTGGGGAAAAATATCGAACTAGTTGAACACGAGGGTAATACATTTCGGAGAAATTAGTGAAATCTCCAATTCACCAAAGGGGTACCCCTTTCAGAAATCTTCGATTTCTCTTATATGGTTTCGAGCAATGTTTTGATAGTGAATACTAAAGAATATGCGAGGGTCATGGGCACAAATTTTTTAGCCCTATGTCTTAGGGTTCTATGTATAAAATTTCGTGCACATCCGAGGTGTGTAGAGGGCGATACAGTCAAATTTCTGAGAGATGAACGAACATAAGGAAAAAACTTGCGAAAATTGCCCTAAAAAAGGGGAATTTTTTTTGAAATGTTGACTTAAGTCTCCGTTTCCACTCCAATATATTCATTTACCCATGAGATCTCTTGGGGAAAAATATCGAACTAGTTGAACACGAGGGTAATACATTTCGGAGAAATTAGTGAAATCTCCAATTCACCAAAGGGGTACCCCTTTAAGAAATCTTCGATTTCTCTTATATGGTTTCGAGCAATGTTTTGATAGTGAATACTAAAGAATATGCGAGGGTCATGGGCACAAATTTTTTAGCCCTATGTCTTAGGGTTCTATGTATAAAATTTCGTGCACATCCGAGGTGTGTAGAGGGCGATACAGTCAAATTTCTGAGAGATGAACGAACATAAGGAAAAAACTTGCGAAAATTGCCCTCAAAAAGGGGAATTTTTTTTGAAATGTTGACTTAAGGCTCCGTTTCGACTCCAATATATTCATTTACCCATGAGATCTCTTGGGGAAAAATATCGAACGAGTTGAACACGAGGGTAATACATTTCGGAGAAATTAGTTAAATCTCCTATTCACCAAAGGGGTACCCCTTTCAGAAATCTTCGATTTCTCTAATATGGTTTCGAGCAATGTTTTGATAGTGAATACTAAAGAATATGCGAGGGTCATGGGCACAAAATTTGTAGCCCTATGACTTAGGGTTCTATGTATAAAATTTCGTGCACATCCGAGGTGTGTAGAGGGCGATACAGTCAAAATACTGAGACATGAACGAACATAAGGAAAAAACTTGCGAAAATTGCCCTCAAAAAGGGGAATTTTTTTTGAAATGTTGTCTTAAAGCCCTATTTCGACTCCAATATATTCATTTACCCATGAGATCTCTTGGGGAAAAATATCGAACTAGTTGAACACGAGGGTAATACATTTCGGAGAAATTAGTGAAATCTCCAATTCACCAAAGGGGTACCCCTTTCAGAAATCTTCGATTTCTCTTATATGGTTTCGAGCAATATTTTGATAGTGAATATTAAAGAATATGCGAGGGTCATGGGCACAAATTTTTTAGCCCTATGTCTTAGGGTTCTATGTATAAAATTTCGTGCACATCCGAGGTGTGTAGAGGGCGATACAGTCAAATTTCTGAGAGATGAACGAACATAAGGAAAAAACTTGCGAAAATTGCCCTAAAAAAGGGGAATTTTTTTTGAAATGTTGACTTAAGTCTCCGTTTCCACTCCAATATATTCATTTACCCATGAGATCTCTTGGGGAAAAATATCGAACTAGTTGAACACGAGGGTAATACATTTCGGAGAAATTAGTTAAATCTCCTATTCACCAAAGGGGTACCCCTTTCAGATATCTTCGATTTTTCTAATATGGTTTCGAGCAATGTTTTGATAGTGAATACTAAAGAATATGCGAGGGTCATGGGCACAAATTTTTTAGCCCTATGACTTAGGGTTCTATGTATAAAATTTCGTGCACATCCGAGGTGTGTAGAGGGCGATACAGTCAAATTTCTGAGAGATGAACGAACATAAGGAAAAAACTTGCGAAAATTTCCCTCAAAAAGGGGAATTTTTTTTGAAATGTTGACTTAAGGCTCCGTTTCGACTCCAATATATTCATTTACCCATGAGATCTCTTGGGGAAAAATATCGAACGAGTTGAACACGAGGGTAATACATTTCGGAGAAATTAGTGAAATCTCCTATTCACCAAAGGGGTACCCCTTTCAGAAATCTTCGATTTTTCTAATATGGTTTCGAGCAATGTTTTGATAGTGAATACTAAAGAATATGCGAGGGTCATGGGCACAAATTATTTAGCCCTATGTCTTAGGGTTCTATGTATAAAATTTCGTGCACATCCGAGGTGTGTAGAGGGCGATACAGTCAAATTTCTGAGAGATGAACGAACATAAGGAAAAAACTTGCGAAAATTGCCCTCAAAAAGGGGAATTTTTTTTGAAATGTTGACTTAAGTCTCCGTTTCCACTCCAATATATTCATTTACCCATGAGATCTCTTGGGGAAAAATATCGAACTAGTTGAACACGAGGGTAATACATTTCGGAGAAATTAGTGAAATCTCCAATTCACCAAAGGGGTACCCCTTTCAGAAATCTTCGATTTCTCTAATATGGTTTCGAGCAATGTTTTGATAGTGAATACTAAAGAATATGCGAGGGTCATGGGCACAAAATTTGTAGCCCTATGTCTTAGGGTTCTATGTATAAAATTTCGTGCACATGCGAGGTGTGTAGAGGGCGATACAGTCAAAATACTGAGACATGAACGAACATAAGGAAAAAACTTGCGAAAATTGCCCTCAAAAAGGGGAATTTTTTTTGAAATGTTGTCTTAAAGCCCTATTTCGACTCCAATATATTCATTTACCCATGAGATCTCTTGGGGAAAAATATCGAACTAGTTGAACACGAGGGTAATACATTTCGGAGAAATTAGTGAAATCTCCAATTCACCAAAGGGGTACCCCTTTCAGAAATCTTCGATTTCTCTTATATGGTTTCGAGCAATGTTTTGATAGTGAATACTAAAGAATATGCGAGGGTCATGGGCACAAATTATTTAGCCCTATGTCTTAGGGTTCTATGTATAAAATTTCGTGCACATCCGAGGTGTGTAGAGGGCGATACAGTCAAATTTCTGAGAGATGAACGAACATAAGGAAAAAACTTGCGAAAATTGCCCTCAAAAAGGGGAATTTTTTTTGAAATGTTGACTTAAGGCTCCGTTTCGACTCCAATATATTCATTTACCCATGAGATCTCTTGGGGAAAAATATCGAACGAGTTGAACACGAGGGTAATACATTTCGGAGAAATTAGTTAAATCTCCTATTCACCAAAGGGGTACCCCTTTCAGAAATCTTCGATTTTTCTAATATGGTTTCGAGCAATGTTTTGATAGTGAATACTAAAGAATATGCGAGGGTCATGGGCACAAATTTTTTAGCCCTATGTCTTAGGGTTTTATGTATAAAATTTCGTGCACATCCGAGGTGTGTAGAGGGCGATACAGTCAAATTTCTGAGAGATGAACGAACATAAGGAAAAAACTTGCGAAAATTGCCCTAAAAAAGGGGAATTTTTTTTGAAATGTTGACTTAAGTCTCCGTTTCCACTCCAATATATTCATTTACCCATGAGATCTCTTGGGGAAAAATATCGAACTAGTTGAACACGAGGGTAATACATTTCGGAGAAATTAGTGAAATCTCCAATTCACCAAAGGGGTACCCCTTTCAGAAATCTTCGATTTCTCTTATATGGTTTCGAGCAATGTTTTGATAGTGAATACTAAAGAATATGCGAGGGTCATGGGCACAAATTTTTTAGCCCTATGTCTTAGGGTTCTATGTATAAAATTTCGTGCACATCCGAGGTGTGTAGAGGGCGATATAGTCAAATTTCTGAGAGATGAACGAACATATGGAAAAAACTTGCGAAAATTGCCCTCAAAAAGGGGAATTTTTTTTGAAATGTTGACTTAAGGCTCCGTTTCGACTCCAATATATTCATTTACCCATGAGATCTCTTGGGGAAAAATATCGAACGAGTTGAACACGAGGGTAATACATTTCGGAGAAATTAGTGAAATCTCCAATTCACCAAAGGGGTACCCCTTTCAGAAATCTTCGATTTTTCTAATATGGTTTCGAGCAATGTTTTGATAGTGAATACTAAAGAATATGCGAGGGTCATGGGCACAAATTTTTTAGCCCTATGACTTAGGGTTCTATGTATAAAATTTCGTGCACATCCGAGGTGTGTAGAGGGCGATACAGTCAAAATACTGAGACATGAACGAACATAAGGAAAAAACTTGCGAAAATTGCCCTCAAAAAGGGGAATTTTTTTTGAAATGTTGTCTTAAAGCCCTATTTCGACTCCAATATATTCATTTACCCATGAGATCTCTTGGGGAAAAATATCGAACTAGTTGAACACGAGGGAAATACATTTCGGAGAAATTAGTGAAATCTCCAATTCACCAAAGGGGTACCCCTTTCAGAAATCTTCGATTTCTCTTATATGGTTTCGAGCAATGTTTTGATAGTCAATATTAAAGAATATGCGAGGGTCATGGGCACAAATTTTTTAGCCCTATGTCTTAGGGTTCTATGTATAAAATTTCGTGCACATCCGAGGTGTGTAGAGGGCGATACAGTCAAATTTCTGAGAGATGAACGAACATAAGGAAAAAACTTGCGAAAATTGCCCTCAAAAAGGGGAATTTTTTTTGAAATGTTGACTTAAGTCTCCGTTTCCACTCCAATATATTCATTTACCCATGAGATCTCTTGGGGAAAAATATCGAACTAGTTGAACACGAGGGTAATACATTTCGGAGAAATTAGTGAAATCTCCTATTCACCAAAGGGGTACCCCTTTCAGAAATCTTCGATTTTTCTAATATGGTTTCGAGCAATGTTTTCATAGTGAATACTAAAGAATATGCGAGGGTCATGGGCACAAATTTTTTAGCCCTATGTCTTAGGGTTCTATGTATAAAATTTCGTGCACATCCGAGGTGTGTAGAGGGCGATACAGTCAAATTTCTGAGAGATGAACGAACATAAGGAAAAAACTTGCGAAAATTGCCCTAAAAAAGGGGAATTTTTTTTGAAATGTTGACTTAAGTCTCCGTTTCCACTCCAATATATTCATTTACCCATGAGATCTCTTGGGGAAAAATATCGAACTAGTTGAACACGAGGGTAATATATTTCGGAGAAATTAGTGAAATCTCCAATTCACCAAAGGGGTACCCCTTTCAGAAATCTTCGATTTCTCTTATATGGTTTCGAGCAATGTTTTGATAGTGAATACTAAAGAATATGCGAGGGTCATGGGCACAAATTTTTTAGCCCTATGTCTTAGGGTTTTATGTATAAAATTTCGTGCACATCCGAGGTGTGTAGAGGGCGATACAGTCAAATTTCTGAGAGATGAACGAACATAAGGAAAAAACTTGCGAAAATTGCCCTAAAAAAGGGGAATTTTTTTTGAAATGTTGACTTAAGTCTCCGTTTCCACTCCAATATATTCATTTACCCATGAGATCTCTTGGGGAAAAATATCGAACTAGTTGAACACGAGGGTAATACATTTCGGAGAAATTAGTGAAATCTCCAATTCACCAAAGGGGTACCCCTTTCAGAAATCTTCGATTTCTCTTATATGGTTTCGAGCAATGTTTTGATAGTGAATACTAAAGAATATGCGAGGGTCATGGGCACAAATTTTTTAGCCCTATGTCTTAGGGTTCTATGTATAAAATTTCGTGCACATCCGAGGTGTGTAGAGGGCGATCCAGTCAAATTTCTGAGAGATGAACGAACATAAGGAAAAAACTTGCGAAAATTGCCCTCAAAAAGGGGAATTTTTTTTGAAATGTTGACTTAAGGCTCCGTTTCGACTCCAATATATTCATTTACCCATGAGATCTCTTGGGGAAAAATATCGAACGAGTTGAACACGAGGGTAATACATTTCGGAGAAATTAGTTAAATCTCCTATTCACCAAAGGGGTACCCCTTTCAGAAATCTTCGATTTTTCTAATATGGTTTCGAGCAATGTTTTGATAGTGAATACTAAAGAATATGCGAGGGTCATGGGCACAAATTATTTAGCCCTATGTCTTAGGGTTTTATGTATAAAATTTCGTGCACATCCGAGGTGTGTAGAGGGCGATACAGTCAAATTTCTGAGAGATGAACGAACATAAGGAAAAAACTTGCGAAAATTGCCCTAAAAAAGGGGAATTTTTTTTGAAATGTTGACTTAAGTCTCCGTTTCCACTCCAATATATTCATTTACCCATGAGATCTCTTGGGGAAAAATATCGAACTAGTTGAACACGAGGGTAATACATTTCGGAGAAATTAGTGAAATCTCCAATTCACCAAAGGGGTACCCCTTTCAGAAATCTTCGATTTCTCTTATATGGTTTCGAGCAATGTTTTGATAGTGAATACTAAAGAATATGCGAGGGTCATGGGCACAAATTTTTTAGCCCTATGTCTTAGGGTTTTATGTATAAAATTTCGTGCACATCCGAGGTGTGTAGAGGGTGATACAGTCAAATTTCTGAGAGATGAACGAACATAAGGAAAAAACTTGCGAAAATTGCCCTAAAAAAGGGGAATTTTTTTTGAAATGTTGACTTAAGTCTCCGTTTCCACTCCAATATATTCATTTACCCATGAGATCTCTTGGGGAAAAATATCGAACTAGTTGAACACGAGGGTAATACATTTCGGAGAAATTAGTGAAATCTCCAATTCACCAAAGGGGTACCCCTTTCAGAAATCTTCGATTTCTCTTATATGGTTTCGAGCAATGTTTTGATAGTGAATACTAAAGAATATGCGAGGGTCATGGGCACAAATTTTTTAGCCCTATGTCTTAGGGTTCTATGTATAAAATTTCGTGCACATCCGAGGTGTGTAGAGGGCGATATAGTCAAATTTCTGAGAGATGAACGAACATAAGGAAAAAACTTGCGAAAATTGCCCTCAAAAAGGGGAATTTTTTTTGAAATGTTGACTTAAGGCTCCGTTTCGACTCCAATATATTCATTTACCCATGAGATCTCTTGGGGAAAAATATCGAACGAGTTGAACACGAGGGTAATACATTTCGGAGAAATTAGTTAAATCTCCTATTCACCAAAGGGGTACCCCTTTCAGAAATCTTCGATTTTTCTAATATGGTTTCTAGCAATGTTTTGATAGTGAATACTAAAGAATATGCGAGGGTCATGGGCACAAATTTTTTAGCCCTATGACTTAGGGTTCTATGTATAAAATTTCGTGCACATCCGAGGTGTGTAGAGGGCGATACAGTCAAAATACTGAGACATGAACGAACATAAGGAAAAAACTTGCGAAAATTGCCCTCAAAAAGGGGAATTTTTTTTGAAATGTTGTCTTAAAGCCCTATTTCGACTCCAATATATTCATTTACCCATGAGATCTCTTGGGGAAAAATATCGAACTAGTTGAACACGAGGGTAATACATTTCGGAGAAATTAGTGAAATCTCCAATTCACCAAAGGGGTACCCCTTTCAGAAATCTTCGATTTCTCTTATATGGTTTCGAGCAATATTTTGATAGTCAATATTAAAGAATATGCGAGGGTCATGGGCACAAATTTTTTAGCCCTATGTCTTAGGGTTCTATGTATAAAATTTCGTGCACATCCGAGGTGTGTAGAGGGCGATACAGTCAAATTTCTGAGAGATGAACGAACATAAGGAAAAAACTTGCGAAAATTGCCCTCAAAAAGGGGAATTTTTTTTGAAATGTTGACTTAAGTCTCCGTTTCCACTCCAATATATTCATTTACCCATGAGATCTCTTGGGGAAAAATATCGAACTAGTTGAACACGAGGGTAATACATTTCGGAGAAATTAGTGAAATCTCCTATTCACCAAAGGGGTACCCCTTTCAGAAATCTTCGATTTTTCTAATATGGTTTCGAGCAATGTTTTCATAGTGAATACTAAAGAATATGCGAGGGTCATGGGCACAAATTTTTTAGCCCTATGTCTTAGGGTTCTATGTATAAAATTTCGTGCACATCCGAGGTGTGTAGAGGGCGATACAGTCAAATTTCTGAGAGATGAACGAACATAAGGAAAAAACTTGCGAAAATTGCCCTAAAAAAGGGGAATTTTTTTTGAAATGTTGACTTAAGTCTCCGTTTCCACTCCAATATATTCATTTACCCATGAGATCTCTTGGGGAAAAATATCGAACTAGTTGAACACGAGGGTAATACATTTCGGAGAAATTAGTTAAATCTCCTATTCACCAAAGGGGTACCCCTTTCAGAAATCTTCGATTTTTCTAATATGGTTTCGAGCAATGTTTTGATAGTGAATACTAAAGAATATGCGAGGGTCATGGGCACAAATTTTTTAGCCCTATGACTTAGGGTTCTATGTATAAAATTTCGTGCACATCCGAGGTGTGTAGAGGGCGATACAGTCAAATTTCTGAGAGATGAACGAACATAAGGAAAAAACTTGCGAAAATTGCCCTCAAAAAGGGGAATTTTTTTTGAAATGTTGACTTAAGGCTCCGTTTCCACTCCAATATATTCATTTACCCATGAGATCTCTTGGGGAAAAATATCGAACTAGTTGAACACGAGGGTAATACATTTCGGAGAAATTAGTGAAATCTCCTATTCACCAAAGGGGTACCCCTTTCAGAAATCTTCGATTTTTCTAATATGGTTTCGAGCAATGTTTTCATAGTGAATACTAAAGAATATGCGAGGGTCATGGGCACAAATTTTTTAGCCCTATGTCTTAGGGTTCTATGTATAAAATTTCGTGCACATCCGAGGTGTGTAGAGGGCGATACAGTCAAATTTCTGAGAGATGAACGAACATAAGGAAAAAACTTGCGAAAATTGCCCTCAAAAAGGGGAATTTTTTTTGAAATGTTGACTTAAGTCTCCGTTTCCACTCCAATATATTCATTTACCCATGAGATCTCTTGGGGAAAAATATCGAACTAGTTGAACACGAGGGTAATACATTTCGGAGAAATTAGTGAAATCTCCAATTCACCAAAGGGGTACCCCTTTCAGAAATCTTCGATTTCTCTAATATGGTTTCGAGCAATGTTTTGATAGTGAATACTAAAGAATATGCGAGGGTCATGGGCACAAAATTTGTAGCCCTATGTCTTAGGGTTCTATGTATAAAATTTCGTGCACATGCGAGGTGTGTAGAGGGCGATAGTCAAAATACTGAGACATGAACGAACATAAGGAAAAAACTTGCGAAAATTGCCCTCAAAAAGGGGAATTTTTTTTGAAATGTTGTCTTAAGGCCCTATTTCGACTCCAATATATTCATTTACCCATGAGATCTCTTGGGGAAAAATATCGAACTAGTTGAACACGAGGGTAATACATTTCGGAGAAATTAGTGAAATCTCCAATTCACCAAAGGGGTACCCCTTTCAGAAATCTTCGATTTCTCTAATATGGTTTCGAGCAATGTTTTGATAGTGAATACTAAAGAATATGCGAGGGTCATGGGCACAAAATTTGTAGCCCTATGTCTTAGGGTTCTATGTATAAAATTTCGTGCACATCCGAGGTGTGTAGAGGGCGATACAGTCAAATTTCTGAGAGATGAACGAACATAAGGAAAAAACTTGCGAAAATTGCCCTCAAAAAGGGGAATTTTTTTTGAAATGTTGACTTAAGTCTCCGTTTCCACTCCAATATATTCATTTACCCATGAGATCTCTTGGGGAAAAATATCGAACTAGTTGAACACGAGGGTAATACATTTCGGAGAAATTAGTGAAATCTCCTATTCACCAAAGGGGTACCCCTTTCAGAAATCTTCGATTTTTCTAATATGGTTTCGAGCAATGTTTTCATAGTGAATACTAAAGAATATGCGAGGGTCATGGGCACAAATTTTTTAGCCCTATGTCTTAGGGTTCTATGTATAAAATTTCGTGCACATCCGAGGTGTGTAGAGGGCGATACAGTCAAATTTCTGAGAGATGAACGAACATAAGGAAAAAACTTGCGAAAATTGCCCTAAAAAAGGGGAATTTTTTTTGAAATGTTGACTTAAGTCTCCGTTTCCACTCCAATATATTCATTTACCCATGAGATCTCTTGGGGAAAAATATCGAACTAGTTGAACACGAGGGTAATACATTTCGGAGAAATTAGTTAAATCTCCTATTCACCAAAGGGGTACCCCTTTCAGAAATCTTCGATTTTTCTAATATGGTTTCGAGCAATGTTTTGATAGTGAATACTAAAGAATATGCGAGGGTCATGGGCACAAATTTTTTAGCCCTATGACTTAGGGTTCTATGTATAAAATTTCGTGCACATCCGAGGTGTGTAGAGGGCGATACAGTCAAATTTCTGAGAGATGAACGAACATAAGGAAAAAACTTGCGAAAATTGCCCTCAAAAAGGGGAATTTTTTTTGAAATGTTGACTTAAGGCTCCGTTTCCACTCCAATATATTCATTTACCCATGAGATCTCTTGGGGAAAAATATCGAACTAGTTGAACACGAGGGTAATACATTTCGGAGAAATTAGTGAAATCTCCTATTCACCAAAGGGGTACCCCTTTCAGAAATCTTCGATTTTTCTAATATGGTTTCGAGCAATGTTTTCATAGTGAATACTAAAGAATATGCGAGGGTCATGGGCACAAATTTTTTAGCCCTATGTCTTAGGGTTCTATGTATAAAATTTCGTGCACATCCGAGGTGTGTAGAGGGCGATACAGTCAAATTTCTGAGAGATGAACGAACATAAGGAAAAAACTTGCGAAAATTGCCCTCAAAAAGGGGAATTTTTTTTGAAATGTTGACTTAAGTCTCCGTTTCCACTCCAATATATTCATTTACCCATGAGATCTCTTGGGGAAAAATATCGAACTAGTTGAACACGAGGGTAATACATTTCGGAGAAATTAGTGAAATCTCCAATTCACCAAAGGGGTACCCCTTTCAGAAATCTTCGATTTCTCTAATATGGTTTCGAGCAATGTTTTGATAGTGAATACTAAAGAATATGCGAGGGTCATGGGCACAAAATTTGTAGCCCTATGTCTTAGGGTTCTATGTATAAAATTTCGTGCACATGCGAGGTGTGTAGAGGGCGATAGTCAAAATACTGAGACATGAACGAACATAAGGAAAAAACTTGCGAAAATTGCCCTCAAAAAGGGGAATTTTTTTTGAAATGTTGTCTTAAGGCCCTATTTCGACTCCAATATATTCATTTACCCATGAGATCTCTTGGGGAAAAATATCGAACTAGTTGAACACGAGGGTAATACATTTCGGAGAAATTAGTGAAATCTCCAATTCACCAAAGGGGTACCCCTTTCAGAAATCTTCGATTTCTCTAATATGGTTTCGAGCAATGTTTTGATAGTGAATACTAAAGAATATGCGAGGGTCATGGGCACAAAATTTGTAGCCCTATGTCTTAGGGTTCTATGTATAAAATTTCGTGCACATGCGAGGTGTGTAGAGGGCGATAGTCAAAATACTGAGACATGAACGAACATAAGGAAAAAACTTGCGAAAATTGCCCTCAAAAAGGGGAATTTTTTTTGAAATGTTGTCTTAAGGCCCTATTTCGACTCCAATATATTCATTTACCCATGAGATCTCTTGGGGAAAAATATCGAACTAGTTGAACACGAGGGTAATACATTTCGGAGAAATTAGTGAAATCTCCAATTCACCAAATGGGTACCCCTTTCAGAAATCTTCGATTTTTCTAATATGGTTTCGAGCAATGTTTTGATAGTGAATACTAAAGAATATGCGAGGGTCATGGGCACAAATTTTTTAGCCCTATGTCTTAGGGTTCTATGTATAAAATTTCGTGCACATCCGAGGTGTGTAGAGGGCGATACAGTCAAATTTCTGAGAGATGAACGAACATAAGGCAAAAACTTGCGAAAATTGCCCTAAAAAAGGGGAATTTTTTTTGAAATGTTGACTTAAGTCTCCGTTTCCACTCCAATATATTCATTTACCCATGAGATCTCTTGGGGAAAAATATCGAACTAGTTGAACACGAGGGTAATACATTTCGGAGAAATTAGTGAAATCTCCAATTCACCAAAGGGGTACCCCTTTCAGAAATCTTCGATTTCTCTTATATGGTTTCGAGCAATGTTTTGATAGTGAATACTAAAGAATATGCGAGGGTCATGGGCACAAAATTTGTAGCCCTATGTCTTAGGGTTCTATGTATAAAATTTCGTGCTCATGCGAGGTGTGTAGAGGGCGATACAGTCAAAATACTGAGACATGAATGAACATAAGGAAAAAACTTGCGAAAATTGCCCTCAAAAAGGGGAATTTTTTTTGAAATGTTGTCTTAAGGCCCTATTTCGACTCCAATATATTCATTTACCCATGAGATCTCTTGGGGAAAAATATCGAACTAGTTGAACACGAGGGTAATACATTTCGGAGAAATTAGTGAAATCTCCAATTCACCAAAGGGGTACCCCTTTCAGAAATCTTCGATTTTTCTAATATGGTTTCGAGCAATGTTTTGATAGTGAATACTAAAGAATATTCGAGGGTCATGGGCACAAATTTTTTAGCCCTATGTCTTAGGGTTCTATGTATAAAATTTCGTGCACATCCGAGGTGTGTAGAGGGCGATACAGTCAAATTTCTGAGAGATGAACGAACATAAGGAAAAAACTTGCGAAAATTGCCCTAAAAAAGGGGAATTTTTTTTGAAATGTTGACTTAAGTCTCCGTTTCCACTCCAATATATTCATTTACCCATGAGATCTCTTGGGGAAAAATATCGAACTAGTTGAACACGAGGGTAATACATTTCGGAGAAATTAGTGAAATCTCCAATTCACCAAAGGGGTACCCCTTTCAGAAATCTTCGATTTCTCTTATATGGTTTCGAGCAATGTTTTGATAGTGAATACTAAAGAATATGCGAGGGTCATGGGCACAAATTTTTTAGCCCTATGTCTTAGGGTTCTATGTATAAAATTTCGTGCACATCCGAGGTGTGTAGAGGGCGATACAGTCAAATTTCTGAGAGATGAACGAACATAAGGAAAAAACTTGCGAAAATTGCCCTCAAAAAGGGGAATTTTTTTTGAAATGTTGACTTAAGGCTCCGTTTCCACTCCAATATATTCATTTACCCATGAGATCTCTTGGGGAAAAATATCGAACTAGTTGAACACGAGGGTAATACATTTCGGAGAAATTAGTGAAATCTCCAATTCACCAAAGGGGTACCCCTTTCAGAAATCTTCGATTTCTCTAATATGGTTTCGAGCAATGTTTTGATAGTGAATACTAAAGAATATGCGAGGGTCATGGGCACAAAATTTGTAGCCCTATGTCTTAGGGTTCTATGTATAAAATTTCGTGCACATGCGAGGTGTGTAGAGGGCGATACAGTCAAAATACTGAGACATGAACGAACATAAGGAAAAAACTTGCGAAAATTGCCCTCAAAAAGGGGAATTTTTTTTGAAATGTTGTCTTAAGGCCCTATTTCGACTCCAATATATTCATTTACCCATGAGATCTCTTGGGGAAAAATATCGAACTAGTTGAACACGAGGGTAATACATTTCGGAGAAATTAGTGAAATCTCCAATTCACCAAAGGGGTACCCCTTTCAGAAATCTTCGATTTCTTTTATATGGTTTCGAGCAATGTTTTGATAGTGAATACTAAAGAATATGCGAGGGTCATGGGCACAAATTTTTTAGCCCTATGACTTAGGGTTCTATGTATAAAATTTCGTGCACATCCGAGGTGTGTAGAGGGCGATACAGTCACATTTCTGAGAGATGAACGAACATAAGGAAAAAACTTGCGAAAATCGCCCTCAAAAAGGGGAATTTTTTTTGAAATGTTGACTTAAGGCTCCGTTTCCACTCCAATATATTCATTTACCCATGAGATCTCTTGGGGAAAAATATCGAACTAGTTGAACACGAGGGTAATACATTTCGGAAAAATTAGTGAAATCTCCTATTCACCAAAGGGGTACCCCTTTCAGAAATCTTCGATTTTTCTAATATGGTTTCGAGCAATGTTTTGATAGTGAATACTAAAGAATATGCGAGGGTCATGGGCACAAATTTTTTAGCCCTATGTCTTAGGGTTCTATGTATAAAATTTTGTGCACATCCGAGGTGTGTAGAGGGCGATACAGTCAAATTTCTGAGAGATGAACGAACATAAGGAAAAAACTTGCGAAAATTGCCCTAAAAAAGGGGAATTTTTTTTGAAATGTTGACTTAAGTCTCCGTTTCCACTCCAATATATTCATTTACCCATGAGATCTCTTGGGGAAAAATATCGAACTAGTTGAACACGAGGGTAATACATTTCGGAGAAATTAGTGAAATCTCCAATTCACCAAAGGGGTACCCCTTTCAGAAATCTTCGATTTCTCTAATATGGTTTCGAGCAATGTTTTGATAGTGAATACTAAAGAATATGCGAGGGTCATGGGCACAAAATTTGTAGCCCTATGTCTTAGGGTTCTATGTATAAAATTTCGTGCACATGCGAGGTGTGTAGAGGGCGATAGTCAAAATACTGAGACATGAACGAACATAAGGAAAAAACTTGCGAAAATTGCCCTCAAAAAGGGGAATTTTTTTTGAAATGTTGTCTTAAGGCCCTATTTCGACTCCAATATATTCATTTACCCATGAGATCTCTTGGGGAAAAATATCGAACTAGTTGAACACGAGGGTAATACATTTCGGAGAAATTAGTGAAATCTCCAATTCACCAAATGGGTACCCCTTTCAGAAATCTTCGATTTTTCTAATATGGTTTCGAGCAATGTTTTGATAGTGAATACTAAAGAATATGCGAGGGTCATGGGCACAAATTTTTTAGCCCTATGTCTTAGGGTTCTATGTATAAAATTTCGTGCACATCCGAGGTGTGTAGAGGGCGATACAGTCAAATTTCTGAGAGATGAACGAACATAAGGCAAAAACTTGCGAAAATTGCCCTAAAAAAGGGGAATTTTTTTTGAAATGTTGACTTAAGTCTCCGTTTCCACTCCAATATATTCATTTACCCATGAGATCTCTTGGGGAAAAATATCGAACTAGTTGAACACGAGGGTAATACATTTCGGAGAAATTAGTGAAATCTCCAATTCACCAAAGGGGTACCCCTTTCAGAAATCTTCGATTTTTCTAATATGGTTTCGAGCAATGTTTTGATAGTGAATACTAAAGAATATTCGAGGGTCATGGGCACAAATTTTTTAGCCCTATGTCTTAGGGTTCTATGTATAAAATTTCGTGCACATCCGAGGTGTGTAGAGGGCGATACAGTCAAATTTCTGAGAGATGAACGAACATAAGGAAAAAACTTGCGAAAATTGCCCTAAAAAAGGGGAATTTTTTTTGAAATGTTGACTTAAGTCTCCGTTTCCACTCCAATATATTCATTTACCCATGAGATCTCTTGGGGAAAAATATCGAACTAGTTGAACACGAGGGTAATACATTTCGGAGAAATTAGTGAAATCTCCAATTCACCAAAGGGGTACCCCTTTCAGAAATCTTCGATTTTTCTAATATGGTTTCGAGCAATGTTTTGATAGTGAATACTAAAGAATATGCGAGGGTCATGGGCACAAATTTTTTAGCCCTATGTCTTAGGGTTCTATGTATAAAATTTTGTGCACATCCGAGGTGTGTAGAGGGCGATACAGTCAAATTTCTGAGAGATGAACGAACATAAGGAAAAAACTTGCGAAAATTGCCCTAAAAAAGGGGAATTTTTTTTGAAATGTTGACTTAAGTCTCCGTTTCCACTCCAATATATTCATTTAACCATGAGATCTCTTGGGGAAAAATATCGAACTAGTTGAACACGAGGGTAATACATTTCGGAGAAATTAGTGAAATCTCCAATTCACCAAAGGGGTACCCCTTTCAGAAATCTTCGATTTCTCTTATATGGTTTCGAGCAATGTTTTGATAGTGAATACTAAAGAATATGCGAGGGTCATGGGCACAAAATTTGTAGCCCTATGTCTTAGGGTTCTATGTATAAAATTTCGTGCTCATGCGAGGTGTGTAGAGGGCGATACAGTCAAAATACTGAGACATGAACGAACATAAGGAAAAAACTTGCGAAAATTGCCCTCAAAAAGGGGAATTTTTTTTGAAATGTTGTCTTAAGGCCCTATTTCGACTCCAATATATTCATTTACCCATGAGATCTCTTGGGGAAAAATATCGAACTAGTTGAACACGAGGGTAATACATTTCGGAGAAATTAGTGAAATCTCCAATTCACCAAAGGGGTACCCCTTTCAGAAATCTTCGATTTTTCTAATATGGTTTCGAGCAATGTTTTGATAGTGAATACTAAAGAATATGCGAGGGTCATGGGCACAAATTTTTTAGCCCTATGTCTTAGGGTTCTATGTATAAAATTTCGTGCACATCCGAGGTGTGTAGAGGGCGATACAGTCAAATTTCTGAGAGATGAACGAACATAAGGAAAAAACTTGCGAAAATTGCCCTAAAAAAGGGGAATTTTTTTTGAAATGTTGACTTAAGTCTCCGTTTCCACTCCAATATATTCATTTACCCATGAGATCTCTTGGGGAAAAATATCGAACTAGTTGAACACGAGGGTAATACATTTCGGAGAAATTAGTGAAATCTCCAATTCACCAAAGGGGTACCCCTTTCAGAAATCTTCGATTTCTCTTATATGGTTTCGAGCAATGTTTTGATAGTGAATACTAAAGAATATGCGAGGGTCATGGGCACAAATTTTTTAGCCCTATGTCTTAGGGTTCTATGTATAAAATTTCGTGCACATCCGAGGTGTGTAGAGGGCGATACAGTCAAATTTCTGAGAGATGAACGAACATAAGGAAAAAACTTGCGAAAATTGCCCTCAAAAAGGGGAATTTTTTTTGAAATGTTGACTTAAGGCTCCGTTTCGACTCCAATATATTCATTTACCCATGAGATCTCTTGGGGAAAAATATCGAACGAGTTGAACACGAGGGTAATACATTTCGGAGAAATTAGTTAAATCTCCTATTCACCAAAGGGGTACCCCTTTCAGAAATCTTCGATTTTTCTAATATGGTTTCAAGCAATGTTTTGCTAGTGAATACTAAAGAATATGCGAGGGTCATGGGCACAAATTTTTTACCCCTATGACTTAGGGTTCTATGTATAAAATTTCGTGCACATCCGAGGTGTGTAGAGGGCGATACAGTCAAATTTCTGAGAGATGAACGAACATAAGGAAAAAACTTGCGAAAATTGCCCTCAAAAAGGGGAATTTTTTTTGAAATGTTGACTTAAGGCTCCGTTTCCACTCCAATATATTCATTTACCCATGAGATCTCTTGGGGAAAAATATCGAACTAGTTGAACACGAGGGTAATACATTTCGGAGAAATTAGTGAAATCTCCTATTCACCAAAGGGGTACCCCTTTCAGAAATCTTCGATTTTTCTAATATGGTTTCGAGCAATGTTTTGATAGTGAATACTAAAGAATATGCGAGGGTCATGGGCACAAATTTTTTAGCCCTATGTCTTAGGGTTCTATGTATAAAATTTCGTGCACATCCGAGGTGTGTAGAGGGCGATACAGTCAAATTTCTGAGAGATGAACGAACATAAGGAAAAAACTTGCGAAAATTGCCCTCAAAAAGGGGAACTTTTTTTGAAATGTTGTCTTAAGGCCCTATTTCGACTCCAATATATTCATTTACCCATGAGATCTCTTGGGGAAAAATATCGAACTAGTTGAACACGAGGGTAATACATTTCGGAGAAATTAGTGAAATCTCCAATTCACCAAAGGGGTACCCCTTTCAGAAATCTTCGATTTCTCTTATATGGTTTCGAGAAATGTTTTGATAGTGAATACTAAAGAATATGCGAGGGTCATGGGCACAAATTTTTTAGCCCTATGTCTTAGGGTTCTATGTATAAAATTTCGTGCACATGCGAGGTGTGTAGAGGGCGATACAGTCAAAATACTGAGACATGAACGAACATAAGGAAAAAACTTGCGAAAATTGCCCTCAAAAAGGGGAATTTTTTTTGAAATGTTGTCTTAAGGCCCTATTTCGACTCCAATATATTCATTTACCCATGAGATCTCTTGGGGAAAAATATCGAACTAGTTGAACACGAGGGTAATACATTTCGGAGAAATTAGTTAAATCTCCTATTCACCAAAGGGGTACCCCTTTCAGAAATCTTCGATTTTTCTAATATGGTTTCGAGCAATGTTTTGATAGTGAATACTAAAGAATATGCGAGGGTCATGGGCACAAATTTTTTAGCCCTATGTCTTAGGGTTCTATGTATAAAATTTCGTGCACATCCGAGGTGTGTAGAGGGCGATACAGTCAAATTTCTGAGAGATGAACGAACATAAGGAAAAAACTTGCGAAAATTGCCCTCAAAAAGGGGAATTTTTTTTGAAATGTTGACTTAAGGCTCCGTTTCGACTCCAATATATTCATTTACCCATGAGATCTCTTGGGGAAAAATATCGAACGAGTTGAACACGAGGGTAATACATTTCGGAGAAATTAGTTAAATCTCCTATTCACCAAAGGGGTACCCCTTTCAGAAATCTTCGATTTCTCTTATATGGTTTCGAGCAATGTTTTGATAGTGAATACTAAAGAATATGCGAGGGTCATGGGCACAAAATTTGTAGCCCTATGTCTTAGGGTTCTATGTATAAAATTTCGTGCTCATGCGAGGTGTGTAGAGGGCGATACAGTCAAAATACTGAGACATGAACGAACATAAGGAAAAAACTTGCGAAAATTGCCCTCAAAAAGGGGAATTTTTTTTGAAATGTTGTCTTAAGGCCCTATTTCGACTCCAATATATTCATTTACCCATGAGATCTCTTGGGGAAAAATATCGAACTAGTTGAACACGAGGGTAATACATTTCGGAGAAATTAGTGAAATCTCCAATTCACCAAAGGGGTACCCCTTTCAGAAATCTTCGATTTTTCTAATATGGTTTCGAGCAATGTTTTGATAGTGAATACTAAAGAATATGCGAGGGTCATGGGCACAAATTTTTTAGCCCTATGTCTTAGGGTTCTATGTATAAAATTTCGTGCACATCCGAGGTGTGTAGAGGGCGATACAGTCAAATTTCTGAGAGATGAACGAACATAAGGAAAAAACTTGCGAAAATTGCCCTAAAAAAGGGGAATTTTTTTTGAAATGTTGACTTAAGTCTCCGTTTCCACTCCAATATATTCATTTACCCATGAGATCTCTTGGGGAAAAATATCGAACTAGTTGAACACGAGGGTAATACATTTCGGAGAAATTAGTGAAATCTCCAATTCACCAAAGGGGTACCCCTTTCAGAAATCTTCGATTTCTCTTATATGGTTTCGAGCAATGTTTTGATAGTGAATACTAAAGAATATGCGAGGGTCATGGGCACAAATTTTTTAGCCCTATGTCTTAGGGTTCTATGTATAAAATTTCGTGCACATCCGAGGTGTGTAGAGGGCGATACAGTCAAATTTCTGAGAGATGAACGAACATAAGGAAAAAACTTGCGAAAATTGCCCTCAAAAAGGGGAATTTTTTTTGAAATGTTGACTTAAGGCTCCGTTTCGACTCCAATATATTCATTTACCCATGAGATCTCTTGGGGAAAAATATCGAACGACTTGAACATGAGGGTAATACATTTCGGAGAAATTAGTTAAATCTCCTATTCACCAAAGGGGTACCCCTTTCAGAAATCTTCGATTTTTCTAATATGGTTTCAAGCAATGTTTTGCTAGTGAATACTAAAGAATATGCGAGGGTCATGGGCACAAATTTTTTACCCCTATGACTTAGGGTTCTATGTATAAAATTTCGTGCACATCCGAGGTGTGTAGAGGGCGATACAGTCAAATTTCTGAGAGATGAACGAACATAAGGAAAAAACTTGCGAAAATTGCCCTCAAAAAGGGGATTTTTTTTTGAAATGTTGACTTAAGGCTCCGTTTCCACTCCAATATATTCATTTACCCATGAGATCTCTTGGGGAAAAATATCGAACTAGTTGAACACGAGGGTAATACATTTCGGAGAAATTAGTGAAATCTCCTATTCACCAAAGGGGTACCCCTTTCAGAAATCTTCGATTTTTCTAATATGGTTTCGAGCAATGTTTTGATAGTGAATACTAAAGAATATGCGAGGGTCATGGGCACAAATTTTTTAGCCCTATGTCTTAGGGTTCTATGTATAAAATTTCGTGCACATCCGAGGTGTGTAGAGGGCGATACAGTCAAATTTCTGAGAGATGAACGAACATAAGGAAAAAACTTGCGAAAATTGCCCTCAAAAAGGGGAACTTTTTTTGAAATGTTGTCTTAAGGCCCTATTTCGACTCCAATATATTCATTTACCCATGAGATCTCTTGGGGAAAAATATCGAACTAGTTGAACACGAGGGTAATACATTTCGGAGAAATTAGTGAAATCTCCAATTCACCAAAGGGGTACCCCTTTCAGAAATCTTCGATTTCTCTTATATGGTTTCGAGAAATGTTTTGATAGTGAATACTAAAGAATATGCGAGGGTCATGGGCACAAATTTTTTAGCCCTATGTCTTAGGGTTCTATGTATAAAATTTCGTGCACATGCGAGGTGTGTAGAGGGCGATACAGTCAAAATACTGAGACATGAACGAACATAAGGAAAAAACTTGCGAAAATTGCCCTCAAAAAGGGGAATTTTTTTTGAAATGTTGTCTTAAGGCCCTATTTCGACTCCAATATATTCATTTACCCATGAGATCTCTTGGGGAAAAATATCGAACTAGTTGAACACGAGGGTAATACATTTCGGAGAAATTAGTTAAATCTCCTATTCACCAAAGGGGTACCCCTTTCAGAAATCTTCGATTTTTCTAATATGGTTTCGAGCAATGTTTTGATAGTGAATACTAAAGAATATGCGAGGGTCATGGGCACAAATTTTTTAGCCCTATGTCTTAGGGTTCTATGTATAAAATTTCGTGCACATCCGAGGTGTGTAGAGGGCGATACAGTCAAATTTCTGAGAGATGAACGAACATAAGGAAAAAACTTGCGAAAATTGCCATCAAAAAGGGGAATTTTTTTTGAAATGTTGACTTAAGTCTCCGTTTCCAATCCAATATATTCATTTACCCATGAGATCTCTTGGGGAAAAATATCGAACTAGTTGAACACGAGGGTAATACATTTCGGAGAAATTAGTGAAATCTCCAATTCACCAAAGGGGTACCCCTTTCAGAAATCTTCGATTTCTCTTATATGGTTTCGAGCAATGTTTTGATAGTGAATACTAAAGAATATGCGAGGGTCATGGGCACAAATTTTTTAGCCCTATGTCTTAGGGTTCTATGTATAAAATTTCGTGCACATCCGAGGTGTGTAGAGGGCGATACAGTCAAATTTCTGAGAGATGAACGAACATAAGGAAAAAACTTGCGAAAATTGCCCTCAAAAAGGGGAATTTTTTTTGAAATGTTGACTTAAGGCTCCGTTTCCACTCCAATATATTCATTTACCCATGAGATCTCTTGGGGAAAAATATCGAACGAGTTGAACACGAGGGTAATACATTTCGGAGAAATTAGTGAAATCTCCTATTCACCAAAGGGGTACCCCTTTCAGAAATCTTCGATTTTTCTAATATAGTTTCGAGCAATGTTTTGATAGTGAATACTAAAGAATATGCGAGGGTCATGGGCACAAATTTTTTAGCCCTATGTCTTAGGGTTCTATGTATAAAATTTCGTGCACATCCGAGGTGTGTAGAGGGCGATACAGTCAAATTTCTGAGAGATGAACGAACATAAGGAAAAAACTTGCGAAAATTGCCCTCAAAAAGGGGAATTTTTTTTGAAATGTTGACTTAAGGCTCCGTTTCGACTCCAATATATTCATTTACCCATGAGATCTCTTGGGGAAAAATATCGAACGAGTTGAACACGAGGGTAATACATTTCGGAGAAATTAGTTAAATCTCCTATTCACCAAAGGGGTACCCCTTTCAGAAATCTTCGATTTTTCTAATATGGTTTCGAGCAATGTTTTGATAGTGAATACTAAAGAATATGCGAGGGTCATGGGCACAAATTTTTTAGCCCTATGTCTTAGGGTTCTATGTATAAAATTTCGTGCACATCCGAGGTGTGTAGAGGGCGATACAGTCAAATTTCTGAGAGATGAACGAACATAAGGAAAAAACTTGCGAAAATTGCCCTCAAAAAGGGGAATTTTTTTTGAAATGTTGACTTAAGGCTCCGTTTCCACTCCAATATATTCATTTACCCATGAGATCTCTTGGGGAAAAATATCGAACGAGTTGAACACGAGGGTAATACATTTCGGAGAAATTAGTGAAATCTCCTATTCACCAAAGGGGTACCCCTTTCAGAAATCTTCGATTTTTCTAATATAGTTTCGAGCAATGTTTTGATAGTGAATACTAAAGAATATGCGAGGGTCATGGGCACAAATTTTTTAGCCCTATGTCTTAGGGTTCTATGTATAAAATTTCGTGCACATCCGAGGTGTGTAGAGGGCGATACAGTCAAATTTCTGAGAGATGAACGAACATAAGGAAAAAACTTGCGAAAATTGCCCTCAAAAAGGGGAATTTTTTTTGAAATGTTGACTTAAGGCTCCGTTTCGACTCCAATATATTCATTTACCCATGAGATCTCTTGGGGAAAAATATCGAACGAGTTGAACACGAGGGTAATACATTTCGGAGAAATTAGTTAAATCTCCTATTCACCAAAGGGGTACCCCTTTCAGAAATCTTCGATTTTTCTAATATGGTTTCAAGCAATGTTTTGATAGTGAATACTAAAGAATATGCGAGGGTCATGGGCACAAATTTTTTAGCCCTATGACTTAGGGTTCTATGTATAATATTTCGTGCACATCCGAGGTGTGTAGAGGGCGATACAGTCAAATTTCTGAGAGATGAACGAACATAAGGAAAAAACTTGCGAAAATTGCCCTCAAAAAGGGGAATTTTTTTTGAAATGTTGACTTAAGGCTCCGTTTCCACTCCAATATATTCATTTACCCATGAGATCTCTTGGGGAAAAATATCGAACTAGTTGAACACGAGGGTAATACATTTCGGAGAAATTAGTGAAATCTCATATTCACCAAAGGGGTACCCCTTTCAGAAATCTTCGATTTTTCTAATATGGTTTCGAGCAATGTTTTGATAGTGAATACTAAAGAATATGCGAGGGTCATGGGCACAAATTTTTTAGCCCTATGTCTTAGGGTTCTATGTATAAAATTTCGTGCACATGCGAGGTGTGTAGAGGGCGATACAGTCAAAATACTGAGACATGAACGAACATAAGGAAAAAACTTGCGAAAATTGCCCTCAAAAAGGGGAATTTTTTTTGAAATGTTGTCTTAAGGCCCTATTTCGACTCCAATATATTCATTTACCCATGAGATCTCTTGGGGAAAAATATCGAACTAGTTGAACACGAGGGTAATACATTTCGGAGAAATTAGTTAAATCTCCTATTCACCAAAGGGGTACCCCTTTCAGAAATCTTCGATTTTTCTAATATGGTTTCGAGCAATGTTTTGATAGTGAATACTAAAGAATATGCGAGGGTCATGGGCACAAATTTTTTAGCCCTATGACTTAGGGTTCTATGTATAAAATTTCGTGCACATCCGAGGTGTGTAGAGGGCGATACAGTCAAATTTCTGAGAGATGAACGAACATAAGGAAAAAACTTGCGAAAATTGCCCTCAAAAAGGGGAATTTTTTTTGAAATGTTGACTTAAGGCTCCGTTTCCACTCCAATATATTCATTTACCCATGAGATCTCTTGGGGAAAAATATCGAACTAGTTGAACACGAGGGTAATACATTTCGGAGAAATTAGTGAAATCTCCTATTCACCAAAGGGGTACCCCTTTCAGAAATCTTCGATTTTTCTAATATGGTTTCGAGCAATGTTTTGATAGTGAATACTAAAGAATATGCGAGGGTCATGGGCACAAATTTTTTAGCCCTATGTCTTAGGGTTCTATGTATAAAATTTCGTGCACATGCGAGGTGTGTAGAGGGCGATACAGTCAAAATACTGAGACATGAACGAACATAAGGAAAAAACTTGCGAAAATTGCCCTCAAAAAGGGGAATTTTTTTTGAAATGTTGTCTTAAGGCCCTATTTCGACTCCAATATATTCATTTACCCATGAGATCTCTTGGGGAAAAATATCGAACTAGTTGAACACGAGGGTAATACATTTCGGAGAAATTAGTTAAATCTCCTATTCACCAAAGGGGTACCCCTTTCAGAAATCTTCGATTTTTCTAATATGGTTTCGAGTAATGTTTTGATAGTGAATACTAAAGAATATGCGAGGGTCATGGGCACAAATTTTTTAGCCCTATGTCTTAGGGTTCTATGTATAAAATTTCGTGCACATCCGAGGTGTGTAGAGGGCGATACAGTCAAATTTCTGAGAGATGAACGAACATAAGGAAAAAACTTGCGAAAATTGCCCTCAAAAAGGGGAATTTTTTTTGAAATGTTGACTTAAGGCTCCGTTTCCACTCCAATATATTCATTTACCCATGAGATCTCTTGGGGAAAAATATCGAACTAGTTGAACACGAGGGTAATACATTTCGGAGAAATTAGTGAAATCTCCTATTCACCAAAGGGGTACCCCTTTCAGAAATCTTCGATTTTTCTAATATGGTTTCGAGCAATGTTTTGATAGTGAATACTAAAGAATATGCGAGGGTCATGGGCACAAATTTTTTAGCCCTATGTCTTAGGGTTCTATGTATAAAATTTCGTGCACATCCGAGGTGTGTAGAGGGCGATACAGTCAAATTTCTGAGAGATGAACGAACATAAGGAAAAAACTTGCGAAAATTGCCCTCAAAAAGGGGAATTTTTTTTGAAATGTTGACTTAAGTCTCCGTTTCCACTCCAATATATTCATTTACCCATGAGATCTCTTGGGGAAAAATATCGAACTAGTTGAACACGAGGGTAATACATTTCGGAGAAATTAGTGAAATCTCCAATTCACCAAAGGGGTACCCCTTTCAGAAATCTTCGATTTCTCTTATATGGTTTCGAGCAATGTTTTGATAGTGAATACTAAAGAATATGCGAGGGTCATGGGCACAAATTTTTTAGCCCTATGTCTTAGGGTTCTATATATAAAATTTCGTGCACATCCGAGGTGTGTAGAGGGCGATACAGTCAAATTTCTGAGAGATGAACGAACATAAGGAAAAAACTTGCGAAAATTGCCCTCAAAAAGGGGAATTTTTTTTGAAATGTTGAATTAAGTCTCCGTTTCCACTCCAATATATTCATTTACCCATGAGATCTCTTGGGGAAAAATATCGAACTAGTTGAACACGAGGGTAATACATTTCGGAGAAATTAGTGAAATCTCCAATTCACCAAAGGGGTACCCCTTTCAGAAATCTTCGATTTCTCTTATATGGTTTCGAGCAATGTTTTGATAGTGAATACTAAAGAATATGCGAGGGTCATGGGCACAAATTTTTTAGCCCTATGTCTTAGGGTTCTATGTATAAAATTTCGTGCACATCCGAGGTGTGTAGAGGGCGATACAGTCAAATTTCTGAGAGATGAACGAACATAAGGAAAAAACTTGCGAAAATTGCCCTAAAAAAGGGGAATTTTTTTTGAAATGTTGACTTAAGTCTCCGTTTCCACTCCAATATATTCATTTACCCATGAGATCTCTTGGGGAAAAATATCGAACTAGTTGAACACGAGGGTAATACATTTCGGAGAAATTAGTGAAATCTCCAATTCACCAAAGGGGTACCCCTTTCAGAAATCTTCGATTTCTCTTATATGGTTTCGAGCAATGTTTTGATAGTGAATACTAAAGAATATGCGAGGGTCATGGGCACAAATTTTTTAGCCCTATGTCTTAGGGTTCTATGTATAAAATTTCGTGCACATCCGAGGTGTGTAGAGGGCGATACAGTCAAATTTCTGAGAGATGAACGAACATAAGGAAAAAACTTGCGAAAATTGCCCTAAAAAAGGGGAATTTTTTTTGAAATGTTGACTTAAGTCTCCGTTTCCACTCCAATATATTCATTTACCCATGAGATCTCTTGGGGAAAAATATCGAACTAGTTGAACACGAGGGTAATACATTTCGGAGAAATTAGTGAAATCTCCAATTCACCAAAGGGGTACCCCTTTCAGAAATCTTCGATTTCTCTTATATGGTTTCGAGCAATGTTTTGATAGTGAATACTAAAGAATATGCGAGGGTCATGGGCACAAATTTTTTAGCCCTATGTCTTAGGGTTCTATGTATAAAATTTCGTGCACATCCGAGGTGTGTAGAGGGCGATACAGTCAAATTTCTGAGAGATGAACGAACATAAGGAAAAAACTTGCGAAAATTGCCCTCAAAAAGGGGAATTTTTTTTGAAATGTTGACTTAAGGCTCCGTTTCGACTCCAATATATTCATTTACCCATGAGATCTCTTGGGGAAAAATATCGAACGAGTTGAACACGAGGGTAATACATTTCGGAGAAATTAGTTAAATCTCCTATTCACCAAAGGGGTACCCCTTTCAGAAATCTTCGATTTTTCTAATATGGTTTCAAGCAATGTTTTGATAGTGAATACTAAAGAATATGCGAGGGTCATGGGCACAAATTTTTTAGCCCTATGACTTAGGGTTCTATGTATAAAATTTCGTGCACATCCGAGGTGTGTAGAGGGCGATACAGTCAAATTTCTGAGAGATGAACGAACATAAGGAAAAAACTTGCGAAAATTGCCCTCAAAAAGGGGAATTTTTTTTGAAATGTTGACTTAAGGCTCCGTTTCCACTCCAATATATTCATTTACCCATGAGATCTCTTGGGGAAAAATATCGAACTAGTTGAACACGAGGGTAATACATTTCGGAGAAATTAGTGAAATCTCCTATTCACCAAAGGGGTACCCCTTTCAGAAATCTTCGATTTTTCTAATATGGTTTCGAGCAATGTTTTGATAGTGAATACTAAAGAATATGCGAGGGTCATGGGCACAAATTTTTTAGCCCTATGTCTTAGGGTTCTATGTATAAAATTTCGTGCACATGCGAGGTGTGTAGAGGGCGATACAGTCAAAATACTGAGACATGAACGAACATAAGGAAAAAACTTGCGAAAATTGCCCTCAAAAAGGGGAATTTTTTTTGAAATGTTGTCTTAAGGCCCTATTTCGACTCCAATATATTCATTTACCCATGAGATCTCTTGGGGAAAAATATCGAACTAGTTGAACACGAGGGTAATACATTTCGGAGAAATTAGTTAAATCTCCTATTCACCAAAGGGGTACCCCTTTCAGAAATCTTCGATTTTTCTAATATGGTTTCGAGCAATGTTTTGATAGTGAATACTAAAGAATATGCGAGGGTCATGGGCACAAATTTTTTAGCCCTATGACTTAGGGTTCTATGTATAAAATTTCGTGCACATCCGAGGTGTGTAGAGGGCGATACAGTCAAATTTCTGAGAGATGAACGAACATAAGGAAAAAACTTGCGAAAATTGCCCTAAAAAAGGGGAATTTTTTTTGAAATGTTGACTTAAGTCTCCGTTTCCACTCCAATATATTCATTTACCCATGAGATCTCTTGGGGAAAAATATCGAACTAGTTGAACACGAGGGTAATACATTTCGGAGAAATTAGTGAAATCTCCAATTCACCAAAGGGGTACCCCTTTCAGAAATCTTCGATTTCTCTTATATGGTTTCGAGCAATGTTTTGATAGTGAATACTAAAGAATATGCGAGGGTCATGGGCACAAATTTTTTAGCCCTATGTCTTAGGGTTCTATATATAAAATTTCGTGCACATCCGAGGTGTGTAGAGGGCGATACAGTCAAATTTCTGAGAGATGAACGAACATAAGGAAAAAACTTGCGAAAATTGCCCTCAAAAAGGGGAATTTTTTTTGAAATGTTGAATTAAGTCTCCGTTTCCACTCCAATATATTCATTTACCCATGAGATCTCTTGGGGAAAAATATCGAACTAGTTGAACACGAGGGTAATACATTTCGGAGAAATTAGTGAAATCTCCAATTCACCAAAGGGGTACCCCTTTCAGAAATCTTCGATTTCTCTTATATGGTTTCGAGCAATGTTTTGATAGTGAATACTAAAGAATATGCGAGGGTCATGGGCACAAATTTTTTAGCCCTATGTCTTAGGGTTCTATGTATAAAATTTCGTGCACATCCGAGGTGTGTAGAGGGCGATACAGTCAAATTTCTGAGAGATGAACGAACATAAGGAAAAAACTTGCGAAAATTGCCCTAAAAAAGGGGAATTTTTTTTGAAATGTTGACTTAAGTCTCCGTTTCCACTCCAATATATTCATTTACCCATGAGATCTCTTGGGGAAAAATATCGAACTAGTTGAACACGAGGGTAATACATTTCGGAGAAATTAGTGAAATCTCCAATTCACCAAAGGGGTACCCCTTTCAGAAATCTTCGATTTCTCTTATATGGTTTCGAGCAATGTTTTGATAGTGAATACTAAAGAATATGCGAGGGTCATGGGCACAAATTTTTTAGCCCTATGTCTTAGGGTTCTATGTATAAAATTTCGTGCACATCCGAGGTGTGTAGAGGGCGATACAGTCAAATTTCTGAGAGATGAACGAACATAAGGAAAAAACTTGCGAAAATTGCCCTAAAAAAGGGGAATTTTTTTTGAAATGTTGACTTAAGTCTCCGTTTCCACTCCAATATATTCATTTACCCATGAGATCTCTTGGGGAAAAATATCGAACTAGTTGAACACGAGGGTAATACATTTCGGAGAAATTAGTGAAATCTCTAATTCACCAAAGGGGTACCCCTTTCAGAAATCTTCGATTTCTCTTATATGGTTTCGAGCAATGTTTTGATAGTGAATACTAAAGAATATGCGAGGGTCATGGGCACAAATTTTTTAGCCCTATGTCTTAGGGTTCTATGTATAAAATTTCGTGCACATCCGAGGTGTGTAGAGGGCGATACAGTCAAATTTCTGAGAGATGAACGAACATAAGGAAAAAACTTGCGAAAATTGCCCTCAAAAAGGGGAATTTTTTTTGAAATGTTGACTTAAGGCTCCGTTTCGACTCCAATATATTCATTTACCCATGAGATCTCTTGGGGAAAAATATCGAACGAGTTGAACACGAGGGTAATACATTTCGGAGAAATTAGTTAAATCTCCTATTCACCAAAGGGGTACCCCTTTCAGAAATCTTCGATTTTTCTAATATGGTTTCAAGCAATGTTTTGATAGTGAATACTAAAGAATATGCGAGGGTCATGGGCACAAATTTTTTAGCCCTATGACTTAGGGTTCTATGTATAAAATTTCGTGCACATCCGAGGTGTGTAGAGGGCGATACAGTCAAATTTCTGAGAGATGAACGAACATAAGGAAAAAACTTGCGAAAATTGCCCTCAAAAAGGGGAATTTTTTTTGAAATGTTGACTTAAGGCTCCGTTTCCACTCCAATATATTCATTTACCCATGAGATCTCTTGGGGAAAAATATCGAACTAGTTGAACACGAGGGTAATACATTTCGGAGAAATTAGTGAAATCTCCTATTCACCAAAGGGGTACCCCTTTCAGAAATCTTCGATTTTTCTAATATGGTTTCGAGCAATGTTTTGATAGTGAATACTAAAGAATATGCGAGGGTCATGGGCACAAATTTTTTAGCCCTATGTCTTAGGGTTCTATGTATAAAATTTCGTGCACATGCGAGGTGTGTAGAGGGCGATACAGTCAAAATACTGAGACATGAACGAACATAAGGAAAAAACTTGCGAAAATTGCCCTCAAAAAGGGGAATTTTTTTTGAAATGTTGTCTTAAGGCCCTATTTCGACTCCAATATATTCATTTACCCATGAGATCTCTTGGGGAAAAATATCGAACTAGTTGAACACGAGGGTAATACATTTCGGAGAAATTAGTTAAATCTCCTATTCACCAAAGGGGTACCCCTTTCAGAAATCTTCGATTTTTCTAATATGGTTTCAAGCAATGTTTTGATAGTGAATACTAAAGAATATGCGAGGGTCATGGGCACAAATTTTTTAGCCCTATGACTTAGGGTTCTATGTATAAAATTTCGTGCACATCCGAGGTGTGTAGAGGGCGATACAGTCAAATTTCTGAGAGATGAACGAACATAAGGAAAAAACTTGCGAAAATTGCCCTAAAAAAGGGGAATTTTTTTTGAAATGTTGACTTAAGTCTCCGTTTCCACTCCAATATATTCATTTACCCATGAGATCTCTTGGGGAAAAATATCGAACTAGTTGAACACGAGGGTAATACATTTCGGAGAAATTAGTGAAATCTCCAATTCACCAAAGGGGTACCCCTTTCAGAAATCTTCGATTTCTCTTATATGGTTTCGAGCAATGTTTTGATAGTGAATACTAAAGAATATGCGAGGGTCATGGGCACAAATTTTTTAGCCCTATGTCTTAGGGTTCTATGTATAAAATTTCGTGCACATCCGAGGTGTGTAGAGGGCGATACAGTCAAATTTCTGAGAGATGAACGAACATAAGGAAAAAACTTGCGAAAATTGCCCTCAAAAAGGGGAATTTTTTTTGAAATGTTGACTTAAGGCTCCGTTTCGACTCCAATATATTCATTTACCCATGAGATCTCTTGGGGAAAAATATCGAACGAGTTGAACACGAGGGTAATACATTTCGGAGAAATTAGTTAAATCTCCTATTCACCAAAGGGGTACCCCTTTCAGAAATCTTCGATTTTTCTAATATGGTTTCAAGCAATGTTTTGATAGTGAATACTAAAGAATATGCGAGGGTCATGGGCACAAATTTTTTAGCCCTATGACTTAGGGTTCTATGTATAAAATTTCGTGCACATCCGAGGTGTGTAGAGGGCGATACAGTCAAATTTCTGAGAGATGAACGAACATAAGGAAAAAACTTGCGAAAATTGCCCTCAAAAAGGGGAATTTTTTTTGAAATGTTGACTTAAGGCTCCGTTTCCACTCCAATATATTCATTTACCCATGAGATCTCTTGGGGAAAAATATCGAACTAGTTGAACACGAGGGTAATACATTTCGGAGAAATTAGTGAAATCTCCTATTCACCAAAGGGGTACCCCTTTCAGAAATCTTCGATTTTTCTAATATGGTTTCGAGCAATGTTTTGATAGTGAATACTAAAGAATATGCGAGGGTCATGGGCACAAATTTTTTAGCCCTATGTCTTAGGGTTCTATGTATAAAATTTCGTGCACATGCGAGGTGTGTAGAGGGCGATACAGTCAAAATACTGAGACATGAACGAACATAAGGAAAAAACTTGCGAAAATTGCCCTCAAAAAGGGGAATTTTTTTTGAAATGTTGTCTTAAGGCCCTATTTCGACTCCAATATATTCATTTACCCATGAGATCTCTTGGGGAAAAATATCGAACTAGTTGAACACGAGGGTAATACATTTCGGAGAAATTAGTTAAATCTCCTATTCACCAAAGGGGTACCCCTTTCAGAAATCTTCGATTTTTCTAATATGGTTTCGAGCAATGTTTTGATAGTGAATACTAAAGAATATGCGAGGGTCATGGGCACAAATTTTTTAGCCCTATGTCTTAGGGTTCTATGTATAAAATTTCGTGCACATCCGAGGTGTGTAGAGGGCGATACAGTCAAATTTCTGAGAGATGAACGAACATAAGGAAAAAACTTGCGAAAATTGCCCTCAAAAAGGGGAATTTTTTTTGAAATGTTGACTTAAGGCTCCGTTTCCACTCCAATATATTCATTTACCCATGAGATCTCTTGGGGAAAAATATCGAACTAGTTGAACACGAGGGTAATACATTTCGGAGAAATTAGTGAAATCTCCTATTCACCAAAGGGGTACCCCTTTCAGAAATCTTCGATTTTTCTAATATGGTTTCGAGCAATGTTTTGATAGTGAATACTAAAGAATATGCGAGGGTCATGGGCACAAATTTTTTAGCCCTATGTCTTAGGGTTCTATGTATAAAATTTCGTGCACATCCGAGGTGTGTAGAGGGCGATACAGTCAAATTTCTGAGAGATGAACGAACATAAGGAAAAAACTTGCGAAAATTGCCCTCAAAAAGGGGAATTTTTTTTGAAATGTTGACTTAAGTCTCCGTTTCCACTCCAATATATTCATTTACCCATGAGATCTCTTGGGGAAAAATATCGAACTAGTTGAACACGAGGGTAATACATTTCGGAGAAATTAGTGAAATCTCCAATTCACCAAAGGGGTACCCCTTTCAGAAATCTTCGATTTCTCTTATATGGTTTCGAGCAATGTTTTGATAGTGAATACTAAAGAATATGCGAGGGTCATGGGCACAAATTTTTTAGCCCTATGTCTTAGGGTTCTATATATAAAATTTCGTGCACATCCGAGGTGTGTAGAGGGCGATACAGTCAAATTTCTGAGAGATGAACGAACATAAGGAAAAAACTTGCGAAAATTGCCCTAAAAAAGGGGAATTTTTTTTGAAATGTTGACTTAAGTCTCCGTTTCCACTCCAATATATTCATTTACCCATGAGATCTCTTGGGGAAAAATATCGAACTAGTTGAACACGAGGGTAATACATTTCGGAGAAATTAGTGAAATCTCCAATTCACCAAAGGGGTACCCCTTTCAGAAATCTTCGATTTCTCTTATATGGTTTCGAGCAATGTTTTGATAGTGAATACTAAAGAATATGCGAGGGTCATGGGCACAAATTTTTTAGCCCTATGTCTTAGGGTTCTATATATAAAATTTCGTGCACATCCGAGGTGTGTAGAGGGCGATACAGTCAAATTTCTGAGAGATGAACGAACATAAGGAAAAAACTTGCGAAAATTGCCCTCAAAAAGGGGAATTTTTTTTGAAATGTTGACTTAAGTCTCCGTTTCCACTCCAATATATTCATTTACCCATGAGATCTCTTGGGGAAAAATATCGAACTAGTTGAACACGAGGGTAATACATTTCGGAGAAATTAGTGAAATCTCCAATTCACCAAAGGGGTACCCCTTTCAGAAATCTTCGATTTCTCTTATATGGTTTCGAGCAATGTTTTGATAGTGAATACTAAAGAATATGCGAGGGTCATGGGCACAAATTTTTTAGCCCTATGTCTTAGGGTTCTATATATAAAATTTCGTGCACATCCGAGGTGTGTAGAGGGCGATACAGTCAAATTTCTGAGAGATGAACGAACATAAGGAAAAAACTTGCGAAAATTGCCCTCAAAAAGGGGAATTTTTTTTGAAATGTTGACTTAAGTCTCCGTTTCCACTCCAATATATTCATTTACCCATGAGATCTCTTGGGGAAAAATATCGAACTAGTTGAACACGAGGGTAATACATTTCGGAGAAATTAGTGAAATCTCCAATTCACCAAAGGGGTACCCCTTTCAGAAATCTTCGATTTCTCTTATATGGTTTCGAGCAATGTTTTGATAGTGAATACTAAAGAATATGCGAGGGTCATGGGCACAAATTTTTTAGCCCTATGTCTTAGGGTTCTATGTATAAAATTTCGTGCACATCCGAGGTGTGTAGAGGGCGATACAGTCAAATTTCTGAGAGATGAACGAACATAAGGAAAAAACTTGCGAAAATTGCCCTAAAAAAGGGGAATTTTTTTTGAAATGTTGACTTAAGTCTCCGTTTCCACTCCAATATATTCATTTACCCATGAGATCTCTTGGGGAAAAATATCGAACTAGTTGAACACGAGGGTAATACATTTCGGAGAAATTAGTGAAATCTCCAATTCACCAAAGGGGTACCCCTTTCAGAAATCTTCGATTTCTCTTATATGGTTTCGAGCAATGTTTTGATAGTGAATACTAAAGAATATGCGAGGGTCATGGGCACAAATTTTTTAGCCCTATGTCTTAGGGTTCTATGTATAAAATTTCGTGCACATCCGAGGTGTGTAGAGGGCGATACAGTCAAATTTCTGAGAGATGAACGAACATAAGGAAAAAACTTGCGAAAATTGCCCTAAAAAAGGGGAATTTTTTTTGAAATGTTGACTTAAGTCTCCGTTTCCACTCCAATATATTCATTTACCCATGAGATCTCTTGGGGAAAAATATCGAACTAGTTGAACACGAGGGTAATACATTTCGGAGAAATTAGTGAAATCTCCAATTCACCAAAGGGGTACCCCTTTCAGAAATCTTCGATTTCTCTTATATGGTTTCGAGCAATGTTTTGATAGTGAATACTAAAGAATATGCGAGGGTCATGGGCACAAATTTTTTAGCCCTATGTCTTAGGGTTCTATGTATAAAATTTCGTGCACATCCGAGGTGTGTAGAGGGCGATACAGTCAAATTTCTGAGAGATGAACGAACATAAGGAAAAAACTTGCGAAAATTGCCCTAAAAAAGGGGAATTTTTTTTGAAATGTTGACTTAAGTCTCCGTTTCCACTCCAATATATTCATTTACCCATGAGATCTCTTGGGGAAAAATATCGAACTAGTTGAACACGAGGGTAATACATTTCGGAGAAATTAGTGAAATCTCCAATTCACCAAAGGGGTACCCCTTTCAGAAATCTTCGATTTCTCTTATATGGTTTCGAGCAATGTTTTGATAGTGAATACTAAAGAATATGCGAGGGTCATGGGCACAAATTTTTTAGCCCTATGTCTTAGGGTTCTATGTATAAAATTTCGTGCACATCCGAGGTGTGTAGAGGGCGATACAGTCAAATTTCTGAGAGATGAACGAACATAAGGAAAAAACTTGCGAAAATTGCCCTCAAAAAGGGGAATTTTTTTTGAAATGTTGACTTAAGGCTCCGTTTCGACTCCAATATATTCATTTACCCATGAGATCTCTTGGGGAAAAATATCGAACGAGTTGAACACGAGGGTAATACATTTCGGAGAAATTAGTTAAATCTCCTATTCACCAAAGGGGTACCCCTTTCAGAAATCTTCGATTTTTCTAATATGGTTTCAAGCAATGTTTTGATAGTGAATACTAAAGAATATGCGAGGGTCATGGGCACAAATTTTTTAGCCCTATGACTTAGGGTTCTATGTATAAAATTTCGTGCACATCCGAGGTGTGTAGAGGGCGATACAGTCAAATTTCTGAGAGATGAACGAACATAAGGAAAAAACTTGCGAAAATTGCCCTCAAAAAGGGGAATTTTTTTTGAAATGTTGACTTAAGGCTCCGTTTCCACTCCAATATATTCATTTACCCATGAGATCTCTTGGGGAAAAATATCGAACTAGTTGAACACGAGGGTAATACATTTCGGAGAAATTAGTGAAATCTCCTATTCACCAAAGGGGTACCCCTTTCAGAAATCTTCGATTTTTCTAATATGGTTTCGAGCAATGTTTTGATAGTGAATACTAAAGAATATGCGAGGGTCATGGGCACAAATTTTTTAGCCCTATGTCTTAGGGTTCTATGTATAAAATTTCGTGCACATGCGAGGTGTGTAGAGGGCGATACAGTCAAAATACTGAGACATGAACGAACATAAGGAAAAAACTTGCGAAAATTGCCCTCAAAAAGGGGAATTTTTTTTGAAATGTTGTCTTAAGGCCCTATTTCGACTCCAATATATTCATTTACCCATGAGATCTCTTGGGGAAAAATATCGAACTAGTTGAACACGAGGGTAATACATTTCGGAGAAATTAGTTAAATCTCCTATTCACCAAAGGGGTACCCCTTTCAGAAATCTTCGATTTTTCTAATATGGTTTCAAGCAATGTTTTGATAGTGAATACTAAAGAATATGCGAGGGTCATGGGCACAAATTTTTTAGCCCTATGACTTAGGGTTCTATGTATAAAATTTCGTGCACATCCGAGGTGTGTAGAGGGCGATACAGTCAAATTTCTGAGAGATGAACGAACATAAGGAAAAAACTTGCGAAAATTGCCCTAAAAAAGGGGAATTTTTTTTGAAATGTTGACTTAAGTCTCCGTTTCCACTCCAATATATTCATTTACCCATGAGATCTCTTGGGGAAAAATATCGAACTAGTTGAACACGAGGGTAATACATTTCGGAGAAATTAGTGAAATCTCCAATTCACCAAAGGGGTACCCCTTTCAGAAATCTTCGATTTCTCTTATATGGTTTCGAGCAATGTTTTGATAGTGAATACTAAAGAATATGCGAGGGTCATGGGCACAAATTTTTTAGCCCTATGTCTTAGGGTTCTATGTATAAAATTTCGTGCACATCCGAGGTGTGTAGAGGGCGATACAGTCAAATTTCTGAGAGATGAACGAACATAAGGAAAAAACTTGCGAAAATTGCCCTCAAAAAGGGGAATTTTTTTTGAAATGTTGACTTAAGGCTCCGTTTCGACTCCAATATATTCATTTACCCATGAGATCTCTTGGGGAAAAATATCGAACGAGTTGAACACGAGGGTAATACATTTCGGAGAAATTAGTTAAATCTCCTATTCACCAAAGAGGTACCCCTTTCAGAAATCTTCGATTTTTCTAATATGGTTTCAAGCAATGTTTTGATAGTGAATACTAAAGAATATGCGAGGGTCATGGGCACAAATTTTTTAGCCCTATGACTTAGGGTTCTATGTATAAAATTTCGTGCACATCCGAGGTGTGTAGAGGGCGATACAGTCAAATTTCTGAGAGATGAACGAACATAAGGAAAAAACTTGCGAAAATTGCCCTCAAAAAGGGGAATTTTTTTTGAAATGTTGACTTAAGGCTCCGTTTCCACTCCAATATATTCATTTACCCATGAGATCTCTTGGGGAAAAATATCGAACTAGTTGAACACGAGGGTAATACATTTCGGAGAAATTAGTGAAATCTCCTATTCACCAAAGGGGTACCCCTTTCAGAAATCTTCGATTTTTCTAATATGGTTTCGAGCAATGTTTTGATAGTGAATACTAAAGAATATGCGAGGGTCATGGGCACAAATTTTTTAGCCCTATGTCTTAGGGTTCTATGTATAAAATTTCGTGCACATGCGAGGTGTGTAGAGGGCGATACAGTCAAAATACTGAGACATGAACGAACATAAGGAAAAAACTTGCGAAAATTGCCCTCAAAAAGGGGAATTTTTTTTGAAATGTTGTCTTAAGGCCCTATTTCGACTCCAATATATTCATTTACCCATGAGATCTCTTGGGGAAAAATATCGAACTAGTTGAACACGAGGGTAATACATTTCGGAGAAATTAGTTAAATCTCCTATTCACCAAAGGGGTACCCCTTTCAGAAATCTTCGATTTTTCTAATATGGTTTCGAGCAATGTTTTGATAGTGAATACTAAAGAATATGCGAGGGTCATGGGCACAAATTTTTTAGCCCTATGTCTTAGGGTTCTATGTATAAAATTTCGTGCACATCCGAGGTGTGTAGAGGGCGATACAGTCAAATTTCTGAGAGATGAACGAACATAAGGAAAAAACTTGCGAAAATTGCCCTCAAAAAGGGGAATTTTTTTTGAAATGTTGACTTAAGGCTCCGTTTCCACTCCAATATATTCATTTACCCATGAGATCTCTTGGGGAAAAATATCGAACTAGTTGAACACGAGGGTAATACATTTCGGAGAAATTAGTGAAATCTCCTATTCACCAAAGGGGTACCCCTTTCAGAAATCTTCGATTTTTCTAATATGGTTTCGAGCAGTGTTTTGATAGTGAATACTAAAGAATATGCGAGGGTCATGGGCACAAATTTTTTAGCCCTATGTCTTAGGGTTCTATGTATAAAATTTCGTGCACATCCGAGGTGTGTAGAGGGCGATACAGTCAAATTTCTGAGAGATGAACGAACATAAGGAAAAAACTTGCGAAAATTGCCCTCAAAAAGGGGAATTTTTTTTGAAATGTTGACTTAAGTCTCCGTTTCCACTCCAATATATTCATTTACCCATGAGATCTCTTGGGGAAAAATATCGAACTAGTTGAACACGAGGGTAATACATTTCGGAGAAATTAGTGAAATCTCCAATTCACCAAAGGGGTACCCCTTTCAGAAATCTTCGATTTCTCTTATATGGTTTCGAGCAATGTTTTGATAGTGAATACTAAAGAATATGCGAGGGTCATGGGCACAAATTTTTTAGCCCTATGTCTTAGGGTTCTATATATAAAATTTCGTGCACATCCGAGGTGTGTAGAGGGCGATACAGTCAAATTTCTGAGAGATGAACGAACATAAGGAAAAAACTTGCGAAAATTGCCCTAAAAAAGGGGAATTTTTTTTGAAATGTTGACTTAAGTCTCCGTTTCCACTCCAATATATTCATTTACCCATGAGATCTCTTGGGGAAAAATATCGAACTAGTTGAACACGAGGGTAATACATTTCGGAGAAATTAGTGAAATCTCCAATTCACCAAAGGGGTACCCCTTTCAGAAATCTTCGATTTCTCTAATATGGTTTCGAGCAATGTTTTGATAGTGAATACTAAAGAATATGCGAGGGTCATGGGCACAAAATTTGTAGCCCTATGTCTTAGGGTTCTATGTATAAAATTTCGTGCACATGCGAGGTGTGTAGAGGGCGATACAGTCAAAATACTGAGACATGAACGAACATAAGGAAAAAACTTGCGAAAATTGCCCTCAAAAAGGGGAATTTTTTTTGAAATGTTGTCTTAAGGCCCTATTTCGACTCCAATATATTCATTTACCCATGAGATCTCTTGGGGAAAAATATCGAACTAGTTGAACACGAGGGTAATACATTTCGGAGAAATTAGTGAAATCTCCAATTCACCAAAGGGGTACCCCTTTCAGAAATCTTCGATTTTTCTAATATGGTTTCGAGCAATGTTTTGATAGTGAATACTAAAGAATATGCGAGGGTCATGGGCAAAAATTTTTTAGCCCTATGTCTTAGGGTTCTATGTATAAAATTTCGTGCACATGCGAGGTGTGTAGAGGGCGATACAGTCAAAATACTGAGACATGAACGAACATAAGGAAAAAACTTGCGAAAATTGCCCTCAAAAAGGGGAATTTTTTTTGAAATGTTGACTTAAGTCTCCGTTTCCACTCCAATATATTCATTTACCCATGAGATCTCTTGGGGAAAAATATCGAACTAGTTGAACACGAGGGTAATACATTTCGGAGAAATTAGTGAAATCTCCAATTCACCAAAGGGGTACCCCTTTCAGAAATCTTCGATTTCTCTAATATGGTTTCGAGCAATGTTTTGACAGTGAATACTAAAGAATATGCGAGGGTCATGGGCACAAAATTTATAGCCCTATGTCTTAGGGTTCTATGTATAAAATTTCGTGCACATGCGAGGTGTGTAGAGGGCGATACAGTCAAAATACTGAGACATGAACGAACATAAGGAAAAAACTTGCGAAAATTGCCCTCAAAAAGGGGAATTTTTTTTGAAATGTTGTCTTAAGGCCCTATTTCGACTCCAATATATTCATTTACCCATGAGATCTCTTGGGGAAAAATATCGAACTAGTTGAACACGAGGGTAATACATTTCGGAGAAATTAGTGAAATCTCCAATTCACCAAAGGGGTACCCCTTTCAGAAATCTTCGATTTTTCTAATATGGTTTCGAGCAATGTTTTGATAGTGAATACTAAAGAATATGCGAGGGTCATGGGCACAAATTTTTTAGCCCTATGTCTTAGGGTTCTATGTATAAAATCTCGTGCACATCCGAGGTGTGTAGAGGGCGATACAGTCAAATTTCTGAGAGATGAACGAACATAAGGAAAAAACTTGCGAAAATTGCCCTAAAAAAGGGGAATTTTTTTTGAAATGTTGACTTAAGTCTCCGTTTCCACTCCAATATATTCATTTACCCATGAGATCTCTTGGGGAAAAATATCGAACTAGTTGAACACGAGGGTAATACATTTCGGAGAAATTAGTGAAATCTCCAATTCACCAAAGGGGTACCCCTTTCAGAAATCTTCGATTTCTCTTATATGGTTTCGAGCAATGTTTTGATAGTGAATACTAAAGAATATGCGAGGGTCATGGGCACAAATTTTTTAGCCCTATGTCTTAGGGTTCTATGTATAAAATTTCGTGCACATCCGAGGTGTGTAGAGGGCGATACAGTCAAATTTCTGAGAGATGAACGAACATAAGGAAAAAACTTGCGAAAATTGCCCTAAAAAAGGGGAATTTTTTTTGAAATGTTGACTTAAGTCTCCGTTTCCACTCCAATATATTCATTTACCCATGAGATCTCTTGGGGAAAAATATCGAACTAGTTGAACACGAGGGTAATACATTTCGGAGAAATTAGTGAAATCTCCAATTCACCAAAGGGGTACCCCTTTCAGAAATCTTCGATTTCTCTTATATGGTTTCGAGCAATGTTTTGATAGTGAATACTAAAGAATATGCGAGGGTCATGGGCACAAATTTTTTAGCCCTATGTCTTAGGGTTCTATGTATAAAATTTCGTGCATATCCGAGGTGTGTAGAGGGCGATACAGTCAAATTTCTGAGAGATGAACGAACATAAGGAAAAAACTTGCAAAAATTGCCCTCAAAAAGGGGAATTTTTTTTGAAATGTTGACTTAAGGCTCCGTTTCGACTCCAATATATTCATTTACCCATGAGATCTCTTGGGGAAAAATATCGAACGAGTTGAACACGAGGGTAATACATTTCGGAGAAATTAGTTAAATCTCCTATTCACCAAAGGGGTACCCCTTTCAGAAATCTTCGATTTTTCTAATATGGTTTCAAGCAATGTTTTGATAGTGAATACTAAAGAATATGCGAGGGTCATGGGCACAAATTTTTTAGCCCTATGACTTAGGGTTCTATGTATAATATTTCGTGCACATCCGAGGTGTGTAGAGGGCGATACAGTCAAATTTCTGAGAGATGAACGAACATAAGGAAAAAACTTGCGAAAATTGCCCTCAAAAAGGGGAATTTTTTTTGAAATGTTGACTTAAGGCTCCGTTTCCACTCCAATATATTCATTTACCCATGAGATCTCTTGGGGAAAAATATCGAACTAGTTGAACACGAGGGTAATACATTTCGGAGAAATTAGTGAAATCTCCTATTCACCAAAGGGGTACCCCTTTCAGAAATCTTCGATTTTTCTAATATGGTTTCGAGCAATGTTTTGATAGTGAATACTAAAGAATATGCGAGGGTCATGGGCACAAATTTTTTAGCCCTTTGTCTTAGGGTTCTATATATAAAATTTCGTGCACATCCGAGGTGTGTACAGGGCGATACAGTCAAATTTCTGAGAGATGAACGAACATAAGGAAAAAACTTGCGAAAATTGCCCTCAAAAAGGGGAATTTTTTTTGAAATGTTGACTTAAGTCTCCGTTTCCACTCCAATATATTCATTTACCCATGAGATCTCTTGGGGAAAAATATCGAACTAGTTGAACACGAGGGTAATACATTTCGGAGAAATTAGTGAAATCTCCAATTCACCAAAGGGGTACCCCTTTCAGAAATCTTCGATTTCTCTAATATGGTTTCGAGCAATGTTTTGATATTGAATACTAAAGAATATGCGAGGGTCATGGGCACAAAATTTGTAGCCCTATGTCTTAGGGTTCTATGTATAAAATTTCGTGCACATGCGAGGTGTGTAGAGGGTGATACAGTCAAAATACTGAGACATGAACGAACATAAGGAAAAAACTTGCGAAAATTGCCCTCAAAAAGGGGAATTTTTTTTGAAATGTTGTCTTAAGGCCCTATTTCGACTCCAATATATTCATTTACCCATGAGATCTCTTGGGGAAAAATATCGAACTAGTTGAACACGAGGGTAATACATTTCGGAGAAATTAGTGAAATCTCCAATTCACCAAAGGGGTACCCCTTACAGAAATCTTCGATTTTTCTAATATGGTTTCGAGCAATGTTTTGATAGTGAATACTAAAGAATATGCGAGGGTCATGGGCACAAATTTTTTAGCCCTATGACTTAGGGTTCTATGTATAATATTTCGTGCACATCCGAGGTGTGTAGAGGGCGATACAGTCAAATTTCTGAGAGATGAACGAACATAAGGAAAAAACTTGCGAAAATTGCCCTCAAAAAGGGGAATTTTTTTTGAAATGTTGACTTAAGGCTCCGTTTCCACTCCAATATATTCATTTACCCATGAGATCTCTTGGGGAAAAATATCGAACTAGTTGAACACGAGGGTAATACATTTCGGAGAAATTAGTGAAATCTCCTATTCACCAAAGGGGTACCCCTTTCAGAAATCTTCGATTTTTCTAATATGGTTTCGAGCAATGTTTTGATAGTGAATACTAAAGAATATGCGAGGGTCATGGGCACAAATTTTTTAGCCCTTTGTCTTAGGGTTCTATGTATAAAATTTCGTGCACATCCGAGGTGTGTAGAGGGCGATACAGTCAAATTTCTGAGAGATGAACGAACATAAGGAAAAAACTTGCGAAAATTGCCCTCAAAAAGGGGAATTTTTTTTGAAATGTTGACTTAAGTCTCCGTTTCCACTCCAATATATTCATTTACCCATGAGATCTCTTGGGGAAAAATATCGAACGAGTTGAACACGAGGGTAATACATTTCGGAGAAATTAGTTAAATCTCCTATTCACCAAAGGGGTACCCCTTTCAGAAATCTTCGATTTTTCTAATATGGTTTCAAGCAATGTTTTGATAGTGAATACTAAAGAATATGCGAGGGTCATGGGCACAAATTTTTTAGCCCTATGACTTAGGGTTCTATGTATAATATTTCGTGCACATCCGAGGTGTGTAGAGGGCGATACAGTCAAATTTCTGAGAGATGAACGAACATAAGGAAAAAACTTGCGAAAATTGCCCTCAAAAAGGGGAATTTTTTTTGAAATGTTGACTTAAGGCTCCGTTTCCACTCCAATATATTCATTTACCCATGAGATCTCTTGGGGAAAAATATCGAACTAGTTGAACACGAGGGTAATACATTTCGGAGAAATTAGTGAAATCTCCTATTCACCAAAGGGGTACCCCTTTCAGAAATCTTCGATTTTTCTAATATGGTTTCGAGCAATGTTTTGATAGTGAATACTAAAGAATATGCGAGGGTCATGGGCACAAATTTTTTAGCCCTTTGTCTTAGGGTTCTATGTATAAAATTTCGTGCACATCCGAGGTGTGTACAGGGCGATACAGTCAAATTTCTGAGAGATGAACGAACATAAGGAAAAAACTTGCGAAAATTGCCCTCAAAAAGGGGAATTTTTTTTGAAATGTTGACTTAAGTCTCCGTTTCCACTCCAATATATTCATTTACCCATGAGATCTCTTGGGGAAAAATATCGAACTAGTTGAACACGAGGGTAATACATTTCGGAGAAATTAGTGAAATCTCCAATTCACCAAAGGGGTACCCCTTTCAGAAATCTTCGATTTCTCTAATATGGTTTCGAGCAATGTTTTGATATTGAATACTAAAGAATATGCGAGGGTCATGGGCACAAAATTTGTAGCCCTATGTCTTAGGGTTCTATGTATAAAATTTCGTGCACATGCGAGGTGTGTAGAGGGCGATACAGTCAAAATACTGAGACATGAACGAACATAAGGAAAAAACTTGCGAAAATTGCCCTCAAAAAGGGGAATTTTTTTTGAAATGTTGTCTTAAGGCCCTATTTCGACTCCAATATATTCATTTACCCATGAGATCTCTTGGGGAAAAATATCGAACTAGTTGAACACGAGGGTAATACATTTCGGAGAAATTAGTGAAATCTCCAATTCACCAAAGGGGTACCCCTTACAGAAATCTTCGATTTTTCTAATATGGTTTCGAGCAATGTTTTGATAGTGAATACTAAAGAATATGCGAGGGTCATGGGCACAAATTTTTTAGCCCTATGACTTAGGGTTCTATGTATAATATTTCGTGCACATCCGAGGTGTGTAGAGGGCGATACAGTCAAATTTCTGAGAGATGAACGAACATAAGGAAAAAACTTGCGAAAATTGCCCTCAAAAAGGGGAATTTTTTTTGAAATGTTGACTTAAGGCTCCGTTTCCACTCCAATATATTCATTTACCCATGAGATCTCTTGGGGAAAAATATCGAACTAGTTGAACACGAGGGTAATACATTTCGGAGAAATTAGTGAAATCTCCTATTCACCAAAGGGGTACCCCTTTCAGAAATCTTCGATTTTTCTAATATGGTTTCGAGCAATGTTTTGATAGTGAATACTAAAGAATATGCGAGGGTCATGGGCACAAATTTTTTAGCCCTTTGTCTTAGGGTTCTATGTATAAAATTTCGTGCACATCCGAGGTGTGTAGAGGGCGATACAGTCAAATTTCTGAGAGATGAACGAACATAAGGAAAAAACTTGCGAAAATTGCCCTCAAAAAGGGGAATTTTTTTTGAAATGTTGACTTAAGTCTCCGTTTCCACTCCAATATATTCATTTACCCATGAGATCTCTTGGGGAAAAATATCGAACTAGTTGAACACGAGGGTAATACATTTCGGAGAAATTAGTGAAATCTCCAATTCACCAAAGGGGTACCCCTTTCAGAAATCTTCGATTTCTCTAATATGGTTTCGAGCAATGTTTTGATAGTGAATACTAAAGAATATGCGAGGGTCATGGGCACAAAATTTGTAGCCCTATGTCTTAGGGTTCTATGTATAAAATTTCGTGCACATGCGAGGTGTGTAGAGGGCGATACAGTCAAAATACTGAGACATGAACGAACATAAGGAAAAAACTTGCGAAAATTGCCCTCAAAAAGGGGAATTTTTTTTGAAATGTTGTCTTAAGGCCCTATTTCGACTCCAATATATTCATTTACCCATGAGATCTCTTGGGGAAAAATATCGAACTAGTTGAACACGAGGGTAATACATTTCGGAGAAATTAGTGAAATCTCCAATTCACCAAAGGGGTACCCCTTACAGAAATCTTCGATTTTTCTAATATGGTTTCGAGCAATGTTTTGATAGTGAATACTAAAGAATATGCGAGGGTCATGGGCACAAATTTTTTAGCCCTATGACTTAGGGTTCTATGTATAATATTTCGTGCACATCCGAGGTGTGTAGAGGGCGATACAGTCAAATTTCTGAGAGATGAACGAACATAAGGAAAAAACTTGCGAAAATTGCCCTCAAAAAGGGGAATTTTTTTTGAAATGTTGACTTAAGGCTCCGTTTCCACTCCAATATATTCATTTACCCATGAGATCTCTTGGGGAAAAATATCGAACTAGTTGAACACGAGGGTAATACATTTCGGAGAAATTAGTGAAATCTCCAATTCACCAAAGGGGTACCCCTTACAGAAATCTTCGATTTTTCTAATATGGTTTCGAGCAATGTTTTGATAGTGAATACTAAAGAATATGCGAGGGTCATGGGCACAAATTTTTTAGCCCTATGACTTAGGGTTCTATGTATAATATTTCGTGCACATCCGAGGTGTGTAGAGGGCGATACAGTCAAATTTCTGAGAGATGAACGAACATAAGGAAAAAACTTGCGAAAATTGCCCTCAAAAAGGGGAATTTTTTTTGAAATGTTGACTTAAGGCTCCGTTTCCACTCCAATATATTCATTTACCCATGAGATCTCTTGGGGAAAAATATCGAACTAGTTGAACACGAGGGTAATACATTTCGGAGAAATTAGTGAAATCTCCTATTCACCAAAGGGGTACCCCTTTCAGAAATCTTCGATTTTTCTAATATGGTTTCGAGCAATGTTTTGATAGTGAATACTAAAGAATATGCGAGGGTCATGGGCACAAATTTTTTAGCCCTTTGTCTTAGGGTTCTATGTATAAAATTTCGTGCACATCCGAGGTGTGTAGAGGGCGATACAGTCAAATTTCTGAGAGATGAACGAACATAAGGAAAAAACTTGCGAAAATTGCCCTCAAAAAGGGGAATTTTTTTTGAAATGTTGACTTAAGTCTCCGTTTCCACTCCAATATATTCATTTACCCATGAGATCTCTTGGGGAAAAATATCGAACTAGTTGAACACGAGGGTAATACATTTCGGAGAAATTAGTGAAATCTCCAATTCACCAAAGGGGTACCCCTTTCAGAAATCTTCGATTTCTCTAATATGGTTTCGAGCAATGTTTTGATAGTGAATACTAAAGAATATGCGAGGGTCATGGGCACAAAATTTGTAGCCCTATGTCTTAGGGTTCTATGTATAAAATTTCGTGCACATGCGAGGTGTGTAGAGGGCGATACAGTCAAAATACTGAGACATGAACGAACATAAGGAAAAAACTTGCGAAAATTGCCCTCAAAAAGGGGAATTTTTTTTGAAATGTTGTCTTAAGGCCCTATTTCGACTCCAATATATTCATTTACCCATGAGATCTCTTGGGGAAAAATATCGAACTAGTTGAACACGAGGGTAATACATTTCGGAGAAATTAGTGAAATCTCCAATTCACCAAAGGGGTACCCCTTACAGAAATCTTCGATTTTTCTAATATGGTTTCGAGCAATGTTTTGATAGTGAATACTAAAGAATATGCGAGGGTCATGGGCACAAATTTTTTAGCCCTATGACTTAGGGTTCTATGTATAATATTTCGTGCACATCCGAGGTGTGTAGAGGGCGATACAGTCAAATTTCTGAGAGATGAACGAACATAAGGAAAAAACTTGCGAAAATTGCCCTCAAAAAGGGGAATTTTTTTTGAAATGTTGACTTAAGGCTCCGTTTCCACTCCAATATATTCATTTACCCATGAGATCTCTTGGGGAAAAATATCGAACTAGTTGAACACGAGGGTAATACATTTCGGAGAAATTAGTGAAATCTCCTATTCACCAAAGGGGTACCCCTTTCAGAAATCTTCGATTTTTCTAATATGGTTTCGAGCAATGTTTTGATAGTGAATACTAAAGAATATGCGAGGGTCAAGGGCACAAATTTTTTAGCCCTTTGTCTTAGGGTTCTATGTATAAAATTTCGTGCACATCCGAGGTGTGTAGAGGGCGATACAGTCAAATTTCTGAGAGATGAACGAACATAAGGAAAAAACTTGCGAAAATTGCCCTCAAAAAGGGGAATTTTTTTTGAAATGTTGACTTAAGTCTCCGTTTCCACTCCAATATATTCATTTACCCATGAGATCTCTTGGGGAAAAATATCGAACTAGTTGAACACGAGGGTAATACATTTCGGAGAAATTAGTGAAATCTCCAATTCACCAAAGGGGTACCCCTTTCAGAAATCTTCGATTTCTCTAATATGGTTTCGAGCAATGTTTTGATAGTGAATACTAAAGAATATGCGAGGGTCATGGGCACAAAATTTGTAGCCCTATGTCTTAGGGTTCTATGTATAAAATTTCGTGCACATGCGAGGTGTGTAGAGGGCGATACAGTCAAAATACTGAGACATGAACGAACATAAGGAAAAAACTTGCGAAAATTGCCCTCAAAAAGGGGAATTTTTTTTGAAATGTTGTCTTAAGGCCCTATTTCGACTCCAATATATTCATTTACCCATGAGATCTCTTGGGGAAAAATATCGAACTAGTTGAACACGAGGGTAATACATTTCGGAGAAATTAGTGAAATCTCCAATTCACCAAAGGGGTACCCCTTACAGAAATCTTCGATTTTTCTAATATGGTTTCGAGCAATGTTTTGATAGTGAATACTAAAGAATATGCGAGGGTCATGGGCACAAATTTTTTAGCCCTATGTCTTAGGGTTCTATGTATAAAATTTCGTGCACATGCGAGGTGTGTAGAGGGCGATACAGTCAAAATACTGAGACATGAACGAACATAAGGAAAAAACTTGCGAAAATTGCCCTCAAAAAGGGGAATTTTTTTTGAAATGTTGTCTTAAGGCCCTATTTCGACTCCAATATATTCATTTACCCATGAGATCTCTTGGGGAAAAATATCGAACTAGTTGAACACGAGGGTAATACATTTCGGAGAAATTAGTGAAATCTCCTATTCACCAAAGGGGTACCCCTTTCAGAAATCTTCGATTTTTCTAATATGGTTTCGAGCAATGTTTTGATAGTGAATACTAAAGAATATGCGAGGGTCATGGGCACAAATTTTTTAGCCCTATGTCTTAGGGTTCTATGTATAAAATTTCGTGCACATCCGAGGTGTGTAGAGGGCGATACAGTCAAATTTCTGAGAGATGAACGAACATAAGGAAAAAACTTGCGAAAATTGCCCTAAAAAAGGGGAATTTTTTTTGAAATGTTGACTTAAGTCTCCGTTTCCACTCCAATATATTCATTTACCCATGAGATCTCTTGGGGAAAAATATCGAACTAGTTGAACACGAGGGTAATACATTTCGGAGAAATTAGTGAAATCTCCAATTCACCAAAGGGGTACCCCTTTCAGAAATCTTCGATTTCTCTTATATGGTTTCGAGCAATGTTTTGATAGTGAATACTAAAGAATATGCGAGGGTCATGGGCACAAATTTTTTAGCCCTATGTCTTAGGGTTCTATGTATAAAATTTCGTGCACATCCGAGGTGTGTAGAGGGCGATACAGTCAAATTTCTGAGAGATGAACGAACATAAGCAAAAAAACTTGCGAAAATTGCCCTCAAAAAGGGGAATTTTTTTTGAAATGTTGACTTAAGGCTCCGTTTCCACTCCAATATATTCATTTACCCATGAGATCTCTTGGGGAAAAATATCGAACGAGTTGAACACGAGGGTAATACATTTCGGAGAAATTAGTTAAATCTCCTATTCACCAAAGGGGTACCCCTTTCAGAAATCTTCGATTTTTCTAATATGGTTTCAAGCAATGTTTTGATAGTGAATACTAAAGAATATGCGAGGGTCATGGGCACAAATTTTTTAGCCCTATGACTTAGGGTTCTATGTATAAAATTTCGTGCACATCCGAGGTGTGTAGAGGGCGATACAGTCAAATTTCTGAGAGATGAACGAACATAAGGAAAAAACTTGCGAAAATTGCCCTCAAAAAGGGGAATTTTTTTTGAAATGTTGACTTAAGGCTCCGTTTCGACTCCAATATATTCATTTACCCATGAGATCTCTTGGGGAAAAATATCGAACGAGTTGAACACGAGGGTAATACATTTCGGAGAAATTAGTTAAATCTCCTATTCACCAAAGGGGTACCCCTTTCAGAAATCTTCGATTTTTCTAATATGGTTTCGAGCAATGTTTTGATAGTGAATACTAAAGAATATGCGAGGGTCATGGGCACAAATTTTTTAGCCCTATGTCTTAGGGTTCTATGTATAAAATTTCGTGCACATCCGAGGTGTGTAGAGGGCGATACAGTCAAATTTCTGAGAGATGAACGAACATAAGGAAAAAACTTGCGAAAATTGCCCTCAAAAAGGGGAATTTTTTTTGAAATGTTGACTTAAGTCTCCGTTTCCACTCCAATATATTCATTTACCCATGAGATCTCTTGGGGAAAAATATCGAACTAGTTGAACACGAGGGTAATACATTTCGGAGAAATTAGTGAAATCTCCAATTCACCAAAGGGGTACCCCTTTCAGAAATCTTCGATTTCTCTAATATGGTTTCGAGCAATGTTTAGATAGTGAATACTAAAGAATATGCGAGGGTCATGGGCACAAAATTTGTAGCCCTATGTCTTAGGGTTCTATGTATAAAATTTCGTGCACATGCGAGGTGTGTAGAGGGCGATACAGTCAAAATACTGAGACATGAACGAACATAAGGAAAAAACTTGCGAAAATTGCCCTCAAAAAGGGGAATTTTTTTTGAAATGTTGTCTTAAGGCCCTATTTCGACTCCAATATATTCATTTACCCATGAGATCTCTTGGGGAAAAATATCGAACTAGTTGAACACGAGGGTAATACATTTCGGAGAAATTAGTGAAATCTCCAATTCACCAAAGGGGTACCCCTTACAGAAATCTTCGATTTTTCTAATATGGTTTCGAGCAATGTTTTGATAGTGAATACTAAAGAATATGCGAGGGTCATGGGCACAAATTTTTTAGCCCTATGTCTTAGGGTTCTATGTATAAAATTTCGTGCACATGCGAGGTGTGTAGAGGGCGATACAGTCAAAATACTGAGACATGAACGAACATAAGGAAAAAACTTGCGAAAATTGCCCTCAAAAAGGGGAATTTTTTTTGAAATGTTGTCTTAAGGCCCTATTTCGACTCCAATATATTCATTTACCCATGAGATCTCTTGGGGAAAAATATCGAACTAGTTGAACACGAGGGTAATACATTTCGGAGAAATTAGTGAAATCTCCTATTCACCAAAGGGGTACCCCTTTCAGAAATCTTCGATTTTTCTAATATGGTTTCGAGCAATGTTTTGATAGTGAATACTAAAGAATATGCGAGGGTCATGGGCACAAATTTTTTAGCCCTATGTCTTAGGGTTCTATGTATAAAATTTCGTGCACATCCGAGGTGTGTAGAGGGCGATACAGTCAAATTTCTGAGAGATGAACGAACATAAGGAAAAAACTTGCGAAAATTGCCCTAAAAAAGGGGAATTTTTTTTGAAATGTTGACTTAAGTCTCCGTTTCCACTCCAATATATTCATTTACCCATGAGATCTCTTGGGGAAAAATATCGAACTAGTTGCACACGAGGGTAATACATTTCGGAGAAATTAGTGAAATCTCCAATTCACCAAAGGGGTACCCCTTTCAGAAATCTTCGATTTTTCTAATATGGTTTCGAGCAATGTTTTGATAGTGAATACTAAAGAATATGCGAGGGTCATGGGCACAAATTTTTTAGCCCTATGTCTTAGGGTTCTATGTATAAAATTTCGTGCACATCCGAGGTGTGTAGAGGGCGATACAGTCAAATTTCTGAGAGATGAACGAACATAAGGAAAAAACTTGCGAAAATTGCCCTAAAAAAGGGGAATTTTTTTTGAAATGTTGACTTAAGTCTCCGTTTCCACTCCAATATATTCATTTACCCATGAGATCTCTTGGGGAAAAATATCGAACTAGTTGCACACGAGGGTAATACATTTCGGAGAAATTAGTGAAATCTCCAATTCACCAAAGGGGTACCCCTTTCAGAAATCTTCGATTTCTCTTATATGGTTTCGAGCAATGTTTTGATAGTGAATACTAAAGAATATGCGAGGGTCATGGGCACAAATTTTTTAGCCCTTTGTCTTAGGGTTCTATGTATAAAATTTCGTGCACATCCGAGGTGTGTAGAGGGCGATACAGTCAAATTTCTGAGAGATGAACGAACATAAGGAAAAAACTTGCGAAAATTGCCCTCAAAAAGGGGAATTTTTTTTGAAATGTTGACTTAAGTCTCCGTTTCCACTCCAATATATTCATTTACCCATGAGATCTCTTGGGGAAAAATATCGAACTAGTTGAACACGAGGGTAATACATTTCGGAGAAATTAGTGAAATCTCCAATTCACCAAAGGGGTACCCCTTTCAGAAATCTTCGATTTCTCTAATATGGTTTCGAGCAATGTTTTGATAGTGAATACTAAAGAATATGCGAGGGTCATGGGCACAAAATTTGTAGCCCTATGTCTTAGGGTTCTATGTATAAAATTTCGTGCACATGCGAGGTGTGTAGAGGGCGATACAGTCAAAATACTGAGACATGAACGAACATAAGGAAAAAACTTGCGAAAATTGCCCTCAAAAACGGGAATTTTTTTTGAAATGTTGTCTTAAGGCCCTATTTCGACTCCAATATATTCATTTACCCATGAGATCTCTTGGGGAAAAATATCGAACTAGTTGAACACGAGGGTAATACATTTCGGAGAAATTAGTGAAATCTCCAATTCACCAAAGGGGTACCCCTTACAGAAATCTTCGATTTTTCTAATATGGTTTCGAGCAATGTTTTGATAGTGAATACTAAAGAATATGCGAGGGTCATGGGCACAAATTTTTTAGCCCTATGTCTTAGGGTTCTATGTATAAAATTTCGTGCACATGCGAGGTGTGTAGAGGGCGATACAGTCAAAATACTGAGACATGAACGAACATAAGGAAAAAACTTGCGAAAATTGCCCTCAAAAAGGGGAATTTTTTTTGAAATGTTGTCTTAAGGCCCTATTTCGACTCCAATATATTCATTTACCCATGAGATCTCTTGGGGAAAAATATCGAACTAGTTGAACACGAGGGTAATACATTTCGGAGAAATTAGTGAAATCTCCAATTCACCAAAGGGGTACCCCTTTCAGAAATCTTCGATTTCTCTTATATGGTTTCGAGCAATGTTTTGATAGTGAATACTAAAGAATATGCGAGGGTCATGGGCACAAATTTTTTAGCCCTATGTCTTAGGGTTCTATGTATAAAATTTCGTGCACATCCGAGGTGTGTAGAGGGCGATACAGTCAAATTTCTGAGAGATGAACGAACATAAGCAAAAAAACTTGCGAAAATTGCCCTCAAAAAGGGGAATTTTTTTTGAAATGTTGACTTAAGGCTCCGTTTCGACTCCAATATATTCATTTACCCATGAGATCTCTTGGGGAAAAATATCGAACGAGTTGAACACGAGGGTAATACATTTCCGAGAAATTAGTTAAATCTCCTATTCACCAAAGGGGTACCCCTTTCAGAAATCTTCGATTTTTCTAATATGGTTTCAAGCAATGTTTTGATAGTGAATACTAAAGAATATACGAGGGTCATGGGCACAAATTTATTAGCCCTATGACTTAGGGTTCTATGTATAAAATTTCGTGCACATCCGAGGTGTGTAGAGGGCGATACAGTCAAATTTCTGAGAGATGAACGAACATAAGGAAAAAACTTGCGAAAATTGCCCTCAAAAAGGGGAATTTTTTTTGAAATGTTGACTTAAGGCTCCGTTTCGACTCCAATATATTCATTTACCCATGAGATCTCTTGGGGAAAAATATCGAACGAGTTGAACACGAGGGTAATACATTTCGGAGAAATTAGTTAAATCTCCTATTCACCAAAGGGGTACCCCTTTCAGAAATCTTCGATTTTTCTAATATGGTTTCGAGCAATGTTTTGATAGTGAATACTAAAGAATATGCGAGGGTCATGGGCACAAATTTTTTAGCCCTATGTCTTAGGGTTCTATGTATAAAATTTCGTGCACATCCGAGGTGTGTAGAGGGCGATACAGTCAAATTTCTGAGAGATGAACGAACATAAGGAAAAAACTTGCGAAAATTGCCCTCAAAAAGGGGAATTTTTTTTGAAATGTTGACTTAAGTCTCCGTTTCCACTCCAATATATTCATTTACCCATGAGATCTCTTGGGGAAAAATATCGAACTAGTTGAACACGAGGGTAATACATTTCGGAGAAATTAGTGAAATCTCCAATTCACCAAAGGGGTACCCCTTTCAGAAATCTTCGATTTCTCTAATATGGTTTCGAGCAATGTTTTGATAGTGAATACTAAAGAATATGCGAGGGTCATGGGCACAAAATTTGTAGCCCTATGTCTTAGGGTTCTATGTATAAAATTTCGTGCACATGCGAGGTGTGTAGAGGGCGATACAGTCAAAATACTGAGACATGAACGAACATAAGGAAAAAACTTGCGAAAATTGCCCTCAAAAAGGGGAATTTTTTTTGAAATGTTGACTTAAGGCTCCGTTTCGACTCCAATATATTCATTTACCCATGAGATCTCTTGGGGAAAAATATCGAACGAGTTGAACACGAGGGTAATACATTTCCGAGAAATTAGTTAAATCTCCTATTCACCAAAGGGGTACCCCTTTCAGAAATCTTCGATTTTTCTAATATGGTTTCAAGCAATGTTTTGATAGTGAATACTAAAGAATATACGAGGGTCATGGGCACAAATTTTTTAGCCCTATGACTTAGGGTTCTATGTATAAAATTTCGTGCACATCCGAGGTGTGTAGAGGGCGATACAGTCAAATTTCTGAGAGATGAACGAACATAAGGAAAAAACTTGCGAAAATTGCCCTCAAAAAGGGGAATTTTTTTTGAAATGTTGACTTAAGGCTCCGTTTCGACTCCAATATATTCATTTACCCATGAGATCTCTTGGGGAAAAATATCGAACGAGTTGAACACGAGGGTAATACATTTCGGAGAAATTAGTTAAATCTCCTATTCACCAAAGGGGTACCCCTTTCAGAAATCTTCGATTTTTCTAATATGGTTTCGAGCAATGTTTTGATAGTGAATACTAAAGAATATGCGAGGGTCATGGGCACAAATTTTTTAGCCCTATGTCTTAGGGTTCTATGTATAAAATTTCGTGCACATCCGAGGTGTGTAGAGGGCGATACAGTCAAATTTCTGAGAGATGAACGAACATAAGGAAAAAACTTGCGAAAATTGCCCTCAAAAAGGGGAATTTTTTTTGAAATGTTGACTTAAGTCTCCGTTTCCACTCCAATATATTCATTTACCCATGAGATCTCTTGGGGAAAAATATCGAACTAGTTGAACACGAGGGTAATACATTTCGGAGAAATTAGTGAAATCTCCAATTCACCAAAGGGGTACCCCTTTCAGAAATCTTCGATTTCTCTAATATGGTTTCGAGCAATGTTTTGATAGTGAATACTAAAGAATATGCGAGGGTCATGGGCACAAAATTTGTAGCCCTATGTCTTAGGGTTCTATGTATAAAATTTCGTGCACATGCGAGGTGTGTAGAGGGCGATACAGTCAAAATACTGAGACATGAACGAACATAAGGAAAAAACTTGCGAAAATTGCCCTCAAAAAGGGGAATTTTTTTTGAAATGTTGTCTTAAGGCCCTATTTCGACTCCAATATATTCATTTACCCATGAGATCTCTTGGGGAAAAATATCGAACTAGTTGAACACGAGGGTAATACATTTCGGAGAAATTAGTGAAATCTCCAATTCACCAAAGGGGTACCCCTTACAGAAATCTTCGATTTTTCTAATATGGTTTCGAGCAATGTTTTGATAGTGAATACTAAAGAATATGCGAGGGTCATGGGCACAAATTTTTTAGCCCTATGTCTTAGGGTTCTATGTATAAAATTTCGTGCACATGCGAGGTGTGTAGAGGGCGATACAGTCAAAATACTGAGACATGAACGAACATAAGGAAAAAACTTGCGAAAATTGCCCTCAAAAAGGGGAATTTTTTTTGAAATGTTGTCTTAAGGCCCTATTTCGACTCCAATATATTCATTTACCCATGAGATCTCTTGGGGAAAAATATCGAACTAGTTGAACACGAGGGTAATACATTTCGGAGAAATTAGTGAAATCTCCAATTCACCAAAGGGGTACCCCTTTCAGAAATCTTCGATTTTTCTAATATGGTTTCGAGCAATGTTTTGATAGTGAATACTAAAGAATATGCGAGGGTCATGGGCACAAATTTTTTAGCCCTATGTCTTAGGGTTCTATGTATAAAATTTCGTGCACATCCGAGGTGTGTAGAGGGCGATACAGTCAAATTTCTGAGAGATGAACGAACATAAGGAAAAAACTTGCGAAAATTGCCCTAAAAAAGGGGAATTTTTTTTGAAATGTTGACTTAAGTCTCCGTTTCCACTCCAATATATTCATTTACCCATGAGATCTCTTGGGGAAAAATATCGAACTAGTTGCACACGAGGGTAATACATTTCGGAGAAATTAGTGAAATCTCCAATTCACCAAAGGGGTACCCCTTTCAGAAATCTTCGATTTCTCTTATATGGTTTCGAGCAATGTTTTGATAGTGAATACTAAAGAATATGCGAGGGTCATGGGCACAAATTTTTTAGCCCTTTGTCTTAGGGTTCTATGTATAAAATTTCGTGCACATCCGAGGTGTGTAGAGGGCGATACAGTCAAATTTCTGAGAGATGAACGAACATAAGGAAAAAACTTGCGAAAATTGCCCTCAAAAAGGGGAATTTTTTTTGAAATGTTGACTTAAGTCTCCGTTTCCACTCCAATATATTCATTTACCCATGAGATCTCTTGGGGAAAAATATCGAACTAGTTGAACACGAGGGTAATACATTTCGGAGAAATTAGTGAAATCTCCAATTCACCAAAGGGGTACCCCTTTCAGAAATCTTCGATTTCTCTAATATGGTTTCGAGCAATGTTTTGATAGTGAATACTAAAGAATATGCGAGGGTCATGGGCACAAAATTTGTAGCCCTATGTCTTAGGGTTCTATGTATAAAATTTCGTGCACATGCGAGGTGTGTAGAGGGCGATACAGTCAAAATACTGAGACATGAACGAACATAAGGAAAAAACTTGCGAAAATTGCCCTCAAAAACGGGAATTTTTTTTGAAATGTTGTCTTAAGGCCCTATTTCGACTCCAATATATTCATTTACCCATGAGATCTCTTGGGGAAAAATATCGAACTAGTTGAACACGAGGGTAATACATTTCGGAGAAATTAGTGAAATCTCCAATTCACCAAAGGGGTACCCCTTACAGAAATCTTCGATTTTTCTAATATGGTTTCGAGCAATGTTTTGATAGTGAATACTAAAGAATATGCGAGGGTCATGGGCACAAATTTTTTAGCCCTATGTCTTAGGGTTCTATGTATAAAATTTCGTGCACATGCGAGGTGTGTAGAGGGCGATACAGTCAAAATACTGAGACATGAACGAACATAAGGAAAAAACTTGCGAAAATTGCCCTCAAAAAGGGGAATTTTTTTTGAAATGTTGTCTTAAGGCCCTATTTCGACTCCAATATATTCATTTACCCATGAGATCTCTTGGGGAAAAATATCGAACTAGTTGAACACGAGGGTAATACATTTCGGAGAAATTAGTGAAATCTCCAATTCACCAAAGGGGTACCCCTTTCAGAAATCTTCGATTTCTCTTATATGGTTTCGAGCAATGTTTTGATAGTGAATACTAAAGAATATGCGAGGGTCATGGGCACAAATTTTTTAGCCCTATGTCTTAGGGTTCTATGTATAAAATTTCGTGCACATCCGAGGTGTGTAGAGGGCGATACAGTCAAATTTCTGAGAGATGAACGAACATAAGCAAAAAACTTGCGAAAATTGCCCTCAAAAAGGGGAATTTTTTTTGAAATGTTGACTTAAGTCTCCGTTTCCACTCCAATATATTCATTTACCCATGAGATCTCTTGGGGAAAAATATCGAACTAGTTGAACACGAGGGTAATACATTTCGGAGAAATTAGTGAAATCTCCAATTCACCAAAGGGGTACCCCTTTCAGAAATCTTCGATTTCTCTAATATGGTTTCGAGCAATGTTTTGATAGTGAATACTAAAGAATATGCGAGGGTCATGGGCACAAAATTTGTAGCCCTATGTCTTAGGGTTCTATGTATAAAATTTCGTGCACATGCGAGGTGTGTAGAGGGCGATACAGTCAAAATACTGAGACATGAACGAACATAAGGAAAAAACTTGCGAAAATTGCCCTCAAAAAGGGGAATTTTTTTTGAAATGTTGTCTTAAGGCCCTATTTCGACTCCAATATATTCATTTACCCATGAGATCTCTTGGGGAAAAATATCGAACTAGTTGAACACGAGGGTAATACATTTCGGAGAAATTAGTGAAATCTCCAATTCACCAAAGGGGTACCCCTTACAGAAATCTTCGATTTTTCTAATATGGTTTCGAGCAATGTTTTGATAGTGAATACTAAAGAATATGCGAGGGTCATGGGCACAAATTTTTTAGCCCTATGTCTTAGGGTTCTATGTATAAAATTTCGTGCACATGCGAGGTGTGTAGAGGGCGATACAGTCAAAATACTGAGACATGAACGAACATAAGGAAAAAACTTGCGAAAATTGCCCTCAAAAAGGGGAATTTTTTTTGAAATGTTGTCTTAAGGCCCTATTTCGACTCCAATATATTCATTTACCCATGAGATCTCTTGGGGAAAAATATCGAACTAGTTGAACACGAGGGTAATACATTTCGGAGAAATTAGTGAAATCTCCAATTCACCAAAGGGGTACCCCTTTCAGAAATCTTCGATTTTTCTAATATGGTTTCGAGCAATGTTTTGATAGTGAATACTAAAGAATATGCGAGGGTCATGGGCACAAATTTTTTAGCCCTATGTCTTAGGGTTCTATGTATAAAATTTCGTGCACATCCGAGGTGTGTAGAGGGCGATACAGTCAAATTTCTGAGAGATGAACGAACATAAGGAAAAAACTTGCGAAAATTGCCCTAAAAAAGGGGAATTTTTTTTGAAATGTTGACTTAAGTCTCCGTTTCCACTCCAATATATTCATTTACCCATGAGATCTCTTGGGGAAAAATATCGAACTAGTTGCACACGAGGGTAATACATTTCGGAGAAATTAGTGAAATCTCCAATTCACCAAAGGGGTACCCCTTTCAGAAATCTTCGATTTCTCTTATATGGTTTCGAGCAATGTTTTGATAGTGAATACTAAAGAATATGCGAGGGTCATGGGCACAAATTTTTTAGCCCTTTGTCTTAGGGTTCTATGTATAAAATTTCGTGCACATCCGAGGTGTGTAGAGGGCGATACAGTCAAATTTCTGAGAGATGAACGAACATAAGGAAAAAACTTGCGAAAATTGCCCTCAAAAAGGGGAATTTTTTTTGAAATGTTGACTTAAGTCTCCGTTTCCACTCCAATATATTCATTTACCCATGAGATCTCTTGGGGAAAAATATCGAACTAGTTGAACACGAGGGTAATACATTTCGGAGAAATTAGTGAAATCTCCAATTCACCAAAGGGGTACCCCTTTCAGAAATCTTCGATTTCTCTAATATGGTTTCGAGCAATGTTTTGATAGTGAATACTAAAGAATATGCGAGGGTCATGGGCACAAAATTTGTAGCCCTATGTCTTAGGGTTCTATGTATAAAATTTCGTGCACATGCGAGGTGTGTAGAGGGCGATACAGTCAAAATACTGAGACATGAACGAACATAAGGAAAAAACTTGCGAAAATTGCCCTCAAAAACGGGAATTTTTTTTGAAATGTTGTCTTAAGGCCCTATTTCGACTCCAATATATTCATTTACCCATGAGATCTCTTGGGGAAAAATATCGAACTAGTTGAACACGAGGGTAATACATTTCGGAGAAATTAGTGAAATCTCCAATTCACCAAAGGGGTACCCCTTACAGAAATCTTCGATTTTTCTAATATGGTTTCGAGCAATGTTTTGATAGTGAATACTAAAGAATATGCGAGGGTCATGGGCACAAATTTTTTAGCCCTATGTCTTAGGGTTCTATGTATAAAATTTCGTGCACATGCGAGGTGTGTAGAGGGCGATACAGTCAAAATACTGAGACATGAACGAACATAAGGAAAAAACTTGCGAAAATTGCCCTCAAAAAGGGGAATTTTTTTTGAAATGTTGTCTTAAGGCCCTATTTCGACTCCAATATATTCATTTACCCATGAGATCTCTTGGGGAAAAATATCGAACTAGTTGAACACGAGGGTAATACATTTCGGAGAAATTAGTGAAATCTCCAATTCACCAAAGGGGTACCCCTTTCAGAAATCTTCGATTTCTCTTATATGGTTTCGAGCAATGTTTTGATAGTGAATACTAAAGAATATGCGAGGGTCATGGGCACAAATTTTTTAGCCCTATGTCTTAGGGTTCTATGTATAAAATTTCGTGCACATCCGAGGTGTGTAGAGGGCGATACAGTCAAATTTCTGAGAGATGAACGAACATAAGCAAAAAAACTTGCGAAAATTGCCCTCAAAAAGGGGAATTTTTTTTGAAATGTTGACTTAAGGCTCCGTTTCGACTCCAATATATTCATTTACCCATGAGATCTCTTGGGGAAAAATATCGAACGAGTTGAACACGAGGGTAATACATTTCCGAGAAATTAGTTAAATCTCCTATTCACCAAAGGGGTACCCCTTTCAGAAATCTTCGATTTTTCTAATATGGTTTCAAGCAATGTTTTGATAGTGAATACTAAAGAATATACGAGGGTCATGGGCACAAATTTTTTAGCCCTATGACTTAGGGTTCTATGTATAAAATTTCGTGCACATCCGAGGTGTGTAGAGGGCGATACAGTCAAATTTCTGAGAGATGAACGAACATAAGGAAAAAACTTGCGAAAATTGCCCTCAAAAAGGGGAATTTTTTTTGAAATGTTGACTTAAGGCTCCGTTTCGACTCCAATATATTCATTTACCCATGAGATCTCTTGGGGAAAAATATCGAACGAGTTGAACACGAGGGTAATACATTTCGGAGAAATTAGTTAAATCTCCTATTCACCAAAGGGGTACCCCTTTCAGAAATCTTCGATTTTTCTAATATGGTTTCGAGCAATGTTTTGATAGTGAATACTAAAGAATATGCGAGGGTCATGGGCACAAATTTTTTAGCCCTATGTCTTAGGGTTCTATGTATAAAATTTCGTGCACATCCGAGGTGTGTAGAGGGCGATACAGTCAAATTTCTGAGAGATGAACGAACATAAGGAAAAAACTTGCGAAAATTGCCCTCAAAAAGGGGAATTTTTTTTGAAATGTTGACTTAAGTCTCCGTTTCCACTCCAATATATTCATTTACCCATGAGATCTCTTGGGGAAAAATATCGAACTAGTTGAACACGAGGGTAATACATTTCGGAGAAATTAGTGAAATCTCCAATTCACCAAAGGGGTACCCCTTTCAGAAATCTTCGATTTCTCTAATATGGTTTCGAGCAATGTTTTGATAGTGAATACTAAAGAATATGCGAGGGTCATGGGCACAAAATTTGTAGCCCTATGTCTTAGGGTTCTATGTATAAAATTTCGTGCACATGCGAGGTGTGTAGAGGGCGATACAGTCAAAATACTGAGACATGAACGAACATAAGGAAAAAACTTGCGAAAATTGCCCTCAAAAAGGGGAATTTTTTTTGAAATGTTGTCTTAAGGCCCTATTTCGACTCCAATATATTCATTTACCCATGAGATCTCTTGGGGAAAAATATCGAACTAGTTGAACACGAGGGTAATACATTTCGGAGAAATTAGTGAAATCTCCAATTCACCAAAGGGGTACCCCTTACAGAAATCTTCGATTTTTCTAATATGGTTTCGAGCAATGTTTTGATAGTGAATACTAAAGAATATGCGAGGGTCATGGGCACAAATTTTTTAGCCCTATGTCTTAGGGTTCTATGTATAAAATTTCGTGCACATGCGAGGTGTGTAGAGGGCGATACAGTCAAAATACTGAGACATGAACGAACATAAGGAAAAAACTTGCGAAAATTGCCCTCAAAAAGGGGAATTTTTTTTGAAATGTTGTCTTAAGGCCCTATTTCGACTCCAATATATTCATTTACCCATGAGATCTCTTGGGGAAAAATATCGAACTAGTTGAACACGAGGGTAATACATTTCGGAGAAATTAGTGAAATCTCCTATTCACCAAAGGGGTACCCCTTTCAGAAATCTTCGATTTTTCTAATATGGTTTCGAGCAATGTTTTGATAGTGAATACTAAAGAATATGCGAGGGTCATGGGCACAAATTTTTTAGCCCTATGTCTTAGGGTTCTATGTATAAAATTTCGTGCACATCCGAGGTGTGTAGAGGGCGATACAGTCAAATTTCTGAGAGATGAACGAACATAAGGAAAAAACTTGCGAAAATTGCCCTAAAAAAGGGGAATTTTTTTTGAAATGTTGACTTAAGTCTCCGTTTCCACTCCAATATATTCATTTACCCATGAGATCTCTTGGGGAAAAATATCGAACTAGTTGCACACGAGGGTAATACATTTCGGAGAAATTAGTGAAATCTCCAATTCACCAAAGGGGTACCCCTTTCAGAAATCTTCGATTTCTCTTATATGGTTTCGAGCAATGTTTTGATAGTGAATACTAAAGAATATGCGAGGGTCATGGGCACAAATTTTTTAGCCCTATGTCTTAGGGTTCTATGTATAAAATTTCGTGCACATCCGAGGTGTGTAGAGGGCGATACAGTCAAATTTCTGAGAGATGAACGAACATAAGCAAAAAAACTTGCGAAAATTGCCCTCAAAAAGGGGAATTTTTTTTGAAATGTTGACTTAAGGCTCCGTTTCGACTCCAATATATTCATTTACCCATGAGATCTCTTGGGGAAAAATATCGAACGAGTTGAACACGAGGGTAATACATTTCGGAGAAATTAGTTAAATCTCCTATTCACCAAAGGGGTACCCCTTTCAGAAATCTTCGATTTTTCTAATATGGTTTCTAGCAATGTTTTGATAGTGAATACTAAAGAATATGCGAGGGTCATGGGCACAAATTTTTTAGCCCTATGACTTAGGGTTCTATGTATAAAATTTCGTGCACATCCGAGGTGTGTAGAGGGCGATACAGTCAAATTTCTGAGAGATGAACGAACATAAGGAAAAAACTTGCGAAAATTGCCCTCAAAAAGGGGAATTTTTTTTGAAATGTTGACTTAAGGCTCCGTTTCGACTCCAATATATTCATTTACCCATGAGATCTCTTGGGGAAAAATATCGAACGAGTTGAACACGAGGGTAATACATTTCGGAGAAATTAGTTAAATCTCCTATTCACCAAAGGGGTACCCCTTTCAGAAATCTTCGATTTTTCTAATATGGTTTCGAGCAATGTTTTGATAGTGAATACTAAAGAATATGCGAGGGTCATGGGCACAAATTTTTTAGCCCTATGTCTTAGGGTTCTATGTATAAAATTTCGTGCACATCCGAGGTGTGTAGAGGGCGATACAGTCAAATTTCTGAGAGATGAACGAACATAAGGAAAAAACTTGCGAAAATTGCCCTCAAAAAGGGGAATTTTTTTTGAAATGTTGACTTAAGTCTCCGTTTCCACTCCAATATATTCATTTACCCATGAGATCTCTTGGGGAAAAATATCGAACTAGTTGAACACGAGGGTAATACATTTCGGAGAAATTAGTGAAATCTCCAATTCACCAAAGGGGTACCCCTTTCAGAAATCTTCGATTTCTCTAATATGGTTTCGAGCAATGTTTTGATAGTGAATACTAAAGAATATGCGAGGGTCATGGGCACAAAATTTGTAGCCCTATGTCTTAGGGTTCTATGTATAAAATTTCGTGCACATGCGAGGTGTGTAGAGGGCGATACAGTCAAAATACTGAGACATGAACGAACATAAGGAAAAAACTTGCGAAAATTGCCCTACAAAAGGGGAATTTTTTTTGAAATGTTGTCTTAAGGCCCTATTTCGACTCCAATATATTCATTTACCCATGAGATCTCTTGGGGAAAAATATCGAACTAGTTGAACACGAGGGTAATACATTTCGGAGAAATTAGTGAAATCTCCAATTCACCAAAGGGGTACCCCTTTCAGAAATCTTCGATTTTTCTAATATGGTTTCGAGCAATGTTTTGATAGTGAATACTAAAGAATATGCGAGGGTCATGGGCACAAATTTTTTAGCCCTATGTCTTAGGGTTCTATGTATAAAATTTCGTGCACATGCGAGGTGTGTAGAGGGCGATACAGGCAAAATACTGAGACATGAACGAACATAAGGAAAAAACTTGCGAAAATTGCCCTCAAAAAGGGGAATTTTTTTTGAAATGTTGTCTTAAGGCCCTATTTCGACTCCAATATATTCATTTACCCATGAGATCTCTTGGGGAAAAATATCGAACTAGTTGAACACGAGGGTAATACATTTCGGAGAAATTAGTTAAATCTCCTATTCACCAAAGGGGTACCCCTTTCAGAAATCTTCGATTTTTCTAATATGGTTTCGAGCAATGTTTTGAAAGTGAATACTAAAGAATATGCGAGGGTCATGGGCACAAATTTTTTAGCCCTATGTCTTAGGGTTCTATGTATGAAATTTCGTGCACATCCGAGGTGTGTAGAGGGCGATACAGTCAAAATACTGAGACATGAACGAACATAAGGAAAAAACTTGCGAAAATTGCCCTCAAAAAGGGGAATTTTTTTTGAAATGTTGACTTAAGTCTCCGTTTCCACTCCAATATATTCATTTACCCATGAGATCTCTTGGGGAAAAATATCGAACTAGTTGAACACGAGGGTAATACATTTCGGAGAAATTAGTGAAATCTCCAATTCACCAAAGGGGTACCCCTTTAAGAAATCTTCGATTTCTCTAATATGGTTTCGAGCAATGTTTTGATAGTGAATACTAAAGAATATGCGAGGGTCATGGGCACAAAATTTGTAGCCCTATGTCTTAGGGTTCTATGTATAACATTTCGTGCACATGCGAGGTGTGTAGAGGGCGATACAGTCAAAATACTGAGACATGAACGAACATAAGGAAAAAACTTGCGAAAATTGCCCTCAAAAAGGGGAATTTTTTTTGAAATGTTGTCTTAAAGCCCTATTTCGACTCCAATATATTCATTTACCCATGAGATCTCTTGGGGAAAAATATCGAACTAGTTGAACACGAGGGTAATACATTTCGGAGAAATTAGTGAAATCTCCAATTCACCAAAGGGGTACCCCTTTCAGAAATCTTCGATTTTTCTAATATGGTTTCGAGCAATGTTTTGATAGTGAATACTAAAGAATATGCGAGGGTCATGGGCACAAATTTTTTAGCCCTATGGCTTAGGGTTCTATGTATAAAATTTCGTGCACATCCGAGGTGTGTAGAGGGCGATACAGTCAAATTTCTGAGAGATGAACGAACATAAGGAAAAAACTTGCGAAAATTGCCCTAAAAAAGGGGAATTTTTTTTGAAATGTTGACTTAAGTCTCCGTTTCCACTCCAATATATTCATTTACCCATGAGATCTCTTGGGGAAAAATATCGAACTAGTTGAACACGAGGGTAATACATTTCGGAGAAATTAGTGAAATCTCCAATTCACCAAAGGGGTACCCCTTTCAGAAATCTTCGATTTCTCTTATATGGTTTCGAGCAATGTTTTGATAGTGAATACTAAAGAATATGCGAGGGTCATGGGCACAAATTTTTTAGCCCTATGTCTTAGGGTTCTATGTATAAAATTTCGTGCACATCCGAGGTGTGTAGAGGGCGATACAGTCAAATTTCTGAGAGATGAACGAACATAAGGAAAAAACTTGCGAAAATTGCCCTAAAAAAGGGGAATTTTTTTTGAAATGTTGACTTAAGTCTCCGTTTCCACTCCAATATATTCATTTACCCATGAGATCTCTTGGGGAAAAATATCGAACTAGTTGAACACGAGGGTAATACATTTCGGAGAAATTAGTGAAATCTCCAATTCACCAAAGGGGTACCCCTTTCAGAAATCTTCGATTTCTCTTATATGGTTTCGAGCAATGTTTTGATAGTGAATACTAAAGAATATGCGAGGGTCATGGGCACAAATTTTTTAGCCCTGTGTCTTAGGGTTCTATGTATAAAATTTCGTGCACATGCGAGGTGTGTAGAGGGCAATACAGTCAAATTTCTGAGAGATGAACGAACATAAGGAAAAAACTTGCGAAAATTGCCCTCAAAAAGGGGAATTTTTTTTGAAATGTTGACTTAAGGCTCCGTTTCCACTCCAATATATTCATTTACCCATGAGATCTCTTGGGGAAAAATATCGAACTAGTTGAACACGAGGGTAATACATTTCGGAGAAATTAGTGAAATCTCCAATTCACCAAAGGGGTACCCCTTTCAGAAATCTTCGATTTTTTCTAATATGGTTTCGAGCAATGTTTTGATAGTGAATACTAAAGAATATGCGAGGGTCATGGGCACAAATTTTTTAGCCCTATGTCTTAGGGTTCTATGTATAAAATTTCGTGCACATCCGAGGTGTGTAGAGGGCGATACAGTCAAATTTCTGAGAGATGAACGAACATAAGGAAAAAACTTGCGAAAATTGCCCTCAAAAAGGGGAATTTTTTTTGAAATGTTGACTTAAGTCTCCGTTTCCACTCCAATATATTCATTTACCCATGAGATCTCTTGGGGAAAAATATCGAACTAGTTGAACACGAGGGTAATACATTTCGGAGAAATTAGTGAAATCTCCAATTCACCAAAGGGGTACCCCTTTCAGAAATCTTCGATTTCTCTAATATGGTTTCGAGCAATGTTTTGATAGTGAATACTAAAGAATATGCGAGGGTCATGGGCACAAAATTTGTAGCCCTATGTCTTAGGGTTCTATGTATAAAATTTCGTGCACATGCGAGGTGTGTAGAGGGCGATACAGTCAAAATACTGAGACATGAACGAACATAAGGAAAAAACTTGCGAAAATTGCCCTCAAAAAGGGGAATTTTTTTTGAAATGTTGTCTTAAGGCCCTATTTCGACTCCAATATATTCATTTACCCATGAGATCTCTTGGGGAAAAATATCGAACTAGTTGAACACGAGGGTAATACATTTCGGAGAAATTAGTGAAATCTCCAATTCACCAAAGGGGTACCCCTTTCAGAAATCTTCGATTTCTCTTATATAGTTTCGAGCAATGTTTTGAAAGTGAATACTAAAGAATATGCGAGGGTCATGGGCACAAATTTTTTAGCCCTATGTCTTAGGGTTCTATGTATGAAATTTCGTGCACATCCGAGGTGTGTAGAGGGCGATACAGTCAAATTTCTGAGAGATGAACGAACATAAGGAAAAAACTTGCGAAAATTGCCCTCAAAAAGGGGAATTTTTTTTGAAATGTTGACTTAAGTCTCCGTTTCCACTCCAATATATTCATTTACCCATGAGATCTCTTGGGGAAAAATATCGAACTAGTTGAACACGAGGGTAATACATTTCGGAGAAATTAGTGAAATCTCCAATTCACCAAAGGGGTACCCCTTTCAGAAATCTTCGATTTTTCTAATATGGTTTCGAGCAATGTTTTGATAGTGAATACTAAAGAATATGCGAGGGTCATGGGCACAAATTTTTTAGCCCTATGTCTTAGGGTTCTATGTATAAAATTTCGTGCACATGCGAGGTGTGTAGAGGGCGATACAGTCAAAATACTGAGACATGAACGAACATAAGGAAAAAACTTGCGAAAATTGCCCTACAAAAGGGGAATTTTTTTTGAAATGTTGTCTTAAGGCCCTATTTCGACTCCAATATATTCATTTACCCATGAGATCTCTTGGGGAAAAATATCGAACTAGTTGAACACGAGGGTAATACATTTCGGAGAAATTAGTGAAATCTCCAATTCACCAAAGGGGTACCCCTTTCAGAAATCTTCGATTTTTCTAATATGGTTTCGAGCAATGTTTTGATAGTGAATACTAAAGAATATGCGAGGGTCATGGGCACAAATTTTTTAGCCCTATGTCTTAGGGTTCTATGTATAAAATTTCGTGCACATGCGAGGTGTGTAGAGGGCGATACAGGCAAAATACTGAGACATGAACGAACATAAGGAAAAAACTTGCGAAAATTGCCCTCAAAAAGGGGAATTTTTTTTGAAATGTTGTCTTAAGGCCCTATTTCGACTCCAATATATTCATTTACCCATGAGATCTCTTGGGGAAAAATATCGAACTAGTTGAACACGAGGGTAATACATTTCGGAGAAATTAGTTAAATCTCCTATTCACCAAAGGGGTACCCCTTTCAGAAATCTTCGATTTTTCTAATATGGTTTCGAGCAATGTTTTGAAAGTGAATACTAAAGAATATGCGAGGGTCATGGGCACAAATTTTTTAGCCCTATGTCTTAGGGTTCTATGTATGAAATTTCGTGCACATCCGAGGTGTGTAGAGGGCGATACAGTCAAAATACTGAGACATGAACGAACATAAGGAAAAAACTTGCGAAAATTGCCCTCAAAAAGGGGAATTTTTTTTGAAATGTTGACTTAAGTCTCCGTTTCCACTCCAATATATTCATTTACCCATGAGATCTCTTGGGGAAAAATATCGAACTAGTTGAACACGAGGGTAATACATTTCGGAGAAATTAGTGAAATCTCCAATTCACCAAAGGGGTACCCCTTTAAGAAATCTTCGATTTCTCTAATATGGTTTCGAGCAATGTTTTGATAGTGAATACTAAAGAATATGCGAGGGTCATGGGCACAAAATTTGTAGCCCTATGTCTTAGGGTTCTATGTATAACATTTCGTGCACATGCGAGGTGTGTAGAGGGCGATACAGTCAAAATACTGAGACATGAACGAACATAAGGAAAAAACTTGCGAAAATTGCCCTCAAAAAGGGGAATTTTTTTTGAAATGTTGACTTAAGTCTCCGTTTCCACTCCAATATATTCATTTACCCATGAGATCTCTTGGGGAAAAATATCGAACTAGTTGAACACGAGGGTAATACATTTCGGAGAAATTAGTGAAATCTCCAATTCACCAAAGGGGTACCCCTTTCAGAAATCTTCGATTTTTCTAATATGGTTTCGAGCAATGTTTTGATAGTGAATACTAAAGAATATGCGAGGGTCATGGGCACAAATTTTTTAGCCCTATGGCTTAGGGTTCTATGTATAAAATTTCGTGCACATCCGAGGTGTGTAGAGGGCGATACAGTCAAATTTCTGAGAGATGAACGAACATAAGGAAAAAACTTGCGAAAATTGCCCTAAAAAAGGGGAATTTTTTTTGAAATGTTGACTTAAGTCTCCGTTTCCACTCCAATATATTCATTTACCCATGAGATCTCTTGGGGAAAAATATCGAACTAGTTGAACACGAGGGTAATACATTTCGGAGAAATTAGTGAAATCTCCAATTCACCAAAGGGGTACCCCTTTCAGAAATCTTCGATTTCTCTTATATGGTTTCGAGCAATGTTTTGATAGTGAATACTAAAGAATATGCGAGGGTCATGGGCACAAATTTTTTAGCCCTATGTATTAGGGTTCTATGTATAAAATTTCGTGCACATCCGAGGTGTGTAGAGGGCGATACAGTCAAATTTCTGAGAGATGAACGAACATAAGGAAAAAACTTGCGAAAATTGCCCTAAAAAAGGGGAATTTTTTTTGAAATGTTGACTTAAGTCTCCGTTTCCACTCCAATATATTCATTTACCCATGAGATCTCTTGGGGAAAAATATCGAACTAGTTGAACACGAGGGTAATACATTTCGGAGAAATTAGTGAAATCTCCAATTCACCAAAGGGGTACCCCTTTCAGAAATCTTCGATTTCTCTTATATGGTTTCGAGCAATGTTTTGATAGTGAATACTAAAGAATATGCGAGGGTCATGGGCACAAATTTTTTAGCCCTATGTCTTAGGGTTCTATGTATAAAATTTCGTGCACATGCGAGGTGTGTAGAGGGCAATACAGTCAAATTTCTGAGAGATGAACGAACATAAGGAAAAAACTTGCGAAAATTGCCCTCAAAAAGGGGAATTTTTTTTGAAATGTTGACTTAAGGCTCCGTTTCCACTCCAATATATTCATTTACCCATGAGATCTCTTGGGGAAAAATATCGAACTAGTTGAACACGAGGGTAATACATTTCGGAGAAATTAGTGAAATCTCCAATTCACCAAAGGGGTACCCCTTTCAGAAATCTTCGATTTTTTCTAATATGGTTTCGAGCAATGTTTTGATAGTGAATACTAAAGAATATGCGAGGGTCATGGGCACAAATTTTTTAGCCCTATGTCTTAGGGTTCTATGTATAAAATTTCGTGCACATCCGAGGTGTGTAGAGGGCGATACAGTCAAATTTCTGAGAGATGAACGAACATAAGGAAAAAACTTGCGAAAATTGCCCTCAAAAAGGGGAATTTTTTTTGAAATGTTGACTTAAGTCTCCGTTTCCACTCCAATATATTCATTTACCCATGAGATCTCTTGGGGAAAAATATCGAACTAGTTGAACACGAGGGTAATACATTTCGGAGAAATTAGTGAAATCTCCAATTCACCAAAGGGGTACCCCTTTCAGAAATCTTCGATTTTTCTAATATGGTTTCGAGCAATGTTTTGATAGTGAATACTAAAGAATATGCGAGGGTCATGGGCACAAATTTTTTAGCCCTATGTCTTAGGGTTCTATGTATAAAATTTCGTGCACATGCGAGGTGTGTAGAGGGCGATACAGTCAAAATACTGAGACATGAACGAACATAAGGAAAAAACTTGCGAAAATTGCCCTACAAAAGGGGAATTTTTTTTGAAATGTTGTCTTAAGGCCCTATTTCGACTCCAATATATTCATTTACCCATGAGATCTCTTGGGGAAAAATATCGAACTAGTTGAACACGAGGGTAATACATTTCGGAGAAATTAGTGAAATCTCCAATTCACCAAAGGGGTACCCCTTTCAGAAATCTTCGATTTTTCTAATATGGTTTCGAGCAATGTTTTGATAGTGAATACTAAAGAATATGCGAGGGTCATGGGCACAAATTTTTTAGCCCTATGTCTTAGGGTTCTATGTATAAAATTTCGTGCACATGCGAGGTGTGTAGAGGGCGATACAGGCAAAATACTGAGACATGAACGAACATAAGGAAAAAACTTGCGAAAATTGCCCTCAAAAAGGGGAATTTTTTTTGAAATGTTGTCTTAAGGCCCTATTTCGACTCCAATATATTCATTTACCCATGAGATCTCTTGGGGAAAAATATCGAACTAGTTGAACACGAGGGTAATACATTTCGGAGAAATTAGTTAAATCTCCTATTCACCAAAGGGGTACCCCTTTCAGAAATCTTCGATTTTTCTAATATGGTTTCGAGCAATGTTTTGAAAGTGAATACTAAAGAATATGCGAGGGTCATGGGCACAAATTTTTTAGCCCTATGTCTTAGGGTTCTATGTATGAAATTTCGTGCACATCCGAGGTGTGTAGAGGGCGATACAGTCAAAATACTGAGACATGAACGAACATAAGGAAAAAACTTGCGAAAATTGCCCTCAAAAAGGGGAATTTTTTTTGAAATGTTGACTTAAGTCTCCGTTTCCACTCCAATATATTCATTTACCCATGAGATCTCTTGGGGAAAAATATCGAACTAGTTGAACACGAGGGTAATACATTTCGGAGAAATTAGTGAAATCTCCAATTCACCAAAGGGGTACCCCTTTAAGAAATCTTCGATTTCTCTAATATGGTTTCGAGCAATGTTTTGATAGTGAATACTAAAGAATATGCGAGGGTCATGGGCACAAAATTTGTAGCCCTATGTCTTAGGGTTCTATGTATAACATTTCGTGCACATGCGAGGTGTGTAGAGGGCGATACAGTCAAAATACTGAGACATGAACGAACATAAGGAAAAAACTTGCGAAAATTGCCCTCAAAAAGGGGAATTTTTTTTGAAATGTTGTCTTAAAGCCCTATTTCGACTCCAATATATTCATTTACCCATGAGATCTCTTGGGGAAAAATATCGAACTAGTTGAACACGAGGGTAATACATTTCGGAGAAATTAGTGAAATCTCCAATTCACCAAAGGGGTACCCCTTTCAGAAATCTTCGATTTTTCTAATATGGTTTCGAGCAATGTTTTGATAGTGAATACTAAAGAATATGCGAGGGTCATGGGCACAAATTTTTTAGCCCTATGGCTTAGGGTTCTATGTATAAAATTTCGTGCACATCCGAGGTGTGTAGAGGGCGATACAGTCAAATTTCTGAGAGATGAACGAACATAAGGAAAAAACTTGCGAAAATTGCCCTAAAAAAGGGGAATTTTTTTTGAAATGTTGACTTAAGTCTCCGTTTCCACTCCAATATATTCATTTACCCATGAGATCTCTTGGGGAAAAATATCGAACTAGTTGAACACGAGGGTAATACATTTCGGAGAAATTAGTGAAATCTCCAATTCACCAAAGGGGTACCCCTTTCAGAAATCTTCGATTTCTCTTATATGGTTTCGAGCAATGTTTTGATAGTGAATACTAAAGAATATGCGAGGGTCATGGGCACAAATTTTTTAGCCCTATGTCTTAGGGTTCTATGTATAAAATTTCGTGCACATCCGAGGTGTGTAGAGGGCGATACAGTCAAATTTCTGAGAGATGAACGAACATAAGGAAAAAACTTGCGAAAATTGCCCTCAAAAAGGGGAATTTTTTTTGAAATGTTGACTTAAGTCTCCGTTTCCACTCCAATATATTCATTTACCCATGAGATCTCTTGGGGAAAAATATCGAACTAGTTGAACACGAGGGTAATACATTTCGGAGAAATTAGTGAAATCTCCAATTCACCAAAGGGGTACCCCTTTCAGAAATCTTCGATTTTTCTAATATGGTTTCGAGCAATGTTTTGATAGTGAATACTAAAGAATATGCGAGGGTCATGGGCACAAATTTTTTAGCCCTATGGCTTAGGGTTCTATGTATAAAATTTCGTGCACATCCGAGGTGTGTAGAGGGCGATACAGTCAAATTTCTGAGAGATGAACGAACATAAGGAAAAAACTTGCGAAAATTGCCCTAAAAAAGGGGAATTTTTTTTGAAATGTTGACTTAAGTCTCCGTTTCCACTCCAATATATTCATTTACCCATGAGATCTCTTGGGGAAAAATATCGAACTAGTTGAACACGAGGGTAATACATTTCGGAGAAATTAGTGAAATCTCCAATTCACCAAAGGGGTACCCCTTTCAGAAATCTTCGATTTCTCTTATATGGTTTCGAGCAATGTTTTGATAGTGAATACTAAAGAATATGCGAGGGTCATGGGCACAAATTTTTTAGCCCTATGTCTTAGGGTTCTATGTATAAAATTTCGTGCACATCCGAGGTGTGTAGAGGGCGATACAGTCAAATTTCTGAGAGATGAACGAACATAAGGAAAAAACTTGCGAAAATTGCCCTAAAAAAGGGGAATTTTTTTTGAAATGTTGACTTAAGTCTCCGTTTCCACTCCAATATATTCATTTACCCATGAGATCTCTTGGGGAAAAATATCGAACTAGTTGAACACGAGGGTAATACATTTCGGAGAAATTAGTGAAATCTCCAATTCACCAAAGGGGTACCCCTTTCAGAAATCTTCGATTTCTCTTATATGGTTTCGAGCAATGTTTTGATAGTGAATACTAAAGAATATGCGAGGGTCATGGGCACAAATTTTTTAGCCCTATGTCTTAGGGTTCTATGTATAAAATTTTGTGCACATGCGAGGTGTGTAGAGGGCAATACAGTCAAATTTCTGAGAGATGAACGAACATAAGGAAAAAACTTGCGAAAATTGCCCTCAAAAAGGGGAATTTTTTTTGAAATGTTGACTTAAGTCTCCGTTTCCACTCCAATATATTCATTTACCCATGAGATCTCTTGGGGAAAAATATCGAACTAGTTGAACACGAGGGTAATACATTTCGGAGAAATTAGTGAAATCTCCAATTCACCAAAGGGGTACCCCTTTCAGAAATCTTCGATTTCTCTAATATGGTTTCGAGCAATGTTTTGATAGTGAATACTAAAGAATATGCGAGGGTCATGGGCACAAAATTTGTAGCCCTATGTCTTAGGGTTCTATGTATAAAATTTCGTGCACATGCGAGGTGTGTAGAGGGCGATACAGTCAAAATACTGAGACATGAACGAACATAAGGAAAAAACTTGCGAAAATTGCCCTCAAAAAGGGGAATTTTTTTTGAAATGTTGTCTTAAGGCCCTATTTCGACTCCAATATATTCATTTACCCATGAGATCTCTTGGGGAAAAATATCGAACTAGTTGAACACGAGGGTAATACATTTCGGAGAAATTAGTGAAATCTCCAATTCACCAAAGGGGTACCCCTTTCAGAAATCTTCGATTTCTCTTATATGGTTTCGAGCAATGTTTTGAAAGTGAATACTAAAGAATATGCGAGGGTCATGGGCACAAATTTTTTAGCCCTATGTCTTAGGGTTCTATGTATGAAATTTCGTGCACATCCGAGGTGTGTAGAGGGCGATACAGTCAAATTTCTGAGAGATGAACGAACATAAGGAAAAAACTTGCGAAAATTGCCCTCAAAAAGGGGAATTTTTTTTGAAATGTTGACTTAAGTCTCCGTTTCCACTCCAATATATTCATTTACCCATGAGATCTCTTGGGGAAAAATATCGAACTAGTTGAACACGAGGGTAATACATTTCGGAGAAATTAGTGAAATCTCCAATTCACCAAAGGGGTACCCCTTTCAGAAATCTTCGATTTTTCTAATATGGTTTCGAGCAATGTTTTGATAGTGAATACTAAAGAATATGCGAGGGTCATGGGCACAAATTTTTTAGCCCTATGGCTTAGGGTTCTATGTATAAAATTTCGTGCACATCCGAGGTGTGTAGAGGGCGATACAGTCAAATTTCTGAGAGATGAACGAACATAAGGAAAAAACTTGCGAAAATTGCCCTAAAAAAGGGGAATTTTTTTTGAAATGTTGACTTAAGTCTCCGTTTCCACTCCAATATATTCATTTACCCATGAGATCTCTTGGGGAAAAATATCGAACTAGTTGAACACGAGGGTAATACATTTCGGAGAAATTAGTGAAATCTCCAATTCACCAAAGGGGTACCCCTTTCAGAAATCTTCGATTTCTCTTATATGGTTTCGAGCAATGTTTTGATAGTGAATACTAAAGAATATGCGAGGGTCATGGGCACAAATTTTTTAGCCCTATGTCTTAGGGTTCTATGTATAAAATTTCGTGCACATCCGAGGTGTGTAGAGGGCGATACAGTCAAATTTCTGAGAGATGAACGAACATAAGGAAAAAACTTGCGAAAATTGCCCTAAAAAAGGGGAATTTTTTTTGAAATGTTGACTTAAGTCTCCGTTTCCACTCCAATATATTCATTTACCCATGAGATCTCTTGGGGAAAAATATCGAACTAGTTGAACACGAGGGTAATACATTTCGGAGAAATTAGTGAAATCTCCAATTCACCAAAGGGGTACCCCTTTCAGAAATCTTCGATTTCTCTTATATGGTTTCGAGCAATGTTTTGATAGTGAATACTAAAGAATATGCGAGGGTCATGGGCACAAATTTTTTAGCCCTATGTCTTAGGGTTCTATGTATAAAATTTCGTGCACATGCGAGGTGTGTAGAGGGCAATACAGTCAAATTTCTGAGAGATGAACGAACATAAGGAAAAAACTTGCGAAAATTGCCCTCAAAAAGGGGAATTTTTTTTGAAATGTTGACTTAAGGCTCCGTTTCCACTCCAATATATTCATTTACCCATGAGATCTCTTGGGGAAAAATATCGAACTAGTTGAACACGAGGGTAATACATTTCGGAGAAATTAGTGAAATCTCCAATTCACCAAAGGGGTACCCCTTTCAGAAATCTTCGATTTTTTCTAATATGGTTTCGAGCAATGTTTTGATAGTGAATACTAAAGAATATGCGAGGGTCATGGGCACAAATTTTTTAGCCCTATGTCTTAGGGTTCTATGTATAAAATTTCGTGCACATCCGAGGTGTGTAGAGGGCGATACAGTCAAATTTCTGAGAGATGAACGAACATAAGGAAAAAACTTGCGAAAATTGCCCTCAAAAAGGGGAATTTTTTTTGAAATGTTGACTTAAGTCTCCGTTTCCACTCCAATATATTCATTTACCCATGAGATCTCTTGGGGAAAAATATCGAACTAGTTGAACACGAGGGTAATACATTTCGGAGAAATTAGTGAAATCTCCAATTCACCAAAGGGGTACCCCTTTCAGAAATCTTCGATTTCTCTAATATGGTTTCGAGCAATGTTTTGATAGTGAATACTAAAGAATATGCGAGGGTCATGGGCACAAAATTTGTAGCCCTATGTCTTAGGGTTCTATGTATAAAATTTCGTGCACATGCGAGGTGTGTAGAGGGCGATACAGTCAAAATACTGAGACATGAACGAACATAAGGAAAAAACTTGCGAAAATTGCCCTCAAAAAGGGGAATTTTTTTTGAAATGTTGTCTTAAGGCCCTATTTCGACTCCAATATATTCATTTACCCATGAGATCTCTTGGGGAAAAATATCGAACTAGTTGAACACGAGGGTAATACATTTCGGAGAAATTAGTGAAATCTCCAATTCACCAAAGGGGTACCCCTTTCAGAAATCTTCGATTTCTCTTATATTGTTTCGAGCAATGTTTTGAAAGTGAATACTAAAGAATATGCGAGGGTCATGGGCACAAATTTTTTAGCCCTATGTCTTAGGGTTCTATGTATGAAATTTCGTGCACATCCGAGGTGTGTAGAGGGCGATACAGTCAAATTTCTGAGAGATGAACGAACATAAGGAAAAAACTTGCGAAAATTGCCCTCAAAAAGGGGAATTTTTTTTGAAATGTTGACTTAAGGCTCCGTTTCCACTCCAATATATTCATTTACCCATGAGATCTCTTGGGGAAAAATATCGAACTAGTTGAACACGAGGGTAATACATTTCGGAGAAATTAGTGAAATCTCCAATTCACCAAAGGGGTACCCCTTTCAGAAATCTTCGATTTTTTCTAATATGGTTTCGAGCAATGTTTTGATAGTGAATACTAAAGAATATGCGAGGGTCATGGGCACAAATTTTTTAGCCCTATGTCTTAGGGTTCTATGTATAAAATTTCGTGCACATCCGAGGTGTGTAGAGGGCGATACAGTCAAATTTCTGAGAGATGAACGAACATAAGGAAAAAACTTGCGAAAATTGCCCTCAAAAAGGGGAATTTTTTTTGAAATGTTGACTTAAGTCTCCGTTTCCACTCCAATATATTCATTTACCCATGAGATCTCTTGGGGAAAAATATCGAACTAGTTGAACACGAGGGTAATACATTTCGGAGAAATTAGTGAAATCTCCAATTCACCAAAGGGGTACCCCTTTCAGAAATCTTCGATTTTTCTAATATGGTTTCGAGCAATGTTTTGATAGTGAATACTAAAGAATATGCGAGGGTCATGGGCACAAATTTTTTAGCCCTATGGCTTAGGGTTCTATGTATAAAATTTCGTGCACATCCGAGGTGTGTAGAGGGCGATACAGTCAAATTTCTGAGAGATGAACGAACATAAGGAAAAAACTTGCGAAAATTGCCCTAAAAAAGGGGAATTTTTTTTGAAATGTTGACTTAAGTCTCCGTTTCCACTCCAATATATTCATTTACCCATGAGATCTCTTGGGGAAAAATATCGAACTAGTTGAACACGAGGGTAATACATTTCGGAGAAATTAGTGAAATCTCCAATTCACCAAAGGGGTACCCCTTTCAGAAATCTTCGATTTCTCTTATATGGTTTCGAGCAATGTTTTGATAGTGAATACTAAAGAATATGCGAGGGTCATGGGCACAAATTTTTTAGCCCTATGTCTTAGGGTTCTATGTATAAAATTTCGTGCACATCCGAGGTGTGTAGAGGGCGATACAGTCAAATTTCTGAGAGATGAACGAACATAAGGAAAAAACTTGCGAAAATTGCCCTAAAAAAGGGGAATTTTTTTTGAAATGTTGACTTAAGTCTCCGTTTCCACTCCAATATATTCATTTACCCATGAGATCTCTTGGGGAAAAATATCGAACTAGTTGAACACGAGGGTAATACATTTCGGAGAAATTAGTGAAATCTCCAATTCACCAAAGGGGTACCCCTTTCAGAAATCTTCGATTTCTCTTATATGGTTTCGAGCAATGTTTTGATAGTGAATACTAAAGAATATGCGAGGGTCATGGGCACAAATTTTTTAGCCCTATGTCTTAGGGTTCTATGTATAAAATTTCGTGCACATGCGAGGTGTGTAGAGGGCAATACAGTCAAATTTCTGAGAGATGAACGAACATAAGGAAAAAACTTGCGAAAATTGCCCTCAAAAAGGGGAATTTTTTTTGAAATGTTGACTTAAGTCTCCGTTTCCACTCCAATATATTCATTTACCCATGAGATCTCTTGGGGAAAAATATCGAACTAGTTGAACACGAGGGTAATACATTTCGGAGAAATTAGTGAAATCTCCAATTCACCAAAGGGGTACCCCTTTCAGAAATCTTCGATTTCTCTAATATGGTTTCGAGCAATGTTTTGATAGTGAATACTAAAGAATATGCGAGGGTCATGGGCACAAAATTTGTAGCCCTATGTCTTAGGGTTCTATGTATAAAATTTCGTGCACATGCGAGGTGTGTAGAGGGCGATACAGTCAAAATACTGAGACATGAACGAACATAAGGAAAAAACTTGCGAAAATTGCCCTCAAAAAGGGGAATTTTTTTTGAAATGTTGTCTTAAGGCCCTATTTCGACTCCAATATATTCATTTACCCATGAGATCTCTTGGGGAAAAATATCGAACTAGTTGAACACGAGGGTAATACATTTCGGAGAAATTAGTGAAATCTCCAATTCACCAAAGGGGTACCCCTTTCAGAAATCTTCGATTTCTCTTATATGGTTTCGAGCAATGTTTTGAAAGTGAATACTAAAGAATATGCGAGGGTCATGGGCACAAATTTTTTAGCCCTATGTCTTAGGGTTCTATGTATGAAATTTCGTGCACATCCGAGGTGTGTAGAGGGCGATACAGTCAAATTTCTGAGAGATGAACGAACATAAGGAAAAAACTTGCGAAAATTGCCCTCAAAAAGGGGAATTTTTTTTGAAATGTTGACTTAAGTCTCCGTTTCCACTCCAATATATTCATTTACCCATGAGATCTCTTGGGGAAAAATATCGAACTAGTTGAACACGAGGGTAATACATTTCGGAGAAATTAGTGAAATCTCCAATTCACCAAAGGGGTACCCCTTTCAGAAATCTTCGATTTTTCTAATATGGTTTCGAGCAATGTTTTGATAGTGAATACTAAAGAATATGCGAGGGTCATGGGCACAAATTTTTTAGCCCTATGGCTTAGGGTTCTATGTATAAAATTTCGTGCACATCCGAGGTGTGTAGAGGGCGATACAGTCAAATTTCTGAGAGATGAACGAACATAAGGAAAAAACTTGCGAAAATTGCCCTAAAAAAGGGGAATTTTTTTTGAAATGTTGACTTAAGTCTCCGTTTCCACTCCAATATATTCATTTACCCATGAGATCTCTTGGGGAAAAATATCGAACTAGTTGAACACGAGGGTAATACATTTCGGAGAAATTAGTGAAATCTCCAATTCACCAAAGGGGTACCCCTTTCAGAAATCTTCGATTTCTCTTATATGGTTTCGAGCAATGTTTTGATAGTGAATACTAAAGAATATGCGAGGGTCATGGGCACAAATTTTTTAGCCCTATGTCTTAGGGTTCTATGTATAAAATTTCGTGCACATCCGAGGTGTGTAGAGGGCGATACAGTCAAATTTCTGAGAGATGAACGAACATAAGGAAAAAACTTGCGAAAATTGCCCTAAAAAAGGGGAATTTTTTTTGAAATGTTGACTTAAGTCTCCGTTTCCACTCCAATATATTCATTTACCCATGAGATCTCTTGGGGAAAAATATCGAACTAGTTGAACACGAGGGTAATACATTTCGGAGAAATTAGTGAAATCTCCAATTCACCAAAGGGGTACCCCTTTCAGAAATCTTCGATTTCTCTTATATGGTTTCGAGCAATGTTTTGATAGTGAATACTAAAGAATATGCGAGGGTCATGGGCACAAATTTTTTAGCCCTATGTCTTAGGGTTCTATGTATAAAATTTCGTGCACATGCGAGGTGTGTAGAGGGCAATACAGTCAAATTTCTGAGAGATGAACGAACATAAGGAAAAAACTTGCGAAAATTGCCCTCAAAAAGGGGAATTTTTTTTGAAATGTTGACTTAAGTCTCCGTTTCCACTCCAATATATTCATTTACCCATGAGATCTCTTGGGGAAAAATATCGAACTAGTTGAACACGAGGGTAATACATTTCGGAGAAATTAGTGAAATCTCCAATTCACCAAAGGGGTACCCCTTTCAGAAATCTTCGATTTCTCTAATATGGTTTCGAGCAATGTTTTGATAGTGAATACTAAAGAATATGCGAGGGTCATGGGCACAAAATTTGTAGCCCTATGTCTTAGGGTTCTATGTATAAAATTTCGTGCACATGCGAGGTGTGTAGAGGGCGATACAGTCAAAATACTGAGACATGAACGAACATAAGGAAAAAACTTGCGAAAATTGCCCTCAAAAAGGGGAATTTTTTTTGAAATGTTGTCTTAAGGCCCTATTTCGACTCCAATATATTCATTTACCCATGAGATCTCTTGGGGAAAAATATCGAACTAGTTGAACACGAGGGTAATACATTTCGGAGAAATTAGTGAAATCTCCAATTCACCAAAGGGGTACCCCTTTCAGAAATCTTCGATTTCTCTTATATGGTTTCGAGCAATGTTTTGAAAGTGAATACTAAAGAATATGCGAGGGTCATGGGCACAAATTTTTTAGCCCTATGTCTTAGGGTTCTATGTATGAAATTTCGTGCACATCCGAGGTGTGTAGAGGGCGATACAGTCAAATTTCTGAGAGATGAACGAACATAAGGAAAAAACTTGCGAAAATTGCCCTCAAAAAGGGGAATTTTTTTTGAAATGTTGACTTAAGTCTCCGTTTCCACTCCAATATATTCATTTACCCATGAGATCTCTTGGGGAAAAATATCGAACTAGTTGAACACGAGGGTAATACATTTCGGAGAAATTAGTGAAATCTCCAATTCACCAAAGGGGTACCCCTTTCAGAAATCTTCGATTTTTCTAATATGGTTTCGAGCAATGTTTTGATAGTGAATACTAAAGAATATGCGAGGGTCATGGGCACAAATTTTTTAGCCCTATGTCTTAGGGTTCTATGTATAAAATTTCGTGCACATGCGAGGTGTGTAGAGGGCGATACAGTCAAAATACTGAGACATGAACGAACATAAGGAAAAAACTTGCGAAAATTGCCCTCAAAAAGGGGAATTTTTTTTGAAATGTTGACTTAAGTCTCCGTTTCCACTCCAATATATTCATTTACCCATGAGATCTCTTGGGGAAAAATATCGAACTAGTTGAACACGAGGGTAATACATTTCGGAGAAATTAGTGAAATCTCCAATTCACCAAAGGGGTACCCCTTTAAGAAATCTTCGATTTCTCTAATATGGTTTCGAGCAATGTTTTGATAGTGAATACTAAAGAATATGCGAGGGTCATGGGCACAAAATTTGTAGCCCTATGTCTTAGGGTTCTATGTATAACATTTCGTGCACATGCGAGGTGTGTAGAGGGCGATACAGTCAAAATACTGAGACATGAACGAACATAAGGAAAAAACTTGCGAAAATTGCCCTCAAAAAGGGGAATTTTTTTTGAAATGTTGTCTTAAAGCCCTATTTCGACTCCAATATATTCATTTACCCATGAGATCTCTTGGGGAAAAATATCGAACTAGTTGAACACGAGGGTAATACATTTCGGAGAAATTAGTGAAATCTCCAATTCACCAAAGGGGTACCCCTTTCAGAAATCTTCGATTTTTCTAATATGGTTTCGAGCAATGTTTTGATAGTGAATACTAAAGAATATGCGAGGGTCATGGGCACAAATTTTTTAGCCCTATGTCTTAGGGTTCTATGTATAAAATTTCGTGCACATGCGAGGTGTGTAGAGGGCGATACAGTCAAAATACTGAGACATGAACGAACATAAGGAAAAAACTTGCGAAAATTGCCCTCAAAAAGGGGAATTTTTTTTGAAATGTTGACTTAAGTCTCCGTTTCCACTCCAATATATTCATTTACCCATGAGATCTCTTGGGGAAAAATATCGAACTAGTTGAACACGAGGGTAATACATTTCGGAGAAATTAGTGAAATCTCCAATTCACCAAAGGGGTACCCCTTTCAGAAATCTTCGATTTTTCTAATATGGTTTCGAGCAATGTTTTGATAGTGAATACTAAAGAATATGCGAGGGTCATGGGCACAAATTTTTTAGCCCTATGTCTTAGGGTTCTATGTATAAAATTTCGTGCACATCCGAGGTGTGTAGAGGGCGATACAGTCAAATTTCTGAGAGATGAACGAACATAAGGAAAAAACTTGCGAAAATTGCCCTAAAAAAGGGGAATTTTTTTTGAAATGTTGACTTAAGTCTCCGTTTCCACTCCAATATATTCATTTACCCATGAGATCTCTTGGGGAAAAATATCGAACTAGTTGAACACGAGGGTAATACATTTCGGAGAAATTAGTGAAATCTCCAATTCACCAAAGGGGTACCCCTTTCAGAAATCTTCGATTTCTCTTATATGGTTTCGAGCAATGTTTTGATAGTGAATACTAAAGAATATGCGAGGGTCATGGGCACAAATTTTTTAGCCCTATGTCTTAGGGTTCTATGTATAAAATTTCGTGCACATCCGAGGTGTGTAGAGGGCGATACAGTCAAATTTCTGAGAGATGAACGAACATAAGGAAAAAACTTGCGAAAATTGCCCTAAAAAAGGGGAATTTTTTTTGAAATGTTGACTTAAGTCTCCGTTTCCACTCCAATATATTCATTTACCCATGAGATCTCTTGGGGAAAAATATCGAACTAGTTGAACACGAGGGTAATACATTTCGGAGAAATTAGTGAAATCTCCAATTCACCAAAGGGGTACCCCTTTCAGAAATCTTCGATTTCTCTTATATGGTTTCGAGCAATGTTTTGATAGTGAATACTAAAGAATATGCGAGGGTCATGGGCACAAATTTTTTAGCCCTATGTCTTAGGGTTCTATGTATAAAATTTCGTGCACATGCGAGGTGTGTAGAGGGCAATACAGTCAAATTTCTGAGAGATGAACGAACATAAGGAAAAAACTTGCGAAAATTGCCCTCAAAAAGGGGAATTTTTTTTGAAATGTTGACTTAAGGCTCCGTTTCCACTCCAATATATTCATTTACCCATGAGATCTCTTGGGGAAAAATATCGAACTAGTTGAACACGAGGGTAATACATTTCGGAGAAATTAGTGAAATCTCCAATTCACCAAAGGGGTACCCCTTTCAGAAATCTTCGATTTTTTCTAATATGGTTTCGAGCAATGTTTTGATAGTGAATACTAAAGAATATGCGAGGGTCATGGGCACAAATTTTTTAGCCCTATGTCTTAGGGTTCTATGTATAAAATTTCGTGCACATCCGAGGTGTGTAGAGGGTGATACAGTCAAATTTCTGAGAGATGAACGAACATAAGGAAAAAACTTGCGAAAATTGCCCTCAAAAAGGGGAATTTTTTTTGAAATGTTGACTTAAGTCTCCGTTTCCACTCCAATATATTCATTTACCCATGAGATCTCTTGGGGAAAAATATCGAACTAGTTGAACACGAGGGTAATACATTTCGGAGAAATTAGTGAAATCTCCAATTCACCAAAGGGGTACCCCTTTCAGAAATCTTCGATTTCTCTAATATGGTTTCGAGCAATGTTTTGATAGTGAATACTAAAGAATATGCGAGGGTCATGGGCACAAAATTTGTAGCCCTATGTCTTAGGGTTCTATGTATAAAATTTCGTGCACATGCGAGGTGTGTAGAGGGCGATACAGTCAAAATACTGAGACATGAACGAACATAAGGAAAAAACTTGCGAAAATTGCCCTCAAAAAGGGGAATTTTTTTTGAAATGTTGTCTTAAGGCCCTATTTCGACTCCAATATATTCATTTACCCATGAGATCTCTTGGGGAAAAATATCGAACTAGTTGAACACGAGGGTAATACATTTCGGAGAAATTAGTGAAATCTCCTATTCACCAAAGGGGTACCCCTTTCAGAAATCTTCGATTTTTCTAATATGGTTTCGAGCAATGTTTTGATAGTGAATACTAAAGAATATGCGAGGGTCATGGGCACAAATTTTTTAGCCCTATGTCTTAGGGTTCTATGTATAAAATTTCGTGCACATCCGAGGTGTGTAGAGGGCGATACAGTTAAATTTCTGAGAGATGAACGAACATAAGGAAAAAACTTGCGAAAATTGCCCTCAAAAAGGGGAATTTTTTTTGAAATGTTGACTTAAGGCTCCGTTTCCACTCCAATATATTCATTTACCCATGAGATCTCTTGGGGAAAAATATCGAACTAGTTGAACACGAGGGTAATACATTTCGGAGAAATTAGTGAAATCTCCTATTCACCAAAGGGGTACCCCTTTCAGAAATCTTCGATTTTTCTAATATGGTTTCGAGCAATGTTTTGATAGTGAATACTAAAGAATATGCGAGGGTCATGGGCACAAATTTTTTAGCCCTATGTCTTAGGGTTCTATGTATAAAATTTCGTGCACATGCGAGGTGTGTAGAGGGCGATACAGTCAAAATACTGAGACATGAACGAACATAAGGAAAAAACTTGCGAAAATTGCCCTCAAAAAGGGGAATTTTTTTTGAAATGTTGTCTTAAGGCCCTATTTCGACTCCAATATATTCATTTACCCATGAGATCTCTTGGGGAAAAATATCGAACTAGTTGAACACGAGGGTAATACATTTCGGAGAAATTAGTGAAATCTCCTATTCACCAAAGGGGTACCCCTTTCAGAAATCTTCGATTTTTCTAATATGGTTTCGAGCAATGTTTTGATAGTGACTACTAAAGAATATGCGAGGGTCATGGGCACAAATTTTTTAGCCCTATGTCTTAGGGTTCTATGTATAAAATTTCGTGCACATCCGACGTGTGTAGAGGGCGATACAGTTAAATTTCTGAGAGATGAACGAACATAAGGAAAAAACTTGCGAAAATTGCCCTCAAAAAGGGGAATTTTTTTTGAAATGTTGACTTAAGGCTCCGTTTCCACTCCAATATATTCATTTACCCATGAGATCTCTTGGGGAAAAATATCGAACTAGTTGAACACGAGGGTAATACATTTCGGAGAAATTAGTGAAATCTCCTATTCACCAAAGGGGTACCCCTTTCAGAAATCTTCGATTTTTCTAATATGGTTTCGAGCAATGTTTTGATAGTGAATACTAAAGAATATGCGAGGGTCATGGGCACAAATTTTTTAGCCCTATGTCTTAGGGTTCTATGTATAAAATTTCGTGCACATCCGAGGTGTGTAGAGGGCGATACAGTCAAATTTCTGAGAGATGAACGAACATAAGGAAAAAACTTGCGAAAATTGCCCTCAAAAAGGGGAATTTTTTTTGAAATGTTGACTTAAGTCTCCGTTTCCACTCCAATATATTCATTTACCCATGAGATCTCTTGGGGAAAAATATCGAACTAGTTGAACACGAGGGTAATACATTTCGGAGAAATTAGTGAAATCTCCAATTCACCAAAGGGGTACCCCTTTCAGAAATCTTCGATTTTTCTAATATGGTTTCGAGCAATGTTTTGATAGTGAATACTAAAGAATATGCGAGGGTCATGGGCACAAATTTTTTAGCCCTATGTCTTAGGGTTCTATGTATAAAATTTCGTGCACATGCGAGGTGTGTAGAGGGCGATACAGTCAAAATACTGAGACATGAACGAACATAAGGAAAAAACTTGCGAAAATTGCCCTCAAAAAGGGGAATTTTTTTTGACATGTTGACTTAAGTCTCCGTTTCCACTCCAATATATTCATTTACCCATGAGATCTCTTGGGGAAAAATATCGAACTAGTTGAACACGAGGGTAATACATTTCGGAGAAATTAGTGAAATCTCCAATTCACCAAAGGGGTACCCCTTTCAGAAATCTTCGATTTTTCTAATATGGTTTCGAGCAATGTTTTGATAGTGAATACTAAAGAATATGCGAGGGTCATGGGCACAAATTTTTTAGCCCTATGTCTTAGGGTTCTATGTATAAAATTTCGTGCACATGCGAGGTGTGTAGAGGGCGATACAGTCAAAATACTGAGACATGAACGAACATAAGGAAAAAACTTGCGAAAATTGCCCTCAAAAAGGGGAATTTTTTTTGAAATGTTGTCTTAAGGCCCTATTTCGACTCCAATATATTCATTTACCCATGAGATCTCTTGGGGAAAAATATCGAACTAGTTGAACACGAGGGTAATACATTTCGGAGAAATTAGTGAAATCTCCTATTCACCAAAGGGGTACCCCTTTCAGAAATCTTCGATTTTTCTAATATGGTTTCGAGCAATGTTTTGATAGTGAATACTAAAGAATATGCGAGGGTCATGGGCACAAATTTTTTAGCCCTATGTCTTAGGGTTCTATGTATAAAATTTCGTGCACATCCGAGGTGTGTAGAGGGCGATACAGTTAAATTTCTGAGAGATGAACGAACATAAGGAAAAAACTTGCGAAAATTGCCCTCAAAAAGGGGAATTTTTTTTGAAATGTTGACTTAAGGCTCCGTTTCCACTCCAATATATTCATTTACCCATGAGATCTCTTGGGGAAAAATATCGAACTAGTTGAACACGAGGGTAATACATTTCGGAGAAATTAGTGAAATCTCCTATTCACCAAAGGGGTACCCCTTTCAGAAATCTTCGATTTTTCTAATATGGTTTCGAGCAATGTTTTGATAGTGAATACTAAAGAATATGCGAGGGTCATGGGCACAAATTTTTTAGCCCTATGTCTTAGGGTTCTATGTATAAAATTTCGTGCACATCCGAGGTGTGTAGAGGGCGATACAGTCAAATTTCTGAGAGATGAACGAACATAAGGAAAAAACTTGCGAAAATTGCCCTCAAAAAGGGGAATTTTTTTTGAAATGTTGACTTAAGTCTCCGTTTCCACTCCAATATATTCATTTACCCATGAGATCTCTTGGGGAAAAATATCGAACTAGTTGAACACGAGGGTAATACATTTCGGAGAAATTAGTGAAATCTCCAATTCACCAAAGGGGTACCCCTTTCAGAAATCTTCGATTTCTCTAATATGGTTTCGAGCAATGTTTTGATAGTGAATACTAAAGAATATGCGAGGGTCATGGGCACAAAATTTGTAGCCCTATGTCTTAGGGTTCTATGTATAAAATTTCGTGCACATGCGAGGTGTGTAGAGGGCGATACAGTCAAAATACTGAGACATGAACGAACATAAGGAAAAAACTTGCGAAAATTGCCCTCAAAAAGGGGAATTTTTTTTGAAATGTTGACTTAAGGCTCCGTTTCCACTCCAATATATTAATTTACCCATGAGATCTCTTGGGGAAAAATATCGAACTAGTTGAACACGAGGGTAATACATTTCGGAGAAATTAGTGAAATCTCCAATTCACCAAAGGGGTACCCCTTTCAGAAATCTTCGATTTTTCTAATATGGTTTCGAGCAATGTTTTGATAGTGAATACTAAAGAATATGCGAGGGTCATGGGCACAAATTTTTTAGCCCTATGTCTTAGGGTTCTATGTATAAAATTTCGTGCACATGCGAGGTGTGTAGAGGGCGATACAGTCAAAATACTGAGACATGAACGAACATAAGGAAAAAACTTGCGAAAATTGCCCTCAAAAAGGGGAATTTTTTTTGACATGTTGACTTAAGTCTCCGTTTCCACTCCAATATATTCATTTACCCATGAGATCTCTTGGGGAAAAATATCGAACTAGTTGAACACGAGGGTAATACATTTCGGAGAAATTAGTGAAATCTCCAATTCACCAAAGGGGTACCCCTTTCAGAAATCTTCGATTTTTCTAATATGGTTTCGAGCAATGTTTTGATAGTGAATACTAAAGAATATGCGAGGGTCATGGGCACAAATTTTTTAGCCCTATGTCTTAGGGTTCTATGTATAAAATTTCGTGCACATGCGAGGTGTGTAGAGGGCGATACAGTCAAAATACTGAGACATGAACGAACATAAGGAAAAAACTTGCGAAAATTGCCCTCAAAAAGGGGAATTTTTTTTGAAATGTTGTCTTAAGGCCCTATTTCGACTCCAATATATTCATTTACCCATGAGATCTCTTGGGGAAAAATATCGAACTAGTTGAACACGAGGGTAATACATTTCGGAGAAATTAGTGAAATCTCCTATTCACCAAAGGGGTACCCCTTTCAGAAATCTTCGATTTTTCTAATATGGTTTCGAGCAATGTTTTGATAGTGAATACTAAAGAATATGCGAGGGTCATGGGCACAAATTTTTTAGCCCTATGTCTTAGGGTTCTATGTATAAAATTTCGTGCACATCCGAGGTGTGTAGAGGGCGATACAGTTAAATTTCTGAGAGATGAACGAACATAAGGAAAAAACTTGCGAAAATTGCCCTCAAAAAGGGGAATTTTTTTTGAAATGTTGACTTAAGGCTCCGTTTCCACTCCAATATATTCATTTACCCATGAGATCTCTTGGGGAAAAATATCGAACTAGTTGAACACGAGGGTAATACATTTCGGAGAAATTAGTGAAATCTCCTATTCACCAAAGGGGTACCCCTTTCAGAAATCTTCGATTTTTCTAATATGGTTTCGAGCAATGTTTTGATAGTGAATACTAAAGAATATGCGAGGGTCATGGGCACAAATTTTTTAGCCCTATGTCTTAGGGTTCTATGTATAAAATTTCGTGCACATCCGAGGTGTGTAGAGGGCGATACAGTCAAATTTCTGAGAGATGAACGAACATAAGGAAAAAACTTGCGAAAATTGCCCTCAAAAAGGGGAATTTTTTTTGAAATGTTGACTTAAGTCTCCGTTTCCACTCCAATATATTCATTTACCCATGAGATCTCTTGGGGAAAAATATCGAACTAGTTGAACACGAGGGTAATACATTTCGGAGAAATTAGTGAAATCTCCAATTCACCAAAGGGGTACCCCTTTCAGAAATCTTCGATTTCTCTAATATGGTTTCGAGCAATGTTTTGATAGTGAATACTAAAGAATATGCGAGGGTCATGGGCACAAAATTTGTAGCCCTATGTCTTAGGGTTCTATGTATAAAATTTCGTGCACATGCGAGGTGTGTAGAGGGCGATACAGTCAAAATACTGAGACATGAACGAACATAAGGAAAAAACTTGCGAAAATTGCCCTCAAAAAGGGGAATTTTTTTTGAAATGTTGTCTTAAGGCCCTATTTCGACTCCAATATATTCATTTACCCATGAGATCTCTTGGGGAAAAATATCGAACTAGTTGAACACGAGGGTAATACATTTCGGAGAAATTAGTGAAATCTCCAATTCACCAAAGGGGTACCCCTTTCAGAAATCTTCGATTTTTCTAATATGGTTTCGAGCAATGTTTTGATAGTAAATACTAAAGAATATGCGAGGGTCATGGGCACAAATTTTTTAGCCCTATGTCTTAGGGTTCTATGTATAAAATTTCGTGCACATGCGAGGTGTGTAGAGGGCGATACAGTCAAAATACTGAGACATGAACGAACATAAGGAAAAAACTTGCGAAAATTGCCCTCAAAAAGGGGAATTTTTTTTGAAATGTTGTCTTAAGGCCCTATTTCGACTCCAATATATTCATTTACCCATGAGATCTCTTGGGGAAAAATATCGAACTAGTTGAACACGAGGGTAATACATTTCGGAGAAATTAGTTAAATCTCCTATTCACCAAAGGGGTACCCCTTTCAGAAATCTTCGATTTTTCTAATATGGTTTCGAGCAATGTTTTGATAGTGAATACTAAAGAATATGCGAGGGTCATTGGCACAAATTTTTTAGCCCTATGTCTTAGGGTTCTATGTATAAAATTTCGTGCACATCCGAGGTGTGTAGAGGGCGATACAGTCAAATTTCTGAGAGATGAACGAACATAAGGAAAAAACTTGCGAAAATTGCCCTCAAAAAGGGGAATTTTTTTTGAAATGTTGACTTAAGTCTCCGTTTCCACTCCAATATATTCATTTACCCATGAGATCTCTTGGGGAAAAATATCGAACTAGTTGAACACGAGGGTAATACATTTCGGAGAAATTAGTGAAATCTCCAATTCACCAAAGGGGTACCCCTTTCAGAAATCTTCGATTTCTCTAATATGGTTTCGAGCAATGTTTTGATAGTGAATACTAAAGAATATGCGAGGGTCATGGGCACAAAATTTGTAGCCCTATGTCTTAGGGTTCTATGTATAAAATTTCGTGCACATGCGAGGTGTGTAGAGGGCGATACAGTCAAAATACTGAGACATGAACGAACATAAGGAAAAAACTTGCGAAAATTGCCCTCAAAAAGGGGAATTTTTTTTGAAATGTTGTCTTAAGGCCCTATTTCGACTCCAATATATTCATTTACCCATGAGATCTCTTGGGGAAAAATATCGAACTAGTTGAACACGAGGGTAATACATTTCGGAGAAATTAGTGAAATCTCCTATTCACCAAAGGGGTACCCCTTTCAGAAATCTTCGATTTTTCTAATATGGTTTCGAGCAATGTTTTGATAGTGAATACTAAAGAATATGCGAGGGTCATGGGCACAAATTTTTTAGCCCTATGTCTTAGGGTTCTATGTATAAAATTTCGTGCACATCCGAGGTGTGTAGATGGCGATACAGTTAAATTTCTGAGAGATGAACGAACATAAGGAAAAAACTTGCGAAAATTGCCCTCAAAAAGGGGAATTTTTTTTGAAATGTTGACTTAAGGCTCCGTTTCCACTCCAATATATTCATTTACCCATGAGATCTCTTGGGGAAAAATATCGAACTAGTTGAACACGAGGGTAATACATTTCGGAGAAATTAGTGAAATCTCCTATTCACCAAAGGGGTACCCCTTTCAGAAATCTTCGATTTTTCTAATATGGTTTCGAGCAATGTTTTGATAGTGAATACTAAAGAATATGCGAGGGTCATGGGCACAAATTTTTTAGCCCTATGTCTTAGGGTTCTATGTATAAAATTTCGTGCACATCCGAGGTGTGTAGAGGGCGATACAGTCAAATTTCTGAGAGATGAACGAACATAAGGAAAAAACTTGCGAAAATTGCCCTCAAAAAGGGGAATTTTTTTTGAAATGTTGACTTAAGTCTCCGTTTCCACTCCAATATATTCATTTACCCATGAGATCTCTTGGGGAAAAATATCGAACTAGTTGAACACGAGGGTAATACATTTCGGAGAAATTAGTGAAATCTCCAATTCACCAAAGGGGTACCCCTTTCAGAAATCTTCGATTTTTCTAATATGGTTTCGAGCAATGTTTTGATAGTGAATACTAAAGAATATGCGAGGGTCATGGGCACAAATTTTTTAGCCCTATGTCTTAGGGTTCTATGTATAAAATTTCGTGCACATGCGAGGTGTGTAGAGGGCGATACAGTCAAAATACTGAGACATGAACGAACATAAGGAAAAAACTTGCGAAAATTGCCCTCAAAAAGGGGAATTTTTTTTGACATGTTGACTTAAGTCTCCGTTTCCACTCCAATATATTCATTTACCCATGAGATCTCTTGGGGAAAAATATCGAACTAGTTGAACACGAGGGTAATACATTTCGGAGAAATTAGTGAAATCTCCAATTCACCAAAGGGGTACCCCTTTCAGAAATCTTCGATTTTTCTAATATGGTTTCGAGCAATGTTTTGATAGTGAATACTAAAGAATATGCGAGGCTCATGGGCACAAATTTTTTTGCCCTATGTCTTAGGGTTCTATGTATAATATTTCGTGCACATGCGAGGTGTGTAGAGGGCGATACAGTCAAAATACTGAGACATGAACGAACATAAGGAAAAAACTTGCGAAAATTGCCCTCAAAAAGGGGAATTTTTTTTGAAATGTTGTCTTAAGGCCCTATTTCGACTCCAATATATTCATTTACTCATGAGATCTCTTGGGGAAAAATATCGAACTAGTTGAACACGAGGGTAATACATTTCGGAGAAATTAGTGAAATCTCCTATTCACCAAAGGGGTACCCCTTTCAGAAATCTTCGATTTTTCTAATATGGTTTCGAGCAATGTTTTGATAGTGAATACTAAAGAATATGCGAGGGTCATGGGCACAAATTTTTTAGCCCTCTGTCTTAGGGTTCTATGTATAAAATTTCGTGCACATCCGAGGTGTGTAGAGGGCGATACAGTTAAATTTCTGAGAGATGAACGAACATAAGGAAAAAACTTGCGAAAATTGCCCTCAAAAAGGGGAATTTTTTTTGAAATGTTGACTTAAGGCTCCGTTTCCACTCCAATATATTCATTTACCCATGAGATCTCTTGGGGAAAAATATCGAACTAGTTGAACACGAGGGTAATACATTTCGGAGAAATTAGTGAAATCTCCTATTCACCAAAGGGGTACCCCTTTCAGAAATCTTCGATTTTTCTAATATGGTTTCGAGCAATGTTTTGATAGTGAATACTAAAGAATATGCGAGGGTCATGGGCACAAATTTTTTAGCCCTATGTCTTAGGGTTCTATGTATAAAATTTCGTGCACATCCGAGGTGTGTAGAGGGCGATACAGTCAAATTTCTGAGAGATGAACGAACATAAGGAAAAAACTTGCGAAAATTGCCCTCAAAAAGGGGAATTTTTTTTGAAATGTTGACTTAAGTCTCCGTTTCCACTCCAATATATTCATTTACCCATGAGATCTCTTGGGGAAAAATATCGAACTAGTTGAACACGAGGGTAATACATTTCGGAGAAATTAGTGAAATCTCCAATTCACCAAAGGGGTACCCCTTTCAGAAATCTTCGATTTCTCTAATATGGTTTCGAGCAATGTTTTGATAGTGAATACTAAAGAATATGCGAGGGTCATGGGCACAAAATTTGTAGCCCTATGTCTTAGGGTTCTATGTATAAAATTTCGTGCACATGCGAGGTGTGTAGAGGGCGATACAGTCAAAATACTGAGACATGAACGAACATAAGGAAAAAACTTGCGAAAATTGCCCTCAAAAAGGGGAATTTTTTTTGAAATGTTGTCTTAAGGCCCTATTTCGACTCCAATATATTCATTTACCCATGAGATCTCTTGGGGAAAAATATCGAACTAGTTGAACACGAGGGTAATACATTTCGGAGAAATTAGTGAAATCTCCAATTCACCAAAGGGGTACCCCTTTCAGAAATCTTCGATTTTTCTAATATGGTTTCGAGCAATGTTTTGATAGTAAATACTAAAGAATATGCGAGGGTCATGGGCACAAATTTTTTAGCCCTATGTCTTAGGGTTCTATGTAAAAAATTTCGTGCACATGCGAGGTGTGTAGAGGGCGATACAGTCAAAATACTGAGACATGAACGAACATAAGGAAAAAACTTACGAAAATTGCCCTCAAAAAGGGGAATTTTTTTTGAAATGTTGTCTTAAGGCCCTATTTCGACTCCAATATATTCATTTACCCATGAGATCTCTTGGGGAAAAATATCGAACTAGTTGAACACGAGGGTAATACATTTCGGAGAAATTAGTTAAATCTCCTATTCACCAAAGGGGTACCCCTTTCAGAAATCTTCGATTTTTCTAATATGGTTTCGAGCAATGTTTTGATAGTGAATACTAAAGAATATGCGAGGGTCATTGGCACAAATTTTTTAGCCCTATGTCTTAGGGTTCTATGTATAAAATTTCGTGCACATCCGAGGTGTGTAGAGGGCGATACAGTCAAATTTCTGAGAGATGAACGAACATAAGGAAAAAACTTGCGAAAATTGCCCTCAAAAAGGGGAATTTTTTTTGAAATGTTGACTTAAGTCTCCGTTTCCACTCCAATATATTCATTTACCCATGAGATCTCTTGGGGAAAAATATCGAACTAGTTGAACACGAGGGTAATACATTTCGGAGAAATTAGTGAAATCTCCAATTCACCAAAGGGGTACCCCTTTCAGAAATCTTCGATTTCTCTAATATGGTTTCGAGCAATGTTTTGATAGTGAATACTAAAGAATATGCGAGGGTCATGGGCACAAAATTTGTAGCCCTATGTCTTAGGGTTCTATGTATAAAATTTCGTGCACATGCGAGGTGTGTAGAGGGCGATACAGTCAAAATACTGAGACATGAACGAACATAAGGAAAAAACTTGCGAAAATTGCCCTCAAAAAGGGGAATTTTTTTTGAAATGTTGTCTTAAGGCCCTATTTCGACTCCAATATATTCATTTACCCATGAGATCTCTTGGGGAAAAATATCGAACTAGTTGAACACGAGGGTAATACATTTCGGAGAAATTAGTGAAATCTCCAATTCACCAAAGGGGTACCCCTTTCAGAAATCTTCGATTTTTCTAATATGGTTTCGAGCAATGTTTTGATAGTAAATACTAAAGAATATGCGAGGGTCATGGGCACAAATTTTTTAGCCCTATGTCTTAGGGTTCTATGTATAAAATTTCGTGCACATGCGAGGTGTGTAGAGGGCGATACAGTCAAAATACTGAGACATGAACGAACATAAGGAAAAAACTTGCGAAAATTGCCCTCAAAAAGGGGAATTTTTTTTGAAATGTTGTCTTAAGGCCCTATTTCGACTCCAATATATTCATTTACCCATGAGATCTCTTGGGGAAAAATATTGAACTAGTTGAACACGAGGGTAATACATTTCGGAGAAATTAGTTAAATCTCCTATTCACCAAAGGGGTACCCCTTTCAGAAATCTTCGATTTTTCTAATATGGTTTCGAGCAATGTTTTGATAGTGAATACTAAAGAATATGCGAGGGTCATGGGCACAAATTTTTTAGCCCTATGTCTTAGGGTTCTATGTATAAAATTTCGTGCACATCCGAGGTGTGTAGAGGGCGATACAGTCAAATTTCTGAGAGATGAACGAACATAAGGAAAAAACTTGCGAAAATTGCCCTCAAAAAGGGGAATTTTTTTTGAAATGTTGACTTAAGTCTCCGTTTCCACTCCAATATATTCATTTACCCATGAGATCTCTTGGGGAAAAATATCGAACTAGTTGAACACGAGGGTAATACATTTCGGAGAAATTAGTGAAATCTCCAATTCACCAAAGGGGTACCCCTTTCAGAAATCTTCGATTTCTCTTATATGGTTTCGAGCAATGTTTTGATAGTGAATACTAAAGAATATGCGAGGGTCATGGGCACAAATTTTTTAGCCCTATGTCTTAGGGTTCTATGAATAAAATTTCGTGCACATCCGAGGTGTGTAGAGGGCGATACAGTCAAATTTCTGTGAGATGAACGAACATAAGGAAAAAACTTGCGAAATTTGCCCTAAAAAAGGGGAATTTTTTTTGAAATGTTGACTTAAGTCTCCGTTTCCACACCAATATATTCATTTACCCATGAGATCTCTTGGGGAAAAATATCGAACTAGTTGAACACGAGGGTAATACATTTCGGAGAAATTAGTGAAATCTCCAATTCACCAAAGGGGTACCCCTTTCAGAAATCTTCGATTTCTCTAATATGGTTTCGAGCAATGTTTTGATAGTGAATACTAAAGAATATGCGAGGGTCATGGGCACAAAATTTGTAGCCCTATGTCTTAGGGTTCTATGTATAAAATTTCGTGCACATGCGAGGTGTGTAGAGGGCGATACAGTCAAAATACTGAGACATGAACGAACATAAGGAAAAAACTTGCGAAAATTGCCCTCAAAAAGGGGAATTTTTTTTGAAATGTTGTCTTAAGGCCCTATTTCGACTCCAATATATTCATTTACCCATGAGATCTCTTGGGGAAAAATATCGAACTAGTTGAACACGAGGGTAATACATTTCGGAGAAATTAGTGAAATCTCCAATTCACCAAAGGGGTACCCCTTTCAGAAATCTTCGATTTTTCTAATATGGTTTCGAGCAATGTTTTGATAGTAAATACTAAAGAATATGCGAGGGTCATGGGCACAAATTTTTTAGCCCTATGTCTTAGGGTTCTATGTATAAAATTTCGTGCACATGCGAGGTGTGTAGAGGGCGATACAGTCAAAATACTGAGACATGAACGAACATAAGGAAAAAACTTGCGAAAATTGCCCTCAAAAAGGGGAATTTTTTTTGAAATGTTGTCTTAAGGCCCTATTTCGACTCCAATATATTCATTTACCCATGAGATCTCTTGGGGAAAAATATCGAACTAGTTGAACACGAGGGTAATACATTTCGGAGAAATTAGTTAAATCTCCTATTCACCAAAGGGGTACCCCTTTCAGAAATCTTCGATTTTTCTAATATGGTTTCGAGCAATGTTTTGATAGTGAATACTAAAGAATATGCGAGGGTCATGGGCACAAATTTTTTAGCCCTATGTCTTAGGGTTCTATGTATAAAATTTCGTGCACATCCGAGGTGTGTAGAGGGCGATACAGTCAAATTTCTGAGAGATGAACGAACATAAGGAAAAAACTTGCGAAAATTGCCCTCAAAAAGGGGAATTTTTTTTGAAATGTTGACTTAAGTCTCCGTTTCCACTCCAATATATTCATTTACCCATGAGATCTCTTGGGGAAAAATATCGAACTAGTTGAACACGAGGGTAATACATTTCGGAGAAATTAGTGAAATCTCCAATTCACCAAAGGGGTACCCCTTTCAGAAATCTTCGATTTCTCTTATATGGTTTCGAGCAATGTTTTGATAGTGAATACTAAAGAATATGCGAGGGTCATGGGCACAAATTTTTTAGCCCTATGTCTTAGGGTTCTATGAATAAAATTTCGTGCACATCCGAGGTGTGTAGAGGGCGATACAGTCAAATTTCTGTGAGATGAACGAACATAAGGAAAAAACTTGCGAAATTTGCCCTAAAAAAGGGGAATTTTTTTTGAAATGTTGACTTAAGTCTCCGTTTCCACACCAATATATTCATTTACCCATGAGATCTCTTGGGGAAAAATATCGAACTAGTTGAACACGAGGGTAATACATTTCGGAGAAATTAGTGAAATCTCCAATTCACCAAAGGGGTACCCCTTTCAGAAATCTTCGATTTCTCTAATATGGTTTCGAGCAATGTTTTGATAGTGAATACTAAAGAATATGCGAGGGTCATGGGCACAAAATTTGTAGCCCTATGTCTTAGGGTTCTATGTATAAAATTTCGTGCACATGCGAGGTGTGTAGAGGGCGATACAGTCAAAATACTGAGACATGAACGAACATAAGGAAAAAACTTGCGAAAATTGCCCTCAAAAAGGGGAATTTTTTTTGAAATGTTGTCTTAAGGCCCTATTTCGACTCCAATATATTCATTTACCCATGAGATCTCTTGGGGAAAAATATCGAACTAGTTGAACACGAGGGTAATACATTTCGGAGAAATTAGTGAAATCTCCAATTCACCAAAGGGGTACCCCTTTCAGAAATCTTCGATTTTTCTAATATGGTTTCGAGCAATGTTTTGATAGTAAATACTAAAGAATATGCGAGGGTCATGGGCACAAATTTTTTAGCCCTATGTCTTAGGGTTCTATGTATAAAATTTCGTGCACATGCGAGGTGTGTAGAGGGCGATACAGTCAAAATACTGAGACATGAACGAACATAAGGAAAAAACTTGCGAAAATTGCCCTCAAAAAGGGGAATTTTTTTTGAAATGTTGTCTTAAGGCCCTATTTCGACTCCAATATATTCATTTACCCATGAGATCTCTTGGGGAAAAATATCGAACTAGTTGAACACGAGGGTAATACATTTCGGAGAAATTAGTTAAATCTCCTATTCACCAAAGGGGTACCCCTTTCAGAAATCTTCGATTTTTCTAATATGGTTTCGAGCAATGTTTTGATAGTGAATACTAAAGAATATGCGAGGGTCATGGGCACAAATTTTTTAGCCCTATGTCTTAGGGTTCTATGTATAAAATTTCGTGCACATCCGAGGTGTGTAGAGGGCGATACAGTCAAATTTCTGAGAGATGAACGAACATAAGGAAAAAACTTGCGAAAATTGCCCTCAAAAAGGGGAATTTTTTTTGAAATGTTGACTTAAGTCTCCGTTTCCACTCCAATATATTCATTTACCCATGAGATCTCTTGGGGAAAAATATCGAACTAGTTGAACACGAGGGTAATACATTTCGGAGAAATTAGTGAAATCTCCAATTCACCAAAGGGGTACCCCTTTCAGAAATCTTCGATTTCTCTTATATGGTTTCGAGCAATGTTTTGATAGTGAATACTAAAGAATATGCGAGGGTCATGGGCACAAATTTTTTAGCCCTATGTCTTAGGGTTCTATGAATAAAATTTCGTGCACATCCGAGGTGTGTAGAGGGCGATACAGTCAAATTTCTGTGAGATGAACGAACATAAGGAAAAAACTTGCGAAATTTGCCCTAAAAAAGGGGAATTTTTTTTGAAATGTTGACTTAAGTCTCCGTTTCCACTCCAATATATTCATTTACCCATGAGATCTCTTGGGGAAAAATATCGAACTAGTTGAACACGAGGGTAATACATTTCGGAGAAATTAGTGAAATCTCCAATTCACCAAAGGGGTACCCCTTTCAGAAATCTTCGATTTCTCTAATATGGTTTCGAGCAATGTTTTGATAGTGAATACTAAAGAATATGCGAGGGTCATGGGCACAAAATTTGTAGCCCTATGTCTTAGGGTTCTATGTATAAAATTTCGTGCACATGCGAGGTGTGTAGAGGGCGATACAGTCAAAATACTGAGACATGAACGAACATAAGGAAAAAACTTGCGAAAATTGCCCTCAAAAAGGGGAATTTTTTTTGAAATGTTGTCTTAAGGCCCTATTTCGACTCCAATATATTCATTTACCCATGAGATCTCTTGGGGAAAAATATCGAACTAGTTGAACACGAGGGTAATACATTTCGGAGAAATTAGTTAAATCTCCTATTCACCAAAGGGGTACCCCTTTCAGAAATCTTCGATTTTTCTAATATGGTTTCGAGCAATGTTTTGATAGTGAATACTAAAGAATATGCGAGGGTCATGGGCACAAATTTTTTAGCCCTATGTCTTAGGGTTCTATGTATAAAATTTCGTGCACATCCGAGGTGTGTAGAGGGCGATACAGTCAAATTTCTGTGAGATGAACGAACATAAGGAAAAAACTTGCGAAAATTGCCCTCAAAAAGGGGAATTTTTTTTGAAATGTTGACTTAAGTCTCCGTTTCCACTCCAATATATTCATTTACCCATGAGATCTCTTGGGGAAAAATATCGAACTAGTTGAACACGAGGGTAATACATTTCGGAGAAATTAGTGAAATCTCCAATTCACCAAAGGGGTACCCCTTTCAGAAATCTTCGATTTCTCTTATATGGTTTCGAGCAATGTTTTGATAGTGAATACTAAAGAATATGCGAGGGTCATGGGCACAAATTTTTTAGCCCTATGTCTTAGGGTTCTATGAATAAAATTTCGTGCACATCCGAGGTGTGTAGAGGGCGATACAGTCAAATTTCTGTGAGATGAACGAACATAAGGAAAAAACTTGCGAAATTTGCCCTAAAAAAGGGGAATTTTTTTTGAAATGTTGACTTAAGTCTCCGTTTCCACTCCAATATATTCATTTACCCATGAGATCTCTTGGGGAAAAATATCGAACTAGTTGAACACGAGGGTAATACATTTCGGAGAAATTAGTGAAATCTCCAATTCACCAAAGGGGTACCCCTTTCAGAAATCTTCGATTTCTCTAATATGGTTTCGAGCAATGTTTTGATAGTGAATACTAAAGAATATGCGAGGGTCATGGGCACAAAATTTGTAGCCCTATGTCTTAGGGTTCTATGTATAAAATTTCGTGCACATGCGAGGTGTGTAGAGGGCGATACAGTCAAAATACTGAGACATGAACGAACATAAGGAAAAAACTTGCGAAAATTGCCCTCAAAAAGGGGAATTTTTTTTGAAATGTTGTCTTAAGGCCCTATTTCGACTCCAATATATTCATTTACCCATGAGATCTCTTGGGGAAAAATATCGAACTAGTTGAACACGAGGGTAATACATTTCGGAGAAATTAGTGAAATCTCCAATTCACCAAAGGGGTACCCCTTTCAGAAATCTTCGATTTTTCTAATATGGTTTCGAGCAATGTTTTGATAGTAAATACTAAAGAATATGCGAGGGTCATGGGCACAAATATTTTAGCCCTATGTCTTAGGGTTCTATGTATAAAATTTCGTGCACATGCGAGGTGTGTAGAGGGCGATACAGTCAAAATACTGAGACATGAACGAACATAAGGAAAAAACTTGCGAAAATTGCCCTCAAAAAGGGGAATTTTTTTTGAAATGTTGTCTTAAGGCCCTATTTCGACTCCAATATATTCATTTACCCATGAGATCTCTTGGGGAAAAATATCGAACTAGTTGAACACGAGGGTAATACATTTCGGAGAAATTAGTTAAATCTCCTATTCACCAAAGGGGTACCCCTTTCAGAAATCTTCGATTTTTCTAATATGGTTTCGAGCAATGTTTTGATAGTGAATACTAAAGAATATGCGAGGGTCATGGGCACAAATTTTTTAGCCCTATGTCTTAGGGTTCGATGTATAAAATTTCGTGCACATCCGAGGTGTGTAGAGGGCGATACAGTCAAATTTCTGAGAGATGAACGAACATAAGGAAAAAACTTGCGAAAATTGCCCTCAAAAAGGGGAATTTTTTTTGAAATGTTGACTTAAGTCTCCGTTTCCACTCCAATATATTCATTTACCCATGAGATCTCTTGGGGAAAAATATCGAACTAGTTGAACACGAGGGTAATACATTTCGGAGAAATTAGTGAAATCTCCAATTCACCAAAGGGGTACCCCTTTCAGAAATCTTCGATTTCTCTAATATGGTTTCGAGCAATGTTTTGATAGTGAATACTAAAGAATATGCGAGGGTCATGGGCACAAAATTTGTAGCCCTATGTCTTAGGGTTCTATGTATAAAATTTCGTGCACATGCGAGGTGTGTAGAGGGCGATACAGTCAAAATACTGAGACATGAACGAACATAAGGAAAAAACTTGCGAAAATTGCCCTCAAAAAGGGGAATTTTTTTTGAAATGTTGTCTTAAGGCCCTATTTCGACTCCAATATATTCATTTACCCATGAGATCTCTTGGGGAAAAATATCGAACTAGTTGAACACGAGGGTAATACATTTCGGAGAAATTAGTGAAATCTCCAATTCACCAAAGGGGTACCCCTTTCAGAAATCTTCGATTTTTCTAATATGGTTTCGAGCAATGTTTTGATAGTAAATACTAAAGAATATGCGAGGGTCATGGGCACAAATTTTTTAGCCCTATGTCTTAGGGTTCTATGTATAAAATTTCGTGCACATGCGAGGTGTGTAGAGGGCGATACAGTCAAAATACTGAGACATGAACGAACATAAGGAAAAAACTTGCGAAAATTGCCCTCAAAAAGGGGAATTTTTTTTGAAATGTTGTCTTAAGGCCCTATTTCGACTCCAATATATTCATTTACCCATGAGATCTCTTGGGGAAAAATATCGAACTAGTTGAACACGAGGGTAATACATTTCGGAGAAATTAGTTAAATCTCCTATTCACCAAAGGGGTACCCCTTTCAGAAATCTTCGATTTTTCTAATATGGTTTCGAGCAATGTTTTGATAGTGAATACTAAAGAATATGCGAGGGTCATTGGCACAAATTTTTTAGCCCTATGTCTTAGGGTTCTATGTATAAAATTTCGTGCACATCCGAGGTGTGTAGAGGGCGATACAGTCAAATTTCTGAGAGATGAACGAACATAAGGAAAAAACTTGCGAAAATTGCCCTCAAAAAGGGGAATTTTTTTTGAAATGTTGACTTAAGTCTCCGTTTCCACTCCAATATATTCATTTACCCATGAGATCTCTTGGGGAAAAATATCGAACTAGTTGAACACGAGGGTAATACATTTCGGAGAAATTAGTGAAATCTCCAATTCACCAAAGGGGTACCCCTTTCAGAAATCTTCGATTTCTCTAATATGGTTTCGAGCAATGTTTTGATAGTGAATACTAAAGAATATGCGAGGGTCATGGGCACAAAATTTGTAGCCCTATGTCTTAGGGTTCTATGTATAAAATTTCGTGCACATGCGAGGTGTGTAGAGGGCGATACAGTCAAAATACTGAGACATGAACGAACATAAGGAAAAAACTTGCGAAAATTGCCCTCAAAAAGGGGAATTTTTTTTGAAATGTTGTCTTAAGGCCCTATTTCGACTCCAATATATTCATTTACCCATGAGATCTCTTGGGGAAAAATATCGAACTAGTTGAACACGAGGGTAATACATTTCGGAGAAATTAGTGAAATCTCCAATTCACCAAAGGGGTACCCCTTTCAGAAATCTTCGATTTTTCTAATATGCTTTCGAGCAATGTTTTGATAGTAAATACTAAAGAATATGCGAGGGTCATGGGCACAAATTTTTTAGCCCTATGTCTTAGGGTTCTATGTATAAAATTTCGTGCACATGCGAGGTGTGTAGAGGGCGATACAGTCAAAATACTGAGACATGAACGAACATAAGGAAAAAACTTGCGAAAATTGCCCTCAAAAAGGGGAATTTTTTTTGAAATGTTGTCTTAAGGCCCTATTTCGACTCCAATATATTCATTTACCCATGAGATCTCTTGGGGAAAAATATTGAACTAGTTGAACACGAGGGTAATACATTTCGGAGAAATTAGTTAAATCTCCTATTCACCAAAGGGGTACCCCTTTCAGAAATCTTCGATTTTTCTAATATGGTTTCGAGCAATGTTTTGATAGTGAATACTAAAGAATATGCGAGGGTCATGGGCACAAATTTTTTAGCCCTATGTCTTAGGGTTCTATGTATAAAATTTCGTGCACATCCGAGGTGTGTAGAGGGCGATACAGTCAAATTTCTGAGAGATGAACGAACATAAGGAAAAAACTTGCGAAAATTGCCCTCAAAAAGGGGAATTTTTTTTGAAATGTTGACTTAAGTCTCCGTTTCCACTCCAATATATTCATTTACCCATGAGATCTCTTGGGGAAAAATATCGAACTAGTTGAACACGAGGGTAATACATTTCGGAGAAATTAGTGAAATCTCCAATTCACCAAAGGGGTACCCCTTTCAGAAATCTTCGATTTCTCTTATATGGTTTCGAGCAATGTTTTGATAGTGAATACTAAAGAATATGCGAGGGTCATGGGCACAAATTTTTTAGCCCTATGTCTTAGGGTTCTATGAATAAAATTTCGTGCACATCCGAGGTGTGTAGAGGGCGATACAGTCAAATTTCTGTGAGATGAACGAACATAAGGAAAAAACTTGCGAAATTTGCCCTAAAAAAGGGGAATTTTTTTTGAAATGTTGACTTAAGTCTCCGTTTCCACTCCAATATATTCATTTACCCATGAGATCTCTTGGGGAAAAATATCGAACTAGTTGAACACGAGGGTAATACATTTCGGAGAAATTAGTGAAATCTCCAATTCACCAAAGGGGTACCCCTTTCAGAAATCTTCGATTTCTCTAATATGGTTTCGAGCAATGTTTTGATAGTGAATACTAAAGAATATGCGAGGGTCATGGGCACAAAATTTGTAGCCCTATGTCTTAGGGTTCTATGTATAAAATTTCGTGCACATGCGAGGTGTGTAGAGGGCGATACAGTCAAAATACTGAGACATGAACGAACATAAGGAAAAAACTTGCGAAAATTGCCCTCAAAAAGGGGAATTTTTTTTGAAATGTTGTCTTAAGGCCCTATTTCGACTCCAATATATTCATTTACCCATGAGATCTCTTGGGGAAAAATATCGAACTAGTTGAACACGAGGGTAATACATTTCGGAGAAATTAGTGAAATCTCCAATTCACCAAAGGGGTACCCCTTTCAGAAATCTTCGATTTTTCTAATATGGTTTCGAGCAATGTTTTGATAGTAAATACTAAAGAATATGCGAGGGTCATGGGCACAAATTTTTTAGCCCTATGTCTTAGGGTTCTATGTATAAAATTTCGTGCACATGCGAGGTGTGTAGAGGGCGATACAGTCAAAATACTGAGACATGAACGAACATAAGGAAAAAACTTGCGAAAATTGCCCTCAAAAAGGGGAATTTTTTTTGAAATGTTGTCTTAAGGCCCTATTTCGACTCCAATATATTCATTTACCCATGAGATCTCTTGGGGAAAAATATCGAACTAGTTGAACACGAGGGTAATACATTTCGGAGAAATTAGTTAAATCTCCTATTCACCAAAGGGGTACCCCTTTCAGAAATCTTCGATTTTTCTAATATGGTTTCGAGCAATGTTTTGATAGTGAATACTAAAGAATATGCGAGGGTCATTGGCACAAATTTTTTAGCCCTATGTCTTAGGGTTCTATGTATAAAATTTCGTGCACATCCGAGGTGTGTAGAGGGCGATACAGTCAAATTTCTGAGAGATGAACGAACATAAGGAAAAAACTTGCGAAAATTGCCCTCAAAAAGGGGAATTTTTTTTGAAATGTTGACTTAAGTCTCCGTTTCCACTCCAATATATTCATTTACCCATGAGATCTCTTGGGGAAAAATATCGAACTAGTTGAACACGAGGGTAATACATTTCGGAGAAATTAGTGAAATCTCCAATTCACCAAAGGGGTACCCCTTTCAGAAATCTTCGATTTCTCTAATATGGTTTCGAGCAATGTTTTGATAGTGAATACTAAAGAATATGCGAGGGTCATGGGCACAAAATTTGTAGCCCTATGTCTTAGGGTTCTATGTATAAAATTTCGTGCACATGCGAGGTGTGTAGAGGGCGATACAGTCAAAATACTGAGACATGAACGAACATAAGGAAAAAACTTGCGAAAATTGCCCTCAAAAAGGGGAATTTTTTTTGAAATGTTGTCTTAAGGCCCTATTTCGACTCCAATATATTCATTTACCCATGAGATCTCTTGGGGAAAAATATCGAACTAGTTGAACACGAGGGTAATACATTTCGGAGAAATTAGTGAAATCTACTATTCACCAAAGGGGTACCCCTTTCAGAAATCTTCGATTTTTCTAATATGGTTTCGAGCAATGTTTTGATAGTGAATACTAAAGAATATGCGAGGGTCATGGGCACAAATTTTTTAGCCCTATGTCTTAGGGTTCTATGTATAAAATTTCGTGCACATCCGAGGTGTGTAGAGGGCGATACAGTTAAATTTCTGAGAGATGAACGAACATAAGGAAAAAACTTGCGAAAATTGCCCTCAAAAAGGGGAATTTTTTTTGAAATGTTGACTTAAGGCTCCGTTTCCACTCCAATATATTCATTTACCCATGAGATCTCTTGGGGAAAAATATCGAACTAGTTGAACACGAGGGTAATACATTTCGGAGAAATTAGTGAAATCTCCTATTCACCAAAGGGGTACCCCTTTCAGAAATCTTCGATTTTTCTAATATGGTTTCGAGCAATGTTTTGATAGTGAATACTAAAGAATATGCGAGGGTCATGGGCACAAATTTTTTAGCCCTATGTCTTAGGGTTCTATGTATAAAATTTCGTGCACATCCGAGGTGTGTAGAGGGCGATACAGTCAAATTTCTGAGAGATGAACGAACATAAGGAAAAAACTTGCGAAAATTGCCCTCAAAAAGGGGAATTTTTTTTGAAATGTTGACTTAAGTCTCCGTTTCCACTCCAATATATTCATTTACCCATGAGATCTCTTGGGGAAAAATATCGAACTAGTTGAACACGAGGGTAATACATTTCGGAGAAATTAGTGAAATCTCCAATTCACCAAAGGGGTACCCCTTTCAGAAATCTTCGATTTTTCTAATATGGTTTCGAGCAATGTTTTGATAGTGAATACTAAAGAATATGCGAGGGTCATGGGCACAAATTTTTTAGCCCTATGTCTTAGGGTTCTATGTATAAAATTTTGTGCACATGCGAGGTGTGTAGAGGGCGATACAGTCAAAATACTGAGACATGAACGAACATAAGGAAAAAACTTGCGAAAATTGCCCTCAAAAAGGGGAATTTTTTTTGACATGTTGACTTAAGTCTCCGTTTCCACTCCAATATATTCATTTACCCATGAGATCTCTTGGGGAAAAATATCGAACTAGTTGAACACGAGGGTAATACATTTCGGAGAAATTAGTGAAATCTCCAATTCACCAAAGGGGTACCCCTTTCAGAAATCTTCGATTTTTCTAATATGGTTTCGAGCAATGTTTTGATAGTGAATACTAAAGAATATGCGAGGGTCATGGGCACAAATTTTTTAGCCCTATGTCTTAGGGTTCTATGTATAAAATTTCGTGCACATGCGAGGTGTGTAGAGGGCGATACAGTCAAAATACTGAGACATGAACGAACATAAGGAAAAAACTTGCGAAAATTGCCCTCAAAAAGGGGAATTTTTTTTGAAATGTTGTCTTAAGGCCCTATTTCGACTCCAATATATTCATTTACCCATGAGATCTCTTGGGGAAAAATATCGAACTAGTTGAACACGAGGGTAATACATTTCGGAGAAATTAGTGAAATCTCCTATTCACCAAAGGGGTACCCCTTTCAGAAATCTTCGATTTTTCTAATATGGTTTCGAGCAATGTTTTGATAGTGAATACTAAAGAATATGCGAGGGTCATGGGCACAAATTTTTTAGCCCTATGTCTTAGGGTTCTATGTATAAAATTTCGTGCACATCCGAGGTGTGTAGAGGGCGATACAGTTAAATTTCTGAGAGATGAACGAACATAAGGAAAAAACTTGCGAAAATTGCCCTCAAAAAGGGGAATTTTTTTTGAAATGTTGACTTAAGGCTCCGTTTCCACTCCAATATATTCATTTACCCATGAGATCTCTTGGGGAAAAATATCGAACTAGTTGAACACGAGGGTAATACATTTCGGAGAAATTAGTGAAATCTCCTATTCACCAAAGGGGTACCCCTTTCAGAAATCTTCGATTTTTCTAATATGGTTTCGAGCAATGTTTTGATAGTGAATACTAAAGAATATGCGAGGGTCATGGGCACAAATTTTTTAGCCCTATGTCTTAGGGTTCTATGTATAAAATTTCGTGCACATCCGAGGTGTGTAGAGGGCGATACAGTCAAATTTCTGAGAGATGAACGAACATAAGGAAAAAACTTGCGAAAATTGCCCTCAAAAAGGGGAATTTTTTTTGAAATGTTGACTTAAGTCTCCGTTTCCACTCCAATATATTCATTTACCCATGAGATCTCTTGGGGAAAAATATCGAACTAGTTGAACACGAGGGTAATACATTTCGGAGAAATTAGTGAAATCTCCAATTCACCAAAGGGGTACCCCTTTCAGAAATCTTCGATTTCTCTAATATGGTTTCGAGCAATGTTTTGATAGTGAATACTAAAGAATATGCGAGGGTCATGGGCACAAAATTTGTAGCCCTATCTCTTAGGGTTCTATGTATAAAATTTCGTGCACATGCGAGGTGTGTAGAGGGCGATACAGTCAAAATACTGAGACATGAACGAACATAAGGAAAAAACTTGCGAAAATTGCCCTCAAAAAGGGGAATTTTTTTTGAAATGTTGTCTTAAGGCCCTATTTCGACTCCAATATATTCATTTACCCATGAGATCTCTTGGGGAAAAATATCGAACTAGTTGAACACGAGGGTAATACATTTCGGAGAAATTAGTGAAATCTCCAATTCACCAAAGGGGTACCCCTTTCAGAAATCTTCGATTTTTCTAATATGGTTTCGAGCAATGTTTTGATAGTGAATACTAAAGAATATGCGAGGGTCATGGGCACAAATTTTTTAGCCCTATGTCTTAGGGTTCTATGTATAAAATTTCGTGCACATGCGAGGTGTGTAGAGGGCGATACAGTCAAAATACTGAGACATGAACGAACATAAGGAAAAAACTTGCGAAAATTGCCCTCAAAAAGGGGAATTTTTTTTGAAATGTTGTCTTAAGGCCTTATTTCGACTCCAATATATTCATTTACCCATGAGATCTCTTGGGGAAAAATATCGAACTAGTTGAACACGAGGGTAATACATTTCGGAGAAATTAGTGAAATCTCCTATTCACCAAAGGGGTACCCCTTTCAGAAATCTTCGATTTTTCTAATATGGTTTCGAGCAATGTTTTGATAGTGAATACTAAAGAATATGCGAGGGTCATGGGCACAAATTTTTTAGCCCTATGTCTTAGGGTTCTATGTATAAAATTTCGTGCACATCCGAGGTGTGTAGAGGGCGATACAGTCAAATTTCTGAGAGATGAACGAACATAAGGAAAAAACTTGCGAAAATTGCCCTCAAAAAGGGGAATTTTTTTTGAAATGTTGACTTAAGTCTCCGTTTCCACTCCAATATATTCATTTACCCATGAGATCTCTTGGGGAAAAATATCGAACTAGTTGAACACGAGGGTAATACATTTCGGAGAAATTAGTGAAATCTCCAATTCACCAAAGGGGTACCCCTTTCAGAAATCTTCGATTTCTCTAATATGGTTTCGAGCAATGTTTTGATAGTGAATACTAAAGAATATGCGAGGGTCATGGGCACAAAATTTGTAGCCCTATCTCTTAGGGTTCTATGTATAAAATTTCGTGCACATGCGAGGTGTGTAGAGGGCGATACAGTCAAAATACTGAGACATGAACGAACATAAGGAAAAAACTTTCGAAAATTGCCCTCAAAAAGGGGAATTTTTTTTGAAATGTTGTCTTAAGGCCCTATTTCGACTCCAATATATTCATTTACCCATGAGATCTCTTGGGAAAAATATCGAACTAGTTGAACACGAGGGTAATACATTTCGGAGAAATTAGTGAAATCTCCAATTCACCAAAGGGGTACCCCTTTCAGAAATCTTCGATTTTTCTAATATGGTTTCGAGCAATGTTTTGATAGTAAATACTAAAGAATATGCGAGGGTCATGGGCACAAATTTTTTAGCCCTATGTCTTAGGGTTCTATGTATAAAATTTCGTGCACATGCGAGGTGTGTAGAGGGCGATACAGTCAAAATAATGAGACATGAACGAACATAAGGAAAAAACTTGCGAAAATTGCCCTCAAAATGGGGAATTTTTTTTGAAATGTTGTCTTAAGGCCCTATTTCGACTCCAATATATTCATTTACCCATGAGATCTCTTGGGGAAAAATATCGAACTAGTTGAACACGAGGGTAATACATTTCGGAGAAATTAGTTAAATCTCCTATTCACCAAAGGGGTACCCCTTTCAGAAATCTTCGATTTTTCTAATATGGTTTCGAGCAATGTTTTGATAGTGAATACTAAAGAATATGCGAGGGTCATTGGCACAAATTTTTTAGCCCTATGTCTTAGGGTTCTATGTATAAAATTTCGTGCACATCCGAGGTGTGTAGAGGGCGATACAGTCAAATTTCTGAGAGATGAACGAACATAAGGAAAAAACTTGCGAAAATTGCCCTCAAAAAGGGGAATTTTTTTTGAAATGTTGACTTAAGGCTCCGTTTCGACTCCAATATATTCATTTACCCATGAGATCTCTTGGGGAAAAATATCGAACGAGTTGAACACGAGGGTAATACATTTCGGAGAAATTAGTTAAATCTCCTATTCACCAAAGGGGTACCCCTTTCAGAAATCTTCGATTTTTCTAATATGGTTTCAAGCAATGTTTTGATAGTGAATACTAAAGAATATGCGAGGGTCATGGGCACAAATTTTTTAGCCCTATGACTTAGGGTTCTATGTATAAAATTTCGTGCACATCCGAGGTGTGTAGAGGGCGATACAGTCAAATTTCTGAGAGATGAACAAACATAAGGAAAAAACTTGCGAAAATTGCCCTCAAAAAGGGGAATTTTTTTTGAAATGTTGACTTAAGGCTCCGTTTCCACTCCAATATATTCATTTACCCATGAGATCTCTTGGGGAAAAATATCGAACTAGTTGAACACGAGGGTAATACATTTCGGAGAAATTAGTGAAATCTCCTATTCACCAAAGGGGTACCCCTTTCAGAAATCTTCGATTTTTCTAATATGGTTTCGAGCAATGTTTTGATAGTGAATACTAAAGAATATGCGAGGGTCATGGGCACAAATTTTTTAGCCCTATGTCTTAGGGTTCTATGTATAAAATTTCGTGCACATCCGAGGTGTGTAGAGGGCGATACAGTCAAATTTCTGAGAGATGAACGAACATAAGGAAAAAACTTGCGAAAATTGCCCTCAAAAAGGGGAATTTTTTTTGAAATGTTGACTTAAGTCTCCGTTTCCACTCCAATATATTCATTTACCCATGAGATCTCTTGGGGAAAAATATCGAACTAGTTGAACACGAGGGTAATACATTTCGGAGAAATTAGTGAAATCTCCAATTCACCAAAGGGGTACCCCTTTCAGAAATCTTCGATTTCTCTTATATGGTTTCGAGCAATGTTTTGATAGTGAATACTAAAGAATATGCGAGGGTCATGGGCACAAATTTTTTAGCCCTATGTCTTAGGGTTCTATGAATAAAATTTCGTGCACATCCGAGGTGTGTAGAGGGCGATACAGTCAAATTTCTGTGAGATGAACGAACATAAGGAAAAAACTTGCGAAAATTGCCCTCAAAAAGGGGAATTTTTTTTGAAATGTTGACTTAATGCTCCGTTTCCACTCCAATATATTCATTTACCCATGAGATCTCTTGGGGAAAAATATCGAACTAGTTGAACACGAGGGTAATACATTTCGGAGAAATTAGTGAAATCTCCTATTCACCAAAGGGGTACCCCTTTCAGAAATCTTCGATTTTTCTAATATGGTTTCGAGCAATGTTTTGATAGTGAATACTAAAGAATATGCGAGGGTCATGGGCACAAATTTTTTAGCCCTATGTCTTAGGGTTCTATGTATAAAATTTCGTGCACATCCGAGGTGTGTAGAGGGCGATACAGTCAAATTTCTGAGAGATGAACGAACATAAGGAAAAAACTTGCGAAAATTGCCCTCAAAAAGGGGAATTTTTTTTGAAATGTTGACTTAAGTCTCCGTTTCCACTCCAATATATTCATTTACCCATGAGATCTCTTGGGGAAAAATATCGAACTAGTTGAACACGAGGGTAATACATTTCGGAGAAATTAGTGAAATCTCCAATTCACCAAAGGGGTACCCCTTTCAGAAATCTTCGATTTCTCTTATATGGTTTCGAGCAATGTTTTGATAGTGAATACTAAAGAATATGCGAGGGTCATGGGCACAAATTTTTTAGCCCTATGTCTTAGGGTTCTATGAATAAAATTTCGTGCACATCCGAGGTGTGTAGAGGGCGATACAGTCAAATTTCTGAGAGATGAACGAACATAAGGAAAAAACTTGCGAAAATTGCCCTCAAAAAGGGGAATTTTTTTTGAAATGTTGACTTAAGTCTCCGTTTCCACTCCAATATATTCATTTACCCATGAGATCTCTTGGGGAAAAATATCGAACTAGTTGAACACGAGGGTAATACATTTCGGAGAAATTAGTGAAATCTCCAATTCACCAAAGGGGTACCCCTTTCAGAAATCTTCGATTTCTCTTATATGGTTTCGAGCAATGTTTTGATAGTGAATACTAAAGAATATGCGAGGGTCATGGGCACAAATTTTTTAGCCCTATGTCTTAGGGTTCTATGAATAAAATTTCGTGCACATCCGAGGTGTGTAGAGGGCGATACAGTCAAATTTCTGTGAGATGAACGAACATAAGGAAAAAACTTGCGAAATTTGCCCTAAAAAAGGGGAATTTTTTTTGAAATGTTGACTTAAGTCTCCGTTTCCACTCCAATATATTCATTTACCCATGAGATCTCTTGGGGAAAAATATCGAACTAGTTGAACACGAGGGTAATACATTTCGGAGAAATTAGTGAAATCTCCAATTCACCAAAGGGGTACCCCTTTCAGAAATCTTCGATTTCTCTTATATGGTTTCGAGCAATGTTTTGATAGTGAATACTAAAGAATAGGCGAGGGTCATGGGCACAAATTTTTTAGCCCTATGTCTTAGGGTTCTATGTATAAAATTTCGTGCACATCCGAGGTGTGTAGAGGGCGATACAGTCAAATTTCTGAGAGATGAACGAACATAAGGAAAAAACTTGCGAAAATTGCCCTCAAAAAGGGGAATTTTTTTTGAAATGTTGACTTAAGGCTCCGTTTCGACTCCAATATATTCATTTACCCATGAGATCTCTTGGGGAAAAATATCGAACGAGTTGAACACGAGGGTAATACATTTCGGAGAAATTAGTTAAATCTCCTATTCACCAAAGGGGTACCCCTTTCAGAAATCTTCGATTTTTCTAATATGGTTTCAAGCAATGTTTTGATAGTGAATACTAAAGAATATGCGAGGGTCATGGGCACAAATTTTTTAGCCCTATGACTTAGGGTTCTATGTATAAAATTTCGTGCACATCCGAGGTGTGTAGAGGGCGATACAGTCAAATTTCTGAGAGATGAACAAACATAAGGAAAAAACTTGCGAAAATTGCCCTCAAAAAGGGGAATTTTTTTTGAAATGTTGACTTAAGGCTCCGTTTCCACTCCAATATATTCATTTACCCATGAGATCTCTTGGGGAAAAATATCGAACTAGTTGAACACGAGGGTAATACATTTCGGAGAAATTAGTGAAATCTCCTATTCACCAAAGGGGTACCCCTTTCAGAAATCTTCGATTTTTCTAATATGGTTTCGAGCAATGTTTTGATAGTGAATACTAAAGAATATGCGAGGGTCATGGGCACAAATTTTTTAGCCCTATGTCTTAGGGTTCTATGTATAAAATTTCGTGCACATCCGAGGTGTGTAGAGGGCGATACAGTCAAATTTCTGAGAGATGAACGAACATAAGGAAAAAACTTGCGAAAATTGCCCTCAAAAAGGGGAATTTTTTTTGAAATGTTGACTTAAGTCTCCGTTTCCACTCCAATATATTCATTTACCCATGAGATCTCTTGGGGAAAAATATCGAACTAGTTGAACACGAGGGTAATACATTTCGGAGAAATTAGTGAAATCTCCAATTCACCAAAGGGGTACCCCTTTCAGAAATCTTCGATTTCTCTTATATGGTTTCGAGCAATGTTTTGATAGTGAATACTAAAGAATATGCGAGGGTCATGGGCACAAATTTTTTAGCCCTATGTCTTAGGGTTCTATGAATAAAATTTCGTGCACATCCGAGGTGTGTAGAGGGCGATACAGTCAAATTTCTGAGAGATGAACGAACATAAGGAAAAAACTTGCGAAAATTGCCCTCAAAAAGGGGAATTTTTTTTGAAATGTTGACTTAAGTCTCCGTTTCCACTCCAATATATTCATTTACCCATGAGATCTCTTGGGGAAAAATATCGAACTAGTTGAACACGAGGGTAATACATTTCGGAGAAATTAGTGAAATCTCCAATTCACCAAAGGGGTACCCCTTTCAGAAATCTTCGATTTTTCTAATATGGTTTCGAGCAATGTTTTGATAGTGAATACTAAAGAATATGCGAGGGTCATGGGCACAAATTTTTTAACCCTATGTCTTAGGGTTCTATGTATAAAATTTCGTGCACATGCGAGGTGTGTAGAGGGCGATACAGTCAAAATACTGAGACATGAACGAACATAAGGAAAAAACTTGCGAAAATTGCCCTCAAAAAGGGGAATTTTTTTTGAAATGTTGACTTAAGTCTCCGTTTCCACTCCAATATATTCATTTACCCATGAGATCTCTTGGGGAAAAATATCGAACTAGTTGAACACGAGGGTAATACATTTCGGAGAAATTAGTGAAATCTCCAATTCACCAAAGGGGTACCCCTTTAAGAAATCTTCGATTTCTCTAATATGGTTTCGAGCAATGTTTTGATAGTGAATACTAAAGAATATGCGAGGGTCATGGGCACAAAATTTGTAGCCCTATGTCTTAGGGTTCTATGTATAAAATTTCGTGCACATGCGAGGTGTGTAGAGGGCGATACAGTCAAAATACTGAGACATGAACGAACATAAGGAAAAAACTTGCGAAATTTGCCCTAAAAAAGGGGAATTTTTTTTGAAATGTTGACTTAAGTCTCCGTTTCCACTCCAATATATTCATTTACCCATGAGATCTCTTGGGGAAAAATATCGAACTAGTTGAACACGAGGGTAATACATTTCGGAGAAATTAGTGAAATCTCCAATTCACCAAAGGGGTACCCCTTTCAGAAATCTTCGATTTCTCTTATATGGTTTCGAGCAATGTTTTGATAGTGAATACTAAAGAATATGCGAGGGTCATGGGCACAAATTTTTTAGCCCTATGTCTTAGGGTTCTATGTATAAAATTTCGTGCACATCCGAGGTGTGTAGAGGGCGATACAGTCAAATTTCTGAGAGATGAACGAACATAAGGAAAAAACTTGCGAAAATTGCCCTCAAAAAGGGGAATTTTTTTTGAAATGTTGACTTAAGGCTCCGTTTCGACTCCAATATATTCATTTACCCATGAGATCTCTTGGGGAAAAATATCGAACGAGTTGAACACGAGGGTAATACATTTCGGAGAAATTAGTTAAATCTCCTATTCACCAAAGGGGTACCCCTTTCAGAAATCTTCGATTTTTCTAATATGGTTTCAAGCAATGTTTTGATAGTGAATACTAAAGAATATGCGAGGGTCATGGGCACAAATTTTTTAGCCCTATGACTTAGGGTTCTATGTATAAAATTTCGTGCACATCCGAGGTGTGTAGAGGGCGATACAGTCAAATTTCTGAGAGATGAACAAACATAAGGAAAAAACTTGCGAAAATTGCCCTCAAAAAGGGGAATTTTTTTTGAAATGTTGACTTAAGGCTCCGTTTCCACTCCAATATATTCATTTACCCATGAGATCTCTTGGGGAAAAATATCGAACTAGTTGAACACGAGGGTAATACATTTCGGAGAAATTAGTGAAATCTCCTATTCACCAAAGGGGTACCCCTTTCAGAAATCTTCGATTTCTCTTATATGGTTTCGAGCAATGTTTTGATAGTGAATACTAAAGAATATGCGAGGGTCATGGGCACAAATTTTTTAGCCCTATGTCTTAGGGTTCTATGTATAAAATTTCGTGCACATCCGAGGTGTGTAGAGGGCGATACAGTCAAATTTCTGAGAGATGAACGAACATAAGGAAAAAACTTGCGAAAATTGCCCTCAAAAAGGGGAATTTTTTTTGAAATGTTGACTTAAGGCTCCGTTTCGACTCCAATATATTCATTTACCCATGAGATCTCTTGGGGAAAAATATCGAACGAGTTGAACACGAGGGTAATACATTTCGGAGAAATTAGTTAAATCTCCTATTCACCAAAGGGGTACCCCTTTCAGAAATCTTCGATTTTTCTAATATGGTTTCAAGCAATGTTTTGATAGTGAATACTAAAGAATATGCGAGGGTCATGGGCACAAATTTTTTAGCCCTATGACTTAGGGTTCTATGTATAAAATTTCGTGCACATCCGAGGTTTGTAGAGGGCGATACAGTCAAATTTCTGAGAGATGAACAAACATAAGGAAAAAACTTGCGAAAATTGCCCTCAAAAAGGGGAATTTTTTTTGAAATGTTGACTTAAGGCTCCGTTTCCACTCCAATATATTCATTTACCCATGAGATCTCTTGGGGAAAAATATCGAACTAGTTGAACACGAGGGTAATACATTTCGGAGAAATTAGTGAAATCTCCTATTCACCAAAGGGGTACCCCTTTCAGAAATCTTCGATTTTTCTAATATGGTTTCGAGCAATGTTTTGATAGTGAATACTAAAGAATATGCGAGGGTCATGGGCACAAATTTTTTAGCCCTATGTCTTAGGGTTCTATGTATAACATTTCGTGCACATCCGAGGTGTGTAGAGGGCGATACAGTCAAATTTCTGAGAGATGAACGAACATAAGGAAAAAACTTGCGAAAATTGCCCTCAAAAAGGGGAATTTTTTTTGAAATGTTGACTTAAGTCTCCGTTTCCACTCCAATATATTCATTTACCCATGAGATCTCTTGGGGAAAAATATCGAACTAGTTGAACACGAGGGTAATACATTTCGGAGAAATTAGTGAAATCTCCAATTCACCAAAGGGGTACCCCTTTCAGAAATCTTCGATTTCTCTTATATGGTTTCGAGCAATGTTTTGATAGTGAATACTAAAGAATATGCGAGGGTCATGGGCACAAATTTTTTAGCCCTATGTCTTAGGGTTCTATGAATAAAATTTCGTGCACATCCGAGGTGTGTAGAGGGCGATACAGTCAAATTTCTGTGAGATGAACGAACATAAGGAAAAAACTTGCGAAAATTGCCCTCAAAAAGGGGAATTTTTTTTGAAATGTTGACTTAATGCTCCGTTTCCACTCCAATATATTCATTTACCCATGAGATCTCTTGGGGAAAAATATCGAACTAGTTGAACACGAGGGTAATACATTTCGGAGAAATTAGTGAAATCTCCTATTCACCAAAGGGGTACCCCTTTCAGAAATCTTCGATTTTTCTAATATGGTTTCGAGCAATGTTTTGATAGTGAATACTAAAGAATATGCGAGGGTCATGGGCACAAATTTTTTAGCCCTATGTCTTAGGGTTCTATGTATAAAATTTCGTGCACATCCGAGGTGTGTAGAGGGCGATACAGTCAAATTTCTGAGAGATGAACGAACATAAGGAAAAAACTTGCGAAAATTGCCCTCAAAAAGGGGAATTTTTTTTGAAATGTTGACTTAAGTCTCCGTTTCCACTCCAATATATTCATTTACCCATGAGATCTCTTGGGGAAAAATATCGAACTAGTTGAACACGAGGGTAATACATTTCGGAGAAATTAGTGAAATCTCCAATTCACCAAAGGGGTACCCCTTTCAGAAATCTTCGATTTCTCTTATATGGTTTCGAGCAATGTTTTGATAGTGAATACTAAAGAATATGCGAGGGTCATGGGCACAAATTTTTTAGCCCTATGTCTTAGGGTTCTATGAATAAAATTTCGTGCACATCCGAGGTGTGTAGAGGGCGATACAGTCAAATTTCTGAGAGATGAACGAACATAAGGAAAAAACTTGCGAAAATTGCCCTCAAAAAGGGGAATTTTTTTTGAAATGTTGACTTAAGTCTCCGTTTCCACTCCAATATATTCATTTACCCATGAGATCTCTTGGGGAAAAATATCGAACTAGTTGAACACGAGGGTAATACATTTCGGAGAAATTAGTGAAATCTCCAATTCACCAAAGGGGTACCCCTTTCAGAAATCTTCGATTTCTCTTATATGGTTTCGAGCAATGTTTTGATAGTGAATACTAAAGAATATGCGAGGGTCATGGGCACAAATTTTTTAGCCCTATGTCTTAGGGTTCTATGAATAAAATTTCGTGCACATCCGAGGTGTGTAGAGGGCGATACAGTCAAATTTCTGTGAGATGAACGAACATAAGGAAAAAACTTGCGAAATTTGCCCTAAAAAAGGGGAATTTTTTTTGAAATGTTGACTTAAGTCTCCGTTTCCACTCCAATATATTCATTTACCCATGAGATCTCTTGGGGAAAAATATCGAACTAGTTGAACACGAGGGTAATACATTTCGGAGAAATTAGTGAAATCTCCAATTCACCAAAGGGGTACCCCTTTCAGAAATCTTCGATTTCTCTTATATGGTTTCGAGCAATGTTTTGATAGTGAATACTAAAGAATATGCGAGGGTCATGGGCACAAATTTTTTAGCCCTATGTCTTAGGGTTCTATGTATAAAATTTCGTGCACATCCGAGGTGTGTAGAGGGCGATACAGTCAAATTTCTGAGAGATGAACGAACATAAGGAAAAAACTTGCGAAAATTGCCCTCAAAAAGGGGAATTTTTTTTGAAATGTTGACTTAAGGCTCCGTTTCGACTCCAATATATTCATTTACCCATGAGATCTCTTGGGGAAAAATATCGAACGAGTTGAACACGAGGGTAATACATTTCGGAGAAATTAGTTAAATCTCCTATTCACCAAAGGGGTACCCCTTTCAGAAATCTTCGATTTTTCTAATATGGTTTCAAGCAATGTTTTGATAGTGAATACTAAAGAATATGCGAGGGTCATGGGCACAAATTTTTTAGCCCTATGACTTAGGGTTCTATGTATAAAATTTCGTGCACATCCGAGGTGTGTAGAGGGCGATACAGTCAAATTTCTGAGAGATGAACAAACATAAGGAAAAAACTTGCGAAAATTGCCCTCAAAAAGGGGAATTTTTTTTGAAATGTTGACTTAAGGCTCCGTTTCCACTCCAATATATTCATTTACCCATGAGATCTCTTGGGGAAAAATATCGAACTAGTTGAACACGAGGGTAATACATTTCGGAGAAATTAGTGAAATCTCCTATTCACCAAAGGGGTACCCCTTTCAGAAATCTTCGATTTTTCTAATATGGTTTCGAGCAATGTTTTGATAGTGAATACTAAAGAATATGCGAGGGTCATGGGCACAAATTTTTTAGCCCTATGTCTTAGGGTTCTATGTATAAAATTTCGTGCACATCCGAGGTGTGTAGAGGGCGATACAGTCAAATTTCTGAGAGATGAACGAACATAAGGAAAAAACTTGCGAAAATTGCCCTCAAAAAGGGGAATTTTTTTTGAAATGTTGACTTAAGTCTCCGTTTCCACTCCAATATATTCATTTACCCATGAGATCTCTTGGGGAAAAATATCGAACTAGTTGAACACGAGGGTAATACATTTCGGAGAAATTAGTGAAATCTCCAATTCACCAAAGGGGTACCCCTTTCAGAAATCTTCGATTTCTCTTATATGGTTTCGAGCAATGTTTTGATAGTGAATACTAAAGAATATGCGAGGGTCATGGGCACAAATTTTTTAGCCCTATGTCTTAGGGTTCTATGAATAAAATTTCGTGCACATCCGAGGTGTGTAGAGGGCGATACAGTCAAATTTCTGAGAGATGAACGAACATAAGGAAAAAACTTGCGAAAATTGCCCTCAAAAAGGGGAATTTTTTTTGAAATGTTGACTTAAGTCTCCGTTTCCACTCCAATATATTCATTTACCCATGAGATCTCTTGGGGAAAAATATCGAACTAGTTGAACACGAGGGTAATACATTTCGGAGAAATTAGTGAAATCTCCAATTCACCAAAGGGGTACCCCTTTCAGAAATCTTCGATTTTTCTAATATGGTTTCGAGCAATGTTTTGATAGTGAATACTAAAGAATATGCGAGGGTCATGGGCACAAATTTTTTAACCCTATGTCTTAGGGTTCTATGTATAAAATTTCGTGCACATGCGAGGTGTGTAGAGGGCGATACAGTCAAAATACTGAGACATGAACGAACATAAGGAAAAAACTTGCGAAAATTGCCCTCAAAAAGGGGAATTTTTTTTGAAATGTTGACTTAAGTCTCCGTTTCCACTCCAATATATTCATTTACCCATGAGATCTCTTGGGGAAAAATATCGAACTAGTTGAACACGAGGGTAATACATTTCGGAGAAATTAGTGAAATCTCCAATTCACCAAAGGGGTACCCCTTTAAGAAATCTTCGATTTCTCTAATATGGTTTCGAGCAATGTTTTGATAGTGAATACTAAAGAATATGCGAGGGTCATGGGCACAAAATTTGTAGCCCTATGTCTTAGGGTTCTATGTATAAAATTTCGTGCACATGCGAGGTGTGTAGAGGGCGATACAGTCAAAATACTGAGACATGAACGAACATAAGGAAAAAACTTGCGAAAATTGCCCTCAAAAAGGGGAATTTTTTTTGAAATGTTGTCTTAAGGCCCTATTTCGACTCCAATATATTCATTTACCCATGAGATCTCTTGGGGAAAAATATTGAACTAGTTGAACACGAGGGTAATACATTTCGGAGAAATTAGTGAAATCTCCAATTCACCAAAGGGGTACCCCTTTCAGAAATCTTCGATTTTTCTAATATGGTTTCGAGCAATGTTTTGATAGTGAATACTAAAGAATATGAGAGGGTCATGGGCACAAATTTTTTAGCCCTATGTCTTAGGGTTCTATGTATAAAATTTCGTGCACATCCGAGGTGTGTAGAGGGCGATACAGTCAAATTTCTGAGAGATGAACGAACATAAGGAAAAAACTTGCGAAAATTGCCCTAAAAAAGGGGAATTTTTTTTGAAATGTTGACTTAAGTCTCCGTTTCCACTCCAATATATTCATTTACCCATGAGATCTCTTGGGGAAAAATATCGAACTAGTTGAACACGAGGGTAATACATTTCGGAGAAATTAGTGAAATCTCCAATTCACCAAAGGGGTACCCCTTTCAGAAATCTTCGATTTCTCTTATATGGTTTCGAGCAATGTTTTGATAGTGAATACTAAAGAATATGCGAGGGTCATGGGCACAAATTTTTTAGCCCTATGTCTTAGGGTTCTATGTATAAAATTTTGTGCACATGCGAGGTGTGTAGAGGGCGATACAGTCAAAATACTGAGACATGAACGAACATAAGGAAAAAACTTGCGAAAATTGCCCTCAAAAAGGGGAATTTTTTTTGAAATGTTGTCTTAAGGCCCTATTTCGACTCCAATATATTCATTTACCCATGAGATCTCTTGGGGTAAAATATCGAACTAGTTGAACACGAGGGTAATACATTTCGGAGAAATTAGTTAAATCTCCTATTCACCAAAGGGGTACCCCTTTCAGAAATCTTCGATTTTTCTAATATGGTTTCGAGCAATGTTTTGATAGTGAATACTAAAGAATATGCGAGGGTCATGGGCACAAATTTTTTAGCCCTATGTCTTAGGGTTCTATGTATAAAATTTCGTGCACATCCGAGGTGTGTAGAGGGAGATACAGTTAAATTTCTGAGAGATGAACGAACATAAGGAAAAAACTTGCGAAAATTGCCCTCAAAAAGGGGAATTTTTTTTGAAATGTTGACTTAAGGCTCCGTTTCCACTCCAATATATTCATTTACCCATGAGATCTCTTGGGGAAAAATATCGAACTAGGTGAACACGAGGGTAATACATTTCAGAGAAATTAGTGAAATCTCCTATTCACCAAAGGGGTACCCCTTTCAGAAATCTTCGATTTTTCTAATATGGTTTCGAGCAATGTTTTGATAGTGAATACTAAAGAATATGCGAGGGTCATGGGCACAAATTTTTTAGCCCTATGTCTTAGGGTTCTATGTATAAAATTTCGTGCACATCCGAGGTGTGTAGAGGGCGATACAGTCAAATTTCTGAGAGATGAACGAACATAAGGAAAAAACTTGCGAAAATTGCCCTCAAAAAGGGGAATTTTTTTTGAAATGTTGACTTAAGTCTCCGTTTCCACTCCAATATATTCATTTACCCATGAGATCTCTTGGGGAAAAATATCGAACTAGTTGAACACGAGGGTAATACATTTCGGAGAAATTAGTGAAATCTCCAATTCACCAAAGGGGTACCCCTTTCAGAAATCTTCGATTTTTCTAATATGGTTTCGAGCAATGTTTTGATAGTGAATACTAAAGAATATGCGAGGGTCATGGGCACAAATTTTTTAACCCTATGTCTTAGGGTTCTATGTATAAAATTTCGTGCACATGCGAGGTGTGTAGAGGGCGATACAGTCAAAATACTGAGACATGAACGAACATAAGGAAAAAACTTGCGAAAATTGCCCTCAAAAAGGGGAATTTTTTTTGAAATGTTGACTTAAGTCTCCGTTTCCACTCCAATATATTCATTTACCCATGAGATCTCTTGGGGAAAAATATCGAACTAGTTGAACACGAGGGTAATACATTTCGGAGAAATTAGTGAAATCTCCAATTCACCAAAGGGGTACCCCTTTCAGAAATCTTCGATTTCTCTTATATGGTTTCGAGCAATGTTTTGATAGTGAATACTAAAGAATATGCGAGGGTCATGGGCACAAATTTTTTAGCCCTATGTCTTAGGGTTCTATGAATAAAATTTCGTGCACATCCGAGGTGTGTAGAGGGCGATACAGTCAAATTTCTGTGAGATGAACGAACATAAGGAAAAAACTTGCGAAATTTGCCCTAAAAAAGGGGAATTTTTTTTGAAATGTTGACTTAAGGCTCCGTTTCGACTCCAATATATTCATTTACCCATGAGATCTCTTGGGGAAAAATATCGAACGAGTTGAACACGAGGGTAATACATTTCGGAGAAATTAGTTAAATCTCCTATTCACCAAAGGGGTACCCCTTTCAGAAATCTTCGATTTTTCTAATATGGTTTCAAGCAATGTTTTGATAGTGAATACTAAAGAATATGCGAGGGTCATGGGCACAAATTTTTTAGCCCTATGACTTAGGGTTCTATGTATAAAATTTCGTGCACATCCGAGGTGTGTAGAGGGCGATACAGTCAAATTTCTGAGAGATGAACAAACATAAGGAAAAAACTTGCGAAAATTGCCCTCAAAAAGGGGAATTTTTTTTGAAATGTTGACTTAAGGCTCCGTTTCCACTCCAATATATTCATTTACCCATGAGATCTCTTGGGGAAAAATATCGAACTAGTTGAACACGAGGGTAATACATTTCGGAGAAATTAGTGAAATCTCCTATTCACCAAAGGGGTACCCCTTTCAGAAATCTTCGATTTTTCTAATATGGTTTCGAGCAATGTTTTGATAGTGAATACTAAAGAATATGCGAGGGTCATGGGCACAAATTTTTTAGCCCTATGTCTTAGGGTTCTATGTATAAAATTTCGTGCACATCCGAGGTGTGTAGAGGGCGATACAGTCAAATTTCTGAGAGATGAACGAACATAAGGAAAAAACTTGCGAAAATTGCCCTCAAAAAGGGGAATTTTTTTTGAAATGTTGACTTAAGTCTCCGTTTCCACTCCAATATATTCATTTACCCATGAGATCTCTTGGGGAAAAATATCGAACTAGTTGAACACGAGGGTAATACATTTCGGAGAAATTAGTGAAATCTCCAATTCACCAAAGGGGTACCCCTTTCAGAAATCTTCGATTTCTCTTATATGGTTTCGAGCAATGTTTTGATAGTGAATACTAAAGAATATGCGAGGGTCATGGGCACAAATTTTTTAGCCCTATGTCTTAGGGTTCTATGAATAAAATTTCGTGCACATCCGAGGTGTGTAGAGGGCGATACAGTCAAATTTCTGAGAGATGAACGAACATAAGGAAAAAACTTGCGAAAATTGCCCTCAAAAAGGGGAATTTTTTTTGAAATGTTGACTTAAGTCTCCGTTTCCACTCCAATATATTCATTTACCCATGAGATCTCTTGGGGAAAAATATCGAACTAGTTGAACACGAGGGTAATACATTTCGGAGAAATTAGTGAAATCTCCAATTCACCAAAGGGGTACCCCTTTCAGAAATCTTCGATTTTTCTAATATGGTTTCGAGCAATGTTTTGATAGTGAATACTAAAGAATATGCGAGGGTCATGGGCACAAATTTTTTAACCCTATGTCTTAGGGTTCTATGTATAAAATTTCGTGCACATGCGAGGTGTGTAGAGGGCGATACAGTCAAAATACTGAGACATGAACGAACATAAGGAAAAAACTTGCGAAAATTGCCCTCAAAAAGGGGAATTTTTTTTGAAATGTTGACTTAAGTCTCCGTTTCCACTCCAATATATTCATTTACCCATGAGATCTCTTGGGGAAAAATATCGAACTAGTTGAACACGAGGGTAATACATTTCGGAGAAATTAGTGAAATCTCCAATTCACCAAAGGGGTACCCCTTTAAGAAATCTTCGATTTCTCTAATATGGTTTCGAGCAATGTTTTGATAGTGAATACTAAAGAATATGCGAGGGTCATGGGCACAAAATTTGTAGCCCTATGTCTTAGGGTTCTATGTATAAAATTTCGTGCACATGCGAGGTGTGTAGAGGGCGATACAGTCAAAATACTGAGACATGAACGAACATAAGGAAAAAACTTGCGAAAATTGCCCTCAAAAAGGGGAATTTTTTTTGAAATGTTGTCTTAAGGCCCTATTTCGACTCCAATATATTCATTTACCCATGAGATCTCTTGGGGAAAAATATTGAACTAGTTGAACACGAGGGTAATACATTTCGGAGAAATTAGTGAAATCTCCAATTCACCAAAGGGGTACCCCTTTCAGAAATCTTCGATTTTTCTAATATGGTTTCGAGCAATGTTTTGATAGTGAATACTAAAGAATATGCGAGGGTCATGGGCACAAATTTTTTAGCCCTATGTCTTAGGGTTCTATGTATAAAATTTCGTGCACATCCGAGGTGTGTAGAGGGCGATACAGTCAAATTTCTGAGAGATGAACGAACATAAGGAAAAAACTTGCGAAAATTGCCCTCAAAAAGGGGAATTTTTTTTGAAATGTTGACTTAAGTCTCCGTTTCCACTCCAATATATTCATTTACCCATGAGATCTCTTGGGGAAAAATATCGAACTAGTTGAACACGAGGGTAATACATTTCGGAGAAATTAGTGAAATCTCCAATTCACCAAAGGGGTACCCCTTTCAGAAATCTTCGATTTTTCTAATATGGTTTCGAGCAATGTTTTGATAGTGAATACTAAAGAATATGCGAGGGTCATGGGCACAAATTTTTTAACCCTATGTCTTAGGGTTCTATGTATAAAATTTCGTGCACATGCGAGGTGTGTAGAGGGCGATACAGTCAAAATACTGAGACATGAACGAACATAAGGAAAAAACTTGCGAAAATTGCCCTCAAAAAGGGGAATTTTTTTTGAAATGTTGACTTAAGTCTCCGTTTCCACTCCAATATATTCATTTACCCATGAGATCTCTTGGGGAAAAATATCGAACTAGTTGAACACGAGGGTAATACATTTCGGAGAAATTAGTGAAATCTCCAATTCACCAAAGGGGTACCCCTTTAAGAAATCTTCGATTTCTCTAATATGGTTTCGAGCAATGTTTTGATAGTGAATACTAAAGAATATGCGAGGGTCATGGGCACAAAATTTGTAGCCCTATGTCTTAGGGTTCTATGTATAAAATTTCGTGCACATGCGAGGTGTGTAGAGGGCGATACAGTCAAAATACTGAGACATGAACGAACATAAGGAAAAAACTTGCGAAAATTGCCCTCAAAAAGGGGAATTTTTTTTGAAATGTTGTCTTAAGGCCCTATTTCGACTCCAATATATTCATTTACCCATGAGATCTCTTGGGGAAAAATATTGAACTAGTTGAACACGAGGGTAATACATTTCGGAGAAATTAGTGAAATCTCCAATTCACCAAAGGGGTACCCCTTTCAGAAATCTTCGATTTTTCTAATATGGTTTCGAGCAATGTTTTGATAGTGAATACTAAAGAATATGAGAGGGTCATGGGCACAAATTTTTTAGCCCTATGTCTTAGGGTTCTATGTATAAAATTTCGTGCACATCCGAGGTGTGTAGAGGGCGATACAGTCAAATTTCTGAGAGATGAACGAACATAAGGAAAAAACTTGCGAAAATTGCCCTAAAAAAGGGGAATTTTTTTTGAAATGTTGACTTAAGTCTCCGTTTCCACTCCAATATATTCATTTACCCATGAGATCTCTTGGGGAAAAATATCGAACTAGTTGAACACGAGGGTAATACATTTCGGAGAAATTAGTGAAATCTCCAATTCACCAAAGGGGTACCCCTTTCAGAAATCTTCGATTTCTCTTATATGGTTTCGAGCAATGTTTTGATAGTGAATACTAAAGAATATGCGAGGGTCATGGGCACAAATTTTTTAGCCCTATGTCTTAGGGTTCTATGTATAAAATTTGGTGCACATGCGAGGTGTGTAGAGGGCGATACAGTCAAATTTCTGTGAGATGAACGAACATAAGGAAAAAACTTGCGAAAATTGCCCTCAAAAAGGGGAATTTTTTTTGAAATGTTGACTTAATGCTCCGTTTCCACTCCAATATATTCATTTACCCATGAGATCTCTTGGGGAAAAATATCGAACTAGTTGAACACGAGGGTAATACATTTCGGAGAAATTAGTGAAATCTCCTATTCACCAAAGGGGTACCCCTTTCAGAAATCTTCGATTTTTCTAATATGGTTTCGAGCAATGTTTTGATAGTGAATACTAAAGAATATGCGAGGGTCATGGGCACAAATTTTTTAGCCCTATGTCTTAGGGTTCTATGTATAAAATTTCGTGCACATCCGAGGTGTGTAGAGGGCGATACAGTCAAATTTCTGAGAGATGAACGAACATAAGGAAAAAACTTGCGAAAATTGCCCTCAAAAAGGGGAATTTTTTTTGAAATGTTGACTTAAGTCTCCGTTTCCACTCCAATATATTCATTTACCCATGAGATCTCTTGGGGAAAAATATCGAACTAGTTGAACACGAGGGTAATACATTTCGGAGAAATTAGTGAAATCTCCAATTCACCAAAGGGGTACCCCTTTCAGAAATCTTCGATTTCTCTTATATGGTTTCGAGCAATGTTTTGATAGTGAATACTAAAGAATATGCGAGGGTCATGGGCACAAATTTTTTAGCCCTATGTCTTAGGGTTCTATGAATAAAATTTCGTGCACATCCGAGGTGTGTAGAGGGCGATACAGTCAAATTTCTGAGAGATGAACGAACATAAGGAAAAAACTTGCGAAAATTGCCCTCAAAAAGGGGAATTTTTTTTGAAATGTTGACTTAAGTCTCCGTTTCCACTCCAATATATTCATTTACCCATGAGATCTCTTGGGGAAAAATATCGAACTAGTTGAACACGAGGGTAATACATTTCGGAGAAATTAGTGAAATCTCCAATTCACCAAAGGGGTACCCCTTTCAGAAATCTTCGATTTCTCTTATATGGTTTCGAGCAATGTTTTGATAGTGAATACTAAAGAATATGCGAGGGTCATGGGCACAAATTTTTTAGCCCTATGTCTTAGGGTTCTATGAATAAAATTTCGTGCACATCCGAGGTGTGTAGAGGGCGATACAGTCAAATTTCTGTGAGATGAACGAACATAAGGAAAAAACTTGCGAAATTTGCCCTAAAAAAGGGGAATTTTTTTTGAAATGTTGACTTAAGTCTCCGTTTCCACTCCAATATATTCATTTACCCATGAGATCTCTTGGGGAAAAATATCGAACTAGTTGAACACGAGGGTAATACATTTCGGAGAAATTAGTGAAATCTCCAATTCACCAAAGGGGTACCCCTTTCAGAAATCTTCGATTTCTCTTATATGGTTTCGAGCAATGTTTTGATAGTGAATACTAAAGAATATGCGAGGGTCATGGGCACAAATTTTTTAGCCCTATGTCTTAGGGTTCTATGTATAAAATTTCGTGCACATCCGAGGTGTGTAGAGGGCGATACAGTCAAATTTCTGAGAGATGAACGAACATAAGGAAAAAACTTGCGAAAATTGCCCTCAAAAAGGGGAATTTTTTTTGAAATGTTGACTTAAGGCTCCGTTTCGACTCCAATATATTCATTTACCCATGAGATCTCTTGGGGAAAAATATCGAACGAGTTGAACACGAGGGTAATACATTTCGGAGAAATTAGTTAAATCTCCTATTCACCAAAGGGGTACCCCTTTCAGAAATCTTCGATTTTTCTAATATGGTTTCAAGCAATGTTTTGATAGTGAATACTAAAGAATATGCGAGGGTCATGGGCACAAATTTTTTAGCCCTATGACTTAGGGTTCTATGTATAAAATTTCGTGCACATCCGAGGTGCGTAGAGGGCGATACAGTCAAATTTCTGAGAGATGAACAAACATAAGGAAAAAACTTGCGAAAATTGCCCTCAAAAAGGGGAATTTTTTTTGAAATGTTGACTTAAGGCTCCGTTTCCACTCCAATATATTCATTTACCCATGAGATCTCTTGGGGAAAAATATCGAACTAGTTGAACACGAGGGTAATACATTTCGGAGAAATTAGTGAAATCTCCTATTCACCAAAGGGGTACCCCTTTCAGAAATCTTCGATTTTTCTAATATGGTTTCGAGCAATGTTTTGATAGTGAATACTAAAGAATATGCGAGGGTCATGGGCACAAATTTTTTAGCCCTATGTCTTAGGGTTCTATGTATAAAATTTCGTGCACATCCGAGGTGTGTAGAGGGCGATACAGTCAAATTTCTGAGAGATGAACGAACATAAGGAAAAAACTTGCGAAAATTGCCCTCAAAAAGGGGAATTTTTTTTGAAATGTTGACTTAAGTCTCCGTTTCCACTCCAATATATTCATTTACCCATGAGATCTCTTGGGGAAAAATATCGAACTAGTTGAACACGAGGGTAATACATTTCGGAGAAATTAGTGAAATCTCCAATTCACCAAAGGGGTACCCCTTTCAGAAATCTTCGATTTCTCTTATATGGTTTCGAGCAATGTTTTGATAGTGAATACTAAAGAATATGCGAGGGTCATGGGCACAAATTTTTTAGCCCTATGTCTTAGGGTTCTATGAATAAAATTTCGTGCACATCCGAGGTGTGTAGAGGGCGATACAGTCAAATTTCTGAGAGATGAACGAACATAAGGAAAAAACTTGCGAAAATTGCCCTCAAAAAGGGGAATTTTTTTTGAAATGTTGACTTAAGTCTCCGTTTCCACTCCAATATATTCATTTACCCATGAGATCTCTTGGGGAAAAATATCGAACTAGTTGAACACGAGGGTAATACATTTCGGAGAAATTAGTGAAATCTCCAATTCACCAAAGGGGTACCCCTTTCAGAAATCTTCGATTTTTCTAATATGGTTTCGAGCAATGTTTTGATAGTGAATACTAAAGAATATGCGAGGGTCATGGGCACAAATTTTTTAACCCTATGTCTTAGGGTTCTATGTATAAAATTTCGTGCACATGCGAGGTGTGTAGAGGGCGATACAGTCAAAATACTGAGACATGAACGAACATAAGGAAAAAACTTGCGAAAATTGCCCTCAAAAAGGGGAATTTTTTTTGAAATGTTGACTTAAGTCTCCGTTTCCACTCCAATATATTCATTTACCCATGAGATCTCTTGGGGAAAAATATCGAACTAGTTGAACACGAGGGTAATACATTTCGGAGAAATTAGTGAAATCTCCAATTCACCAAAGGGGTACCCCTTTAAGAAATCTTCGATTTCTCTAATATGGTTTCGAGCAATGTTTTGATAGTGAATACTAAAGAATATGCGAGGGTCATGGGCACAAAATTTGTAGCCCTATGTCTTAGGGTTCTATGTATAAAATTTCGTGCACATGCGAGGTGTGTAGAGGGCGATACAGTCAAAATACTGAGACATGAACGAACATAAGGAAAAAACTTGCGAAAATTGCCCTCAAAAAGGGGAATTTTTTTTGAAATGTTGTCTTAAGGCCCTATTTCGACTCCAATATATTCATTTACCCATGAGATCTCTTGGGGAAAAATATTGAACTAGTTGAACACGAGGGTAATACATTTCGGAGAAATTAGTGAAATCTCCAATTCACCAAAGGGGTACCCCTTTCAGAAATCTTCGATTTTTCTAATATGGTTTCGAGCAATGTTTTGATAGTGAATACTAAAGAATATGAGAGGGTCATGGGCACAAATTTTTTAGCCCTATGTCTTAGGGTTCTATGTATAAAATTTCGTGCACATCCGAGGTGTGTAGAGGGCGATACAGTCAAATTTCTGAGAGATGAACGAACATAAGGAAAAAACTTGCGAAAATTGCCCTAAAAAAGGGGAATTTTTTTTGAAATGTTGACTTAAGTCTCCGTTTCCACTCCAATATATTCATTTACCCATGAGATCTCTTGGGGAAAAATATCGAACTAGTTGAACACGAGGGTAATACATTTCGGAGAAATTAGTGAAATCTCCAATTCACCAAAGGGGTACCCCTTTCAGAAATCTTCGATTTCTCTTATATGGTTTCGAGCAATGTTTTGATAGTGAATACTAAAGAATATGCGAGGGTCATGGGCACAAATTTTTTAGCCCTATGTCTTAGGGTTCTATGTATAAAATTTTGTGCACATGCGAGGTGTGTAGAGGGCGATACAGTCAAAATACTGAGACATGAACGAACATAAGGAAAAAACTTGCGAAAATTGCCCTCAAAAAGGGGAATTTTTTTTGAAATGTTGTCTTAAGGCCCTATTTCGACTCCAATATATTCATTTACCCATGAGATCTCTTGGGGTAAAATATCGAACTAGTTGAACACGAGGGTAATACATTTCGGAGAAATTAGTTAAATCTCCTATTCACCAAAGGGGTACCCCTTTCAGAAATCTTCGATTTTTCTAATATGGTTTCGAGCAATGTTTTGATAGTGAATACTAAAGAATATGCGAGGGTCATGGGCACAAATTTTTTAGCCCTATGTCTTAGGGTTCTATGTATAAAATTTCGTGCACATCCGAGGTGTGTAGAGGGAGATACAGTTAAATTTCTGAGAGATGAACGAACATAAGGAAAAAACTTGCGAAAATTGCCCTCAAAAAGGGGAATTTTTTTTGAAATGTTGACTTAAGGCTCCGTTTCCACTCCAATATATTCATTTACCCATGAGATCTCTTGGGGAAAAATATCGAACTAGGTGAACACGAGGGTAATACATTTCGGAGAAATTAGTGAAATCTCCTATTCACCAAAGGGGTACCCCTTTCAGAAATCTTCGATTTTTCTAATATGGTTTCGAGCAATGTTTTGATAGTGAATACTAAAGAATATGCGAGGGTCATGGGCACAAATTTTTTAGCCCTATGTCTTAGGGTTCTATGTATAAAATTTCGTGCACATCCGAGGTGTGTAGAGGGCGATACAGTCAAATTTCTGAGAGATGAACGAACATAAGGAAAAAACTTGCGAAAATTGCCCTCAAAAAGGGGAATTTTTTTTGAAATGTTGACTTAAGTCTCCGTTTCCACTCCAATATATTCATTTACCCATGAGATCTCTTGGGGAAAAATATCGAACTAGTTGAACACGAGGGTAATACATTTCGGAGAAATTAGTGAAATCTCCAATTCACCAAAGGGGTACCCCTTTCAGAAATCTTCGATTTTTCTAATATGGTTTCGAGCAATGTTTTGATAGTGAATACTAAAGAATATGCGAGGGTCATGGGCACAAATTTTTTAACCCTATGTCTTAGGGTTCTATGTATAAAATTTCGTGCACATGCGAGGTGTGTAGAGGGCGATACAGTCAAAATACTGAGACATGAACGAACATAAGGAAAAAACTTGCGAAAATTGCCCTCAAAAAGGGGAATTTTTTTTGAAATGTTGACTTAAGTCTCCGTTTCCACTCCAATATATTCATTTACCCATGAGATCTCTTGGCGAAAAATATCGAACTAGTTGAACACGAGGGTAATACATTTCGGAGAAATTAGTGAAATCTCCAATTCACCAAAGGGGTACCCCTTTCAGAAATCTTCGATTTCTCTTATATGGTTTCGAGCAATGTTTTGATAGTGAATACTAAAGAATATGCGAGGGTCATGGGCACAAATTTTTTAGCCCTATGTCTTAGGGTTCTATGTATAATATTTCGTGCACATGCGAGGTGTGTAGAGGGCGATACAGTCAAAATACTGAGACATGAACGAACATAAGGAAAAAACTTGCGAAAATTGCCCTCAAAAAGGGGAATTTTTTTTGAAATGTTGTCTTAAGGCCCTATTTCGACTCCAATATATTCATTTACCCATGAGATCTCTTGGGGAAAAATATCGAACTAGTTGAACACGAGGGTAATACATTTCGGAGAAATTAGTTAAATCTCCTATTCACCAAAGGGGTACCCCTTTCAGAAATCTTCGATTTTTCTAATATTGTTTCGAGCAATGTTTTGATAGTGAATACTAAAGAATATGCGAGGGTCATGGGCACAAATTTTTTAGCCCTATGTCTTAGGGTTCTATGTATAAAATTTCGTGCACATCCGAGGTGTGTAGAGGGCGATACAGTTAAATTTCTGAGAGATGAACGAACATAAGGAAAAAACTTGCGAAAATTGCCCTCAAAAAGGGGAATTTTTTTTGAAATGTTGACTTAAGGCTCCGTTTCCACTCCAATATATTCATTTACCCATGAGATCTCTTGGGGAAAAATATCGAACTAGTTGAACACAAGGGTAATACATTTCGGAGAAATTAGTGAAATCTCCTATTCACCAAAGGGGTACCCCTTTTAGAAATCTTCGATTTTTCTAATATGGTTTCGAGCAATGTTTTGATAGTGAATACTAAAGAATATGCGAGGGTCATGGGCACAAATTTTTTAGCCCTATGTCTTAGGGTTCTATGTATAAAATTTCGTGCACATCCGAGGTGTGTAGAGGGCGATACAGTCAAATTTCTGAGAGATGAACGAACATAAGGAAAAAACTTGCGAAAATTGCCCTCAAAAAGGGGAATTTTTTTTGAAATGTTGACTTAAGTCTCCGTTTCCACTCCAATATATTCATTTACCCATGAGATCTCTTTGGGAAAAATATCGAACTAGTTGAACACGAGGGTAATACATTTCGGAGAAATTAGTGAAATCTCCAATTCACCAAAGGGGTACCCCTTTCAGAAATCTTCGATTTTTCTAATATGGTTTCGAGCAATGTTTTGATAGTGAATACTAAAGAATATGCGAGGGTCATGGGCACAAATTTTTTAACCCTATGTCTTAGGGTTCTATGTATAAAATTTCGTGCACATCCGAGGTGTGTAGAGGGCGTTGCAGTCAAATTTCTGAGAGATGAACGAACATAAGGAAAAAACTTGCGAAAATTGCCCTCAAAAAGGGGAATTTTTTTTGAAATGTTGACTTAAGTCTCCGTTTCCACTCCAATATATTCATTTACCCATGAGATCTCTTGGGGAAAAATATCGAACTAGTTGAACACGAGGGTAATACATTTCGGAGAAATTAGTGAAATCTCCAATTCACCAAAGGGGTACCCCTTTAAGAAATCTTCGATTTCTCTAATATGGTTTCGAGCAATGTTTTGATAGTGAATACTAAAGAATATGCGAGGGTCATGGGCACAAATTTTTTAACCCTATGTCTTAGGGTTCTATGTATAAAATTTCGTGCACATCCGAGGTGTGTAGAGGGCGTTGCAGTCAAATTTCTGAGAGATGAACGAACATAAGGAAAAAACTTGCGAAAATTGCCCTCAAAAAGGGGAATTTTTTTTGAAATGTTGACTTAAGTCTCCGTTTCCACTCCAATATATTCATTTACCCATGAGATCTCTTGGGGAAAAATATCGAACTAGTTGAACACGAGGGTAATACATTTCGGAGAAATTAGTGAAATCTCCAATTCACCAAAGGGGTACCCCTTTAAGAAATCTTCGATTTCTCTAATATGGTTTCGAGCAATGTTTTGATAGTGAATACTAAAGAATATGCGAGGGTCATGGGCACAAAATTTGTAGCCCTATGTCTTAGGGTTCTATGTATAAAATTTTGTGCACATGCGAGGTGTGTAGAGGGCGATACAGTCAAAATACTGAGACATGAACGAACATAAGGAAAAAACTTGCGAAAATTGCCCTCAAAAAGGGGAATTTTTTTTGAAATGTTGTCTTAAGGCCCTATTTCGACTCCAATATATTCATTTACCCATGAGATCTCTTGGGGAAAAATATCGAACTAGTTGAACACGAGGGTAATACATTTCGGAGAAATTAGTGAAATCTCCAATTCACCAAAGGGGTACCCCTTTCAGAAATCTTCGATTTTTCTAATATGGTTTCGAGCAATGTTTTGATAGTGAATACTAAAGAATATGCGAGGGTCATGGGCACAAATTTTTTAGCCCTATGTCTTAGAGTTCTATGTATAAAATTTCGTGCACATCCGAGGTGTGTAGAGGGCGATACAGTCAAATTTCTGAGAGATGAACGAACATAAGGAAAAAACTTGCGAAAATTGCCCTAAAAAAGGGGAATTTTTTTTGAAATGTTGACTTAAGTCTCCGTTTCCACTCCAATATATTCATTTACCCATGAGATCTCTTGGGGAAAAATATCGAACTAGTTGAACACGAGGGTAATACATTTCGGAGAAATTAGTGAAATCTCCAATTCACCAAAGGGGTACCCCTTTCAGAAATCTTCGATTTCTCTTATACGGTTTCGAGCAATGTTTTGATAGTGAATACTAAAGAATATGCGAGGGTCATGGGCACAAATTTTTTAGCCCTATGTCTTAGGGTTCTATGTATAAAATTTCGTGCACATGCGAGGTGTGTAGAGGGCGATACAGTCAAAATACTGAGACATGAACGAACATAAGGAAAAAACTTGCGAAAATTGCCCTCAAAAAGGGGAATTTTTTTTGAAATGTTGTCTTAAGGCCCTATTTCGACTCCAATATATTCATTTACCCATGAGATCTCTTGGGGAAAAATATCGAACTAGTTGAACACGAGGGTAATACATTTCGGAGAAATTAGTTAAATCTCCTATTCACCAAAGGGGTACCCCTTTCAGAAATCTTCGATTTTTCTAATATGGTTTCGAGCAATGTTTTGATAGTGAATACTAAAGAATATGCGAGGGTCATGGGCACAAATTTTTTAGCCCTATGTCTTAGGGTTCTATGTATAAAATTTCGTGCACATCCGAGGTGTGTAGAGGGCGATACAGTTAAATTTCTGAGAGATGAACGAACATAAGGAAAATACTTGCGAAAATTGCCCTCAAAAAGGGGAATTTTTTTTGAAATGTTGACTTAAGGCTCCGTTTCCACTCCAATATATTCATTTACCCATGAGATCTCTTGGGGAAAAATATCGAACTAGTTGAACACGAGGGTAATACATTTCGGAGAAATTAGTGAAATCTCCTATTCACCAAAGGGGTACCCCTTTTAGAAATCTTCGATTTTTCTAATATGGTTTCGAGCAATGTTTTGATAGTGAATACTAAAGAATATGCGAGGGTCATGGGCACAAATTTTTTAGCCCTATGTCTTAGGGTTCTATGTATAAAATTTCGTGCACATCCGAGGTGTGTAGAGGGCGATACAGTCAAATTTCTGAGAGATGAACGAACATAAGGAAAAAACTTGCGAAAATTGCCCTCAAAAAGGGGAATTTTTTTTGAAATGTTGACTTAAGTCTCCGTTTCCACTCCAATATATTCATTTACCCATGAGATCTCTTGGGGAAAAATATCGAACTAGTTGAACACGAGGGTAATACATTTCGGAGAAATTAGTGAAATCTCCAATTCACCAAAGGGGTACCCCTTTCAGAAATCTTCGATTTTTCTAATATGGTTTCGAGCAATGTTTTGATAGTGAATACTAAAGAATATGCGAGGGTCATGGGCACAAATTTTTTAACCCTATGTCTTAGGGTTCTATGTATAAAATTTCGTGCACATGCGAGGTGTGTAGAGGGCGATACAGTCAAAATACTGAGACATGAACGAACATAAGGAAAAAACTTGCGAAAATTGCCCTCAAAAAGGGGAATTTTTTTTGAAATGTTGACTTAAGTCTCCGTTTCCACTCCAATATATTCATTTACCCATGAGATCTCTTGGGGAAAAATATCAAACTAGTTGAACACGAGGGTAATACATTTCGGAGAAATTAGTGAAATCTCCAATTCACCAAAGGGGTACCCCTTTAAGAAATCTTCGATTTCTCTAATATGGTTTCGAGCAATGTTTTGATAGTGAATACTAAAGAATATGCGAGGGTCATGGGCACAAAATTTGTAGCCCTATGTCTTAGGGTTCTATGTATAAAATTTCGTGCACATGCGAGGTGTGTAGAGGGCGATACAGTCAAAATACTGAGACATGAACGAACATAAGGAAAAAACTTGCGAAAATTGCCCTCAAAAAGGGGAATTTTTTTTGAAATGTTGTCTTAAGGCCCTATTTCGACTCCAATATATTCATTTACCCATGAGATCTCTTGGGGAAAAATATCGAACTAGTTGAACACGAGGGTAATACATTTCGGAGAAATTAGTGAAATCTCCAATTCACCAAAGGGGTACCCCTTTCAGAAATCTTCGATTTTTCTAATATGGTTTCGAGCAATGTTTTGATAGTGAATACTAAAGAATATGCGAGGGTCATGGGCACAAATTTTTTAGCCCTATGTCTTAGAGTTCTATGTATAAAATTTCGTGCACATCCGAGGTGTGTAGAGGGCGATACAGTCAAATTTCTGAGAGATGAACGAACATAAGGAAAAAACTTGCGAAAATTGCCCTAAAAAAGGGGAATTTTTTTTGAAATGTTGACTTAAGTCTCCGTTTCCACTCCAATATATTCATTTACCCATGAGATCTCTTGGGGAAAAATATCGAACTAGTTGAACACGAGGGTAATACATTTCGGAGAAATTAGTGAAATCTCCAATTCACCAAAGGGGTACCCCTTTCAGAAATCTTCGATTTCTCTTATATGGTTTCGAGCAATGTTTTGATAGTGAATACTAAAGAATATGCGAGGGTCATGGGCACAAATTTTTTAGCCCTATGTCTTAGGGTTCTATGTATAAAATTTCGTGCACATGCGAGGTGTGTAGAGGGCGATACAGTCAAAATACTGGGACATGAACGAACATAAGGAAAAAACTTGCGAAAATTGCCCTCAAAAAGGGGAATTTTTTTTGAAATGTTGTCTTAAGGCCCTATTTCGACTCCAATATATTCATTTACCCATGAGATCTCTTGGGGAAAAATATCGAACTAATTGAACACGAGGGTAATACATTTCGGAGAAATTAGTGAAATCTCCAATTCACCATAGGGGTACCCCTTTCAGAAATATTCGATTTCTCTAATATGGTTTCGAGCAATGTTTTGATAGTGAATACTAAAGAATATGCGAGGGTCATGGGCACAAAATTTGTAGCCCTATGTCTTAGGGTTCTATGTATAAAATTTCGTGCACATGCGAGGTGTGTAGAGGGCGATACAGTCAAAATACTGAGACATGAACGAACATAAGGAAAAAACTTGCGAAAATTGCCCTCAAAAAGGGGAATTTTTTTTGAAATGTTGACTTAAGGCTCCGTTTCCACTCCAATATATTCATTTACCCATGAGATCTCTTGGGGAAAAATATCGAACTAGTTGAACACGAGGGTAATACATTTCGGAGAAATTAGTGAAATCTCCAATTCACCAAAGGGGTACCCCTTTCAGAAATCTTCGATTTTTCTAATATGGTTTCGAGCAATGTTTTGATAGTGAATACTAAAGAATATGCGAGGGTCATGGGCACAAATTTTTTAGCCCTATGTCTTAGAGTTCTATGTATAAAATTTCGTGCACATCCGAGGTGTGTAGAGGGCGATACAGTCAAATTTCTGAGAGATGAACGAACATAAGGAAAAAACTTGCGAAAATTGCCCTAAAAAAGGGGAATTTTTTTTGAAATGTTGACTTAAGTCTCCGTTTCCACTCCAATATATTCATTTACCCATGAGATCTCTTGGGGAAAAATATCGAACTAGTTGAACACGAGGGTAATACATTTCGGAGAAATTAGTGAAATCTCCAATTCACCAAAGGGGTACCCCTTTCAGAAATCTTCGATTTCTCTTATATGGTTTCGAGCAATGTTTTGATAGTGAATACTAAAGAATATGCGAGGGTCATGGGCACAAATTTTTTAGCCCTATGTCTTAGGGTTCTATGTATAAAATTTCGTGCACATGCGAGGTGTGTAGAGGGCGATACAGTCAAAATACTGGGACATGAACGAACATAAGGAAAAAACTTGCGAAAATTGCCCTCAAAAAGGGGAATTTTTTTTGAAATGTTGTCTTAAGGCCCTATTTCGACTCCAATATATTCATTTACCCATGAGATCTCTTGGGGAAAAATATCGAACTAATTGAACACGAGGGTAATACATTTCGGAGAAATTAGTGAAATCTCCAATTCACCATAGGGGTACCCCTTTCAGAAATATTCGATTTCTCTAATATGGTTTCGAGCAATGTTTTGATAGTGAATACTAAAGAATATGCGAGGGTCATGGGCACAAAATTTGTAGCCCTATGTCTTAGGGTTCTATGTATAAAATTTCGTGCACATGCGAGGTGTGTAGAGGGCGATACAGTCAAAATACTGAGACATGAACGAACATAAGGAAAAAACTTGCGAAAATTGCCCTCAAAAAGGGGAATTTTTTTTGAAATGTTGACTTAAGGCTCCGTTTCCACTCCAATATATTCATTTACCCATGAGATCTCTTGGGGAAAAATATCGAACTAGTTGAACACGAGGGTAATACATTTCGGAGAAATTAGTGAAATCTCCAATTCACCAAAGGGGTACCCCTTTCAGAAATCTTCGATTTTTCTAATATGGTTTCAAGCAATGTTTTGATAGTGAATACTAAAGAATATGCGAGGGTCATGGGCACAAATTTTTTAGCCCTATGTCTTAGGGTTCTATGTATAAAATTTCGTGCACATCCGAGGTGTGTAGAGGGCGATACAGTCAAATTTCTGAGAGATGAACGAACATAAGGAAAAAACTTGCGAAAATTGCCCTCAAAAAGGGGAATTTTTTTTGAAATGTTGACTTAAGTCTCCGTTTCCACTCCAATATATTCATTTACCCATGAGATCTCTTGGGGAAAAATATCGAACTAGTTGAACTCGAGGGTAATACATTTCGGAGAAATTAGTGAAATCTCCAATTCACCAAAGGGGTACCCCTTTCAGAAATCTTCGATTTCTCTTATATGGTTTCGAGCAATGTTTTGATAGTGAATACTAAAGAATATGCGAGGGTCATGGGCACAAATTTTTTAGCCCTATGTCTTAGGGTTCTATGTATAAAATTTCGTGCACATGCGAGGTGTGTAGAGGGCGATACAGTCAAAATACTGGGACATGAACGAACATAAGGAAAAAACTTGCGAAAATTGCCCTCAAAAAGGGGAATTTTTTTTGAAATGTTGTCTTAAGGCCCTATTTCGACTCCAATATATTCATTTACCCATGAGATCTCTTGGGGAAAAATATCGAACTAATTGAACACGAGGGTAATACATTTCGGAGAAATTAGTGAAATCTCCAATTCACCATAGGGGTACCCCTTTCAGAAATATTCGATTTCTCTAATATGGTTTCGAGCAATGTTTTGATAGTGAATACTAAAGAATATGCGAGGGTCATGGGCACAAAATTTGTAGCCCTATGTCTTAGGGTTCTATGTATAAAATTTCGTGCACATGCGAGGTGTGTAGAGGGCGATACAGTCAAAATACTGAGACATGAACGAACATAAGGAAAAAACTTGCGAAAATTGCCCTCAAAAAGGGGAATTTTTTTTGAAATGTTGACTTAAGGCTCCGTTTCCACTCCAATATATTCATTTACCCATGAGATCTCTTGGGGAAAAATATCGAACTAGTTGAACACGAGGGTAATACATTTCGGAGAAATTAGTGAAATCTCCAATTCACCAAAGGGGTACCCCTTTCAGAAATCTTCGATTTTTCTAATATGGTTTCAAGCAATGTTTTGATAGTGAATACTAAAGAATATGCGAGGGTCATGGGCACAAATTTTTTAGCCCTATGTCTTAGGGTTCTATGTATAAAATTTCGTGCACATCCGAGGTGTGTAGAGGGCGATACAGTCAAATTTCTGAGAGATGAACGAACATAAGGAAAAAACTTGCGAAAATTGCCCTCAAAAAGGGGAATTTTTTTTGAAATGTTGACTTAAGTCTCCGTTTCCACTCCAATATATTCATTTACCCATGAGATCTCTTGGGGAAAAATATCGAACTAGTTGAACTCGAGGGTAATACATTTCGGAGAAATTAGTGAAATCTCCAATTCACCAAAGGGGTACCCCTTTCAGAAATCTTCGATTTCTCTTATATGGTTTCGAGCAATGTTTTGATAGTGAATACTAAAGAATATGCGAGGGTCATGGGCACAAATTTTTTAGCCCTATGTCTTAGGGTTCTATGTATAAAATTTCGTGCACATGCGAGGTGTGTAGAGGGCGATACAGTCAAAATACTGGGACATGAACGAACATAAGGAAAAAACTTGCGAAAATTGCCCTCAAAAAGGGGAATTTTTTTTGAAATGTTGTCTTAAGGCCCTATTTCGACTCCAATATATTCATTTACCCATGAGATCTCTTGGGGAAAAATATCGAACTAATTGAACACGAGGGTAATACATTTCGGAGAAATTAGTGAAATCTCCAATTCACCAAAGGGGTACCCCTTTCAGAAATATTCGATTTCTCTAATATGGTTTCGAGCAATGTTTTGATAGTGAATACTAAAGAATATGCGAGGGTCATGGGCACAAAATTTGTAGCCCTATGTCTTAGGGTTCTATGTATAAAATTTCGTGCACATGCGAGGTGTGTAGAGGGCGATACAGTCAAAATACTGATACATGAACGAACATAAGGAAAAAACTTGCGAAAATTGCCCTCAAAAAGGGGAATTTTTTTTGAAATGTTGACTTAAGGCTCCGTTTCCACTCCAATATATTCATTTACCCATGAGATCTCTTGGGGAAAAATATCGAACTAGTTGAACACGAGGGTAATACATTTCGGAGAATTTAGTGAAATCTCCTATTCACCAAAGGGGTACCCCTTTCAGAAATCTTCGATTTTTCTAATATGGTTTCGAGCAATGTTTTGATAGTGAATACTAAAGAATATGCGAGGGTCATTGGCACAAATTTTTTAGCCCTATGTCTTAGGGTTCTATGTATAAAATTTCGTGCACATGCGAGGTGTGTAGAGGGCGATACAGTCAAAATACTGAGACATGAACGAACATAAGGAAAAAACTTGCGAAAATTGCCCTCAAAAAGGGGAATTTTTTTTGAAATGTTGACTTAAGGCTCCGTTTCCACTCCAATATATTCATTTACCCATGAGATCTCTTGGGGAAAAATATCGAACTAGTTGAACACGAGGGTAATACATTTCGGAGAAATTAGTGAAATCTCCAATTCACCAAAGGGGTACCCCTTTCAGAAATCTTCGATTTTTCTAATATGGTTTCAAGCAATGTTTTGATAGTGAATACTAAAGAATATGCGAGGGTCATGGGCACAAATTTTTTAGCCCTATGTCTTAGGGTTCTATGTATAAAATTTCGTGCACATCCGAGGTGTGTAGAGGGCGATACAGTCAAATTTCTGAGAGATGAACGAACATAAGGAAAAAACTTGCGAAAATTGCCCTCAAAAAGGGGAATTTTTTTTGAAATGTTGACTTAAGTCTCCGTTTCCACTCCAATATATTCATTTACCCATGAGATCTCTTGGGGAAAAATATCGAACTAGTTGAACTCGAGGGTAATACATTTCGGAGAAATTAGTGAAATCTCCAATTCACCAAAGGGGTACCCCTTTCAGAAATCTTCGATTTCTCTTATATGGTTTCGAGCAATGTTTTGATAGTGAATACTAAAGAATATGCGAGGGTCATGGGCACAAATTTTTTAGCCCTATGTCTTAGGGTTCTATGTATAAAATTTCGTGCACATGCGAGGTGTGTAGAGGGCGATACAGTCAAAATACTGGGACATGAACGAACATAAGGAAAAAACTTGCGAAAATTGCCCTCAAAAAGGGGAATTTTTTTTGAAATGTTGTCTTAAGGCCCTATTTCGACTCCAATATATTCATTTACCCATGAGATCTCTTGGGGAAAAATATCGAACTAATTGAACACGAGGGTAATACATTTCGGAGAAATTAGTGAAATCTCCAATTCACCAAAGGGGTACCCCTTTCAGAAATATTCGATTTCTCTAATATGGTTTCGAGCAATGTTTTGATAGTGAATACTAAAGAATATGCGAGGGTCATGGGCACAAAATTTGTAGCCCTATGTCTTAGGGTTCTATGTATAAAATTTCGTGCACATGCGAGGTGTGTAGAGGGCGATACAGTCAAAATACTGATACATGAACGAACATAAGGAAAAAACTTGCGAAAATTGCCCTCAAAAAGGGGAATTTTTTTTGAAATGTTGACTTAAGGCTCCGTTTCCACTCCAATATATTCATTTACCCATGAGATCTCTTGGGGAAAAATATCGAACTAGTTGAACACGAGGGTAATACATTTCGGAGAATTTAGTGAAATCTCCTATTCACCAAAGGGGTACCCCTTTCAGAAATCTTCGATTTTTCTAATATGGTTTCGAGCAATGTTTTGATAGTGAATACTAAAGAATATGCGAGGGTCATTGGCACAAATTTTTTAGCCCTATGTCTTAGGGTTCTATGTATAAAATTTCGTGCACATGCGAGGTGTGTAGAGGGCGATACAGTCAAAATACTGAGACATGAACGAACATAAGGAAAAAACTTGCGAAAATTGCCCTCAAAAAGGGGAATTTTTTTTGAAATGTTGACTTAAGTCTCCGTTTCCACTCCAATATATTCATTTACCCATGAGATCTCTTGGGGAAAAATATCGAACGAGTTGAACACGAGGGTAATACATTTCGGAGAAATTAGTTAAATCTCCTATTCACCAAAGGGGTACCCCTTTCAGAAATCTTCGATTTTTCTAATATGGTTTCAAGCAATGTTTTGATAGTGAATACTAAAGAATATGCGAGGGTCATGGGCACAAATTTTTTAGCCCTATGTCTTAGGGTTCTATGTATAAAATTTCGTGCACATCCGAGGTGTGTAGAGGGCGATACAGTCAATTTTCTGAGAGATGAACGAACATAAGGAAAAAACTTGCGAAAATTGCCCTCAAAAAGGGGAATTTTTTTTGAAATGTTGACTTAAGGCTCCGTTTCGACTCCAATATATTCATTTACCCATGAGATCTCTTGGGGAAAAATATCGAACGAGTTGAACACGAGGGTAATACATTTCGGAGAAATTAGTTAAATCTCCTATTCACCAAAGGGGTACCCCTTTCAGAAATCTTCGATTTTTCTAATATGGTTTCAAGCAATGTTTTGATAGTGAATACTAAAGAATATGCGAGGGTCATGGGCACAAATTTTTTAGCCCTATGACTTAGGGTTCTATGTATAAAATTTCGTGCACATCCGAGGTGTGTAGAGGGCGATACAGTCAAATTTCTGAGAGATGAACGAACATAAGGAAAAAACTTGCGAAAATTGCCCTCAAAAAGGGGAATTTTTTTTGAAATGTTGTCTTAAGGCCCTATTTCGACTCCAATATATTCATTTACCCATGAGATCTCTTGGGGAAAAATATCGAACTAGTTGAACACGAGGGTAATACATTTCGGAGAAATTAGTGAAATCTCCAATTCACCAAAGGGGTACCCCTTTGAGAAATCTTCGATTTTTCTAATATGGTTTCGAGCAATGTTTTGATAGTGAATACTAAAGAATATGCGAGGGTCATGGGCACAAATTTTTTAGCCCTATGTCTTAGGGTTCTATGTATAAAATTTCGTGCACATCCGAGGTGTGTAGAGGGCGATACAGTTAAATTTCTGAGAGATGAACGAACATAAGGAAAAAACTTGCGAAAATTGCCCTCAAAAAGGGGAATTTTTTTTGAAATGTTGACTTAAGGCTCCGTTTCCATTCCAATATATTCATTTACCCATGAGATCTCTTGGGGAAAAATATCGAACTAGTTGAACACGAGGGTAATACATTTCGGAGAAATTAGTGAAATCTCCAATTCACCAAAGGGGTACCCCTTTCAGAAATCTTCGATTTTTCTAATATGGTTTCGAGCAATGTTTTGATAGTGAATACTAAAGAATATGCGAGGGTCATGGGCACAAATTTTTTAGCCCTATGTCTTAGGGTTCTATGTATAAAATTTCGTGCACATCCGAGGTGTGTAGAGGACGATACAGTTAAATTTCTGAGAGATGAACGAACATAAGGAAAAAACTTGCGAAAATTGCCCTCAAAAAGGGGAATTTTTTTTGAAATGTTGACTTAAGTCTCCGTTTCCACTCCAATATATTCATTTACCCATGAGATCTCTTGGGGAAAAATATCGAACTAATTGAACACGAGGGTAATACATTTCGGAGAAATTAGTGAAATCTCCAATTCACCAAAGGGGTACCCCTTTCAGAAATCTTCGATTTCTCTAATATGGTTTCGAGCAATGTTTTGATAGTGAATACTAAAGAATATGCGAGGGTCATGGGCACAAAATTTGTAGCCCTATGTCTTAGGGTTCTATGTATAAAATTTCGTGCACATGCGAGGTGTGTAGAGGGCGATACAGTCAAAATACTGAGACATGAACGAACGTAAGGAAAAAACTTGCGAAAATTGCCCTCAAAAAGGGGAATTTTTTTTGAAATGTTGTCTTAAGGCCCTATTTCGACTCCAATATATTCATTTACCCATGAGATCTCTTGGGGAAAAATATCGAACTAGTTGAACACGAGGGTAATACATTTCGGAGAAATTAGTGAAATCTCCAATTCACCAAAGGGGTACCCCTTTCAGAAATCTTCGATTTTTCTAATATGGTTTCGAGCAATGTTTTGATAGTGAATACTAAAGAATATGCGAGGGTCATGGGCACAAATTTTTTAGCCCTATGTCTTAGGGTTCTATGTATAAAATTTCGTGCACATGCGAGGTGTGTAGAGGGCGATACAGTCAAAATACTGAGACATGAACGAACATAAGGAAAAAACTTGCGAAAATTGCCCTCAAAAAGGGGAATTTTTTTTGAAATGTTGACTTAAGTCTCCGTTTCCACTCCAATATATTCATTTACCCATGAGATCTCTTGGGGAAAAATATCGAACTAATTGAACACGAGGGTAATACATTTCGGAGAAATTAGTGAAATCTCCAATTCACCAAAGGGGTACCCCTTTCAGAAATCTTCGATTTCTCTAATATGGTTTCGAGCAATGTTTTGATAGTGAATACTAAAGAATATGCGAGGGTCATGGGCACAAAATTTGTAGCCCTATGTCTTAGGGTTCTATGTATAAAATTTCGTGCACATGCGAGGTGTGTAGAGGGCGATACAGTCAAAATACTGAGACATGAACGAACATAAGGAAAAAACTTGCGAAAATTGCCCTCAAAAAGGGGAATTTTTTTTGAAATGTTGTCTTAAGGCCCTATTTCGACTCCAATATATTCATTTACCCATGAGATCTCTTGGGGAAAAATATCGAACTAGTTGAACACGAGGGTAATACATTTCGGAGAAATTAGTGAAATCTCCAATTCACCAAAGGGGTACCCCTTTCAGAAATCTTCGATTTTTCTAATATGGTTTCGAGCAATGTTTTGATAGTGAATACTAAAGAATATGCGAGGGTCATGGGCACAAATTTTTTAGCCCTATGTCTTAGGGTTCTATGTATAAAATTTCGTGCACATGCGAGGTGTGTAGAGGGCGATACAGTCAAAATACTGAGACATGAACGAACATAAGGAAAAAACTTGCGAAAATTGCCCTCAAAAAGGGGAATTTTTTTTGAAATGTTGACTTAAGTCTCCGTTTCCACTCCAATATATTCATTTACCCATGAGATCTCTTGGGGAAAAATATCGAACGAGTTGAACACGAGGGTAATACATTTCGGAGAAATTAGTTAAATCTCCTATTCTCCAAAGGGGTACCCCTTTCAGAAATCTTCGATTTTTCTAATATGGTTTCAAGCAATGTTTTGATAGTGAATACTAAAGAATATGCGAGGGTCATGGGCACAAATTTTTTAGCCCTATGACTTAGGGTTCTATGTATAAAATTTCGTGCACATCCGAGGTGTGTAGAGGGCGATACAGTCAAATTTCTGAGAGATGAACGAACATAAGGAAAAAACTTGCGAAAATTGCCCTCAAAAAGGGGAATTTTTTTTGAAATGTTGACTTAAGGCTCCGTTTCGACTCCAATTTATTCATTTACCCATGAGATCTCTTGGGGAAAAATATCGAACGAGTTGAACACGAGGGTAATACATTTCGGAGAAATTAGTTAAATCTCCTATTCACCAAAGGGGTACCCCTTTCAGAAATCTTCGATTTTTCTAATATGGTTTCAAGCAATGTTTTGATAGTGAATACTAAAGAATATGCGAGGGTCATGGGCACAAATTTTTTAGCCCTATGACTTAGGGTTCTATGTATAAAATTTCGTGCACATCCGAGGTGTGTAGAGGGCGATACAGTCAAATTTCTGAGAGATGAACGAACATAAGGAAAAAACTTGCGAAAATTGCCCTCAAAAAGGGGATTTTTTTTTGAAATGTTGACTTAAGGCTCCGTTTCCACTCCAATATATTCATTTACCCATGAGATCTCTTGGGGAAAAATATCGAACTAATTGAACACGAGGGTAATACATTTCGGAGAAATTAGTGAAATCTCCAATTCACCAAAGGGGTACCCCTTTCAGAAATCTTCGATTTCTCTAATATGGTTTCGAGCAATGTTTTGATAGTGAATACTAAAGAATATGCGAGGGTCATGGGCACAAAATTTGTAGCCCTATGTCTTAGGGTTCTATGTATAAAATTTCGTGCACATGCGAGGTGTGTAGAGGGCGATACAGTCAAAATACTGAGACATGAACGAACATAAGGAAAAAACTTGCGAAAATTGCCCTCAAAAAGGGGAATTTTTTTTGAAATGTTGTCTTAAGGCCCTATTTCGACTCCAATATATTCATTTACCCATGAGATCTCTTGGGGAAAAATATCGAACTAGTTGAACACGAGGGTAATACATTTCGGAGAAATTAGTGAAATCTCCAATTCACCAAAGGGGTACCCCTTTCAGAAATCTTCGATTTTTCTAATATGGTTTCGAGCAATGTTTTGATAGTGAATACTAAAGAATATGCGAGGGTCATGGGCACAAATTTTTTAGCCCTATGTCTTAGGGTTCTATGTATAAAATTTCGTGCACATGCGAGGTGTGTAGAGGGCGATACAGTCAAAATACTGAGACATGAACGAACATAAGGAAAAAACTTGCGAAAATTGCCCTCAAAAAGGCGAATTTTTTTTGAAATGTTGACTTAAGTCTCCGTTTCCACTCCAATATATTCATTTACCCATGAGATCTCTTGGGGAAAAATATCGAACGAGTTGAACACGAGGGTAATACATTTCGGAGAAATTAGTTAAATCTCCTATTCTCCAAAGGGGTACCCCTTTCAGAAATCTTCGATTTTTCTAATATGGTTTCAAGCAATGTTTTGATAGTGAATACTAAAGAATATGCGAGGGTCATGGGCACAAATTTTTTAGCCCTATGACTTAGGGTTCTATGTATAAAATTTCGTGCACATCCGAGGTGTGTAGAGGGCGATACAGTCAAATTTCTGAGAGATGAACGAACATAAGGAAAAAACTTGCGAAAATTGCCCTCAAAAAGGGGAATTTTTTTTGAAATGTTGACTTAAGGCTCCGTTTCGACTCCAATTTATTCATTTACCCATGAGATCTCTTGGGGAAAAATATCGAACGAGTTGAACACGAGGGTAATACATTTCGGAGAAATTAGTTAAATCTCCTATTCACCAAAGGGGTACCCCTTTCAGAAATCTTCGATTTTTCTAATATGGTTTCAAGCAATGTTTTGATAGTGAATACTAAAGAATATGCGAGGGTCATGGGCACAAATTTTTTAGCCCTATGACTTAGGGTTCTATGTATAAAATTTCGTGCACATCCGAGGTGTGTAGAGGGCGATACAGTCAAATTTCTGAGAGATGAACGAACATAAGGAAAAAACTTGCGAAAATTGCCCTCAAAAAGGGGATTTTTTTTTGAAATGTTGACTTAAGGCTCCGTTTCCACTCCAATATATTCATTTACCCATGAGATCTCTTGGGGAAAAATATCGAACTAGTTGAACACGAGGGTAATACATTTCGGAGAAATTAGTGAAATCTCCTATTCACCAAAGGGGTACCCCTTTCAGAAATCTTCGATTTTTCTAATATGGTTTCGAGCAATGTTTTGATAGTGAATACTAAAGAATATGCGAGGGTCATGGGCACAAATTTTTTAGCCCTATGTCTTAGGGTTCTATGTATAAAATTTCGTGCACATCCGAGGTGTGTAGAGGGCGATACAGGCAAATTTCTGAGAGATGAACGAACATAAGGAAAAAACTTGCGAAAATTGCACTCAAAAAGGGGAATTTTTTTTGAAATGTTGACTTAAGTCTCCGTTTCCACTCCAATATATTCATTTACCCATGAGATCTCTTGGGGAAAAATATCGAACTAATTGAACACGAGGGTAATACATTTCGGAGAAATTAGTGAAATCTCCAATTCACCAAAGGGGTACCCCTTTCAGAAATCTTCGATTTCTCTAATATGGTTTCGAGCAATGTTTTGATAGTGAATACTAAAGAATATGCGAGGGTCATGGGCACAAAATTTGTAGCCCTATGTCTTAGGGTTCTATGTATAAAATTTCGTGCACATGCGAGGTGTGTAGAGGGCGATACAGTCAAAATACTGAGACATGAACGAACATAAGGAAAAAACTTGCGAAAATTGCCCTCAAAAAGGGGAATTTTTTTTGAAATGTTGTCTTAAGGCCCTATTTCGACTCCAATATATTCATTTACCCATGAGATCTCTTGGGGAAAAATATCGAACTAGTTGAACACGAGGGTAATACATTTCGGAGAAATTAGTGAAATCTCCAATTCACCAAAGGGGTACCCCTTTCAGAAATCTTCGATTTTTCTAATATGGTTTCGAGCAATGTTTTGATAGTGAATACTAAAGAATATGCGAGGGTCATGGGCACAAATTTTTTAGCCCTATGTCTTAGGGTTCTATGTATAAAATTTCGTGCACATGCGAGGTGTGTAGAGGGCGATACAGTTAAATTTCTGAGAGATGAACGAACATAAGGAAAAAACTTGCGAAAATTGCCCTCAAAAAGGGGATTTTTTTTTGAAATGTTGACTTAAGGCTCCGTTTCCACTCCAATATATTCATTTACCCATGAGATCTCTTGGGGAAAAATATCGAACTAGTTGAACACGAGGGTAATACATTTCGGAGAAATTAGTGAAATCTCCTATTCACCAAAGGGGTACCCCTTTCAGAAATCTTCGATTTTTCTAATATGGTTTCGAGCAATGTTTTGATAGTGAATACTAAAGAATATGCGAGGGTCATGGGCACAAATTTTTTAGCCCTATGTCTTAGGGTTCTATGTATAAAATTTCGTGCACATGCGAGGTGTGTAGAGGGCGATACAGTCAAAATACTGAGACATGAACGAACATAAGGAAAAAACTTGCGAAAATTGCCCTCAAAAAGGGGAATTTTTTTTGAAATGTTGACTTAAGTCTCCGTTTCCACTCCAATATATTCATTTACCCATGAGATCTCTTGGGGAAATATATCGAACTAATTGAACACGAGGGTAATACATTTCGGAGAAATTAGTGAAATCTCCAATTCACCAAAGGGGTACCCCTTTCAGAAATCTTCGATTTCTCTAATATGGTTTCGAGCAATGTTTTGATAGTGAATACTAAAGAATATGCGAGGGTCATGGGCACAAAATTTGTAGCCCTATGTCTTAGGGTTCTATGTATAAAATTTCGTGCACATGCGAGGTGTGTAGAGGGCGATACAGTCAAAATACTGAGACATGAACGAACATAAGGAAAAAACTTGCGAAATTGCCCTCAAAAAGGGGAATTTTTTTTGAAATGTTGACTTAAGTCTCCGTTTCCACTCCAATATATTCATTTACCCATGAGATCTCTTGGGGAAATATATCGAACTAATTGAACACGAGGGTAATACATTTCGGAGAAATTAGTGAAATCTCCAATTCACCAAAGGGGTACCCCTTTCAGAAATCTTCGATTTCTCTAATATGGTTTCGAGCAATGTTTTGATAGTGAATACTAAAGAATATGCGAGGGTCATGGGCACAAAATTTGTAGCCCTATGTCTTAGGGTTCTATGTATAAAATTTCGTGCACATGCGAGGTGTGTAGAGGGCGATACAGTCAAAATACTGAGACATGAACGAACATAAGGAAAAAACTTGCGAAAATTGCCCTCAAAAAGGGGAATTTTTTTTGAAATGTTGTCTTAAGGCCCTATTTCGACTCCAATATATTCATTTACCCATGAGATCTCTTGGGGAAAAATATCGAACTAGTTGAACACGAGGGTAATACATTTCGGAGAAATTAGTGAAATCTCCAATTCACCAAAGGGGTACCCCTTTCAGAAATCTTCGATTTTTCTAATATGGTTTCGAGCAATGTTTTGATAGTGAATACTAAAGAATATGCGAGGGTCATGGGCACAAATTTTTTAGCCCTATGTCTTAGGGTTCTATGTATAAAATTTCGTGCACATGCGAGGTGTGTAGAGGGCGATACAGTCAAAATACTGAGACATGAACGAACATAAGGAAAAAACTTGCGAAAATTGCCCTCAAAAAGGGGAATTTTTTTTGAAATGTTGACTTAAGTCTCCGTTTCCACTCCAATATATTCATTTACCCATGAGATCTCTTGGGGAAAAATATCGAACGAGTTGAACACGAGGGTAATACATTTCGGAGAAATTAGTTAAATCTCCTATTCTCCAAAGGGGTACCCCTTTCAGAAATCTTCGATTTTTCTAATATGGTTTCAAGCAATGTTTTGATAGTGAATACTAAAGAATATGCGAGGGTCATGGGCACAAATTTTTTAGCCCTATGACTTAGGGTTCTATGTATAAAATTTCGTGCACATCCGAGGTGTGTAGAGGGCGATACAGTCAAATTTCTGAGAGATGAACGAACATAAGGAAAAAACTTGCGAAAATTGCCCTCAAAAAGGGGAATTTTTTTTGAAATGTTGACTTAAGGCTCCGTTTCGACTCCAATATATTCATTTACCCATGAGATCTCTTGGGGAAAAATATCGAACGAGTTGAACACGAGGGTAATACATTTCGGAGAAATTAGTTAAATCTCCTATTCACCAAAGGGGTACCCCTTTCAGAAATCTTCGATTTTTCTAATATGGTTTCAAGCAATGTTTTGATAGTGAATACTAAAGAATATGCGAGGGTCATGGGCACAAATTTTTTAGCCCTATGACTTAGGGTTCTATGTATAAAATTTCGTGCACATCCGAGGTGTGTAGAGGGCGATACAGTCAAATTTCTGAGAGATGAACGAACATAAGGAAAAAACTTGCGAAAATTGCCCTCAAAAAGGGGATTTTTTTTTGAAATGTTGACTTAAGGCTCCGTTTCCACTCCAATATATTCATTTACCCATGAGATCTCTTGGGGAAAAATATCGAACTAGTTGAACACGAGGGTAATACATTTCGGAGAAATTAGTGAAATCTCCTATTCACCAAAGGGGTACCCCTTTCAGAAATCTTCGATTTTTCTAATATGGTTTCGAGCAATGTTTTGATAGTGAATACTAAAGAATATGCGAGGGTCATGGGCACAAATTTTTTAGCCCTATGTCTTAGGGTTCTATGTATAAAATTTCGTGCACATCCGAGGTGTGTAGAGGGCGATACAGGCAAATTTCTGAGAGATGAACGAACATAAGGAAAAAACTTGCGAAAATTGCCCTCAAAAAGGGGAATTTTTTTTGAAATGTTGACTTAAGTCTCCGTTTCCACTCCAATATATTCATTTACCCATGAGATCTCTTGGGGAAAAATATCGAACTAATTGAACACGAGGGTAATACATTTCGGAGAAATTAGTGAAATCTCCAATTCACCAAAGGGGTACCCCTTTCAGAAATCTTCGATTTCTCTAATATGGTTTCGAGCAATGTTTTGATAGTGAATACTAAAGAATATGCGAGGGTCATGGGCACAAAATTTGTAGCCCTATGTCTTAGGGTTCTATGTATAAAATTTCGTGCACATGCGAGGTGTGTAGAGGGCGATACAGTCAAAATACTGAGACATGAACGAACATAAGGAAAAAACTTGCGAAAATTGCCCTCAAAAAGGGGAATTTTTTTTGAAATGTTGTCTTAAGGCCCTATTTCGACTCCAATATATTCATTTACCCATGAGATCTCTTGGGGAAAAATATCGAACTAGTTGAACACGAGGGTAATACATTTCGGAGAAATTAGTTAAATCTCCTATTCACCAAAGGGGTACCCCTTTCAGAAATCTTCGATTTTTCTAATATGGTTTCGAGCAATGTTTTGATAGTGAATACTAAAGAATATGCGAGGGTCATGGGCACAAATTTTTTAGCCCTATGTCTTAGGGTTCTATGTATAAAATTTCGTGCACATGCGAGGTGTGTAGAGGGCGATACAGTCAAAATACTGAGACATGAACGAACATAAGGAAAAAACTTGCGAAAATTGCCCTCAAAAAGGGGAATTTTTTTTGAAATGTTGTCTTAAGGCCCTATTTCGACTCCAATATATTCATTTACCCATGAGATCTCTTGGGGAAAAATATCGAACTAGTTGAACACGAGGGTAATACATTTCGGAGAAATTAGTGAAATCTCCAATTCACCAAAGGGGTACCCCTTTCAGAAATCTTCGATTTTTCTAATATGGTTTCGAGCAATGTTTTGATAGTGAATACTAAAGAATATGCGAGGGTCATGGGCACAAATTTTTTAGCCCTATGTCTTAGGGTTCTATGTATAAAATTTCGGGCACATGCGAGGTGTGTAGAGGGCGATACAGTCAAAATACTGAGACATGAACGAACATAAGGAAAAAACTTGCGAAAATTGCCCTCAAAAAGGGGAATTTTTTTTGAAATGTTGTCTTAAGGCCCTATTTCGACTCCAATATATTCATTTACCCATGAGATCTCTTGGGGAAAAATATCGAACTAGTTGAACACGAGGGTAATACATTTCGGAGAAATTAGTTAAATCTCCTATTCACCAAAGGGGTACCCCTTTCAGAAATCTTCGATTTTTCTAATATGGTTTCGAGCAATGTTTTGATAGTGAATACTAAAGAATATGCGAGGGTCATGGGCACAAATTTTTTAGCCCTATGTCTTAGTGTTCTATGTATAAAATTTCGTGCACATCCGAGGTGTGTAGAGGGCGATACAGTTAAATTTCTGAGAGATGAACGAACATAAGGAAAAAACTTGCGAAAATTGCCCTAAAAAAGGGGAATTTTTTTTGAAATGTTGACTTAAGTCTCCGTTTCCACTCCAATATATTCATTTACCCATGAGATCTCTTGGGGAAAAATATCGAACTAGTTGAACACGAGGGTAATACATTTCGGAGAAATTAGTGAAATCTCCAATTCACCAAAGGGGTACCCCTTTCAGAAATCTTCGATTTCTTTTATATGGTTTCGAGCAATGTTTTGATAGTGAATACTAAAGAATATGCGAGGGTCATGGGCACAAATTTTTTAGCCCTATGTCTTAGGGTTCTATGTATAAAATTTCGTGCACATCCGAGGTGTGTAGAGGGCGATACAGTCAAATTTCTGAGAGATGAACGAACATAAGGAAAAAACTTGCGAAAATTGCCCTCAAAAAGGGGAATTTTTTTTGAAATGTTGACTTAAGTCTCCGTTTCCACTCCAATATATTCATTTACCCATGAGATCTCTTGGGGAAAAATATCGAACTAGTTGAACACGAGGGTAATACATTTCGGAGAAACTAGTGAAATCTCCAATTCACCAAAGGGGTACCCCTTTCAGAAGTCTTCGATTTCTCTAATATGGTTTCGAGCAATGTTTTGATAGTGAATACTAAAGAATATGCGAGGGTCATGGGCACAAAATTTGTAGCCCTATGTCTTAGGGTTCTATGTATAAAATTTCGTGCACATGCGAGGTGTGTAGAGGGCGATACAGTCAAAATACTGAGACATGAACGAACATAAGGAAAAAACTTGCGAAAATTGCCCTCAAAAAGGGGAATTTTTTTTGAAATGTTGTCTTAAGGCCCTATTTCGACTCCAATATATTCATTTACCCATGAGATCTCTTGGGGAAAAATATCGAACTAGTTGAACACGAGGGTAATACATTTCGGAGAAATTAGTGAAATCTCCAATTCACCAAAGGGGTACCCCTTTTGAGAAATCTTCGATTTTTCTAATATGGTTTCGAGCAATGTTTTGATAGTGAATACTAAAGAATATGCGAGGGTCATGGGCACAAATTTTTTAGCCCTATGTCTTAGGGTTCTATGTATAAAATTTCGTGCACATGCGAGGTGTGTAGAGGGCGATACAGTCAAAATACTGAGACATGAACGAACATAAGGAAAAAACTTGCGAAAATTGCCCTCAAAAAGGGGAATTTTTTTTGAAATGTTGTCTTAAGGCCCTATTTCGACTCCAATATATTCATTTACCCATGAGATCTCTTGGGGAAAAATATCGAACTAGTTGAACACGAGGGTAATACATTTCGGAGAAATTAGTTAAATCTCCTATTCACCAAAGGGGTACCCCTTTCAGAAATCTTCGATTTTTCTAATATGGTTTCGAGCAATGTTTTGATAGTGAATACTAAAGAATATGCGAGGGTCATGGGCACAAATTTTTTAGCCCTATGTCTTAGGGTTCTATGTATAAAATTTCGTGCACATCCGAGGTGTGTAGAGGGCGATACAGTTAAATTTCTGAGAGATGAACGAACATAAGGAAAAAACTTGCGAAAATTGCCCTAAAAAAGGGGAATTTTTTTTGAAATGTTGACTTAAGTCTCCGTTTCCACTCCAATATATTCATTTACCCATGAGATCTCTTGGGGAAAAATATCGAACTAGTTGAACACGAGGGTAATACATTTCGGAGAAATTAGTGAAATCTCCAATTCACCAAAGGGGTACCCCTTTCAGAAATCTTCGATTTCTCTAATATGGTTTCGAGCAATGTTTTGATAGTGAATACTAAAGAATATGCGAGGGTCATGGGCACAAAATTTGTAGCCCTATGTCTTAGGGTTCTATGTATAAAATTTCGTGCACATGCGAGGTGTGTAGAGGGCGATACAGTCAAAATACTGAGACATGAACGAACATAAGGAAAAAACTTGCGAAAATTGCCCTCAAAAAGGGGAATTTTTTTTGAAATGTTGTCTTAAGGCCCTATTTCGACTCCAATATATTCATTTACCCATGAGATCTCTTGGGGAAAAATATCGAACTAGTTGAACACGAGGGTAATACATTTCGGAGAAATTAGTGAAATCTCCAATTCACCAAAGGGGTACCCCTTTCAGAAATCTTCGATTTTTCTAATATGGTTTCGAGCAATGTTTTGATAGTGAATACTAAAGAATATGCGAGGGTCATGGGCACAAATTTTTTAGCCCTATGTCTTAGGGTTCTATGTATAAAATTTCGTGCACATGCGAGGTGTGTAGAGGGCGATACAGTCAAAATACTGAGACATGAACGAACATAAGGAAAAAACTTGCGAAAATTGCCCTCAAAAAGGGGAATTTTTTTTGAAATGTTGTCTTAAGGCCCTATTTCGACTCCAATATATTCATTTACCCATGAGATCTCTTGGGGAAAAATATCGAACTAGTTGAACACGAGGGTAATACATTTCGGAGAAATTAGTTAAATCTCCTATTCACCAAAGGGGTACCCCTTTCAGAAATCTTCGATTTTTCTAATATGGTTTCGAGCAATGTTTTGATAGTGAATACTAAAGAATATGCGAGGGTCATGGGCACAAATTTTTTAGCCCTATGTCTTAGGGTTCTATGTATAAAATTTCGTGCACATGCGAGGTGTGTAGAGGGCGATACAGTCAAAATACTGAGACATGAACGAACATAAGGAAAAAACTTGCGAAAATTGCCCTCAAAAAGGGGAATTTTTTTTGAAATGTTGTCTTAAGGCCCTATTTCGACTCCAATATATTCATTTACCCATGAGATCTCTTGGGGAAAAATATCGAACTAGTTAAACACGAGGGTAATACATTTCGGAGAAATTAGTGAAATCTCCAATTCACCAAAGGGGTACCCCTTTCAGAAATCTTCGATTTTTCTAATATGGTTTCGAGCAATGTTTTGATAGTGAATACTAAAGAATATGCGAGGGTCATGGGCACAAATTTTTTAGCCCTATGTCTTAGGGTTCTATGTATAAAATTTCGTGCACATGCGAGGTGTGTAGAGGGCGATACAGTCAAAATACTGAGACATGAACGAACATAAGGAAAAAACTTGCGAAAATTGCCCTCAAAAAGGGGAATTTTTTTTGAAATGTTGTCTTAAGGCCCTATTTCGACTCCAATATATTCATTTACCCATGAGATCTCTTGGGGAAAAATATCGAACTAGTTGAACACGAGGGTAATACATTTCGGAGAAATTAGTTAAATCTCCTATTCACCAAAGGGGTACCCCTTTCAGAAATCTTCGATTTTTCTAATATGGTTTCGAGCAATGTTTTGATAGTGAATACTAAAGAATATGCGAGGGTCATGGGCACAAATTTTTTAGCCCTATGTCTTAGGGTTCTATGTATAAAATTTCGTGCACATCCGAGGTGTGTAGAGGGCGATACAGTTAAATTTCTGAGAGATGAACGAACATAAGGAAAAAACTTGCGAAAATTGCCCTAAAAAAGGGGAATTTTTTTTGAAATGTTGACTTAAGTCTCCGTTTCCACTCCAATATATTCATTTACCCATGAGATCTCTTGGGGAAAAATATCGAACTAGTTGAACACGAGGGTAATACATTTCGGAGAAATTAGTGAAATCTCCAATTCACCAAAGGGGTACCCCTTTCAGAAATCTTCGATTTCTCTAATATGGTTTCGAGCAATGTTTTGATAGTGAATACTAAAGAATATGCGAGGGTCATGGGCACAAAATTTGTAGCCCTATGTCTTAGGGTTCTATGTATAAAATTTCGTGCACATGCGAGGTGTGTAGAGGGCGATACAGTCAAAATACTGAGACATGAACGAACATAAGGAAAAAACTTGCGAAAATTGCCCTCAAAAGGGGAATTTTTTTTGAAATGTTGTCTTAAGGCCCTATTTCGACTCCAATATATTCATTTACCCATGAGATCTCTTGGGGAAAAATATCGAACTAGTTGAACACGAGGGTAATACATTTCGGAGAAATTAGTGAAATCTCCAATTCACCAAAGGGGTACCCCTTTCAGAAATCTTCGATTTTTCTAATATGGTTTCGAGCAATGTTTTGATAGTGAATACTAAAGAATATGCGAGGGTCATGGGCACAAATTTTTTAGCCCTATGTCTTAGGGTTCTATGTATAAAATTTCGTGCACATGCGAGGTGTGTAGAGGGCGATACAGTCAAAATACTGAGACATGAACGAACATAAGGAAAAAACTTGCGAAAATTGCCCTCAAAAAGGGGAATTTTTTTTGAAATGTTGTCTTAAGGCCCTATTTCGACTCCAATATATTCATTTACCCATGAGATCTCTTGGGGAAAAATATCGAACTAGTTGAACACGAGGGTAATACATTTCGGAGAAATTAGTTAAATCTCCTATTCACCAAAGGGGTACCCCTTTCAGAAATCTTCGATTTTTCTAATATGGTTTCGAGCAATGTTTTGATAGTGAATACTAAAGAATATGCGAGGGTCATGGGCACAAATTTTTTAGCCCTATGTCTTAGGGTTCTATGTATAAAATTTCGTGCACATGCGAGGTGTGTAGAGGGCGATACAGTCAAAATACTGAGACATGAACGAACATAAGGAAAAAACTTGCGAAAATTGCCCTCAAAAAGGGGAATTTTTTTTGAAATGTTGTCTTAAGGCCCTATTTCGACTCCAATATATTCATTTACCCATGAGATCTCTTGGGGAAAAATATCGAACTAGTTGAACACGAGGGTAATACATTTCGGAGAAATTAGTGAAATCTCCAATTCACCAAAGGGGTACCCCTTTCAGAAATCTTCGATTTTTCTAATATGGTTTCGAGCAATGTTTTGATAGTGAATACTAAAGAATATGCGAGGGTCATGGGCACAAATTTTTTAGCCCTATGTCTTAGGGTTCTATGTATAAAATTTCGTGCACATGCGAGGTGTGTAGAGGGCGATACAGTCAAAATACTGAGACATGAACGAACATAAGGAAAAAACTTGCGAAAATTGCCCTCAAAAAGGGGAATTTTTTTTGAAATGTTGTCTTAAGGCCCTATTTCGACTCCAATATATTCATTTACCCATGAGATCTCTTGGGGAAAAATATCGAACTAGTTGAACACGAGGGTAATACATTTCGGAGAAATTAGTTAAATCTCCTATTCACCAAAGGGGTACCCCTTTCAGAAATCTTCGATTTTTCTAATATGGTTTCGAGCAATGTTTTGATAGTGAATACTAAAGAATATGCGAGGGTCATGGGCACAAATTTTTTAGCCCTATGTCTTAGGGTTCTATGTATAAAATTTCGTGCACATCCGAGGTGTGTAGAGGGCGATACAGTTAAATTTCTGAGAGATGAACGAACATAAGGAAAAAACTTGCGAAAATTGCCCTAAAAAAGGGGAATTTTTTTTGAAATGTTGACTTAAGTCTCCGTTTCCACTCCAATATATTCATTTACCCATGAGATCTCTTGGGGAAAAATATCGAACTAGTTGAACACGAGGGTAATACATTTCGGAGAAATTAGTGAAATCTCCAATTCACCAAAGGGGTACCCCTTTCAGAAATCTTCGATTTCTCTTATATGGTTTCGAGCAATGTTTTGATAGTGAATACTAAAGAATATGCGAGGGTCATGGGCACAAATTTTTTAGCCCTATGTCTTAGGGTTCTATGTATAAAATTTCGTGCACATCCGAGGTGTGTAGAGGGCGATACAGTCAAATTTCTGAGAGATGAACGAACATAAGGAAAAAACTTGCGAAAATTGCCCTCAAAAAGGGGAATTTTTTTTGAAATGTTGACTTAAGTCTCCGTTTCCACTCCAATATATTCATTTACCCATGAGATCTCTTGGGGAAAAATATCGAACTAGTTGAACACGAGGGTAATACATTTCGAAGAAATTAGTGAAATCTCCAATTCACCAAAGGGGTACCCCTTTCAGAAATCTTCGATTTCTCTTATATGGTTTCGAGCAATGTTTTGATAGTGAATACTAAAGAATATGCGAGGGTCATGGGCACAAAATTTGTAGCCCTATGTCTTAGGGTTCTATGTATAAAATTTCGTGCACATGCGAGGTGTGTAGAGGGCGATACAGTCAAAATACTGAGACATGAACGAACATAAGGAAAAAACTTGCGAAAATTGACCTCAAAAAGGGGAATTTTTTTTGAAATGTTGTCTTAAGGCCCTATTTCGACTCCAATATATTCATTTACCCATGAGATCTCTTGGGGAAAAATATCGAACTAGTTGAACACGAGGGTAATACATTTCGGAGAAATTAGTGAAATCTCCAATTCACCAAAGGGGTACCCCTTTCAGAAATCTTCGATTTTTCTAATATGGTTTCGAGCAATGTTTTGATAGTGAATACTAAAGAATATGCGAGGGTCATGGGCACAAATTTTTTAGCCCTATGTCTTAGGGTTCTATGTATAAAATTTCGTGCACATGCGAGGTGTGTAGAGGGCGATACAGTCAAAATACTGAGACATGAACGAACATAAGGAAAAAACTTGCGAAAATTGCCCTCAAAAAGGGGAATTTTTTTTGAAATGTTGTCTTAAGGCCCTATTTCGACTCCAATATATTCATTTACCCATGAGATCTCTTGGGGAAAAATATCGAACTAGTTGAACACGAGGGTAATACATTTCGGAGAAATTAGTGAAATCTCCTATTCACCAAAGGGGTACCCCTTTCAGAAATCTTCGATTTTTCTAATATGGTTTCGAGCAATGTTTTGATAGTGAATACTAAAAATATGCGAGGGTCATGGGCACAAATTTTTTAGCCCTATGTCTTAGGGTTCTATGTATAAAATTTCGTGCACATGCGAGGTGTGTAGAGGGCGATACAGTCAAAATACTGAGACATGAACGAACATAAGGAAAAAACTTGCGAAAATTGCCCTCAAAAAGGGGAATGTTTTTTGAAATGTTGTCTTAAGGCCCTATTTCGACTCCAATATATTCATTTACCCATGAGATCTCTTGGGGAAAAATATCGAACTAGTTGAACACGAGGGTAATACATTTCGGAGAAATTAGTGAAATCTCCAATTCACCAAAGGGGTACCCCTTTCAGAAATCTTCGATTTTTCTAATATGGTTTCGAGCAATGTTTTGATAGTGAATACTAAAGAATATGCGAGGGTCATGGGCACAAATTTTTTAGCCCTATGTCTTAGGGTTCTATGTATAAAATTTCGTGCACATCCGAGGTGTGTGGAGGGCGATACAGTTAAATTTCTGAGAGATGAACGAACATAAGGAAAAAACTTGCGAAAATTGCCCTAAAAAAGGGGAATTTTTTTTGAAATGTTGACTTAAGTCTCCGTTTCCACTCCAATATATTCATTTACCCATGAGATCTCTTGGGGAAAAATATCGAACTAGTTGAACACGAGGGTAATACATTTCGGAGAAATTAGTGAAATCTCCAATTCACCAAAGGGGTACCCCTTTCAGAAATCTTCGATTTCTCTTATATGGTTTCGAGCAATGTTTTGATAGTGAATACTAAAGAATATGCGAGGGTCATGGGCACAAATTTTTTAGCCCTATGTCTTAGGGTTCAATGTATAAAATTTCGTGCACATCCGAGGTGTGTAGAGGGCGATACAGTCAAATTTCTGAGAGATGAACGAACATAAGGAAAAAACTTGCGAAAATTGCCCTCAAAAAGGGGAATTTTTTTTGAAATGTTGACTTAAGTCTCCGTTTCCACTCCAATATATTCATTTACCCATGAGATCTCTTGGGGAAAAATATCGAACTAGTTGAACACGAGGGTAATACATTTCGGAGAAATTAGTGAAATCTCCTATTCACCAAAGGGGTACCCCTTTCAGAAATCTTCGATTTTTCTAATATGGTTTCGAGCAATGTTTTGATAGTGAATACTTAAGAATATGCGAGGGTCATGGGCACAAATTTTTTAGCCCTATGTCTTAGGGTTCTATGTATAAAATTTCGTGCACATGCGAGGTGTGTAGTGGGCGATACAGTCAAAATACTGAGACATGAACGAACATAAGGAAAAAACTTGCGAAAATTGCCCTCAAAAAGGGGAATTTTTTTTGAAATGTTGACTTAAGTCTCCGTTTCCACTCCAATATATTCATTTACCCATGAGATCTCTTGGGGAAAAATATCGAACTAGTTGAACACGAGGGTAATACATTTCGGAGAAATTAGTGAAATCTCCTATTCACCAAAGGGGTACCCCTTTCAGAAATCTTCGATTTTTCTAATATGGTTTCGAGCAATGTTTTGATAGTGAATACTAAAGAATATGCGAGGGTCATGGGCACAAATTTTTTAGCCCTATGACTTAGGGTTCTATGTATAAAATTTCGTGCACATCCGAGGTGTGTAGAGGGCGATACAGTCAAATTTCTGAGAGATGAACGAACAAAAGGAAAAAACTTGCGAAAATTGCCCTCAAAAAGGGGAATTTTTTTTGAAATGTTGACTTAAGGCTCCGTTTCCACTCCAATATATTCATTTACCCATGAGATCTCTTGGGGAAAAATATCGAACTAGTTGAACACGAGGGTAATACATTTCGGAGAAATTAGTGAAATCTCCTATTCACCAAAGGGGTACCCCTTTCAGAAATCTTCGATTTCTCTTATATGGTTTCGAGCAATGTTTTGATAGTGAATACTAAAGAATATGCGAGGGTCATGGGCACAAATTTTTTAGCCCTATGTCTTAGGGTTCTATGTATAAAATTTCGTGCACATGCGAGGTGTGTAGAGGGCGATACAGTCAAAATACTGAGACATGAACGAACATAAGGAAAAAACTTGCGAAAATTGCCCTCAAAAAGGGGAATGTTTTTTGAAATGTTGTCTTAAGGCCCTATTTCGACTCCAATATATTCATTTACCCATGAGATCTCTTGGGGAAAAATATCGAACTAGTTGAACACGAGGGTAATACATTTCGGAGAAATTAGTGAAATCTCAAATTCACCAAAGGGGTACCCCTTTCAGAAATCTTCGATTTTTCTAATATGGTTTCGAGCAATGTTTTGATAGTGAATACTAAAGAATATGCGAGGGTCATGGGCACAAATTTTTTAGCCCTATGTCTTAGGGTTCTATGTATAAAATTTCGTGCACATCCGAGGTGTGTAGAGGGCGATACAGTTAAATTTCTGAGAGATGAACGAACATAAGGAAAAAACTTGCGAAAATTGCCCTCAAAAAGGGGAATTTTTTTTGAAATGTTGACTTAAGTCTCCGTTTCCACTCCAATATATTCATTTACCCATGAGATCTCTTGGGGAAAAATATCGAACTAGTTGAACACGAGGGTAATACATTTCGGAGAAATTAGTGAAATCTCCAATTCACCAAAGGGGTACACCTTTCAGAAATCTTCGATTTCTCTAATATGGTTTCGAGCAATGTTTTGATAGTGAATACTAAAGAATATGCGAGGGTCATGGGCACAAAATTTGTAGCCCTATGTCTTAGGGTTCTATGTATAAAATTTCGTGCACATCCGAGGTGTGTAGAGGGCGATACAGTCAAAATACTGAGACATGAACGAACATATGGAAAAAACTTGCGAAAATTGCCCTAAAAAAGGGGAATTTTTTTTGAAATGTTGACTTAAGTCTCCGTTTCCACTCCAATATATTCATTTACCCATGAGATCTCTTGGGGAAAAATATCGAACTAGTTGAACACGAGGGTAATACATTTCGGAGAAATTAGTGAAATCTCCTATTCACCAAAGGGGTACCCCTTTCAGAAATCTTCGATTTTTCTAATATGGTTTCGAGCAATGTTTTGATAGTGAATACTAAAAATATGCGAGGGTCATGGGCACAAATTTTTTAGCCCTATGTCTTAGGGTTCTATGTATAAAATTTCGTGCACATGCGAGGTGTGTAGAGGGCGATACAGTCAAAATACTGAGACATGAACGAACATAAGGAAAAAACTTGCGAAAATTGCCCTCAAAAAGGGGAATGTTTTTTGAAATGTTGTCTTAAGGCCCTATTTCGACTCCAATATATTCATTTACCCATGAGATCTCTTGGGGAAAAATATCGAACTAGTTGAACACGAGGGTAATACATTTCGGAGAAATTAGTGAAATCTCCAATTCACCAAAGGGGTACCCCTTTCAGAAATCTTCGATTTTTCTAATATGGTTTCGAGCAATGTTTTGATAGTGAATACTAAAGAATATGCGAGGGTCATGGGCACAAATTTTTTAGCCCTATGTCTTAGGGTTCTATGTATAAAATTTCGTGCACATCCGAGGTGTGTGGAGGGCGATACAGTTAAATTTCTGAGAGATGAACGAACATAAGGAAAAAACTTGCGAAAATTGCCCTAAAAAAGGGGAATTTTTTTTGAAATGTTGACTTAAGTCTCCGTTTCCACTCCAATATATTCATTTACCCATGAGATCTCTTGGGGAAAAATATCGAACTAGTTGAACACGAGGGTAATACATTTCGGAGAAATTAGTGAAATCTCCAATTCACCAAAGGGGTACCCCTTTCAGAAATCTTCGATTTCTCTTATATGGTTTCGAGCAATGTTTTGATAGTGAATACTAAAGAATATGCGAGGGTCATGGGCACAAATTTTTTAGCCCTATGTCTTAGGGTTCAATGTATAAAATTTCGTGCACATCCGAGGTGTGTAGAGGGCGATACAGTCAAATTTCTGAGAGATGAACGAACATAAGGAAAAAACTTGCGAAAATTGCCCTCAAAAAGGGGAATTTTTTTTGAAATGTTGACTTAAGTCTCCGTTTCCACTCCAATATATTCATTTACCCATGAGATCTCTTGGGGAAAAATATCGAACTAGTTGAACACGAGGGTAATACATTTCGGAGAAATTAGTGAAATCTCCTATTCACCAAAGGGGTACCCCTTTCAGAAATCTTCGATTTTTCTAATATGGTTTCGAGCAATGTTTTGATAGTGAATACTAAAAATATGCGAGGGTCATGGGCACAAATTTTTTAGCCCTATGTCTTAGGGTTCTATGTATAAAATTTCGTGCACATGCGAGGTGTGTAGAGGGCGATACAGTCAAAATACTGAGACATGAACGAACATAAGGAAAAAACTTGCGAAAATTGCCCTCAAAAAGGGGAATGTTTTTTGAAATGTTGTCTTAAGGCCCTATTTCGACTCCAATATATTCATTTACCCATGAGATCTCTTGGGGAAAAATATCGAACTAGTTGAACACGAGGGTAATACATTTCGGAGAAATTAGTGAAATCTCCAATTCACCAAAGGGGTACCCCTTTCAGAAATCTTCGATTTTTCTAATATGGTTTCGAGCAATGTTTTGATAGTGAATACTAAAGAATATGCGAGGGTCATGGGCACAAATTTTTTAGCCCTATGTCTTAGGGTTCTATGTATAAAATTTCGTGCACATCCGAGGTGTGTGGAGGGCGATACAGTTAAATTTCTGAGAGATGAACGAACATAAGGAAAAAACTTGCGAAAATTGCCCTAAAAAAGGGGAATTTTTTTTGAAATGTTGACTTAAGTCTCCGTTTCCACTCCAATATATTCATTTACCCATGAGATCTCTTGGGGAAAAATATCGAACTAGTTGAACACGAGGGTAATACATTTCGGAGAAATTAGTGAAATCTCCAATTCACCAAAGGGGTACCCCTTTCAGAAATCTTCGATTTCTCTTATATGGTTTCGAGCAATGTTTTGATAGTGAATACTAAAGAATATGCGAGGGTCATGGGCACAAATTTTTTAGCCCTATGTCTTAGGGTTCAATGTATAAAATTTCGTGCACATCCGAGGTGTGTAGAGGGCGATACAGTCAAATTTCTGAGAGATGAACGAACATAAGGAAAAAACTTGCGAAAATTGCCCTCAAAAAGGGGAATTTTTTTTGAAATGTTGACTTAAGTCTCCGTTTCCACTCCAATATATTCATTTACCCATGAGATCTCTTGGGGAAAAATATCGAACTAGTTGAACACGAGGGTAATACATTTCGGAGAAATTAGTGAAATCTCCTATTCACCAAAGGGGTACCCCTTTCAGAAATCTTCGATTTTTCTAATATGGTTTCGAGCAATGTTTTGATAGTGAATACTAAAAATATGCGAGGGTCATGGGCACAAATTTTTTAGCCCTATGTCTTAGGGTTCTATGTATAAAATTTCGTGCACATGCGAGGTGTGTAGAGGGCGATACAGTCAAAATACTGAGACATGAACGAACATAAGGAAAAAACTTGCGAAAATTGCCCTCAAAAAGGGGAATGTTTTTTGAAATGTTGTCTTAAGGCCCTATTTCGACTCCAATATATTCATTTACCCATGAGATCTCTTGGGGAAAAATATCGAACTAGTTGAACACGAGGGTAATACATTTCGGAGAAATTAGTGAAATCTCCAATTCACCAAAGGGGTACCCCTTTCAGAAATCTTCGATTTTTCTAATATGGTTTCGAGCAATGTTTTGATAGTGAATACTAAAGAATATGCGAGGGTCATGGGCACAAATTTTTTAGCCCTATGTCTTAGGGTTCTATGTATAAAATTTCGTGCACATCCGAGGTGTGTGGAGGGCGATACAGTTAAATTTCTGAGAGATGAACGAACATAAGGAAAAAACTTGCGAAAATTGCCCTAAAAAAGGGGAATTTTTTTTGAAATGTTGACTTAAGTCTCCGTTTCCACTCCAATATATTCATTTACCCATGAGATCTCTTGGGGAAAAATATCGAACTAGTTGAACACGAGGGTAATACATTTCGGAGAAATTAGTGAAATCTCCAATTCACCAAAGGGGTACCCCTTTCAGAAATCTTCGATTTCTCTTATATGGTTTCGAGCAATGTTTTGATAGTGAATACTAAAGAATATGCGAGGGTCATGGGCACAAATTTTTTAGCCCTATGTCTTAGGGTTCAATGTATAAAATTTCGTGCACATCCGAGGTGTGTAGAGGGCGATACAGTCAAATTTCTGAGAGATGAACGAACATAAGGAAAAAACTTGCGAAAATTGCCCTCAAAAAGGGGAATTTTTTTTGAAATGTTGACTTAAGTCTCCGTTTCCACTCCAATATATTCATTTACCCATGAGATCTCTTGGGGAAAAATATCGAACTAGTTGAACACGAGGGTAATACATTTCGGAGAAATTAGTGAAATCTCCTATTCACCAAAGGGGTACCCCTTTCAGAAATCTTCGATTTTTCTAATATGGTTTCGAGCAATGTTTTGATAGTGAATACTTAAGAATATGCGAGGGTCATGGGCACAAATTTTTTTGCCCTATGTCTTAGGGTTCTATGTATAAAATTTCGTGCACATGCGAGGTGTGTAGAGGGCGATACAGTCAAAATACTGAGACATGAACGAACATAAGGAAAAAACTTGCGAAAATTGCCCTCAAAAAGGGGAATTTTTTTTGAAATGTTGACTTAAGTCTCCGTTTCCACTCCAATATATTCATTTACCCATGAGATCTCTTGGGGAAAAATATCGAACTAGTTGAACACGAGGGTAATACATTTCGGAGAAATTAGTGAAATCTCCAATTCACCAAAGGGGTACCCCTTTCAGAAATCTTCGATTTCTCTTATATGGTTTCGAGCAATGTTTTGATAGTGAATACTAAAGAATATGCGAGGGTCATGGGCACAAATTTTTTAGCCCTATGTCTTAGGGTTCAATGTATAAAATTTCGTGCACATCCGAGGTGTGTAGAGGGCGATACAGTCAAATTTCTGAGAGATGAACGAACATAAGGAAAAAACTTGCGAAAATTGCCCTCAAAAAGGGGAATTTTTTTTGAAATGTTGACTTAAGTCTCCGTTTCCACTCCAATATATTCATTTACCCATGAGATCTCTTGGGGAAAAATATCGAACTAGTTGAACACGAGGGTAATACATTTCGGAGAAATTAGTGAAATCTCCTATTCACCAAAGGGGTACCCCTTTCAGAAATCTTCGATTTTTCTAATATGGTTTCGAGCAATGTTTTGATAGTGAATACTTAAGAATATGCGAGGGTCATGGGCACAAATTTTTTTGCCCTATGTCTTAGGGTTCTATGTATAAAATTTCGTGCACATGCGAGGTGTGTAGAGGGCGATACAGTCAAAATACTGAGACATGAACGAACATAAGGAAAAAACTTGCGAAAATTGCCCTCAAAAAGGGGAATTTTTTTTGAAATGTTGACTTAAGTCTCCGTTTCCACTCCAATATATTCATTTACCCATGAGATCTCTTGGGGAAAAATATCGAACTAGTTGAACACGAGGGTAATACATTTCGGAGAAATTAGTGAAATCTCCTATTCACCAAAGGGGTACCCCTTTCAGAAATCTTCGATTTTTCTAATATGGTTTCGAGCAATGTTTTGATAGTGAATACTAAAGAATATGCGAGGGTCATGGGCACAAATTTTTTAGCCCTATGACTTAGGGTTCTATGTATAAAATTTCGTGCACATCCGAGGTGTGTAGAGGGCGATACAGTCAAATTTCTGAGAGATGAACGAACAAAAGGAAAAAACTTGCGAAAATTGCCCTCAAAAAGGGGAATTTTTTTTGAAATGTTGACTTAAGGCTCCGTTTCCACTCCAATATATTCATTTACCCATGAGATCTCTTGGGGAAAAATATCGAACTAGTTGAACACGAGGGTAATACATTTCGGAGAAATTAGTGAAATCTCCAATTCACCAAAGGGGTACCCCTTTCAGAAATCTTCGATTTTTCTAATATGGTTTCGAGCAATGTTTTGATAGTGAATACTAAAGAATATGCGAGGGTCATGGGCACAAATTTTTTAGCCCTATGTCTTAGGGTTCTATGTATAAAATTTCGTGCACATCCGAGGTGTGTAGAGGGCGATACAGTTAAATTTCTGAGAGATGAACGAACATAAGGAAAAAACTTGCGAAAATTGCCCTCAAAAAGGGGAATTTTTTTTGAAATGTTGACTTAAGGCTCCGTTTCCACTCCAATATATTCATTTACCCATGAGATCTCTTGGGGAAAAATATCGAACTAGTTGAACACGAGGGTAATACATTTCGGAGAAATTAGTGAAATCTCCTATTCACCAAAGGGGTGCCCCTTTCAGAAATCTTCGATTTCTCTTATATGGTTTCGAGCATTGTTTTGATAGTGAATACTAAAGAATATGCGAGGGTCATGGGCACAAATTTTTTAGCCCTATGTCTTAGGGTTCTATGTATAAAATTTCGTGCACATGCGAGGTGTGTAGAGGGCGATACAGTCAAAATACTGAGACATGAACGAACATAAGGAAAAAACTTGCGAAAATTGCCCTAAAAAAGGGGAATTTTTTTTGAAATGTTGACTTAAGTCTCCGTTTCCACTCCAATATATTCATTTACCCATGAGATCTCTTGGGGAAAAATATCGAACTAGTTGAACACGAGGGTAATACATTTCGGAGAAATTAGTGAAATCTCCAATTCACCAAAGGGGTACCCCTTTCAGAAATCTTCGATTTCTCTTATATGGTTTCGAGCAATGTTTTGATAGTGAATACTAAAGAATATGCGAGGGTCATGGGCACAAATTTTTTAGCCCTATGTCTTAGGGTTCTATGTATAAAATTTCGTGCACATCCGAGGTGTGTAGAGGGCGATACAGTCAAATTTCTGAGAGATGAACGAACATAAGGAAAAAACTTGCGAAAATTGCCCTCAAAAAGGGGAATTTTTTTTGAAATGTTGACTTAAGTCTCCGTTTCCACTCCAATATATTCATTTACCCATGAGATCTCTTGGGGAAAAATATCGAACTAGTTGAACACGAGGGTAATACATTTCGGAGAAATTAGTGAAATCTCCAATTCACCAAAGGGGTACACCTTTCAGAAATCTTCGATTTCTCTAATATGGTTTCGAGCAATGTTTTGATAGTGAATACTAAAGAATATGCGAGGGTCATGGGCACAAAATTTGTAGCCCTATGTCTTAGGGTTCTATGTATAAAATTTCGTGCACATCCGAGGTGTGTAGAGGGCGATACAGTCAAAATACTGAGACATGAACGAACATATGGAAAAAACTTGCGAAAATTGCCCTAAAAAAGGGGAATTTTTTTTGAAATGTTGACTTAAGTCTCCGTTTCCACTCCAATATATTCATTTACCCATGAGATCTCTTGGGGAAAAATATCGAACTAGTTGAACACGAGGGTAATACATTTCGGAGAAATTAGTGAAATCTCCTATTCACCAAAGGGGTACCCCTTTCAGAAATCTTCGATTTTTCTAATATGGTTTCGAGCAATGTTTTGATAGTGAATACTAAAAATATGCGAGGGTCATGGGCACAAATTTTTTAGCCCTATGTCTTAGGGTTCTATGTATAAAATTTCGTGCACATGCGAGGTGTGTAGAGGGCGATACAGTCAAAATACTGAGACATGAACGAACATAAGGAAAAAACTTGCGAAAATTGCCCTCAAAAAGGGGAATGTTTTTTGAAATGTTGTCTTAAGGCCCTATTTCGACTCCAATATATTCATTTACCCATGAGATCTCTTGGGGAAAAATATCGAACTAGTTGAACACGAGGGTAATACATTTCGGAGAAATTAGAGAAATCTCCAATTCACCAAAGGGGTACCCCTTTCAGAAATCTTCGATTTTTCTAATATGGTTTCGAGCAATGTTTTGATAGTGAATACTAAAGAATATGCGAGGGTCATGGGCACAAATTTTTTAGCCCTATGTCTTAGGGTTCTATGTATAAAATTTCGTGCACATGCGAGGTGTGTAGAGGGCGATACAGTCAAAATACTGAGACATGAACGAACATAAGGAAAAAACTTGCGAAAATTGCCCTCAAAAAGGCGAATTTTTTTTGAAATGTTGACTTAAGTCTCCGTTTCCACTCCAATATATTCATTTACCCATGAGATCTCTTGGGGAAAAATATCGAACTAGTTGAACACGAGGGTAATACATTTCGGAGAAATTAGTGAAATCTCCAATTCACCAAAGGGGTACCCCTTTCAGAAATCTTCGATTTCTCTTATATGGTTTCGAGCAATGTTTTGATAGTGAATACTAAAGAATATGCGAGGGTCATGGGCACAAATTTTTTAGCCCTATGTCTTAGGGTTCAATGTATAAAATTTCGTGCACATCCGAGGTGTGTAGAGGGCGATACAGTCAAATTTCTGAGAGATGAACGAACATAAGGAAAAAACTTGCGAAAATTGCCCTCAAAAAGGGGAATTTTTTTTGAAATGTTGACTTAAGTCTCCGTTTCCACTCCAATATATTCATTTACCCATGAGATCTCTTGGGGAAAAATATCGAACTAGTTGAACACGAGGGTAATACATTTCGGAGAAATTAGTGAAATCTCCTATTCACCAAAGGGGTACCCCTTTCAGAAATCTTCGATTTTTCTAATATGGTTTCGAGCAATGTTTTGATAGTGAATACTAAAGAATATGCGAGGGTCATGGGCACAAATTTTTTAGCCCTATGTCTTAGGGTTCTATGTATAAAATTTCGTGCACATGCGAGGTGTGTAGAGGGCGATACAGTCAAAATACTGAGACATGAACGAACATAAGGAAAAAACTTGCGAAAATTGCCCTCAAAAAGGCGAATTTTTTTTGAAATGTTGACTTAAGTCTCCGTTTCCACTCCAATATATTCATTTACCCATGAGATCTCTTGGGGAAAAATATCGAACTAGTTGAACACGAGGGTAATACATTTCGGAGAAATTAGTTAAATCTCCTATTCACCAAAGGGGTACCCCTTTCAGAAATCTTCGATTTTTCTAATATGGTTTCGAGCAATGTTTTGATAGTGAATACTAAAGAATATGCGAGGGTCATGGGCACAAATTTTTTACCCCTATGACTTAGGGTTCTATGTATAAAATTTCGTGCACATCCGAGGTGTGTAGAGGGCGATACAGTCAAATTTCTGAGAGATGAACGAACAAAAGGAAAAAACTTGCGAAAATTGCCCTCAAAAAGGGGAATTTTTTTTGAAATGTTGACTTAAGGCTCCGTTTCCACTCCAATATATTCATTTACCCATGAGATCTCTTATGGAAAAATATCGAACTAGTTGAACACGAGGGTAATACATTTCGGAGAAATTAGTGAAATCTCCTATTCACCAAAGGGGTACCCCTTTCAGAAATCTTCGATTTCTCTTATATGGTTTCGAGCAATGTTTTGATAGTGAATACTAAAGAATATGCGAGGGTCATGGGCACAAATTTTTTAGCCCTATGTCTTAGGGTTCTATGTATAAAATTTCGTGCACATGCCAGGTGTGTAGAGGGCGATACAGTCAAAATACTGAGACATGAACGAACATAAGGAAAAAACTTGCGAAAATTGCCCTCAAAAAGGGGAATGTTTTTTGAAATGTTGTCTTAAGGCCCTATTTCGACTCCAATATATTCATTTACCCATGAGATCTCTTGGGGAAAAATATCGAACTAGTTGAACACGAGGGTAATACATTTCGGAGAAATTAGTGAAATCTCCAATTCACCAAAGGGGTACCCCTTTCAGAAATCTTCGATTTTTCTAATATGGTTTCGAGCAATGTTTTGATAGTGAATACTAAAGAATATGCGAGGGTCATGGGCACAAATTTTTTAGCCCTATGTCTTAGGGTTCTATGTATAAAATTTCGTGCACATCCGAGGTGTGTAGAGGGCGATACAGTTAAATTTCTGAGAGATGAACGAACATAAGGAAAAAACTTGCGAAAATTGCCCTCAAAAAGGGGAATTTTTTTTGAAATGTTGACTTAAGTCTCCGTTTCCACTCCAATATATTCATTTACCCATGAGATCTCTTGGGGAAAAATATCGAACTAGTTGAACAAGAGGGTAATACATTTCGGAGAAATTAGTGAAATCTCCAATTCATCAAAGGGGTACACCTTTCAGAAATCTTCGATTTCTCTAATATGGTTTCGAGCAATGTTTTGATAGTGAATACTAAAGAATATGCGAGGGTCATGGGCATAAAATTTGTAGCCCTATGTCTTAGGGTTCTATGTATAAAATTTCGTGCACATCCGAGGTGTGTAGAGGGCGATACAGTCAAAATACTGAGACATGAACGAACATAAGGAAAAAACTTGCGAAAATTGCCCTCAAAAAGGGGAATGTTTTTTGAAATGTTGTCTTAAGGCCCTATTTCGACTCCAATATATTCATTTACCCATGAGATCTCTTGGGGAAAAATATCGAACTAGTTGAACACGAGGGTAATACATTTCGGAGAAATTAGTGAAATCTCCAATTCACCAAAGGGGTACCCCTTTCAGAAATCTTCGATTTTTCTAATATGGTTTCGAGCAATGTTTTGATAGTGAATACTAAAGAATATGCGAGGGTCATGGGCACAAATTTTTTAGCCCTATGTCTTAGGGTTCTATGTATAAAATTTCGTGCACATCCGAGGTGTGTAGAGGGCGATACAGTTAAATTTCTGAGAGATGAACGAACATAAGGAAAAAACTTGCGAAAATTGCCCTCAAAAAGGGGAATTTTTTTTGAAATGTTGACTTAAGTCTCCGTTTCCACTCCAATATATTCATTTACCCATGAGATCTCTTGGGGAAAAATATCGAACTAGTTGAACACGAGGGTAATACATTTCGGAGAAATTAGTGAAATCTCCAATTCACCAAAGGGGTACACCTTTCAGAAATCTTCGATTTCTCTAATATGGTTTCGAGCAATATTTTGATAGTGAATACTAAAGAATATGCGAGGGTCATGGGCATAAAATTTGTAGCCCTATGTCTTAGGGTTCTATGTATAAAATTTCGTGCACATCCGAGGTGTGTAGAGGGCGATACAGTCAAAATACTGAGACATGAACGAACATAAGGAAAAAACTTGCCAAAATTGCTCTCAAAAAGGGGAATTTTTTTTGAAATGTTGACTTAAGGCTCCGTTTCGACTCCAATATATTCATTTACCCATGAGATCTCTTGGGGAAAGATATCGAACTAGTTGAACACGAGGGTAATACATTTCGGAGAAATTAGTGAAATCTCCTATTCACCAAAGGGGTACCCCTTTCAGAAATCTTCGATTTTTCTAATATGGTTTCGAGCAATGTTTTGATAGTGAATACTAAAGAATATGCGAGGGTCATGGGCACAAATTTCTTAGCCCTATGTCTTAGGGTCCTATGTATAAAATTTCGTGCACATGCGAGGTGTGTAGAGGGCGATACAGTCAAAATACTGAGACATGAACGAACATAAGGAAAAAACTTGCGAAAATTGCCCTCAAAAAGGGGAATTTTTTTTGAAATGTTGACTTAAGGCTCCGTTTCCACTCCAATATATTCATTTACCCATGAGATCTCTTGGGGAAAAATATCGAACTAGTTGAACACGAGGGTAATACATTTCGGAGAAATTAGTGAAATCTCCTATTCACCAAAGGGGTACCCCTTTCAGAAATCTTCGATTTCTCTTATATGGTTTCGAGCAATGTTTTGATAGTGAATACTAAAGAATATGCGAGGGTCATGGGCACAAATTTTTTAGCCCTATGTCTTAGGGTTCTATGTATAAAATTTCGTGCACATGCGAGGTGTGTAGAGGGCGATACAGTCAAAATACTGAGACATGAACGAACATAAGGAAAAAACTTGCGAAAATTGCCCTCAAAAAGGGGAATTTTTTTTGAAATGTTGACTTAAGTCTCCGTTTCCACTCCAATATATTCATTTACCCATGAGATCTCTTGGGGAAAAATATCGAACTAGTTGAACACGAGGGTAATACATTTCGGAGAAATTAGTGAAATCTCCAATTCACCAAAGGGGTACACCTTTCAGAAATCTTCGATTTCTCTAATATGGTTTCGAGCAATGTTTTGATAGTGAATACTAAAGAATATGCGAGGGTCATGGGCATAAAATTTGTAGCCCTATGTCTTAGGGTTCTATGTATAAAATGTCGTGCACATCCGAGGTGTGTAGAGCGCGATACAGTCAAAATACTGAGACATGAACGAACATAAGGAAAAAACTTGCCAAAATTGCTCTCAAAAAGGGGAATTTTTTTTGAAATGTTGACTTAAGGCTCCGTTTCGACTCCAATATATTCATTTACCCATGAGATCTCTTGGGGAAAGATATCGAACTAGTTGAACACGAGGGTAATACATTTCGGAGAAATTAGTGAAATCTCCTATTCACCAAAGGGGTACCCCTTTCAGAAATCTTCGATTTTTCTAATATGGTTTCGAGCAATGTTTTGATAGTGAATACTAAAGAATATGCGAGGGTCATGGGCACAAATTTCTTAGCCCTATGTCTTAGGGTCCTATGTATAAAATTTCGTGCACATGCGAGGTGTGTAGAGGGCGATACAGTCAAAATACTGAGACATGAACGAACATAAGGAAAAAACTTGCGAAAATTGCCCTCAAAAAGGGGAATTTTTTTTGAAATGTTGACTTAAGGCTCCGTTTCCACTCCAATATATTCATTTACCCATGAGATCTCTTGGGGAAAAATATCGAACTAGTTGAACACGAGGGTAATACATTTCGGAGAAATTAGTGAAATCTCCTATTCACCAAAGGGGTACCCCTTTCAGAAATCTTCGATTTCTCTTATATGGATTCGAGCAATGTTTTGATAGTGAATACTAAAGAATATGCGAGGGTCATGGGCACAAATTTTTTAGCCCTATGTCTTAGGGTTCTATGTATAAAATTTCGTGCACATGCGAGGTGTGTAGAGGGCGATACAGTCAAAATACTGAGACATGAACGAACATAAGGAAAAAACTTGCGAAAATTGCCCTCAAAAAGGGGAATTTTTTTTGAAATGTTGACTTAAGTCTCCGTTTCCACTCCAATATATTCATTTACCCATGAGATCTCTTGGGGAAAAATATCGAACTAGTTGAACACGAGGGTAATACATTTCGGAGAAATTAGTTAAATCTCCTATTCACCAAAGGGGTACCCCTTTCAGAAATCTTCGATTTTTCTAATATGGTTTCGAGCAATGTTTTGATAGTGAATACTAAAGAATATGCGAGGGTCATGGGCACAAATTTTTTACCCCTATGACTTAGGGTTCTATGTATAAAATTTCGTGCACATCCGAGGTGTGTAGAGGGCGATACAGTCAAATTTCTGAGAGATGAACGAACAAAAGGAAAAAACTTGCGAAAATTGCCCTCAAAAAGGGGAATTTTTTTTGAAATGTTGACTTAAGGCTCCGTTTCCACTCCAATATATTCATTTACCCATGAGATCTCTTGGGGAAAAATATCGAACTAGTTGAACACGAGGGTAATACATTTCGGAGAAATTAGTGAAATCTCCTATTCACCAAAGGGGTACCCCTTTCAGAAATCTTCGATTTCTCTTATATGGTTTCGAGCAATGTTTTGATAGTGAATACTAAAGAATATGCGAGGGTCATGGGCACAAATTTTTTAGCCCTATGTCTTAGGGTTCTATGTATAAAATTTCGTGCACATGCGAGGTGTGTAGAGGGCGATACAGTCAAAATACTGAGACATGAACGAACATAAGGAAAAAACTTGCGAAAATTGCCCTAAAAAAGGGGAATTTTTTTTGAAATGTTGACTTAAGTCTCCGTTTCCACTCCAATATATTCATTTACCCATGAGATCTCTTGGGGAAAAATATCGAACTAGTTGAACACGAGGGTAATACATTTCGGAGAAATTAGTGAAATCTCCAATTCACCAAAGGGGTACCCCTTTCAGAAATCTTCGATTTCTCTAATATGGTTTCGAGCAATGTTTTGATAGTGAATACTAAAGAATATGCGAGGGTCATGGGCACAAATTTTTTAGCCCTATGTCTTAGGGTTCTATGTAGAAGATTTCGTGCACATGCGAGGTGTCTAGAGGGCGATACAGTCAAAATACTGAGACATGAACGAACATAAGGAAAAAACTTGCGAAAATTGCCCTCAAAAAGGGGAATTTTTTTTGAAATGTTGACTTAAGGCTCCGTTTCCACTCCAATATATTCATTTACCCATGAGATCTCTTGGGGAAAAATATCGAACTAGTTGAACACGAGGGTAATACATTTCGGAGAAATTAGTGAAATCTCCTATTCACCAAAGGGGTACCCCTTTCAGAAATCTTCGATTTCTCTTATATGGTTTCGAGCAATGTTTTGATAGTGAATACTAAAGAATATGCGAGGGTCATGGGCACAAATTTTTTAGCCCTATGTCTTAGGGTTCTATGTATAAAATTTCGTGCACATGCGAGGTGTGTAGAGGGCGATACAGTCAAAATACTGAGACATGAACGAACATAAGGAAAAAACTTGCGAAAATTGCCCTCAAAAAGGGGAATTTTTTTTGAAATGTTGACTTAAGTCTCCGTTTCCACTCCAATATATTCATTTACCCATGAGATCTCTTGGGGAAAAATATCGAACTAGTTGAACACGAGGGTAATACATTTCGGAGAAATTAGTGAAATCTCCAATTCACCAAAGGGGTACACCTTTCAGAAATCTTCGATTTCTCTAATATGGTTTCGAGCAATGTTTTGATAGTGAATACTAAAGAATATGCGAGGGTCATGGGCATAAAATTTGTAGCCCTATGTCTTAGGGTTCTATGTATAAAATTTCGTGCACATCCGAGGTGTGTAGAGCGCGATACAGTCAAAATACTGAGACATGAACGAACATAAGGAAAAAACTTGCCAAAATTGCTCTCAAAAAGGGGAATTTTTTTTGAAATGTTGACTTAAGGCTCCGTTTCGACTCCAATATATTCATTTACCCATGAGATCTCTTGGGGAAAGATATCGAACTAGTTGAACACGAGGGTAATACATTTCGGAGAAATTAGTGAAATCTCCTATTCACCAAAGGGGTACCCCTTTCAGAAATCTTCGATTTTTCTAATATGGTTTCGAGCAATGTTTTGATAGTGAATACTAAAGAATATGCGAGGGTCATGGGCACAAATTTCTTAGCCCTATGTCTTAGGGTCCTATGTATAAAATTTCGTGCACATGCGAGGTGTGTAGAGGGCGATACAGTCAAAATACTGAGACATGAACGAACATAAGGAAAAAACTTGCCAAAATTGCTCTCAAAAAGGGGAATTTTTTTTGAAATGTTGACTTAAGGCTCCGTTTCGACTCCAATATATTCATTTACCCATGAGATCTCTTGGGGAAAGATATCGAACTAGTTGAACACGAGGGTAATACATTTCGGAGAAATTAGTGAAATCTCCTATTCACCAAAGGGGTACCCCTTTCAGAAATCTTCGATTTTTCTAATATGGTTTCGAGCAATGTTTTGATAGTGAATACTAAAGAATATGCGAGGGTCATGGGCACAAATTTCTTAGCCCTATGTCTTAGGGTCCTATGTATAAAATTTCGTGCACATGCGAGGTGTGTAGAGGGCGATACAGTCAAAATACTGAGACATGAACGAACATAAGGAAAAAACTTGCGAAAATTGCCCTCAAAAAGGGGAATTTTTTTTGAAATGTTGACTTAAGGCTCCGTTTCCACTCCAATATATTCATTTACCCATGAGATCTCTTGGGGAAAAATATCGAACTAGTTGAACACGAGGGTAATACATTTCGGAGAAATTAGTGAAATCTCCTATTCACCAAAGGGGTACCCCTTTCAGAAATCTTCGATTTCTCTTATATGGTTTCGAGCAATGTTTTGATAGTGAATACTAAAGAATATGCGAGGGTCATGGGCACAAATTTTTTAGCCCTATGTCTTAGGGTTCTATGTATAAAATTTCGTGCACATGCGAGGTGTGTAGAGGGCGATACAGTCAAAATACTGAGACATGAACGAACATAAGGAAAAAACTTGCGAAAATTGCCCTCAAAAAGGGGAATTTTTTTTGAAATGTTGACTTAAGGCTCCGTTTCCACTCCAATATATTCATTTACCCATGAGATCTCTTGGGGAAAAATATCGAACTAGTTGAACACGAGGGTAATACATTTCGGAGAAATTAGTGAAATCTCCTATTCACCAAAGGGGTACCCCTTTCAGAAATCTTCGATTTCTCTTATATGGTTTCGAGCAATGTTTTGATAGTGAATACTAAAGAATATGCGAGGGTCATGGGCACAAATTTTTTAGCCCTATGTCTTAGGGTTCTATGTATAAAATTTCGTGCACATGCGAGGTGTGTAGAGGGCGATACAGTCAAAATACTGAGACATGAACGAACATAAGGAAAAAACTTGCGAAAATTGCCCTCAAAAAGGGGAATTTTTTTTGAAATGTTGACTTAAGTCTCCGTTTCCACTCCAATATATTCATTTACCCATGAGATCTCTTGGGGAAAAATATCGAACTAGTTGAACACGAGGGTAATACATTTCGGAGAAATTAGTGAAATCTCCAATTCACCAAAGGGGTACACCTTTCAGAAATCTTCGATTTCTCTAATATGGTTTCGAGCAATGTTTTGATAGTGAATACTAAAGAATATGCGAGGGTCATGGGCATAAAATTTGTAGCCCTATGTCTTAGGGTTCTATGTATAAAATTTCGTGCACATCCGAGGTGTGTAGAGCGCGATACAGTCAAAATACTGAGACATGAACGAACATAAGGAAAAAACTTGCCAAAATTGCTCTCAAAAAGGGGAATTTTTTTTGAAATGTTGACTTAAGGCTCCGTTTCGACTCCAATATATTCATTTACCCATGAGATCTCTTGGGGAAAGATATCGAACTAGTTGAACACGAGGGTAATACATTTCGGAGAAATTAGTGAAATCTCCTATTCACCAAAGGGGTACCCCTTTCAGAAATCTTCGATTTTTCTAATATGGTTTCGAGCAATGTTTTGATAGTGAATACTAAAGAATATGCGAGGGTCATGGGCACAAATTTCTTAGCCCTATGTCTTAGGGTCCTATGTATAAAATTTCGTGCACATGCGAGGTGTGTAGAGGGCGATACAGTCAAAATACTGAGACATGAACGAACATAAGGAAAAAACTTGCCAAAATTGCTCTCAAAAAGGGGAATTTTTTTTGAAATGTTGACTTAAGGCTCCGTTTCGACTCCAATATATTCATTTACCCATGAGATCTCTTGGGGAAAGATATCGAACTAGTTGAACACGAGGGTAATACATTTCGGAGAAATTAGTGAAATCTCCTATTCACCAAAGGGGTACCCCTTTCAGAAATCTTCGATTTTTCTAATATGGTTTCGAGCAATGTTTTGATAGTGAATACTAAAGAATATGCGAGGGTCATGGGCACAAATTTCTTAGCCCTATGTCTTAGGGTCCTATGTATAAAATTTCGTGCACATGCGAGGTGTGTAGAGGGCGATACAGTCAAAATACTGAGACATGAACGAACATAAGGAAAAAACTTGCGAAAATTGCCCTCAAAAAGGGGAATTTTTTTTGAAATGTTGACTTAAGGCTCCGTTTCCACTCCAATATATTCATTTACCCATGAGATCTCTTGGGGAAAAATATCGAACTAGTTGAACACGAGGGTAATACATTTCGGAGAAATTAGTGAAATCTCCTATTCACCAAAGGGGTACCCCTTTCAGAAATCTTCGATTTCTCTTATATGGTTTCGAGCAATGTTTTGATAGTGAATACTAAAGAATATGCGAGGGTCATGGGCACAAATTTTTTAGCCCTATGTCTTAGGGTTCTATGTATAAAATTTCGTGCACATGCGAGGTGTGTAGAGGGCGATACAGTCAAAATACTGAGACATGAACGAACATAAGGAAAAAACTTGCGAAAATTGCCCTCAAAAAGGGGAATTTTTTTTGAAATGTTGACTTAAGTCTCCGTTTCCAATCCAATATATTCATTTACCCATGAGATCTCTTGGGGAAAAATATCGAACTAGTTGAACACGAGGGTAATACATTTCGGAGAAATTAGTTAAATCTCCTATTCACCAAAGGGGTACCCCTTTCAGAAATCTTCGATTTTTCTAATATGGTTTCGAGCAATGTTTTGATAGTGAATACTAAAGAATATGCGAGGGTCATGGGCACAAATTTTTTACCCCTATGACTTAGGGTTCTATGTATAAAATTTCGTGCACATCCGAGGTGTGTAGAGGGCGATACAGTCAAATTTCTGAGAGATGAACGAACAAAAGGAAAAAACTTGCGAAAATTGCCCTCAAAAAGGGGAATTTTTTTTGAAATGTTGACTTAAGGCTCCGTTTCCACTCCAATATATTCATTTACCCATGAGATCTCTTGGGGAAAAATATCGAACTAGTTGAACACGAGGGTAATACATTTCGGAGAAATTAGTGAAATCTCCTATTCACCAAAGGGGTACCCCTTTCAGAAATCTTCGATTTCTCTTATATGGTTTCGAGCAATGTTTTGATAGTGAATACTAAAGAATATGCGAGGGTCATGGGCACAAATTTTTTAGCCCTATGTCTTAGGGTTCTATGTATAAAATTTCGTGCACATGCGAGGTGTGTAGAGGGCGATACAGTCAAAATACTGAGACATGAACGAACATAAGGAAAAAACTTGCGAAAATTGCCCTAAAAAAGGGGAATTTTTTTTGAAATGTTGACTTAAGTCTCCGTTTCCACTCCAATATATTCATTTACCCATGAGATCTCTTGGGGAAAAATATCGAACTAGTTGAACACGAGGGTAATACATTTCGGAGAAATTAGTGAAATCTCCAATTCACCAAAGGGGTACCCCTTTCAGAAATCTTCGATTTCTCTAATATGGTTTCGAGCAATGTTTTGATAGTGAATACTAAAGAATATGCGAGGGTCATGGGCACAAATTTTTTAGCCCTATGTCTTAGGGTTCTATGTAGAAGATTTCGTGCACATGCGAGGTGTCTAGAGGGCGATACAGTCAAAATACTGAGACATGAACGAACATAAGGAAAAAACTTGCGAAAATTGCCCTCAAAAAGGGGAATTTTTTTTGAAATGTTGACTTAAGGCTCCGTTTCCACTCCAATATATTCATTTACCCATGAGATCTCTTGGGGAAAAATATCGAACTAGTTGAACACGAGGGTAATACATTTCGGAGAAATTAGTGAAATCTCCTATTCACCAAAGGGGTACCCCTTTCAGAAATCTTCGATTTCTCTTATATGGTTTCGAGCAATGTTTTGATAGTGAATACTAAAGAATATGCGAGGGTCATGGGCACAAATTTTTTAGCCCTATGTCTTAGGGTTCTATGTATAAAATTTCGTGCACATGCGAGGTGTGTAGAGGGCGATACAGTCAAAATACTGAGACATGAACGAACATAAGGAAAAAACTTGCGAAAATTGCCCTCAAAAAGGGGAATTTTTTTTGAAATGTTGACTTAAGTCTCCGTTTCCACTCCAATATATTCATTTACCCATGAGATCTCTTGGGGAAAAATATCGAACTAGTTGAACACGAGGGTAATACATTTCGGAGAAATTAGTGAAATCTCCAATTCACCAAAGGGGTACACCTTTCAGAAATCTTCGATTTCTCTAATATGGTTTCGAGCAATGTTTTGATAGTGAATACTAAAGAATATGCGAGGGTCATGGGCATAAAATTTGTAGCCCTATGTCTTAGGGTTCTATGTATAAAATTTCGTGCACATCCGAGGTGTGTAGAGCGCGATACAGTCAAAATACTGAGACATGAACGAACATAAGGAAAAAACTTGCCAAAATTGCTCTCAAAAAGGGGAATTTTTTTTGAAATGTTGACTTAAGGCTCCGTTTCGACTCCAATATATTCATTTACCCATGAGATCTCTTGGGGAAAGATATCGAACTAGTTGAACACGAGGGTAATACATTTCGGAGAAATTAGTGAAATCTCCTATTCACCAAAGGGGTACCCCTTTCAGAAATCTTCGATTTTTCTAATATGGTTTCGAGCAATGTTTTGATAGTGAATACTAAAGAATATGCGAGGGTCATGGGCACAAATTTCTTAGCCCTATGTCTTAGGGTCCTATGTATAAAATTTCGTGCACATGCGAGGTGTGTAGAGGGCGATACAGTCAAAATACTGAGACATGAACGAACATAAGGAAAAAACTTGCCAAAATTGCTCTCAAAAAGGGGAATTTTTTTTGAAATGTTGACTTAAGGCTCCGTTTCGACTCCAATATATTCATTTACCCATGAGATCTCTTGGGGAAAGATATCGAACTAGTTGAACACGAGGGTAATACATTTCGGAGAAATTAGTGAAATCTCCTATTCACCAAAGGGGTACCCCTTTCAGAAATCTTCGATTTTTCTAATATGGTTTCGAGCAATGTTTTGATAGTGAATACTAAAGAATATGCGAGGGTCATGGGCACAAATTTCTTAGCCCTATGTCTTAGGGTCCTATGTATAAAATTTCGTGCACATGCGAGGTGTGTAGAGGGCGATACAGTCAAAATACTGAGACATGAACGAACATAAGGAAAAAACTTGCGAAAATTGCCCTCAAAAAGGGGAATTTTTTTTGAAATGTTGACTTAAGGCTCCGTTTCCACTCCAATATATTCATTTACCCATGAGATCTCTTGGGGAAAAATATCGAACTAGTTGAACACGAGGGTAATACATTTCGGAGAAATTAGTGAAATCTCCTATTCACCAAAGGGGTACCCCTTTCAGAAATCTTCGATTTCTCTTATATGGTTTCGAGCAATGTTTTGATAGTGAATACTAAAGAATATGCGAGGGTCATGGGCACAAATTTTTTAGCCCTATGTCTTAGGGTTCTATGTATAAAATTTCGTGCACATGCGAGGTGTGTAGAGGGCGATACAGTCAAAATACTGAGACATGAACGAACATAAGGAAAAAACTTGCGAAAATTGCCCTCAAAAAGGGGAATTTTTTTTGAAATGTTGACTTAAGTCTCCGTTTCCAATCCAATATATTCATTTACCCATGAGATCTCTTGGGGAAAAATATCGAACTAGTTGAACACGAGGGTAATACATTTCGGAGAAATTAGTTAAATCTCCTATTCACCAAAGGGGTACCCCTTTCAGAAATCTTCGATTTTTCTAATATGGTTTCGAGCAATGTTTTGATAGTGAATACTAAAGAATATGCGAGGGTCATGGGCACAAATTTTTTACCCCTATGACTTAGGGTTCTATGTATAAAATTTCGTGCACATCCGAGGTGTGTAGAGGGCGATACAGTCAAATTTCTGAGAGATGAACGAACAAAAGGAAAAAACTTGCGAAAATTGCCCTCAAAAAGGGGAATTTTTTTTGAAATGTTGACTTAAGGCTCCGTTTCCACTCCAATATATTCATTTACCCATGAGATCTCTTGGGGAAAAATATCGAACTAGTTGAACACGAGGGTAATACATTTCGGAGAAATTAGTGAAATCTCCTATTCACCAAAGGGGTACCCCTTTCAGAAATCTTCGATTTCTCTTATATGGTTTCGAGCAATGTTTTGATAGTGAATACTAAAGAATATGCGAGGGTCATGGGCACAAATTTTTTAGCCCTATGTCTTAGGGTTCTATGTATAAAATTTCGTGCACATGCGAGGTGTGTAGAGGGCGATACAGTCAAAATACTGAGACATGAACGAACATAAGGAAAAAACTTGCGAAAATTGCCCTAAAAAAGGGGAATTTTTTTTGAAATGTTGACTTAAGTCTCCGTTTCCACTCCAATATATTCATTTACCCATGAGATCTCTTGGGGAAAAATATCGAACTAGTTGAACACGAGGGTAATACATTTCGGAGAAATTAGTGAAATCTCCAATTCACCAAAGGGGTACCCCTTTCAGAAATCTTCGATTTCTCTAATATGGTTTCGAGCAATGTTTTGATAGTGAATACTAAAGAATATGCGAGGGTCATGGGCACAAATTTTTTAGCCCTATGTCTTAGGGTTCTATGTAGAAGATTTCGTGCACATGCGAGGTGTCTAGAGGGCGATACAGTCAAAATACTGAGACATGAACGAACATAAGGAAAAAACTTGCGAAAATTGCCCTCAAAAAGGGGAATTTTTTTTGAAATGTTGACTTAAGGCTCCGTTTCCACTCCAATATATTCATTTACCCATGAGATCTCTTGGGGAAAAATATCGAACTAGTTGAACACGAGGGTAATACATTTCGGAGAAATTAGTGAAATCTCCTATTCACCAAAGGGGTACCCCTTTCAGAAATCTTCGATTTCTCTTATATGGTTTCGAGCAATGTTTTGATAGTGAATACTAAAGAATATGCGAGGGTCATGGGCACAAATTTTTTAGCCCTATGTCTTAGGGTTCTATGTATAAAATTTCGTGCACATGCGAGGTGTGTAGAGGGCGATACAGTCAAAATACTGAGACATGAACGAACATAAGGAAAAAACTTGCGAAAATTGCCCTCAAAAAGGGGAATGTTTTTTGAAATGTTGTCTTAAGGCCCTATTTCGACTCCAATATATTCATTTACCCATGAGATCTCTTGGGGAAAAATATCGAACTAGTTGAACACGAGGGTAATACATTTCGGAGAAATTAGTGAAATCTCCAATTCACCAAAGGGGTACCCCTTTCAGAAATCTTCGATTTTTCTAATATGGTTTCGAGCAATGTTTTGATAGTGAATACTAAAGAATATGCGAGGGTCATGGGCACAAATTTTTTAGCCCTATGTCTTAGGGTTCTATGTATAAAATTTCGTGCACATCCGAGGTGTGTAGAGGGCGATACAGTTAAATTTCTGAGAGATGAACGAACATAAGGAAAAAACTTGCGAAAATTGCCCTCAAAAAGGGGAATTTTTTTTGAAATGTTGACTTAAGTCTCCGTTTCCACTCCAATATATTCATTTACCCATGAGATCTCTTGGGGAAAAATATCGAACTAGTTGAACACGAGGGTAATACATTTCGGAGAAATTAGTGAAATCTCCAATTCACCAAAGGGGTACACCTTTCAGAAATCTTCGATTTCTCTAATATGGTTTCGAGCAATGTTTTGATAGTGAATACTAAAGAATATGCGAGGGTCATGGGCATAAAATTTGTAGCCCTATGTCTTAGGGTTCTATGTATAAAATTTCGTGCACATCCGAGGTGTGTAGAGGGCGATACAGTCAAAATACTGAGACATGAACGAACATAAGGAAAAAACTTGCCAAAATTGCTCTCAAAAAGGGGAATTTTTTTTGAAATGTTGACTTAAGGCTCCGTTTCGACTCCAATATATTCATTTACCCATGAGATCTCTTGGGGAAAGATATCGAACTAGTTGAACACGAGGGTAATACATTTCGGAGAAATTAGTGAAATCTCCTATTCACCAAAGGGGTACCCCTTTCAGAAATCTTCGATTTTTCTAATATGGTTTCGAGCAATGTTTTGATAGTGAATACTAAAGAATATGCGAGGGTCATGGGCACAAATTTCTTAGCCCTATGTCTTAGGGTCCTATGTATAAAATTTCGTGCACATGCGAGGTTTGTAGAGGGCGATACAGTCAAAATACTGAGACATGAACGAACATAAGGAAAAAACTTGCGAAAATTGCCCTCAAAAAGGGGAATTTTTTTTGAAATGTTGTCTTAAGGCCCTATTTCGACTCCAATATATTCATTTACCCATGAGATCTCTTGGGGAAAAATATCGAACTAGTTGAACACGAGGGTAATACATTTCGGAGAAATTAGTGAAATCTCCAATTCACCAAAGGGGTACCCCTTTCAGAAATCTTCGATTTTTCTAATATGGTTTCGAGCAATGTTTTGATAGTGAATACTAAAGAATATGCGAGGGTCATGGGCACAAATTTTTTAGCCCTATGTCTTAGGGTTCTATGTATAAAATTTCGTGCACATGCCAGGTGTGTAGAGGGCGATACAGTCAAATTTCTGAGAGATGAACGAACATAAGGAAAAAACTTGCGAAAATTGCCCTCAAAAAGGGGAATTTTTTTAGAAATGTTGTCTTAAGGCCCTATTTCGACTCCAATATATTCATTTACCCATGAAATCTCTTGGGGAAAAATATCGAACTAGTTGAACACGAGGGTAATACATTTCGGAGAAATTAGTGAAATCTCCAATTCATCAAAGGGGTACACCTTTCAGAAATCTTCGATTTCTCTAATATGGTTTCGAGCAATGTTTTGATAGTGAATACTAAAGAATATGCGAGGGTCATGGGCACAAAATTTGTAGCCCTATGTCTTAGGGTTCTATGTATAAAATTTCGTGCACATGCGAGGTGTGTAGAGGGCGATACAGTCAAAATACTGAGACATGAACGAACATAAGGAAAAAACTTGCGAAAATTGCCCTAAAAAAGGGGAATTTTTTTTGAAATGTTGACTTAAGTCTCCGTTTCCACTCCAATATATTCATTTACCCATGAGATCTCTTGGGGAAAAATATCGAACTAGTTGAACACGAGGGTAATACATTTCGGAGAAATTAGTGAAATCTCCAATTCACCAAAGGGGTACCCCTTTCAGAAATCTTCGATTTCTCTAATATGGTTTCGAGCAATGTTTTGATAGTGAATACTAAAGAATATGCGAGGGTCATGGGCACAAATTTTTTAGCCCTATGTCTTAGGGTTCTATGTAGAAAATTTCGTGCACATGCGAGGTGTCTAGAGGGCGATACAGTCAAAATACTGAGACATGAACGAACATAAGGAAAAAACTTGCGAAAATTGCCCTCAAAAAGGGGAATTTTTTTTTGAAATGTTGTCTTAAGGCCCTATTTCGACTCCAATATATTCATTTACCCATGAGATCTCTTGGGGAAAAATATCGAACTAGTTGAACACGAGGGTAATACATTTCGGAGAAATTAGTTAAATCTCCTATTCACCAAAGGGTTACCCCTTTAAGAAATCTTCGATTTTTCTAATATGGTTTCGAGCAATGTTTTGATAGTGAATACTAAAGAATATACGAGGGTCATGGGCACAAATTTTTTAGCCCTATGTCTTAGGGTTCTATGTATAAAATTTTGTGCACATCTGAGGTGTGTAGAGGGCGATACAGTCAAATTTCTGAGAGATGAACGAACATAAGGAAAAAACTTGCGAAAATTGCCCTAAAAAAGGGGAATTTTTTTTGAAATGTTGACTTAAGTCTCCGTTTCCACTCCAATATATTCATTTACCCATGAGATCTCTTGGGGAAAAATATCGAACTAGTTGAACACGAGGGTAATACATTTCGGAGAAATTAGTGAAATCTCCAATTCACCAAAGGGGTACCCCTTTCAGAAATCTTCGATTTCTCTTATATGGTTTCGAGCAATGTTTTGATAGTGAATACTAAAGAATATGCGAGGGTCATGGGCACAAAATTTGTAGCCCTATGTCTTAGGGTTCTATGTATAAATTTTCGTGCACATCCGAGGTGTTTAGAGGGCGATACAGTCAAATTTCTGAGAGATGAACGAACATAAGGAAAAAACTTGCGAAAATTGCCCTCAAAAAGGGGAATTTTTTTTGAAATGTTGACTTAAGTCTCTGTTTCCACTCCAATATATTCATTTACCCATGAGATCTCTTGGGGAAAAATATCGAACTAGTTGAACACGAGGGTAATACATTTCGGAGAAATTAGTGAAATCTCCAATTCACCAAAGGGGTACCCCTTTCAGAAATCTTCCATTTCTCTAATATGGTTTCGAGCAATGTTTTGATAGTGAATACTAAAGAATATGCGAGGGTCATGGGCACAAAATTTGTAGCCCTATGTCTTAGGGTTCTATGTATAAAATTTCGTGCACATGCGAGGTGTGTAGAGGGCGATACAGTCAAAATACTGAGACATGAACGAACATAAGGAAAAAACTTGCCAAAATTGCTCTCAAAAAGGGGAATTTTTTTTGAAATGTTGACTTAAGGCTCCGTTTCGACTCCAATATATTCATTTACCCATGAGATCTCTTGGGGAAAGATATCGAACTAGTTGAACACGAGGGTAATACATTTCGGAGAAATTAGTGAAATCTCCTATTCACCAAAGGGGTACCCCTTTCAGAAATCTTCGATTTTTCTAATATGGTTTCGAGCAATGTTTTGATAGTGAATACTAAAGAATATGCGAGGGTCATGGGCACAAATTTCTTAGCCCTATGTCTTAGGGTCCTATGTATAAAATTTCGTGCACATGCGAGGTGTGTAGAGGGCGATACAGTCAAAATACTGAGACATGAACGAACATAAGGAAAAAACTTGCGAAAATTGCCCTCAAAAAGGGGAATTTTTTTTGAAATGTTGTCTTAAGGCCCTATTTCGACTCCAATATATTCATTTACCCATGAGATCTCTTGGGGAAAAATATCGAACTAGTTGAACACGAGGGTAATACATTTCGGAGAAATTAGTGAAATCTCCAATTCACCAAAGGGGTACCCCTTTCAGAAATCTTCGATTTTTCTAATATGGTTTCGAGCAATGTTTTGATAGTGAATACTAAAGAATATGCGAGGGTCATGGGCACAAATTTTTTAGCCCTATGTCTTAGGGTTCTATGTATAAAATTTCGTGCACATGCGAGGTGTGTAGAGGGCGATACAGTCAAATTTCTGAGAGATGAACGAACATAAGGAAAAAACTTGCGAAAATTGCCCTCAAAAAGGGGAATTTTTTTAGAAATGTTGTCTTAAGGCCCTATTTCGACTCCAATATATTCATTTACCCATGAAATCTCTTGGGGAAAAATATCGAACTAGTTGAACACGAGGGTAATACATTTCGGAGAAATTAGTGAAATCTCCAATTCATCAAAGGGGTACACCTTTCAGAAATCTTCGATTTCTCTAATATGGTTTCGAGCAATGTTTTGATAGTGAATACTAAAGAATATGCGAGGGTCATGGGCACAAAATTTGTAGCCCTATGTCTTAGGGTTCTATGTATAAAATTTCGTGCACATGCGAGGTGTGTAGAGGGCGATACAGTCAAAATACTGAGACATGAACGAACATAAGGAAAAAACTTGCGAAAATTGCCCTAAAAAAGGGGAATTTTTTTTGAAATGTTGACTTAAGTCTCCGTTTCCACTCCAATATATTCATTTACCCATGAGATCTCTTGGGGAAAAATATCGAACTAGTTGAACACGAGGGTAATACATTTCGGAGAAATTAGTGAAATCTCCAATTCACCAAAGGGGTACCCCTTTCAGAAATCTTCGATTTCTCTAATATGGTTTCGAGCAATGTTTTGATAGTGAATACTAAAGAATATGCGAGGGTCATGGGCACAAATTTTTTAGCCCTATGTCTTAGGGTTCTATGTAGAAAATTTCGTGCACATGCGAGGTGTCTAGAGGGCGATACAGTCAAAATACTGAGACATGAACGAACATAAGGAAAAAACTTGCGAAAATTGCCCTCAAAAAGGGGAATTTTTTTTTGAAATGTTGTCTTAAGGCCCTATTTCGACTCCAATATATTCATTTACCCATGAGATCTCTTGGGGAAAAATATCGAACTAGTTGAACACGAGGGTAATACATTTCGGAGAAATTAGTTAAATCTCCTATTCACCAAAGGGGTACCCCTTTAAGAAATCTTCGATTTTTCTAATATGGTTTCGAGCAATGTTTTGATAGTGAATACTAAAGAATATACGAGGGTCATGGGCACAAATTTTTTAGCCCTATGTCTTAGGGTTCTATGTATAAAATTTTGTGCACATCTGAGGTGTGTAGAGGGCGATACAGTCAAATTTCTGAGAGATGAACGAACATAAGGAAAAAACTTGCGAAAATTGCCCTAAAAAAGGGGAATTTTTTTTGAAATGTTGACTTAAGTCTCCGTTTCCACTCCAATATATTCATTTACCCATGAGATCTCTTGGGGAAAAATATCGAACTAGTTGAACACGAGGGTAATACATTTCGGAGAAATTAGTGAAATCTCCAATTCACCAAAGGGGTACCCCTTTCAGAAATCTTCGATTTCTCTTATATGGTTTCGAGCAATGTTTTGATAGTGAATACTAAAGAATATGCGAGGGTCATGGGCACAAAATTTGTAGCCCTATGTCTTAGGGTTCTATGTATAAATTTTCGTGCACATCCGAGGTGTTTAGAGGGCGATACAGTCAAATTTCTGAGAGATGAACGAACATAAGGAAAAAACTTGCGAAAATTGCCCTAAAAAAGGGGAATTTTTTTTGAAATGTTGACTTAAGTCTCCGTTTCCACTCCAATATATTCATTTACCCATGAGATCTCTTGGTGAAAAATATCGAACTAGTTGAACACGAGGGTAATACATTTCGGAGAAATTAGTGAAATCTCCAATTCACCAAAGGGGTACCCCTTTCAGAAATCTTCGATTTCTCTTATATGGTTTCGAGCAATGTTTTGATAGTGAATACTAAAGAATATGCGAGGGTCATGGGCACAAAATTTGTAGCCCTATGTCTTAGGGTTCTATGTATAAATTTTCGTGCACATCCGAGGTGTTTAGAGGGCGATACAGTCAAATTTCTGAGAGATGAACGAACATAAGGAAAAAACTTGCGAAAATTGCCCTCAAAAAGGGGAATTTTTTTTGAAATGTTGACTTAAGTCTCTGTTTCCACTCCAATATATTCATTTACCCATGAGATCTCTTGGGGAAAAATATCGAACTAGTTGAACACGAGGGTAATACATTTCGGAGAAATTAGTGAAATCTCCAATTCACCAAAGGGGTACCCCTTTCAGAAATCTTCCATTTCTCTAATATGGTTTCGAGCAATGTTTTGATAGGGAATACTAAAGAATATGCGAGGGTCATGGGCACAAAATTTGTAGCCCTATGTCTTAGGGTTCTATGTATAAAATTTCGTGCACATGCGAGGTGTGTAGAGGGCGATACAGTCAAAATACTGAGACATGAACGAACATAAGGAAAAAACTTGCGAAAATTGCCCTAAAAAAGGGGAATTTTTTTTGAAATGTTGACTTAAGGCTCCGTTTCGACTCCAATATATTCATTTACCCATGAGATCTCTTGGGGAAAGATATCGAACTAGTTGAACACGAGGGTAATACATTTCGGAGAAATTAGTGAAATCTCCTATTCACCAAAGGGGTACCCCTTTCAGAAATCTTCGATTTTTCTAATATGGTTTCGAGCAATGTTTTGATAGTGAATACTAAAGAATATGCGAGGGTCATGGGCACAAATTTCTTAGCCCTATGTCTTAGGGTCCTATGTATAAAATTTCGTGCACATGCGAGGTGTGTAGAGGGCGATACAGTCAAAATACTGAGACATGAACGAACATAAGGAAAAAACTTGCCAAAATTGCTCTCAAAAAGGGGAATTTTTTTTGAAATGTTGACTTAAGGCTCCGTTTCGACTCCAATATATTCATTTACCCATGAGATCTCTTGGGGAAAGATATCGAACTAGTTGAACACGAGGGTAATACATTTCGGAGAAATTAGTGAAATCTCCTATTCACCAAAGGGGTACCCCTTTCAGAAATCTTCGATTTTTCTAATATGGTTTCGAGCAATGTTTTGATAGTGAATACTAAAGAATATGCGAGGGTCATGGGCACAAATTTCTTAGCCCTATGTCTTAGGGTCCTATGTATAAAATTTCGTGCACATGCGAGGTGTGTAGAGGGCGATACAGTCAAAATACTGAGACATGAACGAACATAAGGAAAAAACTTGCGAAAATTGCCCTCAAAAAGGGGAATTTTTTTTGAAATGTTGACTTAAGGCTCCGTTTCCACTCCAATATATTCATTTACCCATGAGATCTCTTGGGGAAAAATATCGAACTAGTTGAACACGAGGGTAATACATTTCGGAGAAATTAGTGAAATCTCCTATTCACCAAAGGGGTACCCCTTTCAGAAATCTTCGATTTCTCTTATATGGTTTCGAGCAATGTTTTGATAGTGAATACTAAAGAATATGCGAGGGTCATGGGCACAAATTTTTTAGCCCTATGTCTTAGGGTTCTATGTATAAAATTTCGTGCACATGCGAGGTGTGTAGAGGGCGATACAGTCAAAATACTGAGACATGAACGAACATAAGGAAAAAACTTGCGAAAATTGCCCTCAAAAAGGGGAATTTTTTTTGAAATGTTGACTTAAGTCTCCGTTTCCAATCCAATATATTCATTTACCCATGAGATCTCTTGGGGAAAAATATCGAACTAGTTGAACACGAGGGTAATACATTTCGGAGAAATTAGTTAAATCTCCTATTCACCAAAGGGGTACCCCTTTCAGAAATCTTCGATTTTTCTAATATGGTTTCGAGCAATGTTTTGATAGTGAATACTAAAGAATATGCGAGGGTCATGGGCACAAATTTTTTACCCCTATGACTTAGGGTTCTATGTATAAAATTTCGTGCACATCCGAGGTGTGTAGAGGGCGATACAGTCAAATTTCTGAGAGATGAACGAACAAAAGGAAAAAACTTGCGAAAATTGCCCTCAAAAAGGGGAATTTTTTTTGAAATGTTGACTTAAGGCTCCGTTTCCACTCCAATATATTCATTTACCCATGAGATCTCTTGGGGAAAAATATCGAACTAGTTGAACACGAGGGTAATACATTTCGGAGAAATTAGTGAAATCTCCTATTCACCAAAGGGGTACCCCTTTCAGAAATCTTCGATTTCTCTTATATGGTTTCGAGCAATGTTTTGATAGTGAATACTAAAGAATATGCGAGGGTCATGGGCACAAATTTTTTAGCCCTATGTCTTAGGGTTCTATGTATAAAATTTCGTGCACATGCGAGGTGTGTAGAGGGCGATACAGTCAAAATACTGAGACATGAACGAACATAAGGAAAAAACTTGCGAAAATTGCCCTAAAAAAGGGGAATTTTTTTTGAAATGTTGACTTAAGTCTCCGTTTCCACTCCAATATATTCATTTACCCATGAGATCTCTTGGGGAAAAATATCGAACTAGTTGAACACGAGGGTAATACATTTCGGAGAAATTAGTGAAATCTCCAATTCACCAAAGGGGTACCCCTTTCAGAAATCTTCGATTTCTCTAATATGGTTTCGAGCAATGTTTTGATAGTGAATACTAAAGAATATGCGAGGGTCATGGGCACAAATTTTTTAGCCCTATGTCTTAGGGTTCTATGTAGAAGATTTCGTGCACATGCGAGGTGTCTAGAGGGCGATACAGTCAAAATACTGAGACATGAACGAACATAAGGAAAAAACTTGCGAAAATTGCCCTCAAAAAGGGGAATTTTTTTTGAAATGTTGACTTAAGGCTCCGTTTCCACTCCAATATATTCATTTACCCATGAGATCTCTTGGGGAAAAATATCGAACTAGTTGAACACGAGGGTAATACATTTCGGAGAAATTAGTGAAATCTCCTATTCACCAAAGGGGTACCCCTTTCAGAAATCTTCGATTTCTCTTATATGGTTTCGAGCAATGTTTTGATAGTGAATACTAAAGAATATGCGAGGGTCATGGGCACAAATTTTTTAGCCCTATGTCTTAGGGTTCTATGTATAAAATTTCGTGCACATGCGAGGTGTGTAGAGGGCGATACAGTCAAAATACTGAGACATGAACGAACATAAGGAAAAAACTTGCGAAAATTGCCCTCAAAAAGGGGAATGTTTTTTGAAATGTGGTCTTAAGGCCCTATTTCGACTCCAATATATTCATTTACCCATGAGATCTCTTGGGGAAAAATATCGAACTAGTTGAACACGAGGGTAATACATTTCGGAGAAATTAGTGAAATCTCCAATTCACCAAAGGGGTACCCCTTTCAGAAATCTTCGATTTCTCTTATATGGTTTCGAGCAATGTTTTGATAGTGAATACTAAAGAATATGCGAGGGTCATGGGCACAAAATTTGTAGCCCTATGTCTTAGGGTTCTATGTATAAATTTTCGTGCACATCCGAGGTGTTTAGAGGGCGATACAGTCAAATTTCTGAGAGATGAACGAACATAAGGAAAAAACTTGCGAAAATTGCCCTCAAAAAGGGGAATTTTTTTTGAAATGTTGACTTAAGTCTCTGTTTCCACTCCAATATATTCATTTACCCATGAGATCTCTTGGGGAAAAATATCGAACTAGTTGAACACGAGGGTAATACATTTCGGAGAAATTAGTGAAATCTCCAATTCACCAAAGGGGTACCCCTTTCAGAAATCTTCCATTTCTCTAATATGGTTTCGAGCAATGTTTTGATAGTGAATACTAAAGAATATGCGAGGGTCATGGGCACAAAATTTGTAGCCCTATGTCTTAGGGTTCTATGTATAAAATTTCGTGCACATGCGAGGTGTGTAGAGGGCGATACAGTCAAAATACTGAGACATGAACGAACATAAGGAAAAAACTTGCCAAAATTGCTCTCAAAAAGGGGAATTTTTTTTGAAATGTTGACTTAAGGCTCCGTTTCGACTCCAATATATTCATTTACCCATGAGATCTCTTGGGGAAAGATATCGAACTAGTTGAACACGAGGGTAATACATTTCGGAGAAATTAGTGAAATCTCCTATTCACCAAAGGGGTACCCCTTTCAGAAATCTTCGATTTTTCTAATATGGTTTCGAGCAATGTTTTGATAGTGAATACTAAAGAATATGCGAGGGTCATGGGCACAAATTTCTTAGCCCTATGTCTTAGGGTCCTATGTATAAAATTTCGTGCACATGCGAGGTGTGTAGAGGGCGATACAGTCAAAATACTGAGACATGAACGAACATAAGGAAAAAACTTGCGAAAATTGCCCTCAAAAAGGGGAATTTTTTTTGAAATGTTGTCTTAAGGCCCTATTTCGACTCCAATATATTCATTTACCCATGAGATCTCTTGGGGAAAAATATCGAACTAGTTGAACACGAGGGTAATACATTTCGGAGAAATTAGTGAAATCTCCAATTCACCAAAGGGGTACCCCTTTCAGAAATCTTCGATTTTTCTAATATGGTTTCGAGCAATGTTTTGATAGTGAATACTAAAGAATATGCGAGGGTCATGGGCACAAATTTTTTAGCCCTATGTCTTAGGGTTCTATGTATAAAATTTCGTGCACATGCGAGGTGTGTAGAGGGCGATACAGTCAAATTTCTGAGAGATGAACGAACATAAGGAAAAAACTTGCGAAAATTGCCCTCAAAAAGGGGAATTTTTTTAGAAATGTTGTCTTAAGGCCCTATTTCGACTCCAATATATTCATTTACCCATGAAATCTCTTGGGGAAAAAAATCGAACTAGTTGAACACGAGGGTAATACATTTCGGAGAAATTAGTGAAATCTCCAATTCATCAAAGGGGTACACCTTTCAGAAATCTTCGATTTCTCTAATATGGTTTCGAGCAATGTTTTGATAGTGAATACTAAAGAATATGCGAGGGTCATGGGCACAAAATTTGTAGCCCTATGTCTTAGGGTTCTATGTATAAAATTTCGTGCACATGCGAGGTGTGTAGAGGGCGATACAGTCAAAATACTGAGACATGAACGAACATAAGGAAAAAACTTGCGAAAATTGCCCTAAAAAAGGGGAATTTTTTTTGAAATGTTGACTTAAGTCTCCGTTTCCACTCCAATATATTCATTTACCCATGAGATCTCTTGGGGAAAAATATCGAACTAGTTGAACACGAGGGTAATACATTTCGGAGAAATTAGTGAAATCTCCAATTCACCAAAGGGGTACCCCTTTCAGAAATCTTCGATTTCTCTAATATGGTTTCGAGCAATGTTTTGATAGTGAATACTAAAGAATATGCGAGGGTCATGGGCACAAATTTTTTAGCCCTATGTCTTAGGGTTCTATGTAGAAAATTTCGTGCACATGCGAGGTGTCTAGAGGGCGATACAGTCAAAATACTGAGACATGAACGAACATAAGGAAAAAACTTGCGAAAATTGCCCTCAAAAAGGGGAATTTTTTTTTGAAATGTTGTCTTAAGGCCCTATTTCGACTCCAATATATTCATTTACCCATGAGATCTCTTGGGGAAAAATATCGAACTAGTTGAACACGAGGGTAATACATTTCGGAGAAATTAGTTAAATCTCCTATTCACCAAAGGGGTACCCCTTTAAGAAATCTTCGATTTTTCTAATATGGTTTCGAGCAATGTTTTGATAGTGAATACTAAAGAATATACGAGGGTCATGGGCACAAATTTTTTAGCCCTATGTCTTAGGGTTCTATGTATAAAATTTTGTGCACATCTGAGGTGTGTAGAGGGCGATACAGTCAAATTTCTGAGAGATGAACGAACATAAGGAAAAAACTTGCGAAAATTGCCCTAAAAAAGGGGAATTTTTTTTGAAATGTTGACTTAAGTCTCCGTTTCCACTCCAATATATTCATTTACCCATGAGATCTCTTGGGGAAAAATATCGAACTAGTTGAACACGAGGGTAATACATTTCGGAGAAATTAGTGAAATCTCCAATTCACCAAAGGGGTACCCCTTTCAGAAATCTTCGATTTCTCTTATATGGTTTCGAGCAATGTTTTGATAGTGAATACTAAAGAATATGCGAGGGTCATGGGCACAAAATTTGTAGCCCTATGTCTTAGGGTTCTATGTATAAATTTTCGTGCACATCCGAGGTGTTTAGAGGGCGATACAGTCAAATTTCTGAGAGATGAACGAACATAAGGAAAAAACTTGCGAAAATTGCCCTCAAAAAGGGGAATTTTTTTTGAAATGTTGACTTAAGTCTCTGTTTCCACTCCAATATATTCATTTACCCATGAGATCTCTTGGGGAAAAATATCGAACTAGTTGAACACGAGGGTAATACATTTCGGAGAAATTAGTGAAATCTCCAATTCACCAAAGGGGTACCCCTTTCAGAAATCTTCCATTTCTCTAATATGGTTTCGAGCAATGTTTTGATAGGGAATACTAAAGAATATGCGAGGGTCATGGGCACAAAATTTGTAGCCCTATGTCTTAGGGTTCTATGTATAAAATTTCGTGCACATGCGAGGTGTGTAGAGGGCGATACAGTCAAAATACTGAGACATGAACGAACATAAGGAAAAAACTTGCGAAAATTGCCCTAAAAAAGGGGAATTTTTTTTGAAATGTTGACTTAAGTCTCCGTTTCCACTCCAATATATTCATTTACCCATGAGATCTCTTGGGGAAAAATATCGAACTAGTTGAACACGAGGGTAATACATTTCGGAGAAATTAGTGAAATCTCCAATTCACCAAAGGGGTACCCCTTTCAGAAATCTTCGATTTTTCTAATATGGTTTCGAGCAATGTTTTGATAGTGAATACTAAAGAATATGCGAGGGTCATGGGCACAAATTTTTTAGCCCTATGTCTTAGGGTTCTATGTATAAAATTTCGTGCACATGCGAGGTGTGTAGAGGGCGATACAGTCAAAATACTGAGACATGAACGAACATAAGGAAAAAACTTGCCAAAATTGCCCTCAAAAAGGGGAATTTTTTTTTGAAATGTTGTCTTAAGGCCCTATTTCGACTCCAATATATTCATTTACCCATGAGATCTCTTGGGGAAAAATATCGAACTAGTTGAACACGAGGGTAATACATTTCGGAGAAATTAGTGAAATCTCCAATTCACCAAAGGGGTACCCCTTTCAGAAATCTTCGATTTCTCTAATATGGTTTCGAGCAATGTTTTGATAGTGAATACTAAAGAATATGCGAGGGTCATGGGCACAAATTTTTTAGCCCTATGTCTTAGGGTTCTATGTATAAAATTTCGTGCACATCCGAGGTGTGTAGAGGGCGATACAGTCAAAATACTGAGACATGAACGAACATAAGGAAAAAACTTGCCAAAATTGCCCTAAAAAAGGGGAATTTTTTTTGAAATGTTGACTTAAGTCTCCGTTTCCACTCCAATATATTCATTTACCCATGAGATCTCTTGGGGAAAAATATCGAACTAGTTGAACACGAGGGTAATACATTTCGGAGAAATTAGTGAAATCTCCAATTCACCAAAGGGGTACCCCTTTCAGAAATCTTCGATTTCTCTTATATGGTTTCGAGCAATGTTTTCATAGTGAATACTAAAGAATATGCGAGGGTCATGGGCACAAAATTTGTAGCCCTATGTCTTAGGGTTCTATGTATAAAATTTCGTGCACATCCGAGGTGTGTAGAGGGCGATACAGTCAAATTTCTGAGAGATGAACGAACATAAGGAAAAAACTTGCGAAAATTGCCCTCAAAAAGGGGAATTTTTTTTGAAATGTTGACTTAAGTCTCCGTTTCCACTCCAATATATTCATTTACCCATGAGATCTCTTGGGGAAAAATATCGAACTAGTTGAACACGAGGGTAATACATTTCGGAGAAATTAGTGAAATCTCCAATTCACCAAAGGGGTACCCCTTTCAGAAATCTTCGATTTCTCTTATATGGTTTCGAGCAATGTTTTGATAGTGAATACTAAAGAATATGCGAGGGTCATGGGCACAAAATTTGTAGCCCTATGTCTTAGGGTTCTATGTATAAATTTTCGTGCACATCCGAGGTGTGTAGAGGGCGATACAGTCAAATTTCTGAGAGATGAACGAACATAAGGAAAAAACTTGCGAAAATTGCCCACAAAAAGGGGAATTTTTTTTGAAATGTTGACTTAAGTCTCTGTTTCCACTCCAATATATTCATTTACCCATGAGATCTCTTGGGGAAAAATATCGAACTAGTTGAACACGAGGGTAATACATTTCGGAGAAATTAGTGAAATCTCCAATTCACCAAAGGGGTACCCCTTTCAGAAATCTTCCATTTCTCTAATATGGTTTCGAGCAATGTTTTGATAGGGAATACTAAAGAATATGCGAGGGTCATGGGCACAAAATTTGTAGCCCTATGTCTTAGGGTTCTATGTATAAAATTTCGTGCACATGCGAGGTGTGTAGAGGGCGATACAGTCAAAATACTGAGACATGAACGAACATAAGGAAAAAACTTGCGAAAATTGCCCTAAAAAAGGGGAATTTTTTTTGAAATGTTGACTTAAGTCTCCGTTTCCACTCCAATATATTCATTTACCCATGAGATCTCTTGGGGAAAAATATCGAACTAGTTGAACACGAGGGTAATACATTTCGGAGAAATTAGTGAAATCTCCAATTCACCAAAGGGGTACCCCTTTCAGAAATCTTCGATTTTTCTAATATGGTTTCGAGCAATGTTTTGATAGTGAATACTAAAGAATATGCGAGGGTCATGGGCACAAATTTTTTAGCCCTATGTCTTAGGGTTCTATGTATAAAATTTCGTGCACATGCGAGGTGTGTAGAGGGCGATACAGTCAAAATACTGAGACATGAACGAACATAAGGAAAAAACTTGCGAAAATTGCCCTCAAAAAGGGGAATTTTTTTTTGAAATGTTGTCTTAAGGCCCTATTTCGACTCCAATATATTCATTTACCCATGAGATCTCTTGGGGAAAAATATCGAACTAGTTGAACACGAGGGTAATACATTTCGGAGAAATTAGTGAAATCTCCAATTCACCAAAGGGGTACCCCTTTCAGAAATCTTCGATTTCTCTAATATGGTTTCGAGCAATGTTTTGATAGTGAATACTAAAGAATATGCGAGGGTCATGGGCACAAATTTTTTAGCCCTATGTCTTAGGGTTCTATGTATAAAATTTCGTGCACATCCGAGGTGTGTAGAGGGCGATACAGTCAAAATACTGAGACATGAACGAACATAAGGAAAAAACTTGCCAAAATTGCCCTAAAAAAGGGGAATTTTTTTTGAAATGTTGACTTAAGTCTCCGTTTCCACTCCAATATATTCATTTACCCATGAGATCTCTTGGGGAAAAATATCGAACTAGTTGAACATGAGGGTAATACATTTCGGAGAAATTAGTGAAATCTCCAATTCACCAAAGGGGTACCCCTTTCAGAAATCTTCGATTTCTCTTATATGGTTTCGAGCAATGTTTTGATAGTGAATACTAAAGAATATGCGAGGGTCATGGGCACAAAATTTGTAGCCCTATGTCTTAGGGTTCTATGTATAAAATTTCGTGCACATCCGAGGTGTGTAGAGGGCGATACAGTCAAATTTCTGAGAGATGAACGAACATAAGGAAAAAACTTGCGAAAATTGCCCTCAAAAAGGGGAATTTTTTTTGAAATGTTGACTTAAGTCTCCGTTTCCACTCCAATATATTCATTTACCCATGAGATCTCTTGGGGAAAAATATCGAACTAGTTGAACACGAGGGTAATACATTTCGGAGAAATTAGTGAAATCTCCAATTCACCAAAGGGGTACCCCTTTCAGAAATCTTCGATTTCTCTTATATGGTTTCGAGCAATGTTTTGATAGTGAATACTAAAGAATATGCGAGGGTCATGGGCACAAAATTTGTAGCCCTATGTCTTAGGGTTCTATGTATAAAATTTCGTGCACATCCGAGGTGTGTAGAGGGCGATACAGTCAAATTTCTGAGAGATGAACGAACATAAGGAAAAAACTTGCGAAAATTGCCCTCAAAAAGGGGAATTTTTTTAGAAATGTTGTCTTAAGGCCCTATTTCGACTCCAATATATTCATTTACCCATGATATCTCTTGGGGAAAAATATCGAACTAGTTGAACACGAGGGTAATACATTTCGGAGAAATTAGTGAAATCTCCAATTCATCAAAGGGGTACACCTTTCAGAAATCTTCGATTTCTCTAATATGGTTTCGAGCAATGTTTTGATAGTGAATACTAAAGAATATGCGAGGGTCATGGGCACAAAATTTGTAGCCCTATGTCTTAGGGTTCTATGTATAAAATTTCGTGCACATGCGAGGTGTGTAGAGGGCGATACAGTCAAAATACTGAGACATGAACGAACATAAGGAAAAAACTTGCGAAAATTGCCCTAAAAAAGGGGAATTTTTTTTGAAATGTTGTCTTAAGTCTCCGTTTCCACTCCAATATATTCATTTACCCATGAGATCTCTTGGGGAAAAATATCGAACTAGTTGAACACGAGGGTAATACATTTCGGAGAAATTAGTGAAATCTCCAATTCACCAAAGGGGTACCCCTTTCAGAAATCTTCGATTTCTCTAATATGGTTTCGAGCAATGTTTTGATAGTGAATACTAAAGAATATGCGAGGGTCATGGGCACAAATTTTTTAGCCCTATGTCTTAGGGTTCTATGTAGAAAATTTCGTGCACATGCGAGGTGTCTAGAGGGCGATACAGTCAAAATACTGAGACATGAACGAACATAAGGAAAAAACTTGCCAAAATTGCCCTCAAAAAGGGGAATTTTTTTTTGAAATGTTGTCTTAAGGCCCTATTTCGACTCCAATATATTCATTTACCCATGAGATCTCTTGGGGAAAAATATCGAACTAGTTGAACACGAGGGTAATACATTTCGGAGAAATTAGTGAAATCTCCAATTCACCAAAGGGGTACCCCTTTAAGAAATCTTCGATTTTTCTAATATGGTTTCGAGCAATGTTTTGATAGTGAATACTAAAGAATATGCGAGGGTCATGGGCACAAAATTTGTAGCCCTATGTCTTAGGGTTCTATGTATAAAATTTTGTGCACATCTGAGGTGTGTAGAGGGCGATACAGTCAAATTTCTGAGAGATGAACGAACATAAGGAAAAAACTTGCGAAAATTGCCCTAAAAAAGGGGAATTTTTTTTGAAATGTTGACTTAAGTCTCCGTTTCCACTCCAATATATTCATTTACCCATGAGATCTCTTGGGGAAAAATATCGAACTAGTTGAACACGAGGGTAATACATTTCGGAGAAATTAGTGAAATCTCCAATTCACCAAAGGGGTACCCCTTTCAGAAATCTTCGATTTCTCTTATATGGTTTCGAGCAATGTTTTGATAGTGAATACTAAAGAATATGCGAGGGTCATGGGCACAAAATTTGTAGCCCTATGTCTTAGGGTTCTATGTATAAATTTTCGTGCACATCCGAGGTGTGTAGAGGGCGATACAGTCAAATTTCTGAGAGATGAACGAACATAAGGAAAAAACTTGCGAAAATTGCCCTCAAAGAGGGAATTTTTTTTGAAATGTTGACTTAAGTCTCTGTTTCCACTCCAATATATTCATTTACCCATGAGATCTCTTGGGGAAAAATATCGAACTAGTTGAACACGAGGGTAATACATTTCGGAGAAATTAGTGAAATCTCCAATTCACCAAAGGGGTACCCCTTTCAGAAATCTTCGATTTCTCTAATATGGTTTCGAGCAATGTTTTGATAGTGAATACTAAAGAATATGCGAGGGTCATGGGCACAAAATTTGTAGCCCTATGTCTTAGGGTTCTATGTATAAAATTTCGTGCACATGCGAGGTGTGTAGAGGGCGATACAGTCAAAATACTGAGACATGAACGAACATAAGGAAAAAACTTGCGAAAATTGCCCTAAAAAAGGGGAATTTTTTTTGAAATGTTGACTTAAGTCTCCGTTTCCACTCCAATATATTCATTTACCCATGAGATCTCTTGGGGAAAAATATCGAACTAGTTGAACACGAGGGTAATACATTTCGGAGAAATTAGTGAAATCTCCAATTCACCAAAGGGGTACCCCTTTCAGAAATCTTCGATTTTTCTAATATGGTTTCGAGCAATGTTTTGATAGTGAATACTAAAGAATATGCGAGGGTCATGGGCACAAATTTTTTAGCCCTATGTCTTAGGGTTCTATGTATAAAATTTCGTGCACATGCGAGGTGTGTAGAGGGCGATACAGTCAAAATACTGAGACATGAACGAACATAAGGAAAAAACTTGCGAAAATTGCCCTCAAAAAGGGGAATTTTTTTTTTGAAATGTTGTCTTAAGGCCCTATTTCGACTCCAATATATTCATTTACCCATGAGATCTCTTGGGGAAAAATATCGAACTAGTTGAACACGAGGGTAATACATTTCGGAGAAATTAGTGAAATCTCCAATTCACCAAAGGGGTACCCCTTTCAGAAATCTTCGATTTCTCTAATATGGTTTCGAGCAATGTTTTGATAGTGAATACTAAAGAATATGCGAGGGTCATGGGCACAAATTTTTTAGCCCTATGACTTAGGGTTCTATGTATAAAATTTCGTGCACATCTGAGGTGTGTAGAGGGCGATACAGTCAAATTTCTGAGAGATGAACGAACATAAGGAAAAAACTTGCCAAAATTGCCCTCAAAAAGGGGAATTTTTTTTGAAATGTTGACTTAAGGCTCCGTTTCCACTCCAATATATTCATTTACCCATGAGATCTCTTGGGGAAAAATATCGAACTAGTTGAACACGAGGTTAATACATTTCGGAGAAATTAGTGAAATCTCCTATTCACCAAAGGGGTACCCCTTTCAGAAATCTTCGATTTCTCTTATATGGTTTCGAGCAATGTTTTGATAGTGAATACTAAAGAATATGCGAGGGTCATGGGCACAAATTTCTTAGCCCTATGTCTTAGGGTTCTATGTATAAAATTTCGTGCACATCCGAGGTGTGTAGAGGGCGATACAGTCAAATTTCTGAGAGATGAACGAACATAAGGAAAAAACTTGCGAAAATTGCCCTCAAAAAGGGGAATTTTTTTTGAAATGTTGACTTAAGTCTCCGTTTCCACTCCAATATATTCATTTACCCATGAGATCTCTTGGGGAAAAATATCGAACTAGTTGAACACGAGGGTAATACATTTCGGAGAAATTAGTGAAATCTCCAATTCACCAAAGGGGTACCCCTTTCAGAAATCTTCGATTTCTCTTATATGGTTTCGAGCAATGTTTTGATAGTGAATACTAAAGAATATGCGAGGGTCATGGGCACAAATTTTTTAGCCCTATGTCTTAGGGTTCTATGTATAAAATTTCGTGCACATGCGAGGTGTGTAGAGGGCGATACAGTCAAAATACTGAGACATGAACGAACATAAGGAAAAAACTTGCGAAAATTGCCCTCAAAAAGGGGAATTTTTTTTTTGAAATGTTGTCTTAAGGCCCTATTTCGACTCCAATATATTCATTTACCCATGAGATCTCTTGGGGAAAAATATCGAACTAGTTGAACACGAGGGTAATACATTTCGGAGAAATTAGTGAAATCTCCAATTCACCAAAGGGGTACCCCTTTCAGAAATCTTCGATTTCTCTAATATGGTTTCGAGCAATGTTTTGATAGTGAATACTAAAGAATATGCGAGGGTCATGGGCACAAATTTTTTAGCCCTATGACTTAGGGTTCTATGTATAAAATTTCGTGCACATCTGAGGTGTGTAGAGGGCGATACAGTCAAATTTCTGAGAGATGAACGAACATAAGGAAAAAACTTGCGAAAATTGCCCTCAAAAAGGGGAATTTTTTTTGAAATGTTGACTTAAGGCTCCGTTTCCACTCCAATATATTCATTTACCCATGAGATCTCTTGGGGAAAAATATCGAACTAGTTGAACACGAGGTTAATACATTTCGGAGAAATTAGTGAAATCTCCTATTCACCAAAGGGGTACCCCTTTCAGAAATCTTCGATTTCTCTTATATGGTTTCGAGCAATGTTTTGATAGTGAATACTAAAGAATATGCGAGGGTCATGGGCACAAATTTCTTAGCCCTATGTCTTAGGGTTCTATGTATAAAATTTCGTGCACATCCGAGGTGTGTAGAGGGCGATACAGTCAAATTTCTGAGAGATGAACGAACATAAGGAAAAAACTTGCGAAAATTGCCCTCAAAAAGGGGAATTTTTTTTGAAATGTTGACTTAAGTCTCCGTTTCCACTCCAATATATTCATTTACCCATGAGATCTCTTGGGGAAAAATATCGAACTAGTTGAACACGAGGGTAATACATTTCGGAGAAATTAGTGAAATCTCCAATTCACCAAAGGGGTACCCCTTTCAGAAATCTTCGATTTCTCTTATATGGTTTCGAGCAATGTTTTGATAGTGAATACTAAAGAATATGCGAGGGTCATGGGCACAAAATTTGTAGCCCTATGTCTTAGGGTTCTATGTATAAAATTTCGTGCACATCCGAGGTGTGTAGAGGGCGATACAGTCAAATTTCTGAGAGATGAACGAACATAAGGAAAAAACTTGCGAAAATTGCCCTCAAAAAGGGGAATTTTTTTTGAAATGTTGACTTAAGTCTCCGTTTCCACTCCAATATATTCATTTACCCATGAGATCTCTTGGGGAAAAATATCGAACGAGTTGAACACGAGGGTAATACATTTCGGAGAAATTAGTTAAATCTCCTATTCACCAAAGGGGTACCCCTTTCAGAAATCTTCGATTTTTCTAATATGGTTTCGAGCAATGTTTTGATAGTGAATACTAAAGAATATGCGAGGGTCATGGGCACAAATTTTTTAGCCTTATGACTTAGGGTTCTATGTATAAAATTTCGTGCACATCCGAGGTGCGTAGAGGGCGATACAGTCAAATTTCTGAGAGATGAACGAACATAAGGAAAAAACTTGCGAAAATTGCCCTCAAAAAGGGGAATTTTTTTTGAAATGTTGACTTAAGGCTCCGTTTCCACTCCAATATATTCATTTACCCATGAGATCTCTTGGGGAAAAATATCGAACTAGTTGAACACGAGGGTAATACATTTCGGAGAAATTAGTGAAATCTCCAATTCACCAAAGGGGTACCCCTTTCAGAAATCTTCGATTTCTCTAATATGGTTTCGAGCAATGTTTTGATAGTGAATACTAAAGAATATGCGAGGGTCATGGGCACAAATTTTTTAGCCCTATGTCTTAGGCTTCTATGTATAAAATGTCGTGCACATGCGAGGTGTGTAGAGGGCGATACAGTCAAAATACTGAGACAAGAACGAACATAAGGAAAAAACTTGCGAAAATTGCCCTAAAAAAGGGGAATTTTTTTTGAAATGTTGACTTAAGTCTCCGTTTCCACTCCAATATATTCATTTACCCATGAGATCTCTTGGGGAAAAATATCGAACTAGTTGAACACGAGGGTAATACATTTCGGAGAAATTAGTGAAATCTCCAATTCACCAAAGGGGTACCCCTTTCAGAAATCTTCGATTTCTCTAATATGGTTTCGAGCAATGTTTTGATAGTGAATACTAAAGAATATGCGAGGGTCATGGGCACAAAATTTGTAGCCCTATGTCTTAGGCTTCTATGTATAAAATTTCGTGCACATGCGAGGTGTGTAGAGGGCGATACAGTCAAAATACTGAGACATGAACGAACATAAGGAAAAAACTTGCGAAAATTGCCCTAAAAAAGGGGAATTTTTTTTGAAATGTTGACTTAAGTCTCCGTTTCCACTCCAATATATTCATTTACCCATGAGATCTCTTGGGGAAAAATATCGAACTAGTTGAACACGAGGGTAATACATTTCGGAGAAATTAGTGAAATCTCCAATTCACCAAAGGGGTACCCCTTTCAGAAATCTTCGATTTCTCTAATATGGTTTCGAGCAATGTTTTGATAGTGAATACTAAAGAATATGCGAGGGTCATGGGCACAAAATTTGTAGCCCTATGTCTTAGGGTTCTATGTATAAAATTTCGTGCACATGCGAGGTGTGTAGAGGGCGATACAGTCAAAATACTGAGACATGAACGAACATAAGGAAAAAACTTGCGAAAATTGCCCTAAAAAAGGGGAATTTTTTTTGAAATGTTGACTTAAGTCTCCGTTTCCACTCCAATATATTCATTTACCCATGAGATCTCTTGGGGAAAAATATCGAACTAGTTGAACACGAGGGTAATACATTTCGGAGAAATTAGTTAAATCTCCTATTCACCAAAGGGGTACCCCTTTCAGAAATCTTCGATTTTTCTAATATGGTTTCGAGCAATGTTTTGATAGTGAATACTAAAGAATATGCGAGGGTCATGGGCACAAATTTTTTAGCCTTATGACTTAGGGTTCTATGTATAAAATTTCGTGCACATCCGAGGTGTGTAGAGGGCGATACAGTCAAATTTCTGAGAGATGAACGAACATAAGGAAAAAACTTGCGAAAATTGCCCTCAAAAAGGGGAATTTTTTTTGAAATGTTGACTTAAGGCTCCGTTTCCACTCCAATATATTCATTTACCCATGAGATCTCTTGGGGAAAAATATCGAACTAGTTGAACACGAGGGTAATACATTTCGGAGAAATTAGTTAAATCTCCAATTCACCAAAGGGGTACCCCTTTCAGAAATCTTCGATTTCTCTAATATGGTTTCGAGCAATGTTTTGATAGTGAATACTAAAGAATATGCGAGGGTCATGGGCACAAAATTTGTAGCCCTATGTCTTAGGCTTCTATGTATAAAATTTCGTGCACATGCGAGGTGTGTAGAGGGCGATACAGTCAAAATACTGAGACATGAACGAACATAAGGAAAAAACTTGCGAAAATTGCCCTAAAAAAGGGGAATTTTTTTTGAAATGTTGACTTAAGTCTCCGTTTCCACTCCAATATATTCATTTACCCATGAGATCTCTTGGGGAAAAATATCGAACTAGTTGAACACGAGGGTAATACATTTCGGAGAAATTAGTGAAATCTCCAATTCACCAAAGGGGTACCCCTTTCAGAAATCTTCGATTTCTCTAATATGGTTTCGAGCAATGTTTTGATAGTGAATACTAAAGAATATGCGAGGGTCATGGGCACAAAATTTGTAGCCCTATGTCTTAGGCTTCTATGTATAAAATTTCGTGCACATGCGAGGTGTGTAGAGGGCGATACAGTCAAAATACTGAGACAAGAACGAACATAAGGAAAAAACTTGCGAAAATTGCCCTAAAAAAGGGGAATTTTTTTTGAAATGTTGACTTAAGTCTCCGTTTCCACTCCAATATATTCATTTACCCATGAGATCTCTTGGGGAAAAATATCGAACTAGTTGAACACGAGGGTAATACATTTCGGAGAAATTAGTGAAATCTCCAATTCACCAAAGGGGTACCCCTTTCAGAAATCTTCGATTTCTCTAATATGGTTTCGAGCAATGTTTTGATAGTGAATACTAAAGAATATGCGAGGGTCATGGGCACAAAATTTGTAGCCCTATGTCTTAGGCTTCTATGTATAAAATTTCGTGCACATCCGAGGTGTGTAGAGGGCGATACAGTCAAATTTCTGAGAGATGAACGAACATAAGGAAAAAACTTGCGAAAATTGCCCTCAAAAAGGGGAATTTTTTTTGAAATGTTGACTTAAGTCTCCGTTTCCACTCCAATATATTCATTTACCCATGAGATCTCTTGGGGAAAAATATCGAACGAGTTGAACACGAGGGTAATACATTTCGGAGAAATTAGTTAAATCTCCTATTCACCAAAGGGGTACCCCTTTCAGAAATCTTCGATTTTTCTAATATGGTTTCGAGCAATGTTTTGATAGTGAATACTAAAGAATATGCGAGGGTCATGGGCACAAATTTTTTAGCCTTATGACTTAGGGTTCTATGTATAAAATTTCGTGCACATCCGAGGTGCGTAGAGGGCGATACAGTCAAATTTCTGAGAGATGAACGAACATAAGGAAAAAACTTGCGAAAATTGCCCTCAAAAAGGGGAATTTTTTTTGAAATGTTGACTTAAGGCTCCGTTTCCACTCCAATATATTCATTTACCCATGAGATCTCTTGGGGAAAAATATCGAACTAGTTGAACACGAGGGTAATACATTTCGGAGAAATTAGTGAAATCTCCAATTCACCAAAGGGGTACCCCTTTCAGAAATCTTCGATTTCTCTAATATGGTTTCGAGCAATGTTTTGATAGTGAATACTAAAGAATATGCGAGGGTCATGGGCACAAATTTTTTAGCCCTATGTCTTAGGCTTCTATGTATAAAATGTCGTGCACATGCGAGGTGTGTAGAGGGCGATACAGTCAAAATACTGAGACAAGAACGAACATAAGGAAAAAACTTGCGAAAATTGCCCTAAAAAAGGGGAATTTTTTTTGAAATGTTGACTTAAGTCTCCGTTTCCACTCCAATATATTCATTTACCCATGAGATCTCTTGGGGAAAAATATCGAACTAGTTGAACACGAGGGTAATACATTTCGGAGAAATTAGTGAAATCTCCAATTCACCAAAGGGGTACCCCTTTCAGAAATCTTCGATTTCTCTAATATGGTTTCGAGCAATGTTTTGATAGTGAATACTAAAGAATATGCGAGGGTCATGGGCACAAAATTTGTAGCCCTATGTCTTAGGCTTCTATGTATAAAATTTCGTGCACATGCGAGGTGTGTAGAGGGCGATACAGTCAAAATACTGAGACATGAACGAACATAAGGAAAAAACTTGCGAAAATTGCCCTAAAAAAGGGGAATTTTTTTTGAAATGTTGACTTAAGTCTCCGTTTCCACTCCAATATATTCATTTACCCATGAGATCTCTTGGGGAAAAATATCGAACTAGTTGAACACGAGGGTAATACATTTCGGAGAAATTAGTGAAATCTCCAATTCACCAAAGGGGTACCCCTTTCAGAAATCTTCGATTTCTCTAATATGGTTTCGAGCAATGTTTTGATAGTGAATACTAAAGAATATGCGAGGGTCATGGGCACAAAATTTGTAGCCCTATGTCTTAGGGTTCTATGTATAAAATTTCGTGCACATGCGAGGTGTGTAGAGGGCGATACAGTCAAAATACTGAGACATGAACGAACATAAGGAAAAAACTTGCGAAAATTGCCCTAAAAAAGGGGAATTTTTTTTGAAATGTTGACTTAAGTCTCCGTTTCCACTCCAATATATTCATTTACCCATGAGATCTCTTGGGGAAAAATATCGAACTAGTTGAACACGAGGGTAATACATTTCGGAGAAATTAGTTAAATCTCCTATTCACCAAAGGGGTACCCCTTTCAGAAATCTTCGATTTTTCTAATATGGTTTCGAGCAATGTTTTGATAGTGAATACTAAAGAATATGCGAGGGTCATGGGCACAAATTTTTTAGCCTTATGACTTAGGGTTCTATGTATAAAATTTCGTGCACATCCGAGGTGTGTAGAGGGCGATACAGTCAAATTTCTGAGAGATGAACGAACATAAGGAAAAAACTTGCGAAAATTGCCCTCAAAAAGGGGAATTTTTTTTGAAATGTTGACTTAAGGCTCCGTTTCCACTCCAATATATTCATTTACCCATGAGATCTCTTGGGGAAAAATATCGAACTAGTTGAACACGAGGGTAATACATTTCGGAGAAATTAGTTAAATCTCCAATTCACCAAAGGGGTACCCCTTTCAGAAATCTTCGATTTCTCTAATATGGTTTCGAGCAATGTTTTGATAGTGAATACTAAAGAATATGCGAGGGTCATGGGCACAAAATTTGTAGCCCTATGTCTTAGGCTTCTATGTATAAAATTTCGTGCACATGCGAGGTGTGTAGAGGGCGATACAGTCAAAATACTGAGACATGAACGAACATAAGGAAAAAACTTGCGAAAATTGCCCTAAAAAAGGGGAATTTTTTTTGAAATGTTGACTTAAGTCTCCGTTTCCACTCCAATATATTCATTTACCCATGAGATCTCTTGGGGAAAAATATCGAACTAGTTGAACACGAGGGTAATACATTTCGGAGAAATTAGTGAAATCTCCAATTCACCAAAGGGGTACCCCTTTCAGAAATCTTCGATTTCTCTAATATGGTTTCGAGCAATGTTTTGATAGTGAATACTAAAGAATATGCGAGGGTCATGGGCACAAAATTTGTAGCCCTATGTCTTAGGCTTCTATGTATAAAATTTCGTGCACATGCGAGGTGTGTAGAGGGCGATACAGTCAAAATACTGAGACAAGAACGAACATAAGGAAAAAACTTGCGAAAATTGCCCTAAAAAAGGGGAATTTTTTTTGAAATGTTGACTTAAGTCTCCGTTTCCACTCCAATATATTCATTTACCCATGAGATCTCTTGGGGAAAAATATCGAACTAGTTGAACACGAGGGTAATACATTTCGGAGAAATTAGTGAAATCTCCAATTCACCAAAGGGGTACCCCTTTCAGAAATCTTCGATTTCTCTAATATGGTTTCGAGCAATGTTTTGATAGTGAATACTAAAGAATATGCGAGGGTCATGGGCACAAAATTTGTAGCCCTATGTCTTAGGCTTCTATGTATAAAATTTCGTGCACATGCGAGGTGTGTAGAGGGCGATACAGTCAAAATACTGAGACATGAACGAACATAAGGAAAAAACTTGCGAAAATTGCCCTAAAAAAGGGGAATTTTTTTTGAAATGTTGACTTAAGTCTCCGTTTCCACTCCAATATATTCATTTACCCATGAGATCTCTTGGGGAAAAATATCGAACTAGTTGAACACGAGGGTAATACATTTCGGAGAAATTAGTGAAATCTCCAATTCACCAAAGGGGTACCCCTTTCAGAAATCTTCGATTTCTCTAATATGGTTTCGAGCAATGTTTTGATAGTGAATACTAAAGAATATGCGAGGGTCATGGGCACAAAATTTGTAGCCCTATGTCTTAGGGTTCTATGTATAAAATTTCGTGCACATGCGAGGTGTGTAGAGGGCGATACAGTCAAAATACTGAGACATGAACGAACATAAGGAAAAAACTTGCGAAAATTGCCCTAAAAAAGGGGAATTTTTTTTGAAATGTTGACTTAAGTCTCCGTTTCCACTCCAATATATTCATTTACCCATGAGATCTCTTGGGGAAAAATATCGAACTAGTTGAACACGAGGGTAATACATTTCGGAGAAATTAGTTAAATCTCCTATTCACCAAAGGGGTACCCCTTTCAGAAATCTTCGATTTTTCTAATATGGTTTCGAGCAATGTTTTGATAGTGAATACTAAAGAATATGCGAGGGTCATGGGCACAAATTTTTTAGCCTTATGACTTAGGGTTCTATGTATAAAATTTCGTGCACATCCGAGGTGTGTAGAGGGCGATACAGTCAAATTTCTGAGAGATGAACGAACATAAGGAAAAAACTTGCGAAAATTGCCCTCAAAAAGGGGAATTTTTTTTGAAATGTTGACTTAAGGCTCCGTTTCCACTCCAATATATTCATTTACCCATGAGATCTCTTGGGGAAAAATATCGAACTAGTTGAACACGAGGGTAATACATTTCGGAGAAATTAGTTAAATCTCCAATTCACCAAAGGGGTACCCCTTTCAGAAATCTTCGATTTCTCTAATATGGTTTCGAGCAATGTTTTGATAGTGAATACTAAAGAATATGCGAGGGTCATGGGCACAAAATTTGTAGCCCTATGTCTTAGGCTTCTATGTATAAAATTTCGTGCACATGCGAGGTGTGTAGAGGGCGATACAGTCAAAATACTGAGACATGAACGAACATAAGGAAAAAACTTGCGAAAATTGCCCTAAAAAAGGGGAATTTTTTTTGAAATGTTGACTTAAGTCTCCGTTTCCACTCCAATATATTCATTTACCCATGAGATCTCTTGGGGAAAAATATCGAACTAGTTGAACACGAGGGTAATACATTTCGGAGAAATTAGTGAAATCTCCAATTCACCAAAGGGGTACCCCTTTCAGAAATCTTCGATTTCTCTAATATGGTTTCGAGCAATGTTTTGATAGTGAATACTAAAGAATATGCGAGGGTCATGGGCACAAAATTTGTAGCCCTATGTCTTAGGCTTCTATGTATAAAATTTCGTGCACATGCGAGGTGTGTAGAGGGCGATACAGTCAAAATACTGAGACATGAACGAACATAAGGAAAAAACTTGCGAAAATTGCCCTAAAAAAGGGGAATTTTTTTTGAAATGTTGACTTAAGTCTCCGTTTCCACTCCAATATATTCATTTACCCATGAGATCTCTTGGGGAAAAATATCGAACTAGTTGAACACGAGGGTAATACATTTCGGAGAAATTAGTGAAATCTCCAATTCACCAAAGGGGTACCCCTTTCAGAAATCTTCGATTTCTCTAATATGGTTTCGAGCAATGTTTTGATAGTGAATACTAAAGAATATGCGAGGGTCATGGGCACAAAATTTGTAGCCCTATGTCTTAGGGTTCTATGTATAAAATTTCGTGCACATGCGAGGTGTGTAGAGGGCGATACAGTCAAAATACTGAGACATGAACGAACATAAGGAAAAAACTTGCGAAAATTGCCCTAAAAAAGGGGAATTTTTTTTGAAATGTTGACTTAAGTCTCCGTTTCCACTCCAATATATTCATTTACCCATGAGATCTCTTGGGGAAAAATATCGAACTAGTTGAACACGAGGGTAATACATTTCGGAGAAATTAGTTAAATCTCCTATTCACCAAAGGGGTACCCCTTTCAGAAATCTTCGATTTTTCTAATATGGTTTCGAGCAATGTTTTGATAGTGAATACTAAAGAATATGCGAGGGTCATGGGCACAAATTTTTTAGCCTTATGACTTAGGGTACTATGTATAAAATTTCGTGCACATCCGAGGTGTGTAGAGGGCGATACAGTCAAATTTCTGAGAGATGAACGAACATAAGGAAAAAACTTGCGAAAATTGCCCTCAAAAAGGGGAATTTTTTTTGAAATGTTGACTTAAGGCTCCGTTTCCACTCCAATATATTCATTTACCCATGAGATCTCTTGGGGAAAAATATCGAACTAGTTGAACACGAGGGTAATACATTTCGGAGAAATTAGTTAAATCTCCAATTCACCAAAGGGGTACCCCTTTCAGAAATCTTCGATTTCTCTAATATGGTTTCGAGCAATGTTTTGATAGTGAATACTAAAGAATATGCGAGGGTCATGGGCACAAAATTTGTAGCCCTATGTCTTAGGCTTCTATGTATAAAATTTCGTGCACATGCGAGGTGTGTAGAGGGCGATACAGTCAAAATACTGAGACATGAACGAACATAAGGAAAAAACTTGCGAAAATTGCCCTAAAAAAGGGGAATTTTTTTTGAAATGTTGACTTAAGTCTCCGTTTCCACTCCAATATATTCATTTACCCATGAGATCTCTTGGGGAAAAATATCGAACTAGTTGAACACGAGGGTAATACATTTCGGAGAAATTAGTGAAATCTCCAATTCACCAAAGGGGTACCCCTTTCAGAAATCTTCGATTTCTCTAATATGGTTTCGAGCAATGTTTTGATAGTGAATACTAAAGAATATGCGAGGGTCATGGGCACAAAATTTGTAGCCCTATGTCTTAGGGTTCTATGTATAAAATTTCGTGCACATGCGAGGTGTGTAGAGGGCGATACAGTCAAAATACTGAGACATGAACGAACATAAGGAAAAAACTTGCGAAAATTGCCCTCAAAAAGGGGAATTTTTTTTGAAATGTTGACTTAAGTCTCCGTTTCCACTCCAATATATTCATTTACCCATGAGATCTCTTGGGGAAAAATATCGAACTAGTTGAACACGAGGGTAATACATTTCGGAGAAATTAGTTAAATCTCCAATTCACCAAAGGGGTACCCCTTTCAGAAATCTTCGATTTCTCTAATATGGTTTCGAGCAATGTTTTGATAGTGAATACTAAAGAATATGCGAGGGTCATGGGCACAAAATTTGTAGCCCTATGTCTTAGGCTTCTATGTATAAAATTTCGTGCACATGCGAGGTGTGTAGAGGGCGATACAGTCAAAATACTGAGACATGAACGAACATAAGGAAAAAACTTGCGAAAATTGCCCTAAAAAAGGGGAATTTTTTTTGAAATGTTGACTTAAGTCTCCGTTTCCACTCCAATATATTCATTTACCCATGAGATCTCTTGGGGAAAAATATCGAACTAGTTGAACACGAGGGTAATACATTTCGGAGAAATTAGTGAAATCTCCAATTCACCAAAGGGGTACCCCTTTCAGAAATCTTCGATTTCTCTAATATGGTTTCGAGCAATGTTTTGATAGTGAATACTAAAGAATATGCGAGGGTCATGGGCACAAAATTTGTAGCCCTATGTCTTAGGGTTCTATGTATAAAATTTCGTGCACATGCGAGGTGTGTAGAGGGCGATACAGTCAAAATACTGAGACATGAACGAACATAAGGAAAAAACTTGCGAAAATTGCCCTAAAAAAGGGGAATTTTTTTTGAAATGTTGACTTAAGTCTCCGTTTCCACTCCAATATATTCATTTACCCATGAGATCTCTTGGGGAAAAATATCGAACTAGTTGAACACGAGGGTAATACATTTCGGAGAAATTAGTTAAATCTCCTATTCACCAAAGGGGTACCCCTTTCAGAAATCTTCGATTTTTCTAATATGGTTTCGAGCAATGTTTTGATAGTGAATACTAAAGAATATGCGAGGGTCATGGGCACAAATTTTTTAGCCTTATGACTTAGGGTTCTATGTATAAAATTTCGTGCACATCCGAGGTGTGTAGAGGGCGATACAGTCAAATTTCTGAGAGATGAACGAACATAAGGAAAAAACTTGCGAAAATTGCCCTCAAAAAGGGGAATTTTTTTTGAAATGTTGACTTAAGGCTCCGTTTCCACTCCAATATATTCATTTACCCATGAGATCTCTTGGGGAAAAATATCGAACTAGTTGAACACGAGGGTAATACATTTCGGAGAAATTAGTTAAATCTCCAATTCACCAAAGGGGTACCCCTTTCAGAAATCTTCGATTTCTCTAATATGGTTTCGAGCAATGTTTTGATAGTGAATACTAAAGAATATGCGAGGGTCATGGGCACAAATTTTTTAGCCCTATGTCTTAGGGTTCTATGTATAAAATTTCGTGCACATGCGAGGTGTGTAGAGGGCGATACAGTCAAAATACTGAGACATGAACGAACATAAGGAAAAAACTTGCGAAAATTGCCCTAAAAAAGGGGAATTTTTTTTGAAATGTTGACTTAAGTCTCCGTTTCCACTCCAATATATTCATTTACCCATGAGATCTCTTGGGGAAAAATATCGAACTAGTTGAACACGAGGGTAATACATTTCGGAGAAATTAGTGAAATCTCCAATTCACCAAAGGGGTACCCCTTTCAGAAATCTTCGATTTCTCTAATATGGTTTCGAGCAATGTTTTGATAGTGAATACTAAAGAATATGCGAGGGTCATGGGCACAAAATTTGTAGCCCTATGTCTTAGGGTTCTATGTATAAAATTTCGTGCACATGCGAGGTGTGTAGAGGGCGATACAGTCAAAATACTGAGACATGAACGAACATAAGGAAAAAACTTGCGAAAATTGCCCTAAAAAAGGGGAATTTTTTTTGAAATGTTGACTTAAGTCTCCGTTTCCACTCCAATATATTCATTTACCCATGAGATCTCTTGGGGAAAAATATCGAACTAGTTGAACACGAGGGTAATACATTTCGGAGAAATTAGTTAAGTCTCCAATTCACCAAAGGGGTACCCCTTTCAGAAATCTTCGATTTCTCTAATATGGTTTCGAGCAATGTTTTGATAGTGAATACTAAACAATATGCGAGGGTCATGGGCACAAATTTTTTAGCCCTATGTCTTAGGGTTCTATGTATAAAATTTCGTGCACATGCGAGGTGTGTAGAGGGCGATACAGTCAAAATACTGAGACATGAACGAACATAAGGAAAAAACTTGCGAAAATTGCCCTCAAAAAGGGGAATTTTTTTTGAAATGTTGACTTAAGGCTCCGTTTCCACTCCAATATATTCATTTACCCATGAGATCTCTTGGGGAAAAATATCGAACTAGTTGAACACGAGGGTAATACATTTCGGAGAAATTAGTTAAATCTCCAATTCACCAAAGGGGTACCCCTTTCAGAAATCTTCGATTTCTCTAATATGGTTTCGAGCAATGTTTTGATAGTGAATACTAAACAATATGCGAGGGTCATGGGCACAAATTTTTTAGCCCTATGTCTTAGGGTTCTATGTATAAAATTTCGTGCACATGCGAGGTGTGTAGAGGGCGATACAGTCAAAATACTGAGACATGAACGAACATAAGGAAAAAACTTGCGAAAATTGCCCTCAAAAAGGGGAATTTTTTTTGAAATGTTGACTTAAGGCTCCGTTTCCACTCCAATATATTCATTTACCCATGAGATCTCTTGGGGAAAAATATCGAACTAGTTGAACACGAGGGTAATACATTTCGGAGAAATTAGTTAAATCTCCAATTCACCAAAGGGGTACCCCTTTCAGAAATCTTCGATTTCTCTAATATGGTTTCGAGCAATGTTTTGATAGTGAATACTAAAGAATATGCGAGGGTCATGGGCACAAATTTTTTAGCCTTATGACTTAGGGTTCTATGTATAAAATTTCGTGCACATCCGAGGTGTGTAGAGGGCGATACAGTCAAATTTCTGAGAGATGAACGAACATAAGGAAAAAACTTGCGAAAATTGCCCTCAAAAAGGGGAATTTTTTTTGAAATGTTGACTTAAGGCTCCGTTTCCACTCCAATATATTCATTTACCCATGAGATCTCTTGGGGAAAAATATCGAACTAGTTGAACACGAGGGTAATACATTTCGGAGAAATTAGTTAAATCTCCAATTCACCAAAGGGGTACCCCTTTCAGAAATCTTCGATTTCTCTAATATGGTTTCGAGCAATGTTTTGATAGTGAATACTAAAGAATATGCGAGGGTCATGGGCACAAATTTTTTAGCCCTATGTCTTAGGGTTCTATGTATAAAATTTCGTGCACATGCGAGGTGTGTAGAGGGCGATACAGTCAAAATACTGAGACATGAACGAACATAAGGAAAAAACTTGCGAAAATTGCCCTAAAAAAGGGGAATTTTTTTTGAAATGTTGACTTAAGTCTCCGTTTCCACTCCAATATATTCATTTACCCATGAGATCTCTTGGGGAAAAATATCGAACTAGTTGAACACGAGGGTAATACATTTCGGAGAAATTAGTGAAATCTCCAATTCACCAAAGGGGTACCCCTTTCAGAAATCTTCGATTTCTCTAATATGGTTTCGAGCAATGTTTTGATAGTGAATACTAAAGAATATGCGAGGGTCATGGGCACAAAATTTGTAGCCCTATGTCTTAGGGTTCTATGTATAAAATTTCGTGCACATGCGAGGTGTGTAGAGGGCGATACAGTCAAAATACTGAGACATGAACGAACATAAGGAAAAAACTTGCGAAAATTGCCCTAAAAAAGGGGAATTTTTTTTGAAATGTTGACTTAAGTCTCCGTTTCCACTCCAATATATTCATTTACCCATGAGATCTCTTGGGGAAAAATATCGAACTAGTTGAACACGAGGGTAATACATTTCGGAGAAATTAGTGAAATCTCCAATTCACCAAAGGGGTACCCCTTTCAGAAATCTTCGATTTCTCTAATATGGTTTCGAGCAATGTTTTGATAGTGAATACTAAAGAATATGCGAGGGTCATGGGCACAAAATTTGTAGCCCTATGTCTTAGGCTTCTATGTAAAAAATTTCGTGCACATGCGAGGTGTGTAGAGGGCGATACAGTCAAAATACTGAGACATGAACGAACATAAGGAAAAAACTTGCGAAAATTGCCCTAAAAAAGGGGAATTTTTTTTGAAATGTTGACTTAAGTCTCCGTTTCCACTCCAATATATTCATTTACCCATGAGATCTCTTGGGGAAAAATATCGAACTAGTTGAACACGAGGGTAATACATTTCGGAGAAATTAGTTAAATCTCCTATTCACCAAAGGGGTACCCCTTTCAGAAATCTTCGATTTTTCTAATATGGTTTCGAGCAATGTTTTGATAGTGAATACTAAAGAATATGCGAGGGTCATGGGCACAAATTTTTTAGCCTTATGACTTAGGGTTCTATGTATAAAATTTCGTGCACATCCGAGGTGTGTAGAGGGCGATACAGTCAAATTTCTGAGAGATGAACGAACATAAGGAAAAAACTTGCGAAAATTGCCCTCAAAAAGGGGAATTTTTTTTGAAATGTTGACTTAAGGCTCCGTTTCCACTCCAATATATTCATTTACCCATGAGATCTCTTGGGGAAAAATATCGAACTAGTTGAACACGAGGGTAATACATTTCGGAGAAATTAGTTAAATCTCCAATTCACCAAAGGGGTACCCCTTTCAGAAATCTTCGATTTCTCTAATATGGTTTCGAGCAATGTTTTGATAGTGAATACTAAAGAATATGCGAGGGTCATGGGCACAAATTTTTTAGCCCTATGTCTTAGGGTTCTATGTATAAAATTTCGTGCACATGCGAGGTGTGTAGAGGGCGATACAGTCAAAATACTGAGACATGAACGAACATAAGGAAAAAACTTGCGAAAATTGCCCTAAAAAAGGGGAATTTTTTTTGAAATGTTGACTTAAGTCTCCGTTTCCACTCCAATATATTCATTTACCCATGAGATCTCTTGGGGAAAAATATCGAACTAGTTGAACACGAGGGTAATACATTTCGGAGAAATTAGTGAAATCTCCAATTCACCAAAGGGGTACCCCTTTCAGAAATCTTCGATTTCTCTAATATGGTTTCGAGCAATGTTTTGATAGTGAATACTAAAGAATATGCGAGGGTCATGGGCACAAAATTTGTAGCCCTATGTCTTAGGGTTCTATGTATAAAATTTCGTGCACATGCGAGGTGTGTAGAGGGCGATACAGTCAAAATACTGAGACATGAACGAACATAAGGAAAAAACTTGCGAAAATTGCCCTAAAAAAGGGGAATTTTTTTTGAAATGTTGACTTAAGTCTCCGTTTCCACTCCAATATATTCATTTACCCATGAGATCTCTTGGGGAAAAATATCGAACTAGTTGAACACGAGGGTAATACATTTCGGAGAAATTAGTTAAATCTCCTATTCACCAAAGGGGTACCCCTTTCAGAAATCTTCGATTTTTCTAATATGGTTTCGAGCAATGTTTTGATAGTGAATACTAAAGAATATGCGAGGGTCATGGGCACAAATTTTTTAGCCTTATGACTTAGGGTTCTATGTATAAAATTTCGTGCACATCCGAGGTGTGTAGAGGGCGATACAGTCAAATTTCTGAGAGATGAACGAACATAAGGAAAAAACTTGCGAAAATTGCCCTCAAAAAGGGGAATTTTTTTTGAAATGTTGACTTAAGGCTCCGTTTCCACTCCAATATATTCATTTACCCATGAGATCTCTTGGGGAAAAATATCGAACTAGTTGAACACGAGGGTAATACATTTCGGAGAAATTAGTTAAATCTCCAATTCACCAAAGGGGTACCCCTTTCAGAAATCTTCGATTTCTCTAATATGGTTTCGAGCAATGTTTTGATAGTGAATACTAAAGAATATGCGAGGGTCATGGGCACAAATTTTTTAGCCCTATGTCTTAGGGTTCTATGTATAAAATTTCGTGCACATGCGAGGTGTGTAGAGGGCGATACAGTCAAAATACTGAGACATGAACGAACATAAGGAAAAAACTTGCGAAAATTGCCCTAAAAAAGGGGAATTTTTTTTGAAATGTTGACTTAAGTCTCCGTTTCCACTCCAATATATTCATTTACCCATGAGATCTCTTGGGGAAAAATATCGAACTAGTTGAACACGAGGGTAATACATTTCGGAGAAATTAGTGAAATCTCCAATTCACCAAAGGGGTACCCCTTTCAGAAATCTTCGATTTCTCTAATATGGTTTCGAGCAATGTTTTGATAGTGAATACTAAAGAATATGCGAGGGTCATGGGCACAAAATTTGTAGCCCTATGTCTTAGGGTTCTATGTATAAAATTTCGTGCACATGCGAGGTGTGTAGAGGGCGATACAGTCAAAATACTGAGACATGAACGAACATAAGGAAAAAACTTGCGAAAATTGCCCTAAAAAAGGGGAATTTTTTTTGAAATGTTGACTTAAGTCTCCGTTTCCACTCCAATATATTCATTTACCCATGAGATCTCTTGGGGAAAAATATCGAACTAGTTGAACACGAGGGTAATACATTTCGGAGAAATTAGTTAAATCTCCAATTCACCAAAGGGGTACCCCTTTCAGAAATCTTCGATTTCTCTAATATGGTTTCGAGCAATGTTTTGATAGTGAATACTAAACAATATGCGAGGGTCATGGGCACAAATTTTTTAGCCCTATGTCTTAGGGTTCTATGTATAAAATTTCGTGCACATGCGAGGTGTGTAGAGGGCGATACAGTCAAAATACTGAGACATGAACGAACATAAGGAAAAAACTTGCGAAAATTGCCCTCAAAAAGGGGAATTTTTTTTGAAATGTTGACTTAAGGCTCCGTTTCCACTCCAATATATTCATTTACCCATGAGATCTCTTGGGGAAAAATATCGAACTAGTTGAACACGAGGGTAATACATTTCGGAGAAATTAGTTAAATCTCCAATTCACCAAAGGGGTACCCCTTTCAGAAATCTTCGATTTCTCTAATATGGTTTCGAGCAATGTTTTGATAGTGAATACTAAACAATATGCGAGGGTCATGGGCACAAATTTTTTAGCCCTATGTCTTAGGGTTCTATGTATAAAATTTCGTGCACATGCGAGGTGTGTAGAGGGCGATACAGTCAAAATACTGAGACATGAACGAACATAAGGAAAAAACTTGCGAAAATTGCCCTCAAAAAGGGGAATTTTTTTTGAAATGTTGACTTAAGGCTCCGTTTCCACTCCAATATATTCATTTACCCATGAGATCTCTTGGGGAAAAATATCGAACTAGTTGAACACGAGGGTAATACATTTCGGAGAAATTAGTTAAATCTCCAATTCACCAAAGGGGTACCCCTTTCAGAAATCTTCGATTTCTCTAATATGGTTTCGAGCAATGTTTTGATAGTGAATACTAAAGAATATGCGAGGGTCATGGGCACAAATTTTTTAGCCTTATGACTTAGGGTTCTATGTATAAAATTTCGTGCACATCCGAGGTGTGTAGAGGGCGATACAGTCAAATTTCTGAGAGATGAACGAACATAAGGAAAAAACTTGCGAAAATTGCCCTCAAAAAGGGGAATTTTTTTTGAAATGTTGACTTAAGGCTCCGTTTCCACTCCAATATATTCATTTACCCATGAGATCTCTTGGGGAAAAATATCGAACTAGTTGAACACGAGGGTAATACATTTCGGAGAAATTAGTTAAATCTCCAATTCACCAAAGGGGTACCCCTTTCAGAAATCTTCGATTTCTCTAATATGGTTTCGAGCAATGTTTTGATAGTGAATACTAAAGAATATGCGAGGGTCATGGGCACAAATTTTTTAGCCCTATGTCTTAGGGTTCTATGTATAAAATTTCGTGCACATGCGAGGTGTGTAGAGGGCGATACAGTCAAAATACTGAGACATGAACGAACATAAGGAAAAAACTTGCGAAAATTGCCCTAAAAAAGGGGAATTTTTTTTGAAATGTTGACTTAAGTCTCCGTTTCCACTCCAATATATTCATTTACCCATGAGATCTCTTGGGGAAAAATATCGAACTAGTTGAACACGAGGGTAATACATTTCGGAGAAATTAGTTAAATCTCCAATTCACCAAAGGGGTACCCCTTTCAGAAATCTTCGATTTCTCTAATATGGTTTCGAGCAATGTTTTGATAGTGAATACTAAAGAATATGCGAGGGTCATGGGCACAAATTTTTTAGCCTTATGACTTAGGGTTCTATGTATAAAATTTCGTGCACATCCGAGGTGTGTAGAGGGCGATACAGTCAAATTTCTGAGAGATGAACGAACATAAGGAAAAAACTTGCGAAAATTGCCCTCAAAAAGGGGAATTTTTTTTGAAATGTTGACTTAAGGCTCCGTTTCCACTCCAATATATTCATTTACCCATGAGATCTCTTGGGGAAAAATATCGAACTAGTTGAACACGAGGGTAATACATTTCGGAGAAATTAGTTAAATCTCCAATTCACCAAAGGGGTACCCCTTTCAGAAATCTTCGATTTCTCTAATATGGTTTCGAGCAATGTTTTGATAGTGAATACTAAAGAATATGCGAGGGTCATGGGCACAAATTTTTTAGCCTTATGACTTAGGGTTCTATGTATAAAATTTCGTGCACATCCGAGGTGTGTAGAGGGCGATACAGTCAAAATACTGAGACATGAACGAACATAAGGAAAAAACTTGCGAAAATTGCCCTAAAAAAGGGGAATTTTTTTTGAAATGTTGACTTAAGTCTCCGTTTCCACTCCAATATATTCATTTACCCATGAGATCTCTTGGGGAAAAATATCGAACTAGTTGAACACGAGGGTAATACATTTCGGAGAAATTAGTTAAATCTCCTATTCACCAAAGGGGTACCCCTTTCAGAAATCTTCGATTTTTCTAATATGGTTTCGAGCAATGTTTTGATAGTGAATACTAAAGAATATGCGAGGGTCATGGGCACAAATTTTTTAGCCTTATGACTTAGGGTTCTATGTATAAAATTTCGTGCACATCCGAGGTGTGTAGAGGGCGATACAGTCAAATTTCTGAGAGATGAACGAACATAAGGAAAAAACTTGCGAAAATTGCCCTCAAAAAGGGGAATTTTTTTTGAAATGTTGACTTAAGGCTCCGTTTCCACTCCAATATATTCATTTACCCATGAGATCTCTTGGGGAAAAATATCGAACTAGTTGAACACGAGGGTAATACATTTCGGAGAAATTAGTTAAATCTCCAATTCACCAAAGGGGTACCCCTTTCAGAAATCTTCGATTTCTCTAATATGGTTTCGAGCAATGTTTTGATAGTGAATACTAAAGAATATGCGAGGGTCATGGGCACAAATTTTTTAGCCCTATGTCTTAGGGTTCTATGTATAAAATTTCGTGCACATGCGAGGTGTGTAGAGGGCGATACAGTCAAAATACTGAGACATGAACGAACATAAGGAAAAAACTTGCGAAAATTGCCCTAAAAAAGGGGAATTTTTTTTGAAATGTTGACTTAAGTCTCCGTTTCCACTCCAATATATTCATTTACCCATGAGATCTCTTGGGGAAAAATATCGAACTAGTTGAACACGAGGGTAATACATTTCGGAGAAATTAGTGAAATCTCCAATTCACCAAAGGGGTACCCCTTTCAGAAATCTTCGATTTCTCTAATATGGTTTCGAGCAATGTTTTGATAGTGAATACTAAAGAATATGCGAGGGTCATGGGCACAAAATTTGTAGCCCTATGTCTTAGGGTTCTATGTATAAAATTTCGTGCACATGCGAGGTGTGTAGAGGGCGATACAGTCAAAATACTGAGACATGAACGAACATAAGGAAAAAACTTGCGAAAATTGCCCTAAAAAAGGGGAATTTTTTTTGAAATGTTGACTTAAGTCTCCGTTTCCACTCCAATATATTCATTTACCCATGAGATCTCTTGGGGAAAAATATCGAACTAGTTGAACACGAGGGTAATACATTTCGGAGAAATTAGTTAAATCTCCTATTCACCAAAGGGGTACCCCTTTCAGAAATCTTCGATTTTTCTAATATGGTTTCGAGCAATGTTTTGATAGTGAATACTAAAGAATATGCGAGGGTCATGGGCACAAATTTTTTAGCCTTATGACTTAGGGTTCTATGTATAAAATTTCGTGCACATCCGAGGTGTGTAGAGGGCGATACAGTCAAATTTCTGAGAGATGAACGAACATAAGGAAAAAACTTGCGAAAATTGCCCTCAAAAAGGGGAATTTTTTTTGAAATGTTGACTTAAGGCTCCGTTTCCACTCCAATATATTCATTTACCCATGAGATCTCTTGGGGAAAAATATCGAACTAGTTGAACACGAGGGTAATACATTTCGGAGAAATTAGTTAAATCTCCAATTCACCAAAGGGGTACCCCTTTCAGAAATCTTCGATTTCTCTAATATGGTTTCGAGCAATGTTTTGATAGTGAATACTAAAGAATATGCGAGGGTCATGGGCACAAATTTTTTAGCCCTATGTCTTAGGGTTCTATGTATAAAATTTCGTGCACATGCGAGGTGTGTAGAGGGCGATACAGTCAAAATACTGAGACATGAACGAACATAAGGAAAAAACTTGCGAAAATTGCCCTAAAAAAGGGGAATTTTTTTTGAAATGTTGACTTAAGTCTCCGTTTCCACTCCAATATATTCATTTACCCATGAGATCTCTTGGGGAAAAATATCGAACTAGTTGAACACGAGGGTAATACATTTCGGAGAAATTAGTGAAATCTCCAATTCACCAAAGGGGTACCCCTTTCAGAAATCTTCGATTTCTCTAATATGGTTTCGAGCAATGTTTTGATAGTGAATACTAAAGAATATGCGAGGGTCATGGGCACAAAATTTGTAGCCCTATGTCTTAGGGTTCTATGTATAAAATTTCGTGCACATGCGAGGTGTGTAGAGGGCGATACAGTCAAAATACTGAGACATGAACGAACATAAGGAAAAAACTTGCGAAAATTGCCCTAAAAAAGGGGAATTTTTTTTGAAATGTTGACTTAAGTCTCCGTTTCCACTCCAATATATTCATTTACCCATGAGATCTCTTGGGGAAAAATATCGAACTAGTTGAACACGAGGGTAATACATTTCGGAGAAATTAGTTAAATCTCCAATTCACCAAAGGGGTACCCCTTTCAGAAATCTTCGATTTCTCTAATATGGTTTCGAGCAATGTTTTGATAGTGAATACTAAACAATATGCGAGGGTCATGGGCACAAATTTTTTAGCCCTATGTCTTAGGGTTCTATGTATAAAATTTCGTGCACATGCGAGGTGTGTAGAGGGCGATACAGTCAAAATACTGAGACATGAACGAACATAAGGAAAAAACTTGCGAAAATTGCCCTCAAAAAGGGGAATTTTTTTTGAAATGTTGACTTAAGGCTCCGTTTCCACTCCAATATATTCATTTACCCATGAGATCTCTTGGGGAAAAATATCGAACTAGTTGAACACGAGGGTAATACATTTCGGAGAAATTAGTTAAATCTCCAATTCACCAAAGGGGTACCCCTTTCAGAAATCTTCGATTTCTCTAATATGGTTTCGAGCAATGTTTTGATAGTGAATACTAAACAATATGCGAGGGTCATGGGCACAAATTTTTTAGCCCTATGTCTTAGGGTTCTATGTATAAAATTTCGTGCACATGCGAGGTGTGTAGAGGGCGATACAGTCAAAATACTGAGACATGAACGAACATAAGGAAAAAACTTGCGAAAATTGCCCTCAAAAAGGGGAATTTTTTTTGAAATGTTGACTTAAGGCTCCGTTTCCACTCCAATATATTCATTTACCCATGAGATCTCTTGGGGAAAAATATCGAACTAGTTGAACACGAGGGTAATACATTTCGGAGAAATTAGTTAAATCTCCAATTCACCAAAGGGGTACCCCTTTCAGAAATCTTCGATTTCTCTAATATGGTTTCGAGCAATGTTTTGATAGTGAATACTAAAGAATATGCGAGGGTCATGGGCACAAATTTTTTAGCCTTATGACTTAGGGTTCTATGTATAAAATTTCGTGCACATCCGAGGTGTGTAGAGGGCGATACAGTCAAATTTCTGAGAGATGAACGAACATAAGGAAAAAACTTGCGAAAATTGCCCTCAAAAAGGGGAATTTTTTTTGAAATGTTGACTTAAGGCTCCGTTTCCACTCCAATATATTCATTTACCCATGAGATCTCTTGGGGAAAAATATCGAACTAGTTGAACACGAGGGTAATACATTTCGGAGAAATTAGTTAAATCTCCAATTCACCAAAGGGGTACCCCTTTCAGAAATCTTCGATTTCTCTAATATGGTTTCGAGCAATGTTTTGATAGTGAATACTAAAGAATATGCGAGGGTCATGGGCACAAATTTTTTAGCCCTATGTCTTAGGGTTCTATGTATAAAATTTCGTGCACATGCGAGGTGTGTAGAGGGCGATACAGTCAAAATACTGAGACATGAACGAACATAAGGAAAAAACTTGCGAAAATTGCCCTAAAAAAGGGGAATTTTTTTTGAAATGTTGACTTAAGTCTCCGTTTCCACTCCAATATATTCATTTACCCATGAGATCTCTTGGGGAAAAATATCGAACTAGTTGAACACGAGGGTAATACATTTCGGAGAAATTAGTTAAATCTCCAATTCACCAAAGGGGTACCCCTTTCAGAAATCTTCGATTTCTCTAATATGGTTTCGAGCAATGTTTTGATAGTGAATACTAAAGAATATGCGAGGGTCATGGGCACAAATTTTTTAGCCTTATGACTTAGGGTTCTATGTATAAAATTTCGTGCACATCCGAGGTGTGTAGAGGGCGATACAGTCAAATTTCTGAGAGATGAACGAACATAAGGAAAAAACTTGCGAAAATTGCCCTCAAAAAGGGGAATTTTTTTTGAAATGTTGACTTAAGGCTCCGTTTCCACTCCAATATATTCATTTACCCATGAGATCTCTTGGGGAAAAATATCGAACTAGTTGAACACGAGGGTAATACATTTCGGAGAAATTAGTTAAATCTCCAATTCACCAAAGGGGTACCCCTTTCAGAAATCTTCGATTTCTCTAATATGGTTTCGAGCAATGTTTTGATAGTGAATACTAAAGAATATGCGAGGGTCATGGGCACAAATTTTTTAGCCCTATGTCTTAGGGTTCTATGTATAAAATTTCGTGCACATGCGAGGTGTGTAGAGGGCGATACAGTCAAAATACTGAGACATGAACGAACATAAGGAAAAAACTTGCGAAAATTGCCCTAAAAAAGGGGAATTTTTTTTGAAATGTTGACTTAAGTCTCCGTTTCCACTCCAATATATTCATTTACCCATGAGATCTCTTGGGGAAAAATATCGAACTAGTTGAACACGAGGGTAATACATTTCGGAGAAATTAGTGAAATCTCCAATTCACCAAAGGGGTACCCCTTTCAGAAATCTTCGATTTCTCTAATATGGTTTCGAGCAATGTTTTGATAGTGAATACTAAAGAATATGCGAGGGTCATGGGCACAAAATTTGTAGCCCTATGTCTTAGGGTTCTATGTATAAAATTTCGTGCACATGCGAGGTGTGTAGAGGGCGATACAGTCAAAATACTGAGACATGAACGAACATAAGGAAAAAACTTGCGAAAATTGCCCTAAAAAAGGGGAATTTTTTTTGAAATGTTGACTTAAGTCTCCGTTTCCACTCCAATATATTCATTTACCCATGAGATCTCTTGGGGAAAAATATCGAACTAGTTGAACACGAGGGTAATACATTTCGGAGAAATTAGTTAAATCTCCTATTCACCAAAGGGGTACCCCTTTCAGAAATCTTCGATTTTTCTAATATGGTTTCGAGCAATGTTTTGATAGTGAATACTAAAGAATATGCGAGGGTCATGGGCACAAATTTTTTAGCCTTATGACTTAGGGTTCTATGTATAAAATTTCGTGCACATCCGAGGTGTGTAGAGGGCGATACAGTCAAATTTCTGAGAGATGAACGAACATAAGGAAAAAACTTGCGAAAATTGCCCTCAAAAAGGGGAATTTTTTTTGAAATGTTGACTTAAGGCTCCGTTTCCACTCCAATATATTCATTTACCCATGAGATCTCTTGGGGAAAAATATCGAACTAGTTGAACACGAGGGTAATACATTTCGGAGAAATTAGTTAAATCTCCAATTCACCAAAGGGGTACCCCTTTCAGAAATCTTCGATTTCTCTAATATGGTTTCGAGCAATGTTTTGATAGTGAATACTAAAGAATATGCGAGGGTCATGGGCACAAATTTTTTAGCCCTATGTCTTAGGGTTCTATGTATAAAATTTCGTGCACATGCGAGGTGTGTAGAGGGCGATACAGTCAAAATACTGAGACATGAACGAACATAAGGAAAAAACTTGCGAAAATTGCCCTAAAAAAGGGGAATTTTTTTTGAAATGTTGACTTAAGTCTCCGTTTCCACTCCAATATATTCATTTACCCATGAGATCTCTTGGGGAAAAATATCGAACTAGTTGAACACGAGGGTAATACATTTCGGAGAAATTAGTGAAATCTCCAATTCACCAAAGGGGTACCCCTTTCAGAAATCTTCGATTTCTCTAATATGGTTTCGAGCAATGTTTTGATAGTGAATACTAAAGAATATGCGAGGGTCATGGGCACAAAATTTGTAGCCCTATGTCTTAGGGTTCTATGTATAAAATTTCGTGCACATGCGAGGTGTGTAGAGGGCGATACAGTCAAAATACTGAGACATGAACGAACATAAGGAAAAAACTTGCGAAAATTGCCCTAAAAAAGGGGAATTTTTTTTGAAATGTTGACTTAAGTCTCCGTTTCCACTCCAATATATTCATTTACCCATGAGATCTCTTGGGGAAAAATATCGAACTAGTTGAACACGAGGGTAATACATTTCGGAGAAATTAGTTAAATCTCCAATTCACCAAAGGGGTACCCCTTTCAGAAATCTTCGATTTCTCTAATATGGTTTCGAGCAATGTTTTGATAGTGAATACTAAACAATATGCGAGGGTCATGGGCACAAATTTTTTAGCCCTATGTCTTAGGGTTCTATGTATAAAATTTCGTGCACATGCGAGGTGTGTAGAGGGCGATACAGTCAAAATACTGAGACATGAACGAACATAAGGAAAAAACTTGCGAAAATTGCCCTCAAAAAGGGGAATTTTTTTTGAAATGTTGACTTAAGGCTCCGTTTCCACTCCAATATATTCATTTACCCATGAGATCTCTTGGGGAAAAATATCGAACTAGTTGAACACGAGGGTAATACATTTCGGAGAAATTAGTTAAATCTCCAATTCACCAAAGGGGTACCCCTTTCAGAAATCTTCGATTTCTCTAATATGGTTTCGAGCAATGTTTTGATAGTGAATACTAAACAATATGCGAGGGTCATGGGCACAAATTTTTTAGCCCTATGTCTTAGGGTTCTATGTATAAAATTTCGTGCACATGCGAGGTGTGTAGAGGGCGATACAGTCAAAATACTGAGACATGAACGAACATAAGGAAAAAACTTGCGAAAATTGCCCTCAAAAAGGGGAATTTTTTTTGAAATGTTGACTTAAGGCTCCGTTTCCACTCCAATATATTCATTTACCCATGAGATCTCTTGGGGAAAAATATCGAACTAGTTGAACACGAGGGTAATACATTTCGGAGAAATTAGTTAAATCTCCAATTCACCAAAGGGGTACCCCTTTCAGAAATCTTCGATTTCTCTAATATGGTTTCGAGCAATGTTTTGATAGTGAATACTAAAGAATATGCGAGGGTCATGGGCACAAATTTTTTAGCCTTATGACTTAGGGTTCTATGTATAAAATTTCGTGCACATCCGAGGTGTGTAGAGGGCGATACAGTCAAATTTCTGAGAGATGAACGAACATAAGGAAAAAACTTGCGAAAATTGCCCTCAAAAAGGGGAATTTTTTTTGAAATGTTGACTTAAGGCTCCGTTTCCACTCCAATATATTCATTTACCCATGAGATCTCTTGGGGAAAAATATCGAACTAGTTGAACACGAGGGTAATACATTTCGGAGAAATTAGTTAAATCTCCAATTCACCAAAGGGGTACCCCTTTCAGAAATCTTCGATTTCTCTAATATGGTTTCGAGCAATGTTTTGATAGTGAATACTAAAGAATATGCGAGGGTCATGGGCACAAATTTTTTAGCCCTATGTCTTAGGGTTCTATGTATAAAATTTCGTGCACATGCGAGGTGTGTAGAGGGCGATACAGTCAAAATACTGAGACATGAACGAACATAAGGAAAAAACTTGCGAAAATTGCCCTAAAAAAGGGGAATTTTTTTTGAAATGTTGACTTAAGTCTCCGTTTCCACTCCAATATATTCATTTACCCATGAGATCTCTTGGGGAAAAATATCGAACTAGTTGAACACGAGGGTAATACATTTCGGAGAAATTAGTTAAATCTCCAATTCACCAAAGGGGTACCCCTTTCAGAAATCTTCGATTTCTCTAATATGGTTTCGAGCAATGTTTTGATAGTGAATACTAAAGAATATGCGAGGGTCATGGGCACAAATTTTTTAGCCTTATGACTTAGGGTTCTATGTATAAAATTTCGTGCACATCCGAGGTGTGTAGAGGGCGATACAGTCAAATTTCTGAGAGATGAACGAACATAAGGAAAAAACTTGCGAAAATTGCCCTCAAAAAGGGGAATTTTTTTTGAAATGTTGACTTAAGGCTCCGTTTCCACTCCAATATATTCATTTACCCATGAGATCTCTTGGGGAAAAATATCGAACTAGTTGAACACGAGGGTAATACATTTCGGAGAAATTAGTTAAATCTCCAATTCACCAAAGGGGTACCCCTTTCAGAAATCTTCGATTTCTCTAATATGGTTTCGAGCAATGTTTTGATAGTGAATACTAAAGAATATGCGAGGGTCATGGGCACAAATTTTTTAGCCCTATGTCTTAGGGTTCTATGTATAAAATTTCGTGCACATGCGAGGTGTGTAGAGGGCGATACAGTCAAAATACTGAGACATGAACGAACATAAGGAAAAAACTTGCGAAAATTGCCCTATAAAAGGGGAATTTTTTTTGAAATGTTGACTTAAGTCTCCGTTTCCACTCCAATATATTCATTTACCCATGAGATCTCTTGGGGAAAAATATCGAACTAGTTGAACACGAGGGTAATACATTTCGGAGAAATTAGTGAAATCTCCAATTCACCAAAGGGGTACCCCTTTCAGAAATCTTCGATTTCTCTAATATGGTTTCGAGCAATGTTTTGATAGTGAATACTAAAGAATATGCGAGGGTCATGGGCACAAATTTTTTAGCCTTATGACTTAGGGTTCTATGTATAAAATTTCGTGCACATCCGAGGTGTGTAGAGGGCGATACAGTCAAATTTCTGAGAGATGAACGAACATAAGGAAAAAACTTGCGAAAATTGCCCTCAAAAAGGGGAATTTTTTTTGAAATGTTGACTTAAGGCTCCGTTTCCACTCCAATATATTCATTTACCCATGAGATCTCTTGGGGAAAAATATCGAACTAGTTGAACACGAGGGTAATACATTTCGGAGAAATTAGTTAAATCTCCAATTCACCAAAGGGGTACCCCTTTCAGAAATCTTCGATTTCTCTAATATGGTTTCGAGCAATGTTTTGATAGTGAATACTAAAGAATATGCGAGGGTCATGGGCACAAATTTTTTAGCCTTATGACTTAGGGTTCTATGTATAAAATTTCGTGCACATCCGAGGTGTGTAGAGGGCGATACAGTCAAATTTCTGAGAGATGAACGAACATAAGGAAAAAACTTGCGAAAATTGCCCTCAAAAAGGGGAATTTTTTTTGAAATGTTGACTTAAGGCTCCGTTTCCACTCCAATATATTCATTTACCCATGAGATCTCTTGGGGAAAAATATCGAACTAGTTGAACACGAGGGTAATACATTTCGGAGAAATTAGTTAAATCTCCAATTCACCAAAGGGGTACCCCTTTCAGAAATCTTCGATTTCTCTAATATGGTTTCGAGCAATGTTTTGATAGTGAATACTAAAGAATATGCGAGGGTCATGGGCACAAATTTTTTAGCCCTATGTCTTAGGGTTCTATGTATAAAATTTCGTGCACATGCGAGGTGTGTAGAGGGCGATACAGTCAAAATACTGAGACATGAACGAACATAAGGAAAAAACTTGCGAAAATTGCCCTCAAAAAGGGGAATTTTTTTTGAAATGTTGACTTAAGGCTCCGTTTCCACTCCAATATATTCATTTACCCATGAGATCTCTTGGGGAAAAATATCGAACTAGTTGAACACGAGGGTAATACATTTCGGAGAAATTAGTTAAATCTCCAATTCACCAAAGGGGTACCCCTTTCAGAAATCTTCGATTTCTCTAATATGGTTTCGAGCAATGTTTTGATAGTGAATACTAAAGAATATGCGAGGGTCATGGGCACAAATTTTTTAGCCCTATGTCTTAGGGTTCTATGTATAAAATTTCGTGCACATGCGAGGTGTGTAGAGGGCGATACAGTCAAAATACTGAGACATGAACGAACATAAGGAAAAAACTTGCGAAAATTGCCCTAAAAAAGGGGAATTTTTTTTGAAATGTTGACTTAAGTCTCCGTTTCCACTCCAATATATTCATTTACCCATGAGATCTCTTGGGGAAAAATATCGAACTAGTTGAACACGAGGGTAATACATTTCGGAGAAATTAGTGAAATCTCCAATTCACCAAAGGGGTACCCCTTTCAGAAATCTTCGATTTCTCTAATATGGTTTCGAGCAATGTTTTGATAGTGAATACTAAAGAATATGCGAGGGTCATGGGCACAAATTTTTTAGCCCTATGTCTTAGGGTTCTATGTATAAAATTTCGTGCACATGCGAGGTGTGTAGAGGGCGATACAGTCAAAATACTGAGACATGAACGAACATAAGGAAAAAACTTGCGAAAATTGCCCTAAAAAAGGGGAATTTTTTTTGAAATGTTGACTTAAGTCTCCGTTTCCACTCCAATATATTCATTTACCCATGAGATCTCTTGGGGAAAAATATCGAACTAGTTGAACACGAGGGTAATACATTTCGGAGAAATTAGTGAAATCTCCAATTCACCAAAGGGGTACCCCTTTCAGAAATCTTCGATTTCTCTAATATGGTTTCGAGCAATGTTTTGATAGTGAATACTAAAGAATATGCGAGGGTCATGGGCACAAAATTTGTAGCCCTATGTCTTAGGGTTCTATGTATAAAATTTCGTGCACATCCGAGGTGTGTAGAGGGCGATACAGTCAAAATACTGAGATATGAACGAACATAAGGAAAAAACTTGCGAAAATTGCCCTAAAAAAGGGGAATTTTTTTTGAAATGTTGACTTAAGTCTCCGTTTCCACTCCAATATATTCATTTACCCATGAGATCTCTTGGGGAAAAATATCGAACTAGTTGAACACGAGGGTAATACATTTCGGAGAAATTAGTGAAATCTCCTATTCACCAAAGGGGTACCCCTTTCAGAAATCTTCGATTTTTCTAATATGGTTTCGAGCAATGTTTTGATAGTGAATACTAAAGAATATGCGAGGGTCATGGGCACAAATTTTTTAGCCTTATGACTTAGGGTTCTATGTATAAAATTTCGTGCACATCCGAGGTGTGTAGAGGGCGATACAGTCAAATTTCTGAGAGATGAACGAACATAAGGAAAAAACTTGCGAAAATTGCCCTCAAAAAGGGGAATTTTTTTTGAAATGTTGACTTAAGGCTCCGTTTCCACTCCAATATATTCATTTACCCATGAGATCTCTTGGGGAAAAATATCGAACTAGTTGAACACGAGGGTAATACATTTCGGAGAAATTAGTTAAATCTCCAATTCACCAAAGGGGTACCCCTTTCAGAAATCTTCGATTTCTCTAATATGGTTTCGAGCAATGTTTTGATAGTGAATACTAAAGAATATGCGAGGGTCATGGGCACAAATTTTTTAGCCCTATGTCTTAGGGTTCTATGTATAAAATTTCGTGCACATGCGAGGTGTGTAGAGGGCGATACAGTCAAAATACTGAGACATGAACGAACATAAGGAAAAAACTTGCGAAAATTGCCCTAAAAAAGGGGAATTTTTTTTGAAATGTTGACTTAAGTCTCCGTTTCCACTCCAATATATTCATTTACCCATGAGATCTCTTGGGGAAAAATATCGAACTAGTTGAACACGAGGGTAATACATTTCGGAGAAATTAGTGAAATCTCCAATTCACCAAAGGGGTACCCCTTTCAGAAATCTTCGATTTCTCTAATATGGTTTCGAGCAATGTTTTGATAGTGAATACTAAAGAATATGCGAGGGTCATGGGCACAAATTTTTTATCCTTATGACTTAGGGTTCTATGTATAAAATTTCGTGCACATCCGAGGTGTGTAGAGGGCGATACAGTCAAATTTCTGAGAGATGAACGAACATAAGGAAAAAACTTGCGAAAATTGCCCTCAAAAAGGGGAATTTTTTTTGAAATGTTGACTTAAGGCTCCGTTTCCACTCCAATATATTCATTTACCCATGAGATCTCTTGGGGAAAAATATCGAACTAGTTGAACACGAGGGTAATACATTTCGGAGAAATTAGTTAAATCTCCAATTCACCAAAGGGGTACCCCTTTCAGAAATCTTCGATTTCTCTAATATGGTTTCGAGCAATGTTTTGATAGTGAATACTAAAGAATATGCGAGGGTCATGGGCACAAATTTTTTAGCCCTATGTCTTAGGGTTCTATGTATAAAATTTCGTGCACATGCGAGGTGTGTAGAGGGCGATACAGTCAAAATACTGAGACATGAACGAACATAAGGAAAAAACTTGCGAAAATTGCCCTCAAAAAGGGGAATTTTTTTTGAAATGTTGACTTAAGGCTCCGTTTCCACTCCAATATATTAATTTACCCATGAGATCTCTTGGGGAAAAATATCGAACTAGTTGAACACGAGGGTAATACATTTCGGAGAAATTAGTGAAATCTCCAATTCACCAAAGGGGTACCCCTTTCAGAAATCTTCGATTTCTCTAATATGGTTTCGAGCAATGTTTTGATAGTGAATACTAAAGAATATGCGAGGGTCATGGGCACAAATTTTTTAGCCCTATGTCTTAGGGTTCTATGTATAAAATTTCGTGCACATGCGAGGTGTGTAGAGGGCGATACAGTCAAAATACTGAGACATGAACGAACATAAGGAAAAAACTTGCGAAAATTGCCCTAAAAAAGGGGAATTTTTTTTGAAATGTTGACTTAAGTCTCCGTTTCCACTCCAATATATTCATTTACCCATGAGATCTCTTGGGGAAAAATATCGAACTAGTTGAACACGAGGGTAATACATTTCGGAGAAATTAGTGAAATCTCCAATTCACCAAAGGGGTACCCCTTTCAGAAATCTTCGATTTCTCTAATATGGTTTCGAGCAATGTTTTGATAGTGAATACTAAAGAATATGCGAGGGTCATGGGCACAAATTTTTTAGCCCTATGTCTTAGGGTTCTATGTATAAAATTTCGTGCACATGCGAGGTGTGTAGAGGGCGATACAGTCAAAATACTGAGACATGAACGAACATAAGGAAAAAACTTGCGAAAATTGCCCTAAAAAAGGGGAATTTTTTTTGAAATGTTGACTTAAGTCTCCGTTTCCACTCCAATATATTCATTTACCCATGAGATCTCTTGGGGAAAAATATCGAACTAGTTGAACACGAGGGTAATACATTTCGGAGAAATTAGTGAAATCTCCAATTCACCAAAGGGGTACCCCTTTCAGAAATCTTCGATTTCTCTAATATGGTTTCGAGCAATGTTTTGATAGTGAATACTAAAGAATATGCGAGGGTCATGGGCACAAAATTTGTAGCCCTATGTCTTAGGGTTCTATGTATAAAATTTCGTGCACATCCGAGGTGTGTAGAGGGCGATACAGTCAAAATACTGAGATATGAACGAACATAAGGAAAAAACTTGCGAAAATTGCCCTAAAAAAGGGGAATTTTTTTTGAAATGTTGACTTAAGTCTCCGTTTCCACTCCAATATATTCATTTACCCATGAGATCTCTTGGGGAAAAATATCGAACTAGTTGAACACGAGGGTAATACATTTCGGAGAAATTAGTGAAATCTCCTATTCACCAAAGGGGTACCCCTTTCAGAAATCTTCGATTTTTCTAATATGGTTTCGAGCAATGTTTTGATAGTGAATACTAAAGAATATGCGAGGGTCATGGGCACAAATTTTTTAGCCTTATGACTTAGGGTTCTATGTATAAAATTTCGTGCACATCCGAGGTGTGTAGAGGGCGATACAGTCAAATTTCTGAGAGATGAACGAACATAAGGAAAAAACTTGCGAAAATTGCCCTCAAAAAGGGGAATTTTTTTTGAAATGTTGACTTAAGGCTCCGTTTCCACTCCAATATATTCATTTACCCATGAGATCTCTTGGGGAAAAATATCGAACTAGTTGAACACGAGGGTAATACATTTCGGAGAAATTAGTTAAATCTCCAATTCACCAAAGGGGTACCCCTTTCAGAAATCTTCGATTTCTCTAATATGGTTTCGAGCAATGTTTTGATAGTGAATACTAAAGAATATGCGAGGGTCATGGGCACAAATTTTTTAGCCCTATGTCTTAGGGTTCTATGTATAAAATTTCGTGCACATGCGAGGTGTGTAGAGGGCGATACAGTCAAAATACTGAGACATGAACGAACATAAGGAAAAAACTTGCGAAAATTGCCCTAAAAAAGGGGAATTTTTTTTGAAATGTTGACTTAAGTCTCCGTTTCCACTCCAATATATTCATTTACCCATGAGATCTCTTGGGGAAAAATATCGAACTAGTTGAACACGAGGGTAATACATTTCGGAGAAATTAGTGAAATCTCCAATTCACCAAAGGGGTACCCCTTTCAGAAATCTTCGATTTCTCTAATATGGTTTCGAGCAATGTTTTGATAGTGAATACTAAAGAATATGCGAGGGTCATGGGCACAAATTTTTTATCCTTATGACTTAGGGTTCTATGTATAAAATTTCGTGCACATCCGAGGTGTGTAGAGGGCGATACAGTCAAATTTCTGAGAGATGAACGAACATAAGGAAAAAACTTGCGAAAATTGCCCTCAAAAAGGGGAATTTTTTTTGAAATGTTGACTTAAGGCTCCGTTTCCACTCCAATATATTCATTTACCCATGAGATCTCTTGGGGAAAAATATCGAACTAGTTGAACACGAGGGTAATACATTTCGGAGAAATTAGTTAAATCTCCAATTCACCAAAGGGGTACCCCTTTCAGAAATCTTCGATTTCTCTAATATGGTTTCGAGCAATGTTTTGATAGTGAATACTAAAGAATATGCGAGGGTCATGGGCACAAATTTTTTAGCCCTATGTCTTAGGGTTCTATGTATAAAATTTCGTGCACATGCGAGGTGTGTAGAGGGCGATACAGTCAAAATACTGAGACATGAACGAACATAAGGAAAAAACTTGCGAAAATTGCCCTCAAAAAGGGGAATTTTTTTTGAAATGTTGACTTAAGGCTCCGTTTCCACTCCAATATATTAATTTACCCATGAGATCTCTTGGGGAAAAATATCGAACTAGTTGAACACGAGGGTAATACATTTCGGAGAAATTAGTGAAATCTCCAATTCACCAAAGGGGTACCCCTTTCAGAAATCTTCGATTTCTCTAATATGGTTTCGAGCAATGTTTTGATAGTGAATACTAAAGAATATGCGAGGGTCATGGGCACAAATTTTTTAGCCCTATGTCTTAGGGTTCTATGTATAAAATTTCGTGCACATGCGAGGTGTGTAGAGGGCGATACAGTCAAAATACTGAGACATGAACGAACATAAGGAAAAAACTTGCGAAAATTGCCCTAAAAAAGGGGAATTTTTTTTGAAATGTTGACTTAAGTCTCCGTTTCCACTCCAATATATTCATTTACCCATGAGATCTCTTGGGGAAAAATATCGAACTAGTTGAACACGAGGGTAATACATTTCGGAGAAATTAGTGAAATCTCCAATTCACCAAAGGGGTACCCCTTTCAGAAATCTTCGATTTCTCTAATATGGTTTCGAGCAATGTTTTGATAGTGAATACTAAAGAATATGCGAGGGTCATGGGCACAAATTTTTTAGCCCTATGTCTTAGGGTTCTATGTATAAAATTTCGTGCACATGCGAGGTGTGTAGAGGGCGATACAGTCAAAATACTGAGACATGAACGAACATAAGGAAAAAACTTGCGAAAATTGCCCTCAAAAAGGGGAATTTTTTTTGAAATGTTGACTTAAGGCTCCGTTTCCACTCCAATATATTCATTTACCCATGAGATCTCTTGGGGAAAAATATCGAACTAGTTGAACACGAGGGTAATACATTTCGGAGAAATTAGTTAAATCTCCAATTCACCAAAGGGGTACCCCTTTCAGAAATCTTCGATTTCTCTAATATGGTTTCGAGCAATGTTTTGATAGTGAATACTAAAGAATATGCGAGGGTCATGGGCACAAATTTTTTAGCCCTATGTCTTAGGGTTCTATGTATAAAATTTCGTGCACATGCGAGGTGTGTAGAGGGCGATACAGTCAAAATACTGAGACATGAACGAACATAAGGAAAAAACTTGCGAAAATTGCCCTCAAAAAGGGGAATTTTTTTTGAAATGTTGACTTAAGGCTCCGTTTCCACTCCAATATATTCATTTACCCATGAGATCTCTTGGGGAAAAATATCGAACTAGTTGAACACGAGGGTAATACATTTCGGAGAAATTAGTGAAATCTCCAATTCACCAAAGGGGTACCCCTTTCAGAAATCTTCGATTTCTCTAATATGGTTTCGAGCAATGTTTTGATAGTGAATACTAAAGAATATGCGAGGGTCATGGGCACAAATTTTTTAGCCCTATGTCTTAGGGTTCTATGTATAAAATTTCGTGCACATGCGAGGTGTGTAGAGGGCGATACAGTCAAAATACTGAGACATGAACGAACATAAGGAAAAAACTTGCGAAAATTGCCCTAAAAAAGGGGAATTTTTTTTGAAATGTTGACTTAAGGCTCCGTTTCCACTCCAATATATTCATTTACCCATGAGATCTCTTGGGGAAAAATATCGAACTAGTTGAACACGAGGGTAATACATTTCGGAGAAATTAGTTAAATCTCCAATTCACCAAAGGGGTACCCCTTTCAGAAATCTTCGATTTCTCTAATATGGTTTCGAGCAATGTTTTGATAGTGAATACTAAAGAATATGCGAGGGTCATGGGCACAAATTTTTTAGCCCTATGTCTTAGGGTTCTATGTATAAAATTTCGTGCACATGCGAGGTGTGTAGAGGGCGATACAGTCAAAATACTGAGACATGAACGAACATAAGGAAAAAACTTGCGAAAATTGCCCTAAAAAAGGGGAATTTTTTTTGAAATGTTGACTTAAGTCTCCGTTTCCACTCCAATATATTCATTTACCCATGAGATCTCTTGGGGAAAAATATCGAACTAGTTGAACACGAGGGTAATACATTTCGGAGAAATTAGTGAAATCTCCAATTCACCAAAGGGGTACCCCTTTCAGAAATCTTCGATTTCTCTAATATGGTTTCGAGCAATGTTTTGATAGTGAATACTAAAGAATATGCGAGGGTCATGGGCACAAATTTTTTAGCCTTATGACTTAGGGTTCTATGTATAAAATTTCGTGCACATCCGAGGTGTGTAGAGGGCGATACAGTCAAATTTCTGAGAGATGAACGAACATAAGGAAAAAACTTGCGAAAATTGCCCTCAAAAAGGGGAATTTTTTTTGAAATGTTGACTTAAGGCTCCGTTTCCACTCCAATATATTCATTTACCCATGAGATCTCTTGGGGAAAAATATCGAACTAGTTGAACACGAGGGTAATACATTTCGGAGAAATTAGTTAAATCTCCAATTCACCAAAGGGGTACCCCTTTCAGAAATCTTCGATTTCTCTAATATGGTTTCGAGCAATGTTTTGATAGTGAATACTAAAGAATATGCGAGGGTCATGGGCACAAATTTTTTAGCCCTATGTCTTAGGGTTCTATGTATAAAATTTCGTGCACATGCGAGGTGTGTAGAGGGCGATACAGTCAAAATACTGAGACATGAACGAACATAAGGAAAAAACATGCGAAAATTGCCCTCAAAAAGGGGAATTTTTTTTGAAATGTTGACTTAAGGCTCCGTTTCCACTCCAATATATTCATTTACCCATGAGATCTCTTGGGGAAAAATATCGAACTAGTTGAACACGAGGGTAATACATTTCGGAGAAATTAGTTAAATCTCCAATTCACCAAAGGGGTACCCCTTTCAGAAATCTTCGATTTCTCTAATATGGTTTCGAGCAATGTTTTGATAGTGAATACTAAAGAATATGCGAGGGTCATGGGCACAAATTTTTTAGCCCTATGTCTTAGGGTTCTATGTATAAAATTTCGTGCACATGCGAGGTGTGTAGAGGGCGATACAGTCAAAATACTGAGACATGAACGAACATAAGGAAAAAACTTGCGAAAATTGCCCTAAAAAAGGGGAATTTTTTTTGAAATGTTGACTTAAGTCTCCGTTTCCACTCCAATATATTCATTTACCCATGAGATCTCTTGGGGAAAAATATCGAACTAGTTGAACACGAGGGTAATACATTTCGGAGAAATTAGTGAAATCTCCAATTCACCAAAGGGGTACCCCTTTCAGAAATCTTCGATTTCTCTAATATGGTTTCGAGCAATGTTTTGATAGTGAATACTAAAGAATATGCGAGGGTCATGGGCACAAAATTTGTAGCCCTATGTCTTAGGGTTCTATGTATAAAATTTCGTGCACATGCGAGGTGTGTAGAGGGCGATACAGTCAAAATACTGAGACATGAACGAACATAAGGAAAAAACTTGCGAAAATTGCCCTAAAAAAGGGGAATTTTTTTTGAAATGTTGACTTAAGTCTCCGTTTCCACTCCAATATATTCATTTACCCATGAGATCTCTTGGGGAAAAATATCGAACTAGTTGAACACGAGGGTAATACATTTCGGAGAAATTAGTGAAATCTCCAATTCACCAAAGGGGTACCCCTTTCAGAAATCTTCGATTTCTCTAATATGGTTTCGAGCAATGTTTTGATAGTGAATACTAAAGAATATGCGAGGGTCATGGGCACAAATTTTTTAGCCCTATGTCTTAGGGTTCTATGTATAAAATTTCGTGCACATGCGAGGTGTGTAGAGGGCGATACAGTCAAAATACTGAGACATGAACGAACATAAGGAAAAAACATGCGAAAATTGCCCTCAAAAAGGGGAATTTTTTTTGAAATGTTGACTTAAGGCTCCGTTTCCACTCCAATATATTCATTTACCCATGAGATCTCTTGGGGAAAAATATCGAACTAGTTGAACACGAGGGTAATACATTTCGGAGAAATTAGTTAAATCTCCAATTCACCAAAGGGGTACCCCTTTCAGAAATCTTCGATTTCTCTAATATGGTTTCGAGCAATGTTTTGATAGTGAATACTAAAGAATATGCGAGGGTCATGGGCACAAATTTTTTAGCCCTATGTCTTAGGGTTCTATGTATAAAATTTCGTGCACATGCGAGGTGTGTAGAGGGCGATACAGTCAAAATACTGAGACATGAACGAACATAAGGAAAAAACTTGCGAAAATTGCCCTAAAAAAGGGGAATTTTTTTTGAAATGTTGACTTAAGTCTCCGTTTCCACTCCAATATATTCATTTACCCATGAGATCTCTTGGGTAAAAATATCGAACTAGTTGAACACGAGGGTAATACATTTCGGAGAAATTAGTGAAATCTCCAATTCACCAAAGGGGTACCCCTTTCAGAAATCTTCGATTTCTCTAATATGGTTTCGAGCAATGTTTTGATAGTGAATACTAAAGAATATGCGAGGGTCATGGGCACAAATTTTTTAGCCCTATGTCTTAGGGTTCTATGTATAAAATTTCGTGCACATGCGAGGTGTGTAGAGGGCGATACAGTCAAAATACTGAGACATGAACGAACATAAGGAAAAAACTTGCGAAAATTGCCCTAAAAAAGGGGAATTTTTTTTGAAATGTTGACTTAAGTCTCCGTTTCCACTCCAATATATTCATTTACCCATGAGATCTCTTGGGGAAAAATATCGAACTAGTTGAACACGAGGGTAATACATTTCGGAGAAATTAGTGAAATCTCCAATTCACCAAAGGGGTACCCCTTTCAGAAATCTTCGATTTCTCTAATATGGTTTCGAGCAATGTTTTGATAGTGAATACTAAAGAATATGCGAGGGTCATGGGCACAAAATTTGTAGCCCTATGTCTTAGGGTTCTATGTATAAAATTTCGTGCACATGCGAGGTGTGTAGAGGGCGATACAGTCAAAATACTGAGACATGAACGAACATAAGGAAAAAACTTGCGAAAATTGCCCTAAAAAAGGGGAATTTTTTTTGAAATGTTGACTTAAGTCTCCGTTTCCACTCCAATATATTCATTTACCCATGAGATCTCTTGGGGAAAAATATCGAACTAGTTGAACACGAGGGTAATACATTTCGGAGAAATTAGTTAAATCTCCAATTCACCAAAGGGGTACCCCTTTCAGAAATCTTCGATTTCTCTAATATGGTTTCGAGCAATGTTTTGATAGTGAATACTAAAGAATATGCGAGGGTCATGGGCACAAATTTTTTAGCCCTATGTCTTAGGGTTCTATGTATAAAATTTCGTGCACATGCGAGGTGTGTAGAGGGCGATACAGTCAAAATACTGAGACATGAACGAACATAAGGAAAAAACATGCGAAAATTGCCCTCAAAAAGGGGAATTTTTTTTGAAATGTTGACTTAAGGCTCCGTTTCCACTCCAATATATTCATTTACCCATGAGATCTCTTGGGGAAAAATATCGAACTAGTTGAACACGAGGGTAATACATTTCGGAGAAATTAGTTAAATCTCCAATTCACCAAAGGGGTACCCCTTTCAGAAATCTTCGATTTCTCTAATATGGTTTCGAGCAATGTTTTGATAGTGAATACTAAAGAATATGCGAGGGTCATGGGCACAAATTTTTTAGCCCTATGTCTTAGGGTTCTATGTATAAAATTTCGTGCACATGCGAGGTGTGTAGAGGGCGATACAGTCAAAATACTGAGACATGAACGAACATAAGGAAAAAACTTGCGAAAATTGCCCTAAAAAAGGGGAATTTTTTTTGAAATGTTGACTTAAGTCTCCGTTTCCACTCCAATATATTCATTTACCCATGAGATCTCTTGGGGAAAAATATCGAACTAGTTGAACACGAGGGTAATACATTTCGGAGAAATTAGTGAAATCTCCAATTCACCAAAGGGGTACCCCTTTCAGAAATCTTCGATTTCTCTAATATGGTTTCGAGCAATGTTTTGATAGTGAATACTAAAGAATATGCGAGGGTCATGGGCACAAATTTTTTAGCCCTATGTCTTAGGGTTCTATGTATAAAATTTCGTGCACATGCGAGGTGTGTAGAGGGCGATACAGTCAAAATACTGAGACATGAACAAACATAAGGAAAAAACTTGCGAAAATTGCCCTAAAAAAGGGGAATTTTTTTTGAAATGTTGACTTAAGTCTCCGTTTCCACTCCAATATATTCATTTACCCATGAGATCTCTTGGGGAAAAATATCGAACTAGTTGAACACGAGGGTAATACATTTCGGAGAAATTAGTGAAATCTCCAATTCACCAAAGGGGTACCCCTTTCAGAAATCTTCGATTTCTCTAATATGGTTTCGAGCAATGTTTTGATAGTGAATACTAAAGAATATGCGAGGGTCATGGGCACAAAATTTGTAGCCCTATGTCTTAGGGTTCTATGTATAAAATTTCGTGCACATGCGAGGTGTGTAGAGGGCGATACAGTCAAAATACTGAGACATGAACGAACATAAGGAAAAAACTTGCGAAAATTGCCCTAAAAAAGGGGAATTTTTTTTGAAATGTTGACTTAAGTCTCCGTTTCCACTCCAATATATTCATTTACCCATGAGATCTCTTGGGGAAAAATATCGAACTAGTTGAACACGAGGGTAATACATTTCGGAGAAATTAGTGAAATCTCCAATTCACCAAAGGGGTACCCCTTTCAGAAATCTTCGATTTTTCTAATATGGTTTCGAGCAATGTTTTGATAGTGAATACTAAAGAATATGCGAGGGTCATGGGCACAAATTTTTTAGCCCTATGTCTTAGGGTTCTATGTATAAAATTTCGTGCACATGCGAGGTGTGTAGAGGGCGATACAGTCAAAATACTGAGACATGAACGAACATAAGGAAAAAACTTGCGAAAATTGCCCTCAAAAAGGGGAATTTTTTTTGAAATGTTGACTTAAGTCTCCGTTTCCACTCCAATATATTCATTTACCCATGAGATCTCTTGGGGGAAAATATCGAACGAGTTGAACACGAGGGTAATACATTTCGGAGAAATTAGTGAAATCTCCTATTCACCAAAGGGGTACCCCTTTCAGAAATCTTCGATTTTTCTAATATGGTTTCAAGCAATGTTTTGATAGTGAATACTAAAGAATATGCGAGGGTCATGGGCACAAATTTTTTAGCCCTATGACTTAGGGTTCTATGTATAAAATTTCGTGCACATCCGAGGTGTGTATAGGGCGATACAGTCAAATTTCTGAGAGATGAACGAACATAAGGAAAAAACTTGCGAAAATTGCCCTCAAAAAGAGGAATTTTTTTTGAAATGTTGACTTAAGTCTCCGTTTCCACTCCAATATATTCATTTACCCATGAGATCTCTTGGGGAAAAATATCGAACTAGTTGAACACGAGGGTAATACATTTCGGAGAAATTAGTGAAATCTCCAATTCACCAAAGGGGTACCCCTTTCAGAAATCTTCGATTTTTCTAATATGGTTTCGAGCAATGTTTTGATAGTGAATACTAAAGAATATGCGAGGGTCATGGGCACAAATTTTTTAGCCCTATGTCTTAGGGTTCTATGTATAAAATTTCGTGCACATCCGAGGTGTGTAGAGGGCGATACAGTCAAATTTCTGAGAGATGAACGAACATAAGGAAAAAACTTGCGAAAATTGCCCTCAAAAAGGGGAATTTTTTTTGAAATGTTGACTTAAGGCTCCGTTTCCACTCCAATATATTCATTTACCCATGAGATCTCTTGGGGAAAAATATCGAACTAGTTGAACACGAGGGTAATACATTTCGGAGAAATTAGTGAAATCTCCAATTCACCAAAGGGGTACCCCTTTCAGAAATCTTCGATTTTTCTAATATGGTTTCGAGCAATGTTTTGATAGTGAATACTAAAGAATATGCGAGGGTCATGGGCACAAATTTTTTAGCCCCATGTCTTAGGGTTCTATGTATAAAATTTCGTGCACATGCGAGGTGTGTTGAGGGCGATACAGTCAAATTTCTGAGAGATGAACGAACATAAGGAAAAAACTTGCGAAAATTGCCCTCAAAAAGGGGAATTTTTTTTGAAATGTTGACTTAAGTCTCCGTTTCCACTCCAATATATTCATTTACCCATGAGATCTCTTGGGGAAAAATATCGAACTAGTTGAACACGAGGGTAATACATTTCGGAGAAATTAGTGAAATCTCCAATTCACCAAAGGGGTACCCCTTTCAGAAATCTTCGATTTCTCTAATATGGTTTCGAGCAATGTTTTGATAGTGAATACTAAAGAATATGCGAGGGTCATGGGCACAAAATTTGTAGCCCTATGTCTTAGGGTTCTATGTATAAAATTTCGTGCACATGCGAGGTGTGTAGAGGGCGATACAGTCAAAATACTGAGACATGAACGAACATAAGGAAAAAACTTGCGAAAATTGCCCTCAAAAAGGGGAATTTTTTTTGAAATGTTGTCTTAAGGCCCTATTTCGACTCCAATATATTCATTTACCCATGAGATCTCTTGGGGAAAAATATCGAACTAGTTGAACACGAGGGTAATACATTTCGGAGAAATTAGTGAAATCTCCAATTCACCAAAGGGGTACCCCTTTCAGAAATCTTCGATTTTTCTAATATGGTTTCGAGCAATGTTTTGATAGTGAATACTAAAGAATATGCGAGGGTCATGGGCACAAAATTTGTAGCCCTATGTCTTAGGGTTCTATGTATAAAATTTCGTGCACATGCGAGGTGTGTAGAGGGCGATACAGTCAAAATACTGAGACATGAACGAACATAAGGAAAAAACTTGCGAAAATTGCCCTAAAAAAGGGGAATTTTTTTTGAAATGTTGTCTTAAGGCCCTATTTCGACTCCAATATATTCATTTACCCATGAGATCTCTTGGGGAAAAATATCGAACTAGTTGAACACGAGGGTAATACATTTCGGAGAAATTAGTGAAATCTCCAATTCACCAAAGGGGTACCCCTTTCAGAAATCTTCGATTTTTCTAATATGGTTTCGAGCAATGTTTTGATAGTGAATACTAAAGAATATGCGAGGGTCATGGGCACAAATTTTTTAGCCCTATGTCTTAGGGTTCTATGTATAAAATTTCGTGCACATGCGAGGTGTGTAGAGGGCGATACAGTCAAAATACTGAGACATGAACGAACATAAGGAAAAAACTTGCGAAAATTGCCCTCAAAAAGGGGAATTTTTTTTGAAATGTTGACTTAAGGCTCCGTTTCCACTCCAATATATTCATTTACCCATGAGATCTCTTGGGGAAAAATATCGAACTAGTTGAACACGAGGGTAATACATTTCGGAGAAATTAGTGAAATCTCCTATTCACCAAAGGGGTACCCCTTTCAGAAATCTTCGATTTTTCTAATATGGTTTCGAGCAATGTTTTGGTAGTGAATACTAAAGAATATGCGAGGGTCATGGGCACAAATTTTTTAGCCCTATGTCTTAGGGTTCTATGTATAAAATTTCGTGCACATCCGAGGTGTGTAGAGGGCGATGCAGTCAAATTTCTGAGAGATGAACGAAGATAAGGAAAAAACTTGCGAAAATTGCCCTCAAAAAGGGGAATTTTTTTTGAAATGTTGACTTAAGTCTCCGTTTCCACTCCAATATATTCATTTACCCATGAGATCTCTTGGGGAAAAATATCGAACTAGTTGAACACGAGGGTAATACATTTCGGAGAAATTAGTGAAATCTCCAATTCACCAAAGGGGTACCCCTTTCAGAAATCTTCGATTTCTCTTATATGGTTTCGAGCAATGTTTTGATAGTGAATACTAAAGAATATGCGATGGTCATGGGCACAAATTTTTTAGCCCTATGTCTTAGGGTTCTATGTATAAAATTTCGTGCACATCCGAGGTGTGTAGAGGGCGATACAGTCAAATTTCTGAGAGATGAACGAACATAAGGAAAAAACTTGCGAAAATTGCCCTAAAAAAGGGGAATTTTTTTTGAAATGTTGACTTAAGTCTCCGTTTCCACTCCAATATATTCATTTACCCATGAGATCTCTTGGGGAAAAATATCGAACTAGTTGAACACGAGGGTAATACATTTCGGAGAAATTAGTGAAATCTCCAATTCACCAAAGGGGTACCCCTTTCAGAAATCTTCGATTTCTCTTATATGGTTTCGAGCAATGTTTTGATAGTGAATACTAAAGAATATGCGAGGGTCATGGGCACAAAATTTGTAGCCCTATGTCTTAGGGTTCTATGTATAAAATTTCGTGCACATGCGAGGTGTGTAGAGGGCGATACAGTCAAAATACTGAGACATGAACGAACATAAGGAAAAAACTTGCGAAAATTGCCCTCAAAAAGGGGAATTTTTTTTGAAATGTTGACTTAAGGCTCCGTTTCCACTCCAATATATTCATTTACCCATGAGATCTCTTGGGGAAAAATATCGAACTAGTTGAACACGAGGGTAATACATTTCAGAGAAATTAGTGAAATCTCCAATTCACCAAAGGGGTACCCCTTTCAGAAATCTTCGATTTTTCTAATATGGTTTCGAGCAATGTTTTGATAGTGAATACTAAAGAATATGCGAGGGTCATGGGCACAAATTTTTTAGCCCCATGTCTTAGGGTTCTATGTATAAAGTTTCGTGCACATGCGAGGTGTGTTGAGGGCGATACAGTCAAATTTCTGAGAGATGAACGAACATAAGGAAAAAACTTGCGAAAATTGCCCTCAAAAAGGGGAATTTTTTTTGAAATATTGACTTAAGGCTCCGTTTCCACTCCAATATATTCATTTACCCATGAGATCTCTTGGGGAAAAATATCGAACTAGTTGAACACGAGGGTAATACATTTCGGAGAAATTAGTGAAATCTCCTATTCACCAAAGGGGTACCCCTTTCAGAAATCTTCGATTTTTCTAATATGGTTTCGAGCAATGTTTTGATAGTGAATACTAAAGAATATGCGAGGGTCATGGGCACAAATTTTTTAGCCCTATGTCTTAGGGTTCTATGTATAAAATTTCGTGCACATCCGAGGTGTGTAGAGGGCGATACAGTCAAATTTCTGAGAGATGAACGAACATAAGGAAAAAACTTGCGAAAATTGCCCTCAAAAAGGGGAATTTTTTTTGAAATGTTGACTTAAGTCTCCGTTTCCACTCCAATATATTCATTTACCCATGAGATCTCTTGGGGAAAAATATCGAACTAGTTGAACACGAGGGTAATACATTTCGGAGAAATTAGTGAAATCTCCAATTCACCAAAGGGGTACCCCTTTCAGAAATCTTCGATTTCTCTTATATGGTTTCGAGCAATGTTTTGATAGTGAATACTAAAGAATATGCGATGGTCATGGGCACAAATTTTTTAGCCCTATGTCTTAGGGTTCTATGTATAAAATTTCGTGCACATCCGAGGTGTGTAGAGGGCGATACAGTCAAATTTCTGAGAGATGAAAGAACATAAGGAAAAAACTTGCGAAAATTGCCCTAAAAAAGGGGAATTTTTTTTGAAATGTTGACTTAAGTCTCCGTTTCCACTCCAATATATTCATTTACCCATGAGATCTCTTGGGGAAAAATATCGAACTAGTTGAACACGAGGGTAATACATTTCGGAGAAATTAGTGAAATCTCCAATTCACCAAAGGGGTACCCCTTTCAGAAATCTTCGATTTCTCTTATATGGTTTCGAGCAATGTTTTGATAGTGAATACTAAAGAATATGCGAGGGTCATGGGCACAAAATTTGTAGCCCTATGTCTTAGGGTTCTATGTATAAAATTTCGTGCACATGCGAGGTGTGTAGAGGGCGATACAGTCAAAATACTGAGACATGAACGAACATAAGGAAAAAACTTGCGAAAATTGCCCTCAAAAAGGGGAATTTTTTTTGAAATGTTGACTTAAGTCTCCGTTTCCACTCCAATATATTCATTTACCCATGAGATCTCTTGGGGAAAAATATCGAACTAGTTGAACACGAGGGTAATACATTTCGGAGAAATTAGTGAAATCTCCAATTCACCAAAGGGGTACCCCTTTCAGAAATCTTCGATTTCTCTTATATGGTTTCGAGCAATGTTTTGATAGTGAATACTAAAGAATATGCGATGGTCATGGGCACAAATTTTTTAGCCCTATGTCTTAGGGTTCTATGTATAAAATTTCGTGCACATCCGAGGTGTGTAGAGGGCGATACAGTCAAATTTCTGAGAGATGAAAGAACATAAGGAAAAAACTTGCGAAAATTGCCCTAAAAAAGGGGAATTTTTTTTGAAATGTTGACTTAAGTCTCCGTTTCCACTCCAATATATTCATTTACCCATGAGATCTCTTGGGGAAAAATATCGAACTAGTTGAACACGAGGGTAATACATTTCGGAGAAATTAGTGAAATCTCCAATTCACCAAAGGGGTACCCCTTTCAGAAATCTTCGATTTCTCTTATATGGTTTCGAGCAATGTTTTGATAGTGAATACTAAAGAATATGCGAGGGTCATGGGCACAAAATTTGTAGCCCTATGTCTTAGGGTTCTATGTATAAAATTTCGTGCACATGCGAGGTGTGTAGAGGGCGATACAGTCAAAATACTGAGACATGAACGAACATAAGGAAAAAACTTGCGAAAATTGCCCTCAAAAAGGGGAATTTTTTTTGAAATGTTGACTTAAGTCTCCGTTTCCACTCCAATATATTCATTTACCCATGAGATCTCTTGGGGAAAAATATCGAACGAGTTGAACACGAGGGTAATACATTTCGGCGAAATTAGTTAAATCTCCTATTCACCAAAGGGGTACCCCTTTCAGAAATCTTCGATTTTTCTAATATGGTTTCAAGCAATGTTTTGATAGTGAATACTAAAGAATATGCGAGGGTCATGGGCACAAATTTTTTAGCCCTATGACTTAGGGTTCTATGTATAAAATTTCGTGCACATCCGAGGTATGTAGAGGGCGATACAGTCAAATTTCTGAGAGATGAACGAACATAAGGAAAAAACTTGCGAAAATTGCCCTCAAAAAGGGGAATTTTTTTTGAAATGTTGACTTAAGGCTCCGTTTCCACTCCAATATATTCATTTACCCATGAGATCTCTTGGGGAAAAATATCGAACTAGTTGAACACGAGGGTAATACATTTCGGAGAAATTAGTGAAATCTCCTATTCACCAAAGGGGTACCCCTTTCAGAAATCTTCGATTTTTCTAATATGGTTTCGAGCAATGTTTTGATAGTGAATACTAAAGAATATGCGAGGGTCATGGGCACAAATTTTTTAGCCCTATGTCTTACGGTTCTATGTATAAAATTTCGTGCACATCCGAGGTGTGTAGAGGGCGATACAGTCAAATTTCTGAGAGATGAACGAACATAAGGAAAAAACTTGCGAAAATTGCCCTCAAAAAGGGGAATTTTTTTTGAAATGTTGACTTAAGTCTCCGTTTCCACTCCAATATATTCATTTACCCATGTGATCTCTTGGGGAAAAATATCGAACTAGTTGAACACGAGGGTAATACATTTCGGAGAAATTAGTGAAATCTCCAATTCACCAAAGGGGTACCCCTTTCAGAAATCTTCGATTTCTCTAATATGGTTTCGAGCAATGTTTTGATAGTGAATACTAAAGAATATGCGAGGGTCATGGGCACAAAATTTGTAGCCCTATGTCTTAGGGTTCTATGTATAAAATTTCGTGGACATGCGAGGTGTGTAGAGGGCGATACAGTCAAAATACTGAGACATGAACGAACATAAGGAAAAAACTTGCGAAAATTGCCCTCAAAAAGGGGAATTTTTTTTGAAATGTTGTCTTAAGGCCCTATTTCGACTCCAATATATTCATTTACCCATGAGATCTCTTGGGGAAAAATATCGAACTAGTTGAACACGAGGGTAATACATTTCGGAGAAATTAGTGAAATCTCCAATTCACCAAAGGGGTACCCCTTTCAGAAATCTACGATTTCTCTAATATGGTTTCGAGCAATGTTTTGATAGTGAATACTAAAGAATATGCGAGGGTCATGGGCACAAAATTTGTAGCCCTATGTCTTAGGGTTCTATGTATAAAATTTCGTGGACATGCGAGGTGTGTAGAGGGCGATACAGTCAAAATACTGAGACATGAACGAACATAAGGAAAAAACTTGCGAAAATTGCCCTCAAAAAGGGGAATTTTTTTTGAAATGTTGACTTAAGGCTCCGTTTCCACTCCAATATATTCATTTACCCATGAGATCTCTTGGGGAAAAATATCGAACTAGTTGAACACGAGGGTAATACATTTCGGAGAAATTAGTGAAATCTCCAATTCACCAAAGGGGTACCCCTTTCAGAAATCTTCGATTTTTCTAATATGGTTTCGAGCAATGTTTTGATAGTGAATACTAAAGAATATGCGAGGGTCATGGGCACAAATTTTTTAGCCCTATGTCTTACGGTTCTATGTATAAAATTTCGTGCACATCCGAGGTGTGTAGAGGGCGATACAGTCAAATTTCTGAGAGATGAACGAACATAAGGAAAAAACTTGCGAAAATTGCCCTCAAAAAGGGGAATTTTTTTTGAAATGTTGACTTAAGTCTCCGTTTCCACTCCAATATATTCATTTACCCATGTGATCTCTTGGGGAAAAATATCGAACTAGTTGAACACGAGGGTAATACATTTCGGAGAAATTAGTGAAATCTCCAATTCACCAAAGGGGTACCCCTTTCAGAAATCTTCGATTTCTCTAATATGGTTTCGAGCAATGTTTTGATAGTGAATACTAAAGAATATGCGAGGGTCATGGGCACAAAATTTGTAGCCCTATGTCTTAGGGTTCTATGTATAAAATTTCGTGGACATGCGAGGTGTGTAGAGGGCGATACAGTCAAAATACTGAGACATGAACGAACATAAGGAAAAAACTTGCGAAAATTGCCCTCAAAAAGGGGAATTTTTTTTGAAATGTTGTCTTAAGGCCCTATTTCGACTCCAATATATTCATTTACCCATGAGATCTCTTGGGGAAAAATATCGAACTAGTTGAACACGAGGGTAATACATTTCGGAGAAATTAGTGAAATCTCCAATTCACCAAAGGGGTACCCCTTTCAGAAATCTACGATTTCTCTAATATGGTTTCGAGCAATGTTTTGATAGTGAATACTAAAGAATATGCGAGGGTCATGGGCACAAAATTTGTAGCCCTATGTCTTAGGGTTCTATGTATAAAATTTCGTGGACATGCGAGGTGTGTAGAGGGCGATACAGTCAAAATACTGAGACATGAACGAACATAAGGAAAAAACTTGCGAAAATTGCCCTCAAAAAGGGGAATTTTTTTTGAAATGTTGACTTAAGTCTCCGTTTCCACTCCAATATATTCATTTACCCATGTGATCTCTTGGGGAAAAATATCGAACTAGTTGAACACGAGGGTAATACATTTCGGAGAAATTAGTGAAATCTCCAATTCACCAAAGGGGTACCCCTTTCAGAAATCTTCGATTTCTCTAATATGGTTTCGAGCAATGTTTTGATAGTGAATACTAAAGAATATGCGAGGGTCATGGGCACAAAATTTGTAGCCCTATGTCTTAGGGTTCTATGTATAAAATTTCGTGGACATGCGAGGTGTGTAGAGGGCGATACAGTCAAAATACTGAGACATGAACGAACATAAGGAAAAAACTTGCGAAAATTGCCCTCAAAAAGGGGAATTTTTTTTGAAATGTTGTCTTAAGGCCCTATTTCGACTCCAATATATTCATTTACCCATGAGATCTCTTGGGGAAAAATATCGAACTAGTTGAACACGAGGGTAATACATTTCGGAGAAATTAGTGAAATCTCCAATTCACCAAAGGGGTACCCCTTTCAGAAATCTACGATTTCTCTAATATGGTTTCGAGCAATGTTTTGATAGTGAATACTAAAGAATATGCGAGGGTCATGGGCACAAAATTTGTAGCCCTATGTCTTAGGGTTCTATGTATAAAATTTCGTGGACATGCGAGGTGTGTAGAGGGCGATACAGTCAAAATACTGAGACATGAACGAACATAAGGAAAAAACTTGCGAAAATTGCCCTCAAAAAGGGGAATTTTTTTTGAAATGTTGACTTAAGGCTCCGTTTCCACTCCAATATATTCATTTACCCATGAGATCTCTTGGGGAAAAATATCGAACTAGTTGAACACGAGGGTAATACATTTCGGAGAAATTAGTGAAATCTCCAATTCACCAAAGGGGTACCCCTTTCAGAAATCTTCGATTTTTCTAATATGGTTTCGAGCAATGTTTTGATAGTGAATACTAAAGAATATGCGAGGGTCATGGGCACAAATTTTTTAGCCCCATGTCTTAGGGTTCTATGTATAAAGTTTCGTGCACATGCGAGGTGTGTTGAGGGCGATACAGTCAAATTTCTGAGAGATGAACGAACATAAGGAAAAAACTTGCGAAAATTGCCCTCAAAAAGGGGAATTTTTTTTGAAATATTGACTTAAGGCTCCGTTTCCACTCCAATATATTCATTTACCCATGAGATCTCTTGGGGAAAAATATCGAACTAGTTGAACACGAGGGTAATACATTTCGGAGAAATTAGTGAAATCTCCTATTCACCAAAGGGGTACCCCTTTCAGAAATCTTCGATTTTTCTAATATGGTTTCGAGCAATGTTTTGATAGTGAATACTAAAGAATATGCGAGGGTCATGGGCACAAATTTTTTAGCCCTATGTCTTAGGGTTCTATGTATAAAATTTCGTGCACATCCGAGGTGTGTAGAGGGCGATACAGTCAAATTTCTGAGAGATGAACGAACATAAGGAAAAAACTTGCGAAAATTGCCCTCAAAAAGGGGAATTTTTTTTGAAATGTTGACTTAAGTCTCCGTTTCCACTCCAATATATTCATTTACCCATGAGATCTCTTGGGGAAAAATATCGAACTAGTTGAACACGAGGGTAATACATTTCGGAGAAATTAGTGAAATCTCCAATTCACCAAAGGGGTACCCCTTTCAGAAATCTTCGATTTCTCTTATATGGTTTCGAGCAATGTTTTGATAGTGAATACTAAAGAATATGCGATGGTCATGGGCACAAATTTTTTAGCCCTATGTCTTAGGGTTCTATGTATAAAATTTCGTGCACATCCGAGGTGTGTAGAGGGCGATACAGTCAAATTTCTGAGAGATGAAAGAACATAAGGAAAAAACTTGCGAAAATTGCCCTAAAAAAGGGGAATTTTTTTTGAAATGTTGACTTAAGTCTCCGTTTCCACTCCAATATATTCATTTACCCATGAGATCTCTTGGGGAAAAATATCGAACTAGTTGAACACGAGGGTAATACATTTCGGAGAAATTAGTGAAATCTCCAATTCACCAAAGGGGTACCCCTTTCAGAAATCTTCGATTTCTCTTATATGGTTTCGAGCAATGTTTTGATAGTGAATACTAAAGAATATGCGAGGGTCATGGGCACAAAATTTGTAGCCCTATGTCTTAGGGTTCTATGTATAAAATTTCGTGCACATGCGAGGTGTGTAGAGGGCGATACAGTCAAAATACTGAGACATGAACGAACATAAGGAAAAAACTTGCGAAAATTGCCCTCAAAAAGGGGAATTTTTTTTGAAATGTTGACTTAAGTCTCCGTTTCCACTCCAATATATTCATTTACCCATGAGATCTCTTGGGGAAAAATATCGAACGAGTTGAACACGAGGGTAATACATTTCGGAGAAATTAGTTAAATCTCCTATTCACCAAAGGGGTACCCCTTTCAGAAATCTTCGATTTTTCTAATATGGTTTCAAGCAATGTTTTGATAGTGAATACTAAAGAATATGCGAGGGTCATGGGCACAAATTTTTTAGCCCTATGACTTAGGGTTCTATGTATAAAATTTCGTGCACATCCGAGGTATGTAGAGGGCGATACAGTCAAATTTCTGAGAGATGAACGAACATAAGGAAAAAACTTGCGAAAATTGCCCTCAAAAAGGGGAATTTTTTTTGAAATGTTGACTTAAGGCTCCGTTTCCACTCCAATATATTCATTTACCCATGAGATCTCTTGGGGAAAAATATCGAACTAGTTGAACACGAGGGTAATACATTTCGGAGAAATTAGTGAAATCTCCTATTCACCAAAGGGGTACCCCTTTCAGAAATCTTCGATTTTTCTAATATGGTTTCGAGCAATGTTTTGATAGTGAATACTAAAGAATATGCGAGGGTCATGGGCACAAATTTTTTAGCCCTATGTCTTACGGTTCTATGTATAAAATTTCGTGCACATCCGAGGTGTGTAGAGGGCGATACAGTCAAATTTCTGAGAGATGAACGAACATAAGGAAAAAACTTGCGAAAATTGCCCTCAAAAAGGGGAATTTTTTTTGAAATGTTGACTTAAGTCTCCGTTTCCACTCCAATATATTCATTTACCCATGTGATCTCTTGGGGAAAAATATCGAACTAGTTGAACACGAGGGTAATACATTTCGGAGAAATTAGTGAAATCTCCAATTCACCAAAGGGGTACCCCTTTCAGAAATCTTCGATTTCTCTAATATGGTTTCGAGCAATGTTTTGATAGTGAATACTAAAGAATATGCGAGGGTCATGGGCACAAAATTTGTAGCCCTATGTCTTAGGGTTCTATGTATAAAATTTCGTGGACATGCGAGGTGTGTAGAGGGCGATACAGTCAAAATACTGAGACATGAACGAACATAAGGAAAAAACTTGCGAAAATTGCCCTCAAAAAGGGGAATTTTTTTTGAAATGTTGTCTTAAGGCCCTATTTCGACTCCAATATATTCATTTACCCATGAGATCTCTTGGGGAAAAATATCGAACTAGTTGAACACGAGGGTAATACATTTCGGAGAAATTAGTGAAATCTCCAATTCACCAAAGGGGTACCCCTTTCAGAAATCTTCGATTTTTCTAATATGGTTTCGAGCAATGTTTTGATAGTGAATACTAAAGAATATGCGAGGGTCATGGGCACAAATTTTTTAGCCCTATGTCTTAGGGTTCCATGTATAAAATTTCGTGCACATGCGAGGTGTGTAGAGGGCGATACAGTCAAAATACTGAGACATGAACGAACATAAGGAAAAAACTTGCGAAAATTGCCCTCAAAAAGGGGAATTATTTTTGAAATGTTGTCTTAAGGCCCTATTTCGACTCCAATATATTCATTTACCCATGAGATCTCTTGGGGAAAAATATCGAACGAGTTGAACATGAGGGTAATACATTTCGGAGAAATTAGTTAAATCTCCTATTCACCAAAGGGGTACCCCTTTCAGAAATCTTCGATTTTTCTAATATGGTTTCAAGCAATGTTTTGATAGTGAATACTAAAGAATATGCGAGGGTCATGGGCATAAATTTTTTAGCCCTATGTCTTAGGGTTCTATGTATAAAATTTCGTGCACATCCGAGGTGTGTAGAGGGCGATACAGTCAAATTTCTGAGAGATGAACGAACATAAGGAAAAAACTTGCGAAAATTGCCCTCAAAAAGGGGAATTTTTTTTGAAATGTTGACTTAAGGCTCCGTTTCCACTCCAATATATTCATTTACCCATGAGATCTCTTGGGGAAAAATATCGAACTAGTTGAACACGAGGGTAATACATTTCGGAGAAATTAGTGAAATCTCCTATTCACCAAAGGGGTACCCCTTTCAGAAATCTTCGATTTTTCTAATATGGTTTCGAGCAATGTTTTGATAGTGAATACTAAAGAATATGCGAGGGTCATGGGCACAAATTTTTTAGCCCTATGTCTTACGGTTCTATGTATAAAATTTCGTGCACATCCGAGGTGTGTAGAGGGCGATACAGTCAAATTTCTGAGAGATGAACGAACATAAGGAAAAAACTTGCGAAAATTGCCCTCAAAAAGGGGAATTTTTTTTGAAATGTTGACTTAAGTCTCCGTTTCCACTCCAATATATTCATTTACCCATGAGATCTCTTGGGGAAAAATATCGAACTAGTTGAACACGAGGGTAATACATTTCGGAGAAATTAGTGAAATCTCCAATTCACCAAAGGGGTACCCCTTTCAGAAATCTTCGATTTCTCTAATATGGTTTCGAGCAATGTTTTGATAGTGAATACTAAAGAATATGCGAGGGTCATGGGCACAAAATTTGTAGCCCTATGTCTTAGGGTTCTATGTATAAAATTTCGTGGACATGCGAGGTGTGTAGAGGGCGATACAGTCAAAATACTGAGACATGAACGAACATAAGGAAAAAACTTGCGAAAATTGCCCTCAAAAAGGGGAATTTTTTTTGAAATGTTGTCTTAAGGCCCTATTTCGACTCCAATATATTCATTTACCCATGAGATCTCTTGGGGAAAAATATCGAACTAGTTGAACACGAGGGTAATACATTTCGGAGAAATTAGTGAAATCTCCAATTCACCAAAGGGGTACCCCTTTCAGAAATCTTCGATTTTTCTAATATGGTTTCGAGCAATGTTTTGATAGTGAATACTAAAGAATATGCGAGGGTCATGGGCACAAATTTTTTAGCCCTATGTCTTAGGGTTCTATGTATAAAATTTCGTGCACATGCGAGGTGTGTAGAGGGCGATACAGTCAAAATACTGAGACATGAACGAACATAAGGAAAAAACTTGCGAAAATTGCCCTCAAAAAGGGGAATTTTTTTTGAAATGTTGTCTTAAGGCCCTATTTCGACTCCAATATATTCATTTACCCATGAGATCTCTTGGGGAAAAATATCGAACGAGTTGAACATGAGGGTAATACATTTCGGAGAAATTAGTTAAATCTCCTATTCACCAAAGGGGTACCCCTTTCAGAAATCTTCGATTTTTCTAATATGGTTTCAAGCAATGTTTTGATAGTGAATACTAAAGAATATGCGAGGGTCATGGGCATAAATTTTTTAGCCCTATGTCTTAGGGTTCTATGTATAAAATTTCGTGCACATCCGAGGTGTGTAGAGGGCGATACAGTCAAATTTCTGAGAGATGAACGAACATAAGGAAAAAACTTGCGAAAATTGCCCTCAAAAAGGGGAATTTTTTTTGAAATGTTGACTTAAGTCTCCGTTTCCACTCCAATATATTCATTTACCCATGAGATCTCTTGGGGAAAAATATCGAACTAGTTGAACACGAGGGTAATACATTTCGGAGAAATTAGTGAAATCTCCAATTCACCAAAGGGGTACCCCTTTCAGAAATCTTCGATTTCTCTTATATGGTTTCGAGCAATGTTTTGATAGTGAATACTAAAGAATATGCGAGGGTCATGGGCACAAAATTTGTAGCCCTATGTCTTAGGGTTCTATGTATAAAATTTCGTGCACATGCGAGGTGTGTAGAGGGCGATACAGTCAAAATACTGAGACATGAACGAACATAAGGAAAAAACTTGCGAAAATTGCCCTCAAAAAGGGGAATTTTTTTTGAAATGTTGTCTTAAGGCCCTATTTCGACTCCAATATATTCATTTACCCATGAGATCTCTTGGGGAAAAATATCGAACTAGTTGAACACGAGGGTAATACATTTCGGAGAAATTAGTGAAATCTCCAATTCACCAAAGGGGTACCCCTTTCAGAAATCTTCGATTTTTCTAATATGGTTTCGAGCAATGTTTTGATAGTGAATACTAAAGAATATGCGAGGGTCATGGGCACAAATTTTTTAGCCCTATGTCTTAGGGTTCTATGTATAAAATTTCGTGCACATGCGAGGTGTGTAGAGGGCGATACAGTCAAAATACTGAGACATGAACGAACATAAGGAAAAAACTTGCGAAAATTGCCCTCAAAAAGGGGAATTTTTTTTGAAATGTTGTCTTAAGGCCCTATTTCGACTCCAATATATTCATTTACCCATGAGATCTCTTGGGGAAAATTATCGAACTAGTTGAACACGAGGGTAATACATTTCAGAGAAATTAGTGAAATCTCCAATTCACCAAAGGGGTACCCCTTTCAGAAATCTTCGATTTTTCTAATATGGTTTCGAGCAAGGTTTTGATAGTGAATACTAAAGAATATGCGAGGGTCATGGGCACAAATTTTTTAGCCCTATGTCTTAGGGTTCTATGTATAAAATTTCGTGCACATCCGAGGTGTGTAGAGGGCGATACAGTCAAATTTCTGAGAGATGAACGAACATAAGGAAAAAACTTGCGAAAATTGCCCTCAAAAAGGGGAATTTTTTTTGAAATGTTGACTTAAGTCTCCGTTTCCACTCCAATATATTCATTTACCCATGAGATCTCTTGGGGAAAAATATCGAACTAGTTGAACACGAGGGTAATACATTTCGGAGAAATTAGTGAAATCTCCAATTCACCAAAGGGGTACCCCTTTCAGAAATCTTCGATTTCTCTAATATGGTTTCGAGCAATGTTTTGATAGTGAATACTAAAGAATATGCGAGGGTCATGGGCACAAAATTTGTAGCCCTATGTCTTAGGGTTCTATGTATAAAATTTCGTGCACATGCGAGGTGTGTAGAGGGCGATACAGTCAAAATACTGAGACATGAACGAACATAAGGAAAAAACTTGCGAAAATTGCCCTCAAAAAGGGGAATTTTTTTTGAAATGTTGTCTTAAGGCCCTATTTCGACTCCAATATATTCATTTACCCATGAGATCTCTTGGGGAAAAATATCGAACTAGTTGAACACGAGGGTAATACATTTCGGAGAAATTAGTGAAATCTCCAATTCACCAAAGGGGTACCCTTTCAGAAATCTTCGATTTTTCTAATATGGTTTCGAGCAATGTTTTGATAGTGAATACTAAAGAATATGCGAGGGTCATGGGCACAAATTTTTTAGCCCTATGTCTTAGGGTTCTATGTATAAAATTTCGTGCACATGCGAGGTGTGTAGAGGGCGATACAGTCAAAATACTGAGACATGAACGAACATAAGGAAAAAACTTGCGAAAATTGCCCTCAAAAAGGGGAATTTTTTTTGAAATGTTGTCTTAAGGCCCTATTTCGACTCCAATATATTCATTTACCAATGAGATCTCTTGGGGAAAAATATCGAACGAGTTGAACATGAGGGTAATACATTTCGGAGAAATTAGTGAAATCTCCAATTCACCAAAGGGGTACCCCTTTCAGAAATCTTCGATTTCTCTTATATGGTTTCGAGCAATGTTTTGATAGTGAATACTAAAGAATATGCGAGGGTCATGGGCACAAAATTTGTAGCCCTATGTCTTAGGGTTCTATGTATAAAATTTCGTGCACATGCGAGGTGTGTAGAGGGCGATACAGTCAAAATACTGAGACATGAACGAACATAAGGAAAAAACTTGCGAAAATTGCCCTCAAAAAGGGGAATTTTTTTTGAAATGTTGTCTTAAGGCCCTATTTCGACTCCAATATATTCATTTACCCATGAGATCTCTTGGGGAAAAATATCGAACTAGTTGAACACGAGGGTAATACATTTCGGAGAAATTAGTGAAATCTCCAATTCACCAAAGGGGTACCCCTTTCAGAAATCTTCGATTTTTCTAATATGGTTTCGAGCAATGTTTTGATAGTGAATACTAAAGAATATGCGAGGGTCATGGGCACAAATTTTTTAGCCCTATGTCTTAGGGTTCTATGTATAAAATTTCGTGCACATGCGAGGTGTGTAGAGGGCGATACAGTCAAAATACTGAGACATGAACGAACATAAGGAAAAAACTTGCGAAAATTGCCCTCAAAAAGGGGAATTTTTTTTGAAATGTTGTCTTAAGGCCCTATTTCGACTCCAATATATTCATTTACCCATGAGATCTCTTGGGGAAAATTATCGAACTAGTTGAACACGAGGGTAATACATTTCAGAGAAATTAGTGAAATCTCCAATTCACCAAAGGGGTACCCCTTTCAGAAATCTTCGATTTTTCTAATATGGTTTCGAGCAAGGTTTTGATAGTGAATACTAAAGAATATGCGAGGGTCATGGGCACAAATTTTTTAGCCCTATGTCTTAGGGTTCTATGTATAAAATTTCGTGCACATCCGAGGTGTGTAGAGGGCGATACAGTCAAATTTCTGAGAGATGAACGAACATAAGGAAAAAACTTGCGAAAATTGCCCTCAAAAAGGGGAATTTTTTTTGAAATGTTGACTTAAGTCTCCGTTTCCACTCCAATATATTCATTTACCCATGAGATCTCTTGGGGAAAAATATCGAACTAGTTGAACACGAGGGTAATACATTTCGGAGAAATTAGTGAAATCTCCAATTCACCAAAGGGGTACCCCTTTCAGAAATCTTCGATTTCTCTAATATGGTTTCGAGCAATGTTTTGATAGTGAATACTAAAGAATATGCGAGGGTCATGGGCACAAAATTTGTAGCCCTATGTCTTAGGGTTCTATGTATAAAATTTCGTGCACATGCGAGGTGTGTAGAGGGCGATACAGTCAAAATACTGAGACATGAACGAACATAAGGAAAAAACTTGCGAAAATTGCCCTCAAAAAGGGGAATTTTTTTTGAAATGTTGTCTTAAGGCCCTATTTCGACTCCAATATATTCATTTACCCATGAGATCTCTTGGGGAAAAATATCGAACTAGTTGAACACGAGGGTAATACATTTCGGAGAAATTAGTGAAATCTCCAATTCACCAAAGGGGTACCCTTTCAGAAATCTTCGATTTTTCTAATATGGTTTCGAGCAATGTTTTGATAGTGAATACTAAAGAATATGCGAGGGTCATGGGCACAAATTTTTTAGCCCTATGTCTTAGGGTTCTATGTATAAAATTTCGTGCACATGCGAGGTGTGTAGAGGGCGATACAGTCAAAATACTGAGACATGAACGAACATAAGGAAAAAACTTGCGAAAATTGCCCTCAAAAAGGGGAATTTTTTTTGAAATGTTGTCTTAAGGCCCTATTTCGACTCCAATATATTCATTTACCAATGAGATCTCTTGGGGAAAAATATCGAACGAGTTGAACATGAGGGTAATACATTTCGGAGAAATTAGTTAAATCTCCTATTCACCAAAGGGGTACCCCTTTCAGAAATCTTCGATTTTTCTAATATGGTTTCAAGCAATGTTTTGATAGTGAATACTAAAGAATATGCGAGGGTCATGGGCACAAAATTTGTAGCCCTATGTCTTAGGGTTCTATGTATAAAATTTCGTGCACATGCGAGGTGTGTAGAGGGCGATACAGTCAAAATACTGAGACATGAACGAACATAAGGAAAAAACTTGCGAAAATTGCCCTCAAAAAGGGGAATTTTTTTTGAAATGTTGTCTTAAGGCCCTATTTCGACTCCAATATATTCATTTACCCATGAGATCTCTTGGTGAAAAATATCGAACTAGTTGAACACGAGGGTAATACATTTCGGAGAAATTAGTGAAATCTCCAATTCACCAAAGGGGTACCCTTTCAGAAATCTTCGATTTTTCTAATATGGTTTCGAGCAATGTTTTGATAGTGAATACTAAAGAATATGCGAGGGTCATGGGCACAAATTTTTTAGCCCTATGTCTTAGGGTTCTATGTATAAAATTTCGTGCACATGCGAGGTGTGTAGAGGGCGATACAGTCAAAATACTGAGACATGAACGAACATAAGGAAAAAACTTGCGAAAATTGCCCTCAAAAAGGGGAATTTTTTTTGAAATGTTGTCTTAAGGCCCTATTTCGACTCCAATATATTCATTTACCAATGAGATCTCTTGGGGAAAAATATCGAACGAGTTGAACATGAGGGTAATACATTTCGGAGAAATTAGTTAAATCTCCTATTCACCAAAGGGGTACCCCTTTCAGAAATCTTCGATTTTTCTAATATGGTTTCAAGCAATGTTTTGATAGTGAATACTAAAGAATATGCGAGGGTCATGGGCACAAATTTTTTAGCCCTATGTCTTAGGGTTCTATGTATAAAATTTCGTGCACATCCGAGGTGTGTAGAGGGCGATACAGTCAAATTTCTGAGAGATGAACGAACATAAGGAAAAAACTTGCGAAAATTGCCCTCAAAAAGGGGAATTTTTTTTGAAATGTTGACTTAAGTCTCCGTTTCCACTCCAATATATTCATTTACCCATGAGATCTCTTGGGGAAAAATATCGAACGAGTTGAACACGAGGGTAATACATTTCGGAGAAATTAGTGAAATCTCCTATTCACCAAAGGGGTACCCCTTTCAGAAATCTTCGATTTCTCTTATATGGTTTCGAGCATTGTTTTGATAGTGAATACTAAAGAATATGCGAGGGTCATGGGCACAAATTTTTTAGCCCTATGTCTTAGGGTTCTATGTATAAAATTTCGTGCACATCCGAGGTGTGTAGAGGGCGATACAGTCAAAATACTGAGAGATGTACGAACATAAGGAAAAAACTTGCGAAAATTGCCTTCAAAAAGGGGAATTTTTTTTGAAATGTTGACTTAAGGCTCCGTTTCGACTCCAATATATTCATTTACCCATGAGATCTCTTGGGGAAAAATATCGAACGAGTTGAACACGAGGGTAATACATTTCGGAGAAATTAGTTAAATCTCCTATTCACCAAAGGGGCACCCCTTTCAGAAATCTTCGATTTTTCTAATATGGTTTCGAGCAATGTTTTGATAGTGAATACTAAAGAATATGCGAGGGTCATGGGCACAAATTTTTTAGCCCTATGTCTTAGGGTTCTATGTATAAAATTTCGTGCACATCCGAGGTGTGTAGAGGGCGATACAGTCAAATTTCTGAGAGATGAACGAACATAAGGAAAAAACTTGCGAAAATTGCCCTCAAAAAGGGGAATTTTTTTTGAAATGTTGACTTAAGTCTCCGTTTCCACTCCAATATATTCATTTACCCATGAGATCTCTTGGGGAAAAATATCGAACGAGTTGAACACGAGGGTAATACATTTCGGAGAAATTAGTGAAATCTCCTATTCACCAAAGGGGTACCCCTTTCAGAAATCTTCGATTTCTCTTATATGGTTTCGAGCATTGTTTTGATAGTGAATACTAAAGAATATGCGAGGGTCATGGGCACAAATTTTTTAGCCCTATGTCTTAGGGTTCTATGTATAAAATTTCGTGCACATCCGAGGTGTGTAGAGGGCGATACAGTCAAAATACTGAGAGATGTACGAACATAAGGAAAAAACTTGCGAAAATTGCCTTCAAAAAGGGGAATTTTTTTTGAAATGTTGACTTAAGGCTCCGTTTCGACTCCAATATATTCATTTACCCATGAGATCTCTTGGGGAAAAATATCGAACGAGTTGAACACGAGGGTAATACATTTCGGAGAAATTAGTTAAATCTCCTATTCACCAAAGGGGCACCCCTTTCAGAAATCGTCGATTTTTCTAATATGGTTTCGAGCAATGTTTTGATAGTGAATACTAAAGAATATGCGAGGGTCATGGGCACAAATTTTTTAGCCCTATGTCTTAGGGTTCTATGTATAAAATTTCGTGCACATCCGAGGTGTGTAGAGGGCGATACAGTCAAATTTCTGAGAGATGAACGAAAATAAGGAAAAAACTTGCGAAAATTGCCCTCAAAAAGGGGAATTTTTTTTGAAATGTTGACTTAAGTCTCCGTTTCCACTCCAATATATTCATTTACCCATGAGATCTCTTGGGGAAAAATATCGAACTAGTTGAACACGAGGGTAATACATTTCGGAGAAATTAGTTAAATCTCCAATTCACCAAAGGGGTACCCCTTTCAGAAATCTTCGATTTCTCTAATATGGTTTCGAGCAATGTTTTGATAGTGAATACTAAAGAATATGCGAGGGTCATGGGCACAAATTTTTTAGCCCTATGTCTTAGGGTTCTATGTATAAAATTTCGTGCACATGCGAGGTGTGTAGAGGGCGATACAGTCAAAATACTGAGACATGAACGAACATAAGGAAAAAACTTGCGAAAATTGCCCTCAAAAAGGGGAATTTTTTTTGAAATGTTGACTTAAGGCTCCGTTTCCACTCCAATATATTCATTTACCCATGAGATCTCTTGGGGAAAAATATCGAACTAGTTGAACACGAGGGTAATACATTTCGGAGAAATTAGTTAAATCTCCAATTCACCAAAGGGGTACCCCTTTCAGAAATCTTCGATTTCTCTAATATGGTTTCGAGCAATGTTTTGATAGTGAATACTAAAGAATATTCGAGGGTCATGGGCACAAAATTTGTAGCCCTATGTCTTAGGGTTCTATGTATAAAATTTCGTGCACATGCGAGGTGTGTAGAGGGCGATACAGTCAAAATACTGAGACATGAACGAACATAAGGAAAAAACTTGCGAAAATTGCCCTCAAAAAGGGGAATTTTTTTTGAAATGTTGTCTTAAGGCCCTATTTCGACTCCAATATATTCATTTACCCATGAGATCTCTTGGGGAAAAATATCGAACTAGTTGAACACGAGGGTAATACATTTCGGAGAAATTAGTGAAATCTCCAATTCACCAAAGGGGTACCCTTTCAGAAATCTTCGATTTTTCTAATATGGTTTCGAGCAATGTTTTGATAGTGAATACTAAAGAATATGCGAGGGTCATGGGCACAAATTTTTTAGCCCTATGTCTTAGGGTTCTATGTATAAAATTTCGTGCACATGCGAGGTGTGTAGAGGGCGATACAGTCAAAATACTGAGACATGAACGAACATAAGGAAAAAACTTGCGAAAATTGCCTTCAAAAAGGGGAATTTTTTTTGAAATGTTGACTTAAGGCTCCGTTTCGACTCCAATATATTCATTTACCCATGAGATCTCTTGGGGAAAAATATCGAACGAGTTGAACACGAGGGTAATACATTTCGGAGAAATTAGTTAAATCTCCTATTCACCAAAGGGGCACCCCTTTCAGAAATCGTCGATTTTTCTAATATGGTTTCGAGCAATGTTTTGATAGTGAATACTAAAGAATATGCGAGGGTCATGGGCACAAATTTTTTAGCCCTATGTCTTAGGGTTCTATGTATAAAATTTCGTGCACATCCGAGGTGTGTAGAGGGCGATACAGTCAAATTTCTGAGAGATGAACGAAAATAAGGAAAAAACTTGCGAAAATTGCCCTCAAAAAGGGGAATTTTTTTTGAAATGTTGACTTAAGTCTCCGTTTCCACTCCAATATATTCATTTACCCATGAGATCTCTTGGGGAAAAATATCGAACTAGTTGAACACGAGGGTAATACATTTCGGAGAAATTAGTTAAATCTCCAATTCACCAAAGGGGTACCCCTTTCAGAAATCTTCGATTTCTCTAATATGGTTTCGAGCAATGTTTTGATAGTGAATACTAAAGAATATGCGAGGGTCATGGGCACAAATTTTTTAGCCCTATGTCTTAAGGTTCTATGTATAAAATTTCGTGCACATGCGAGGTGTGTAGAGGGCGATACAGTCAAAATACTGAGACATGAACGAACATAAGGAAAAAACTTGCGAAAATTGCCCTCAAAAAGGGGAATTTTTTTTGAAATGTTGACTTAAGGCTCCGTTTCCACTCCAATATATTCATTTACCCATGAGATCTCTTGGGGAAAAATATCGAACTAGTTGAACACGAGGGTAATACATTTCGGAGAAATTAGTTAAATCTCCAATTCACCAAAGGGGTACCCCTTTCAGAAATCTTCGATTTCTCTAATATGGTTTCGAGCAATGTTTTGATAGTGAATACTAAAGAATATGCGAGGGTCATGGGCACAAATTTTTTAGCCCTATGTCTTAGGGTTCTATGTATAAAATTTCGTGCACATCCGAGGTGTGTAGAGGGCGATACAGTCAAATTTCTGAGAGATGAACGAAAATAAGGAAAAAACTTGCGAAAATTGCCCTCAAAAAGGGGAATTTTTTTTGAAATGTTGACTTAAGTCTCCGTTTCCACTCCAATATATTCATTTACCCATGAGATCTCTTGGGGAAAAATATCGAACTAGTTGAACACGAGGGTAATACATTTCGGAGAAATTAGTTAAATCTCCAATTCACCAAAGGGGTACCCCTTTCAGAAATCTTCGATTTCTCTAATATGGTTTCGAGCAATGTTTTGATAGTGAATACTAAAGAATATTCGAGGGTCATGGGCACAAAATTTGTAGCCCTATGTCTTAGGGTTCTATGTATAAAATTTCGTGCACATGCGAGGTGTGTAGAGGGCGATACAGTCAAAATACTGAGACATGAACGAACATAAGGAAAAAACTTGCGAAAATTGCCCTCAAAAAGGGGAATTTTTTTTGAAATGTTGTCTTAAGGCCCTATTTCGACTCCAATATATTCATTTACCCATGAGATCTCTTGGGGAAAAATATCGAACTAGTTGAACACGAGGGTAATACATTTCGGAGAAATTAGTGAAATCTCCAATTCACCAAAGGGGTACCCTTTCAGAAATCTTCGATTTTTCTAATATGGTTTCGAGCAATGTTTTGATAGTGAATACTAAAGAATATGCGAGGGTCATGGGCACAAATTTTTTAGCCCTATGTCTTAGGGTTCTATGTATAAAATTTCGTGCACATGCGAGGTGTGTAGAGGGCGATACAGTCAAAATACTGAGACATGAACGAACATAAGGAAAAAACTTGCGAAAATTGCCTTCAAAAAGGGGAATTTTTTTTGAAATGTTGACTTAAGGCTCCGTTTCGACTCCAATATATTCATTTACCCATGAGATCTCTTGGGGAAAAATATCGAACGAGTTGAACACGAGGGTAATACATTTCGGAGAAATTAGTTAAATCTCCTATTCACCAAAGGGGCACCCCTTTCAGAAATCGTCGATTTTTCTAATATGGTTTCGAGCAATGTTTTGATAGTGAATACTAAAGAATATGCGAGGGTCATGGGCACAAATTTTTTAGCCCTATGTCTTAGGGTTCTATGTATAAAATTTCGTGCACATCCGAGGTGTGTAGAGGGCGATACAGTCAAATTTCTGAGAGATGAACGAAAATAAGGAAAAAACTTGCGAAAATTGCCCTCAAAAAGGGGAATTTTTTTTGAAATGTTGACTTAAGTCTCCGTTTCCACTCCAATATATTCATTTACCCATGAGATCTCTTGGGGAAAAATATCGAACTAGTTGAACACGAGGGTAATACATTTCGGAGAAATTAGTTAAATCTCCAATTCACCAAAGGGGTACCCCTTTCAGAAATCTTCGATTTCTCTAATATGGTTTCGAGCAATGTTTTGATAGTGAATACTAAAGAATATGCGAGGGTCATGGGCACAAATTTTTTAGCCCTATGTCTTAGGGTTCTATGTATAAAATTTCGTGCACATGCGAGGTGTGTAGAGGGCGATACAGTCAAAATACTGAGACATGAACGAACATAAGGAAAAAACTTGCGAAAATTGCCCTCAAAAAGGGGAATTTTTTTTGAAATGTTGACTTAAGGCTCCGTTTCCACTCCAATATATTCATTTACCCATGAGATCTCTTGGGGAAAAATATCGAACTAGTTGAACACGAGGGTAATACATTTCGGAGAAATTAGTTAAATCTCCAATTCACCAAAGGGGTACCCCTTTCAGAAATCTTCGATTTCTCTAATATGGTTTCGAGCAATGTTTTGATAGTGAATACTAAAGAATATGCGAGGGTCATGGGCACAAATTTTTTAGCCCTATGTCTTAGGGTTCTATGTATAAAATTTCGTGCACATGCGAGGTGTGTAGAGGGCGATACAGTCAAAATACTGAGACATGAACGAACATAAGGAAAAAACTTGCGAAAATTGCCCTCAAAAAGGGGAATTTTTTTTGAAATGTTGACTTAAGGCTCCGTTTCCACTCCAATATATTCATTTACCCATGAGATCTCTTGGGGAAAAATATCGAACTAGTTGAACACGAGGGTAATACATTTCGGAGAAATTAGTTAAATCTCCAATTCACCAAAGGGGTACCCCTTTCAGAAATCTTCGATTTCTCTAATATGGTTTCGAGCAATGTTTTGATAGTGAATACTAAAGAATATTCGAGGGTCATGGGCACAAAATTTGTAGCCCTATGTCTTAGGGTTCTATGTATAAAATTTCGTGCACATGCGAGGTGTGTAGAGGGCGATACAGTCAAAATACTGAGACATGAACGAACATAAGGAAAAAACTTGCGAAAATTGCCCTCAAAAAGGGGAATTTTTTTTGAAATGTTGTCTTAAGGCCCTATTTCGACTCCAATATATTCATTTACCCATGAGATCTCTTGGGGAAAAATATCGAACTAGTTGAACACGAGGGTAATACATTTCGGAGAAATTAGTGAAATCTCCAATTCACCAAAGGGGTACCCTTTCAGAAATCTTCGATTTTTCTAATATGGTTTCGAGCAATGTTTTGATAGTGAATACTAAAGAATATGCGAGGGTCATGGGCACAAATTTTTTAGCCCTATGTCTTAGGGTTCTATGTATAAAATTTCGTGCACATGCGAGGTGTGTAGAGGGCGATACAGTCAAAATACTGAGACATGAACGAACATAAGGAAAAAACTTGCGAAAATTGCCCTCAAAAAGGGGAATTTTTTTTGAAATGTTGTCTTAAGGCCCTATTTCGACTCCAATATATTCATTTACCAATGAGATCTCTTGGGGAAAAATATCGAACGAGTTGAACATGAGGGTAATACATTTCGGAGAAATTAGTTAAATCTCCTATTCACCAAAGGGGCACCCCTTTCAGAAATCGTCGATTTTTCTAATATGGTTTCGAGCAATGTTTTGATAGTGAATACTAAAGAATATGCGAGGGTCATGGGCACAAATTTTTTAGCCCTATGTCTTAGGGTTCTATGTATAAAATTTCGTGCACATCCGAGGTGTGTAGAGGGCGATACAGTCAAAATACTGAGACATGAACGAACATAAGGAAAAAACTTGCGAAAATTGCCTTCAAAAAGGGGAATTTTTTTTGAAATGTTGACTTAAGGCTCCGTTTCGACTCCAATATATTCATTTACCCATGAGATCTCTTGGGGAAAAATATCGAACGAGTTGAACACGAGGGTAATACATTTCAGAGAAATTAGTTAAATCTCCTATTCACCAAAGGGGCACCCCTTTCAGAAATCGTCGATTTTTCTAATATGGTTTCGAGCAATGTTTTGATAGTGAATACTAAAGAATATGCGAGGGTCATGGGCACAAATTTTTTAGCCCTATGTCTTAGGGTTCTATGTATAAAATTTCGTGCACATCCGAGGTGTGTAGAGGGCGATACAGTCAAATTTCTGAGAGATGAACGAAAATAAGGAAAAAACTTGCGAAAATTGCCCTCAAAAAGGGGAATTTTTTTTGAAATGTTGACTTAAGTCTCCGTTTCCACTCCAATATATTCATTTACCCATGAGATCTCTTGGGGAAAAATATCGAACTAGTTGAACACGAGGGTAATACATTTCGGAGAAATTAGTTAAATCTCCAATTCACCAAAGGGGTACCCCTTTCAGAAATCTTCGATTTCTCTAATATGGTTTCGAGCAATGTTTTGATAGTGAATACTAAAGAATATGCGAGGGTCATGGGCACAAATTTTTTAGCCCTATGTCTTAGGGTTCTATGTATAAAATTTCGTGCACATGCGAGGTGTGTAGAGGGCGATACAGTCAAAATACTGAGACATGAACGAACATAAGGAAAAAACTTGCGAAAATTGCCCTCAAAAAGGGGAATTTTTTTTGAAATGTTGACTTAAGGCTCCGTTTCCACTCCAATATATTCATTTACCCATGAGATCTCTTGGGGAAAAATATCGAACTAGTTGAACACGAGGGTAATACATTTCGGAGAAATTAGTTAAATCTCCAATTCACCAAAGGGGTACCCCTTTCAGAAATCTTCGATTTCTCTAATATGGTTTCGAGCAATGTTTTGATAGTGAATACTAAAGAATATGCGAGGGTCATGGGCACAAATTTTTTAGCCCTATGTCTTAGGGTTCTATGTATAAAATTTCGTGCACATGCGAGGTGTGTAGAGGGCGATACAGTCAAAATACTGAGACATGAACGAACATAAGGAAAAAACTTGCGAAAATTGCCCTCAAAAAGGGGAATTTTTTTTGAAATGTTGACTTAAGGCTCCGTTTCCACTCCAATATATTCATTTACCCATGAGATCTCTTGGGGAAAAATATCGAACTAGTTGAACACGAGGGTAATACATTTCGGAGAAATTAGTTAAATCTCCAATTCACCAAAGGGGTACCCCTTTCAGAAATCTTCGATTTCTCTAATATGGTTTCGAGCAATGTTTTGATAGTGAATACTAAAGAATATTCGAGGGTCATGGGCACAAAATTTGTAGCCCTATGTCTTAGGGTTCTATGTATAAAATTTCGTGCACATGCGAGGTGTGTAGAGGGCGATACAGTCAAAATACTGAGACATGAACGAACATAAGGAAAAAACTTGCGAAAATTGCCCTCAAAAAGGGGAATTTTTTTTGAAATGTTGTCTTAAGGCCCTATTTCGACTCCAATATATTCATTTACCCATGAGATCTCTTGGGGAAAAATATCGAACTAGTTGAACACGAGGGTAATACATTTCGGAGAAATTAGTGAAATCTCCAATTCACCAAAGGGGTACCCTTTCAGAAATCTTCGATTTTTCTAATATGGTTTCGAGCAATGTTTTGATAGTGAATACTAAAGAATATGCGAGGGTCATGGGCACAAATTTTTTAGCCCTATGTCTTAGGGTTCTATGTATAAAATTTCGTGCACATGCGAGGTGTGTAGAGGGCGATACAGTCAAAATACTGAGACATGAACGAACATAAGGAAAAAACTTGCGAAAATTGCCCTCAAAAAGGGGAATTTTTTTTGAAATGTTGTCTTAAGGCCCTATTTCGACTCCAATATATTCATTTACCAATGAGATCTCTTGGGGAAAAATATCGAACGAGTTGAACATGAGGGTAATACATTTCGGAGAAATTAGTTAAATCTCCTATTCACCAAAGGGGTACCCCTTTCAGAAATCTTCGATTTTTCTAATATGGTTTCAAGCAATGTTTTGATAGTGAATACTAAAGAATATGCGAGGGTCATGGGCACAAATTTTTTAGCCCTATGTCTTAGGGTTCTATGTATAAAATTTCGTGCACATCCGAGGTGTGTAGAGGGCGATACAGTCAAATTTCTGAGAGATGAACGAACATAAGGAAAAAACTTGCGAAAATTGCCCTCAAAAAGGGGAATTTTTTTTGAAATGTTGACTTAAGTCTCCGTTTCCACTCCAATATATTCATTTACCCATGAGATCTCTTGGGGAAAAATATCGAACGAGTTGAACACGAGGGTAATACATTTCGGAGAAATTAGTGAAATCTCCTATTCACCAAAGGGGTACCCCTTTCAGAAATCTTCGATTTCTCTTATATGGTTTCGAGCATTGTTTTGATAGTGAATACTAAAGAATATGCGAGGGTCATGGGCACAAATTTTTTAGCCCTATGTCTTAGGGTTCTATGTATAAAATTTCGTGCACATCCGAGGTGTGTAGAGGGCGATACAGTCAAAATACTGAGAGATGTACGAACATAAGGAAAAAACTTGCGAAAATTGCCTTCAAAAAGGGGAATTTTTTTTGAAATGTTGACTTAAGGCTCCGTTTCGACTCCAATATATTCATTTACCCATGAGATCTCTTGGGGAAAAATATCGAACGAGTTGAACACGAGGGTAATACATTTCGGAGAAATTAGTTAAATCTCCTATTCACCAAAGGGGCACCCCTTTCAGAAATCGTCGATTTTTCTAATATGGTTTCGAGCAATGTTTTGATAGTGAATACTAAAGAATATGCGAGGGTCATGGGCACAAATTTTTTAGCCCTATGTCTTAGGGTTCTATGTATAAAATTTCGTGCACATCCGAGGTGTGTAGAGGGCGATACAGTCAAATTTCTGAGAGATGAACGAAAATAAGGAAAAAACTTGCGAAAATTGCCCTCAAAAAGGGGAATTTTTTTTGAAATGTTGACTTAAGTCTCCGTTTCCACTCCAATATATTCATTTACCCATGAGATCTCTTGGGGAAAAATATCGAACTAGTTGAACACGAGGGTAATACATTTCGGAGAAATTAGTTAAATCTCCAATTCACCAAAGGGGTACCCCTTTCAGAAATCTTCGATTTCTCTAATATGGTTTCGAGCAATGTTTTGATAGTGAATACTAAAGAATATGCGAGGGTCATGGGCACAAATTTTTTAGCCCTATGTCTTAGGGTTCTATGTATAAAATTTCGTGCACATCCGAGGTGTGTAGAGGGCGATACAGTCAAAATACTGAGACATGAACGAACATAAGGAAAAAACTTGCGAAAATTGCCCTCAAAAAGGGGAATTTTTTTTGAAATGTTGACTTAAGGCTCCGTTTCCACTCCAATATATTCATTTACCCATGAGATCTCTTGGGGAAAAATATCGAACGAGTTGAACACGAGGGTAATACATTTCGGAGAAATTAGTGAAATCTCCAATTCACCAAAGGGGTACCCCTTTCAGAAATCTTCGATTTCTCTAATATGGTTTCGAGCAATGTTTTGATAGTGAATACTAAAGAATATGCGAGGGTCATGGGCACAAAATTTGTAGCCCTATGTCTTAGGGTTCTATGTATAAAATTTCGTGCACATGCGAGGTGTGTAGAGGGCGATACAGTCAAAATACTGAGACATGAACGAACATAAGGAAAAAACTTGCGAAAATTGCCCTCAAAAAGGGGAATTTTTTTTGAAATGTTGTCTTAAGGCCCTATTTCGACTCCAATATATTCATTTACCAATGAGATCTCTTGGGGAAAAATATCGAACGAGTTGAACATGAGGGTAATACATTTCGGAGAAATTAGTTAAATCTCCTATTCACCAAAGGGGTACCCCTTTCAGAAATCTTCGATTTTTCTAATATGGTTTCAAGCAATGTTTTGATAGTGAATACTAAAGAATATGCGAGGGTCATGGGCACAAATTTTTTAGCCCTATGTCTTAGGGTTCTATGTATAAAATTTCGTGCACATCCGAGGTGTGTAGAGGGCGATACAGTCAAATTTCTGAGAGATGAACGAACATAAGGAAAAAACTTGCGAAAATTGCCCTCAAAAAGGGGAATTTTTTTTGAAATGTTGACTTAAGTCTCCGTTTCCACTCCAATATATTCATTTACCCATGAGATCTCTTGGGGAAAAATATCGAACGAGTTGAACACGAGGGTAATACATTTCGGAGAAATTAGTGAAATCTCCTATTCACCAAAGGGGTACCCCTTTCAGAAATCTTCGATTTCTCTTATATGGTTTCGAGCATTGTTTTGATAGTGAATACTAAAGAATATGCGAGGGTCATGGGCACAAATTTTTTAGCCCTATGTCTTAGGGTTCTATGTATAAAATTTCGTGCACATCCGAGGTGTGTAGAGGGCGATACAGTCAAAATACTGAGAGATGTACGAACATAAGGAAAAAACTTGCGAAAATTGCCTTCAAAAAGGGGAATTTTTTTTGAAATGTTGACTTAAGGCTCCGTTTCGACTCCAATATATTCATTTACCCATGAGATCTCTTGGGGAAAAATATCGAACGAGTTGAACACGAGGGTAATACATTTCGGAGAAATTAGTTAAATCTCCTATTCACCAAAGGGGCACCCCTTTCAGAAATCGTCGATTTTTCTAATATGGTTTCGAGCAATGTTTTGATAGTGAATACTAAAGAATATGCGAGGGTCATGGGCACAAATTTTTTAGCCCTATGTCTTAGGGTTCTATGTATAAAATTTCGTGCACATCCGAGGTGTGTAGAGGGCGATACAGTCAAATTTCTGAGAGATGAACGAAAATAAGGAAAAAACTTGCGAAAATTGCCCTCAAAAAGGGGAATTTTTTTTGAAATGTTGACTTAAGTCTCCGTTTCCACTCCAATATATTCATTTACCCATGAGATCTCTTGGGGAAAAATATCGAACTAGTTGAACACGAGGGTAATACATTTCGGAGAAATTAGTTAAATCTCCAATTCACCAAAGGGGTACCCCTTTCAGAAATCTTCGATTTCTCTAATATGGTTTCGAGCAATGTTTTGATAGTGAATACTAAAGAATATGCGAGGGTCATGGGCACAAATTTTTTAGCCCTATGTCTTAGGGTTCTATGTATAAAATTTCGTGCACATCCGAGGTGTGTAGAGGGCGATACAGTCAAAATACTGAGACATGAACGAACATAAGGAAAAAACTTGCGAAAATTGCCCTCAAAAAGGGGAATTTTTTTTGAAATGTTGACTTAAGGCTCCGTTTCCACTCCAATATATTCATTTACCCATGAGATCTCTTGGGGAAAAATATCGAACGAGTTGAACACGAGGGTAATACATTTCGGAGAAATTAGTGAAATCTCCAATTCACCAAAGGGGTACCCCTTTCAGAAATCTTCGATTTCTCTAATATGGTTTCGAGCAATGTTTTGATAGTGAATACTAAAGAATATGCGAGGGTCATGGGCACAAAATTTGTAGCCCTATGTCTTAGGGTTCTATGTATAAAATTTCGTGCACATGCGAGGTGTGTAGAGGGCGATACAGTCAAAATACTGAGACATGAACGAACATAAGGAAAAAACTTGCGAAAATTGCCCTCAAAAAGGGGAATTTTTTTTGAAATGTTGTCTTAAGGCCCTATTTCGACTCCAATATATTCATTTACCCATGAGATCTCTTGGGGAAAAATATCGAACTAGTTGAACACGAGGGTAATACATTTCGGAGAAATTAGTGAAATCTCCAATTCACCAAAGGGGTACCCCTTTCAGAAATCTTCGATTTTTCTAATATGGTTTCGAGCAATGTTTTGATAGTGAATACTAAAGAATATGCGAGGGTCATGGGCACAAATTTTTTAGCCCTATGTCTTAGGGTTCTATGTATAAAATTTCGTGCACATCCGAGGTGTGTAGAGGGCGATACAGTCAAAATACTGAGACATGAACGAACATAAGGAAAAAACTTGCGAAAATTGCCCTCAAAAAGGGGAATTTTTTTTGAAATGTTGACTTAAGTCTCCGTTTCCACTCCAATATATTCATTTACCCATGAGATCTCTTGGGGAAAAATATCGAACAAGTTGAACACGAGGGTAATACATTTCGGAGAAATTAGTGAAATCTCCAATTCACCAAAGGGGTACCCCTTTCAGAAATCTTCGATTTCTCTAATATGGTTTCGAGCAATGTTTTGATAGTGAATACTAAAGAATATGCGAGGGTCATGGGCACAAAATTTGTAGCCCTATGTCTTAGGGTTCTATGTATAAAATTTCGTGCACATGCGAGGTGTGTAGAGGGCGATACAGTCAAAATACTGAGACATGAACGAACATAAGGAAAAAACTTGCGAAAATTGCCCTCAAAAAGGGGAATTTTTTTTGAAATGTTGTCTTAAGGCCCTATTTCGACTCCAATATATTCATTTACCCATGAGATCTCTTGGGGAAAAATATCGAACTAGTTGAACACGAGGGTAATACATTTCGGAGAAATTAGTGAAATCTCCAATTCACCAAAGGGGTACCCCTTTCAGAAATCTTCGATTTTTCTAATATGGTTTCGAGCAATGTTTTGATAGTGAATACTAAAGAATATGCGAGGGTCATGGGCACAAATTTTTTAGCCCTATGTCTTAGGGTTCTATGTATAAAATTTCGTGCACATGCGAGGTGTGTAGAGGGCGATACAGTCAAAATACTGAGACATGAACGAACATAAGGAAAAAACTTGCGAAAATTGCCCTCAAAAAGGGGAATTTTTTTTGAAATGTTGACTTAAGTCTCCGTTTCCACTCCAATATATTCATTTACCCATGAGATCTCTTGGGGAAAAATATCGAACAAGTTGAACACGAGGGTAATACATTTCGGAGAAATTAGTGAAATCTCCAATTCACCAAAGGGGTACCCCTTTCAGAAATCTTCGATTTCTCTAATATGGTTTCGAGCAATGTTTTGATAGTGAATACTAAAGAATATGCGAGGGTCATGGGCACAAAATTTGTAGCCCTATGTCTTAGGGTTCTATGTATAAAATTTCGTGCACATGCGAGGTGTGTAGAGGGCGATACAGTCAAAATACTGAGACATGAACGAACATAAGGAAAAAACTTGCGAAAATTGCCCTCAAAAAGGGGAATTTTTTTTGAAATGTTGTCTTAAGGCCCTATTTCGACTCCAATATATTCATTTACCCATGAGATCTCTTGGGGAAAAATATCGAACTAGTTGAACACGAGGGTAATACATTTCGGAGAAATTAGTGAAATCTCCAATTCACCAAAGGGGTACCCCTTTCAGAAATCTTCGATTTTTCTAATATGGTTTCGAGCAATGTTTTGATAGTGAATACTAAAGAATATGCGAGGGTCATGGGCACAAATTTTTTAGCCCTATGTCTTAGGGTTCTATGTATAAAATTTCGTGCACATCCGAGGTGTGTAGAGGGCGATACAGTCAAAATACTGAGAGATGTACGAACATAAGGAAAAAACTTGCGAAAATTGCCTTCAAAAAGGGGAATTTTTTTTGAAATGTTGACTTAAGGCTCCGTTTCGACTCCAATATATTCATTTACCCATGAGATCTCTTGGGGAAAAATATCGAACGAGTTGAACACGAGGGTAATACATTTCGGAGAAATTAGTTAAATCTCCTATTCACCAAAGGGGCACCCCTTTCAGAAATCGTCGATTTTTCTAATATGGTTTCGAGCAATGTTTTGATAGTGAATACTAAAGAATATGCGAGGGTCATGGGCACAAATTTTTTAGCCCTATGTCTTAGGGTTCTATGTATAAAATTTCGTGCACATCCGAGGTGTGTAGAGGGCGATACAGTCAAATTTCTGAGAGATGAACGAAAATAAGGAAAAAACTTGCGAAAATTGCCCTCAAAAAGGGGAATTTTTTTTGAAATGTTGACTTAAGTCTCCGTTTCCACTCCAATATATTCATTTACCCATGAGATCTCTTGGGGAAAAATATCGAACTAGTTGAACACGAGGGTAATACATTTCGGAGAAATTAGTTAAATCTCCAATTCACCAAAGGGGTACCCCTTTCAGAAATCTTCGATTTCTCTAATATGGTTTCGAGCAATGTTTTGATAGTGAATACTAAAGAATATGCGAGGGTCATGGGCACAAATTTTTTAGCCCTATGTCTTAGGGTTCTATGTATAAAATTTCGTGCACATCCGAGGTGTGTAGAGGGCGATACAGTCAAAATACTGAGACATGAACGAACATAAGGAAAAAACTTGCGAAAATTGCCCTCAAAAAGGGGAATTTTTTTTGAAATGTTGACTTAAGGCTCCGTTTCCACTCCAATATATTCATTTACCCATGAGATCTCTTGGGGAAAAATATCGAACGAGTTGAACACGAGGGTAATACATTTCGGAGAAATTAGTGAAATCTCCAATTCACCAAAGGGGTACCCCTTTCAGAAATCTTCGATTTCTCTAATATGGTTTCGAGCAATGTTTTGATAGTGAATACTAAAGAATATGCGAGGGTCATGGGCACAAAATTTGTAGCCCTATGTCTTAGGGTTCTATGTATAAAATTTCGTGCACATGCGAGGTGTGTAGAGGGCGATACAGTCAAAATACTGAGACATGAACGAACATAAGGAAAAAACTTGCGAAAATTGCCCTCAAAAAGGGGAATTTTTTTTGAAATGTTGTCTTAAGGCCCTATTTCGACTCCAATATATTCATTTACCCATGAGATCTCTTGGGGAAAAATATCGAACTAGTTGAACACGAGGGTAATACATTTCGGAGAAATTAGTGAAATCTCCAATTCACCAAAGGGGTACCCCTTTCAGAAATCTTCGATTTTTCTAATATGGTTTCGAGCAATGTTTTGATAGTGAATACTAAAGAATATGCGAGGGTCATGGGCACAAATTTTTTAGCCCTATGTCTTAGGGTTCTATGTATAAAATTTCGTGCACATGCGAGGTGTGTAGAGGGCGATACAGTCAAAATACTGAGACATGAACGAACATAAGGAAAAAACTTGCGAAAATTGCCCTCAAAAAGGGGAATTTTTTTTGAAATGTTGACTTAAGTCTCCGTTTCCACTCCAATATATTCATTTACCCATGAGATCTCTTGGGGAAAAATATCGAACAAGTTGAACACGAGGGTAATACATTTCGGAGAAATTAGTGAAATCTCCAATTCACCAAAGGGGTACCCCTTTCAGAAATCTTCGATTTTTCTAATATGGTTTCGAGCAATGTTTTGATAGTGAATACTAAAGAATATGCGAGGGTCATGGGCACAAAATTTGTAGCCCTATGTCTTAGGGTTCTATGTATAAAATTTCGTGCACATGCGAGGTGTGTAGAGGGCGATACAGTCAAAATACTGAGACATGAACGAACATAAGGAAAAAACTTGCGAAAATTGCCCTCAAAAAGGGGAATTTTTTTTGAAATGTTGTCTTAAGGCCCTATTTCGACTCCAATATATTCATTTACCCATGAGATCTCTTGGGGAAAAATATCGAACTAGTTGAACACGAGGGTAATACATTTCGGAGAAATTAGTGAAATCTCCAATTCACCAAAGGGGTACCCCTTTCAGAAATCTTCGATTTTTCTAATATGGTTTCGAGCAATGTTTTGATAGTGAATACTAAAGAATATGCGAGGGTCATGGGCACAAATTTTTTAGCCCTATGTCTTAGGGTTCTATGTATAAAATTTCGTGCACATGCGAGGTGTGTAGAGGGCGATACAGTCAAAATACTGAGACATGAACGAACATAAGGAAAAAACTTGCGAAAATTGCCCTCAAAAAGGGGAATTTTTTTTGAAATGTTGACTTAAGTCTCCGTTTCCACTCCAATATATTCATTTACCCATGAGATCTCTTGGGGAAAAATATCGAACAAGTTGAACACGAGGGTAATACATTTCGGAGAAATTAGTGAAATCTCCAATTCACCAAAGGGGTACCCCTTTCAGAAATCTTCGATTTCTCTAATATGGTTTCGAGCAATGTTTTGATAGTGAATACTAAAGAATATGCGAGGGTCATGGGCACAAAATTTGTAGCCCTATGTCTTAGGGTTCTATGTATAAAATTTCGTGCACATGCGAGGTGTGTAGAGGGCGATACAGTCAAAATACTGAGACATGAACGAACATAAGGAAAAAACTTGCGAAAATTGCCCTCAAAAAGGGGAATTTTTTTTGAAATGTTGTCTTAAGGCCCTATTTCGACTCCAATATATTCATTTACCCATGAGATCTCTTGGGGAAAAATATCGAACTAGTTGAACACGAGGGTAATACATTTCGGAGAAATTAGTGAAATCTCCAATTCACCAAAGGGGTACCCCTTTCAGAAATCTTCGATTTTTCTAATATGGTTTCGAGCAATGTTTTGATAGTGAATACTAAAGAATATGCGAGGGTCATGGGCACAAATTTTTTAGCCCTATGTCTTAGGGTTCTATGTATAAAATTTCGTGCACATGCGAGGTGTGTAGAGGGCGATACAGTCAAAATACTGAGACATGAACGAACATAAGGAAAAAACTTGCGAAAATTGCCCTCAAAAAGGGGAATTTTTTTTGAAATGTTGACTTAAGTCTCCGTTTCCACTCCAATATATTCATTTACCCATGAGATCTCTTGGGGAAAAATATCGAACAAGTTGAACACGAGGGTAATACATTTCGGAGAAATTAGTGAAATCTCCAATTCACCAAAGGGGTACCCCTTTCAGAAATCTTCGATTTCTCTAATATGGTTTCGAGCAATGTTTTGATAGTGAATACTAAAGAATATGCGAGGGTCATGGGCACAAAATTTGTAGCCCTATGTCTTAGGGTTCTATGTATAAAATTTCGTGCACATGCGAGGTGTGTAGAGGGCGATACAGTCAAAATACTGAGACATGAACGAACATAAGGAAAAAACTTGCGAAAATTGCCCTCAAAAAGGGGAATTTTTTTTGAAATGTTGTCTTAAGGCCCTATTTCGACTCCAATATATTCATTTACCCATGAGATCTCTTGGGGAAAAATATCGAACTAGTTGAACACGAGGGTAATACATTTCGGAGAAATTAGTGAAATCTCCAATTCACCAAAGGGGTACCCCTTTCAGAAATCTTCGATTTTTCTAATATGGTTTCGAGCAATGTTTTGATAGTGAATACTAAAGAATATGCGAGGGTCATGGGCACAAATTTTTTAGCCCTATGTCTTAGGGTTCTATGTATAAAATTTCGTGCACATGCGAGGTGTGTAGAGGGCGATACAGTCAAAATACTGAGACATGAACGAACAAAAGGAAAAAACTTGCGAAAATTGCCCTCAAAAAGGGGAATTTTTTTTGAAATGTTGACTTAAGTCTCCGTTTCCACTCCAATATATTTATTTACCCATGAGATCTCTTGGGGAAAAATATCGAACGAGTTGAACACGAGGGTAATACATTTCGGAGAAATTAGTTAAATCTCCTATTCACCAAAGGGGTACCCCTTTCAGAAATCTTCGATTTTTCTAATATGGTTTCAAGCAATGTTTTGATAGTGAATACTAAAGAATATGCGAGGGTCATGGGCACAAATTTTTTAGCCCTATGACTTAGGGTTCTATGTATAAAATTTCGTGCACATCCGAGGTGTGTAGAGGGCGATACAGTCAAATTTCTGAGAGATGAACGAACATAAGGAAAAAACTTGCGAAAATTGCCCTCAAAAAGGGGAATTTTTTTTGAAATGTTGACTTAAGTCTCCGTTTCCACTCCAATATATTCATTTACCCATGAGATCTCTTGGGGAAAAATATCGAACAAGTTGAACACGAGGGTAATACATTTCGGAGAAATTAGTGAAATCTCCAATTCACCAAAGGGGTACCCCTTTCAGAAATCTTCGATTTTTCTAATATGGTTTCGAGCAATGTTTTGATAGTGAATACTAAAGAATATGCGAGGGTCATGGGCACAAATTTTTTAGCCCTATGTCTTAGGGTTCTATGTATAAAATTTCGTGCACATGCAAGGTGTGTAGAGGGCGATACAGTCAAAATACTGAGACATGAACGAACATAAGGAAAAAACTTGCGAAAATTGCCCTCAAAAAGGGGAATTTTTTTTGAAATGTTGTCTTAAGGCCCTATTTCGACTCCAATATATTCATTTACCCATGAGATCTCTTGGGGAAAAATATCGAACGAGTTGAACACGAGGGTAATACATTTCGGAGAAATTAGTTAAATCTCCTATTCACCAAAGGGGTACCCCTTTCAGAAATCTTCGATTTTTCTAATATGGTTTCAAGCAATGTTTTGATAGTGAATACTAAAGAATATGCGAGGGTCATGGGCACAAATTTTTTAGCCCTATGTCTTAGGGTTCTATGTATAAAATTTCGTGCACATCCGAGGTGTGTAGAGGGTGATACAGTCAAATTTCTGAGAGATGAACGAACATAAGGAAAAAACTTGCGAAAATTGCCCTCAAAAAGGGGAATTTTTTTTGAAATGTTGACTTAAGTCTCCGTTTCCACTCCAATATATTCATTTACCCATGAGATCTCTTGGGGAAAAATATCGAACTAGTTGAACACGAGGGTAATACATTTCGGAGAAATTAGTGAAATCTCCAATTCACCAAAGGGGTACCCCTTTCAGAAATCTTCGATTTCTCTTATATGGTTTCGAGCAATGTTTTGATAGTGAATAATAAAGAATATGCGAGGGTCATGGGCACAAATTTTTTAGCCCTATGTCTTAGGGTTCTATGTATAAAATTTCGTGCACATCCAAGGTGTGTAGAGGGCGATACAGTCAAAATACTGAGAGATGTACGAACATAAGGAAAAAACTTGCGAAAATTGCCTTCAAAAAGGGGAATTTTTTTTGAAATGTTGACTTAAGGCTCCGTTTCGACTCCAATATATTCATTTACCCATGAGATCTCTTGGGGAAAAATATCGAACGAGTTGAACACGAGGGTAATACATTTCGGAGAAATTAGTTAAATCTCCTATTCACCAAAGGGGCACCCCTTTCAGAAATCTTCGATTTTTCTAATATGGTTTCGAGCAATGTTTTGATAGTGAATACTAAAGAATATGCGAGGGTCATGGGCACAAATTTTTTAGCCCTATGTCTTAGGGTTCTATGTATAAAATTTCGTGCACATCCGAGGTGTGTAGAGGGCGATACAGTCAAATTTCTGAGAGATGAACGAACATAAGGAAAAAACTTGCGAAAATTGCCCTCAAAAAGGGGAATTTTTTTTGAAATGTTGACTTAAGTGTCCGTTTCCACTCCAATATATTCATTTACCCATGAGATCTCTTGGGGAAAAATATCGAACGAGTTGAACACGAGGGTAATACATTTCGGAGAAATTAGTGAAATCTCCTATTCACCAAAGGGGTACCCCTTTCAGAAATCTTCGATTTCTCTTATATGGTTTCGAGCATTGTTTTGATAGTGAATACTAAAGAATATGCGAGGGTCATGGGCACAAATTTTTTAGCCCTATGTCTTAGGGTTCTATGTATAAAATTTCGTGCACATCCGAGGTGTGTAGAGGGCGATACAGTCAAAATACTGAGAGATGTACGAACATAAGGAAAAAACTTGCGAAAATTGCCTTCAAAAAGGGGAATTTTTTTTGAAATGTTGACTTAAGGCTCCGTTTCGACTCCAATATATTCATTTACCCATGAGATCTCTTGGGGAAAAATATCGAACGAGTTGAACACGAGGGTAATACATTTCGGAGAAATTAGTTAAATCTCCTATTCACCAAAGGGGCACCCCTTTCAGAAATCGTCGATTTTTCTAATATGGTTTCGAGCAATGTTTTGATAGTGAATACTAAAGAATATGCGAGGGTCATGGGCACAAATTTTTTAGCCCTATGTCTTAGGGTTCTATGTATAAAATTTCGTGCACATCCGAGGTGTGTAGAGGGCGATACAGTCAAATTTCTGAGAGATGAACGAACATAAGGAAAAAACTTGCGAAAATTGCCCTCAAAAAGGGGAATTTTTTTTGAAATGTTGACTTAAGTCTCCGTTTCCACTCCAATATATTCATTTACCCATGAGATCTCTTGGGAAAAAATATCGAACTAGTTGAACACGAGGGTAATACATTTCGGAGAAATTAGTGAAATCTCCAATTCACCAAAGGGGTACCCCTTTCAGAAATCTTCGATTTCTCTTATATGGTTTCGAGCAATGTTTTGATAGTGAATACTAAAGAATATGCGAGGGTCATGGGCACAAATTTTTTAGCCCTATGTCTTAGGGTTCTATGTATAAAATTTCGTGCACATCCGAGGTGTGTAGAGGGCGATACAGTCAAATTTCTGAGAGATGAACGAACATAAGGAAAAAACTTGCGAAAATTGCCCTCAAAAAGGGGAATTTTTTTTGAAATGTTGACTTAAGGCTCCGTTTCCACTCCAATATATTCATTTACCCATGAGATCTCTTGGGGAAAAATATCGAACTAGTTGAACACGAGGGTAATACATTTCGGAGAAATTAGTGAAATCTCCAATTCACCAAAGGGGTACCCCTTTCAGAAATCTTCGATTTCTCTTATATGGTTTCGAGCAATGTTTTGATAGTGAATACTAAAGAATATGCGAGGGTCATGGGCACAAATTTTTTAGCCCTATGTCTTAGGGTTCTATGTATAAAATTTCGTGCACATCCGAGGTGTGTAGAGGGCGATACAGTCAAATTTCTGAGAGATGAACGAACATAAGGAAAAAACTTGCGAAAATTGCCCTCAAAAAGGGGAATTTTTTTTGAAATGTTGACTTAAGTCTCCGTTTCCACTCCAATATATTCATTTACCCATGAGATCTCTTGGGAAAAAATATCGAACTAGTTGAACACGAGGGTAATACATTTCGGAGAAATTAGTGAAATCTCCAATTCACCAAAGGGGTACCCCTTTCAGAAATCTTCGATTTCTCTTATATGGTTTCGAGCAATGTTTTGATAGTGAATACTAAAGAATATGCGAGGGTCATGGGCACAAATTTTTTAGCCCTATGTCTTAGGGTTCTATGTATAAAATTTCGTGCACATCCGAGGTGTGTAGAGGGCGATACAGTCAAATTTCTGAGAGATGAACGAACATAAGGAAAAAACTTGCGAAAATTGCCCTCAAAAAGGGGAATTTTTTTTGAAATGTTGACTTAAGGCTCCGTTTCCACTCCAATATATTCATTTACCCATGAGATCTCTTGGGGAAAAATATCGAACTAGTTGAACACGAGGGTAATACATTTCGGAGAAATTAGTGAAATCTCCAATTCACCAAAGGGGTACCCCTTTCAGAAATCTTCGATTTCTCTTATATGGTTTCGAGCAATGTTTTGATAGTGAATACTAAAGAATATGCGAGGGTCATGGGCACAAATTTTTTAGCCCTATGTCTTAGGGTTCTATGTATAAAATTTCGTGCACATCCGAGGTGTGTAGAGGGCGATACAGTCAAATTTCTGAGAGATGAACGAACATAAGGAAAAAACTTGCGAAAATTGCCCTCAAAAAGGGGAATTTTTTTTGAAATGTTGACTTAAGTCTCTGTTTCCACTCCAATATATTCATTTACCCATGAGATCTCTTGGGGAAAAATATCGAACTAGTTGAACACGAGGGTAATACATTTCGGAGAAATTAGTGAAATCTCCAATTCACCAAAGGGGTACCCCTTTCAGAAATCTTCGATTTCTCTTATATGGTTTCGAGAAATGTTTTGTTAGTGAATACTAAAGAATATGCGAGGGTCATGGGCACAAATTTTTTAGCCCTATGTCTTAGGGTTCTATATATAATATTTCGTGCACATCCGAGGTGTGTAGAGGGCGATACAGTCAAATTTCTGAGAGATGAACGAACATAAGGAAAAAACTTGCGAAAATTGCCCTCAAAAAGGGGAATTTTTTTTGAAATGTTGACTTAAGTCTCCGTTTCCACTCCAATATATTCATTTACCCATGAGATCTCTTGGGGAAAAATATCGAACTAGTTGAACACGAGGGTAATACATTTCGGAGAAATTAGTGAAATCTCCAATTCACCAAAGGGGTACCCCTTTCAGAAATCTTCGATTTCTCTTATATGGTTTCGAGCAATGTTTTGATAGTGAATACTAAAGAATATGCGAGGGTCATGGGCACAAATTTTTTAGCCCTACGTCTTAGGGTTCTATATATAAAATTCTGTGCACATCCGAGGTGTGTAGAGGGCGATACAGTCAAATTTCTGAGAGATGAACGAACATAAGGAAAAAACTTGCGAAAATTGCCCTCAAAAAGGGGAATTTTTTTTGAAATGTTGACTTAAGTCTCCGTTTCCACTCCAATATATTCATTTACCCATGAGATCTCTTGGGAAAAAATATCGAACTAGTTGAACACGAGGGTAATACATTTCGGAGAAATTAGTGAAATCTCCAATTCACCAAAGGGGTACCCCTTTCAGAAATCTTCGATTTCTCTTATATGGTTTCGAGCAATGTTTTGATAGTGAATACTAAAGAATATGCGAGGGTCATGGGCACAAATTTTTTAGCCCTACGTCTTAGGGTTCTATATATAAAATTCTGTGCACATCCGAGGTGTGTAGAGGGCGATACAGTCAAATTTCTGAGAGATGAACGAACATAAGGAAAAAACTTGCGAAAATTGCCCTCAAAAAGGGGAATTTTTTTTGAAATGTTGACTTAAGTCTCCGTTTCCACTCCAATATATTCATTTACCCATGAGATCTCTTGGGAAAAAATATCGAACTAGTTGAACACGAGGGTAATACATTTCGGAGAAATTAGTGAAATCTCCAATTCACCAAAGGGGTACCCCTTTCAGAAATCTTCGATTTCTCTTATATGGTTTCGAGCAATGTTTTGATAGTGAATACTAAAGAATATGCGAGGGTCATGGGCACAAATTTTTTAGCCCTATGTCTTAGGGTTCTATGTATAAAATTTCGTGCACATCCGAGGTGTGTAGAGGGCGATACAGTCAAATTTCTGAGAGATGAACGAACATAAGGAAAAAACTTGCGAAAATTGCCCTCAAAAAGGGGAATTTTTTTTGAAATGTTGACTTAAGGCTCCGTTTCCACTCCAATATATTCATTTACCCGTGAGATCTCTTGGGGAAAAATATCGAACTAGTTGAACACGAGGGTAATACATTTCGGAGAAATTAGTGAAATCTCCAATTCACCAAAGGGGTACCCCTTTCAGAAATCTTCGATTTCTCTTATATGGTTTCGAGCAATGTTTTGATAGTGAATACTAAAGAATATGCGAGGGTCATGGGCACAAATTTTTTAGCCCTATGTCTTAGGGTACTATGTATAAAATTTCGTGCACATGCGAGGTGTGTAGAGGGCGATACAGTCAAATTTCTGAGAGATGAACGAACATAAGGAAAAAACTTGCGAAAATTGCCCTCAAAAAGGGGAATTTTTTTTGAAATGTTGACTTAAGTCTCCGTTTCCACTCCAATATATTCATTTACCCATGAGATCTCTTGGGAAAAAATATCGAACTAGTTGAACACGAGGGTAATACATTTCGGAGAAATTAGTGAAATCTCCAATTCACCAAAGGGGTACCCCTTTCAGAAATCTTCGATTTCTCTTATATGGTTTCGAGCAATGTTTTGATAGTGAATACTAAAGAATATGCGAGGGTCATGGGCACAAATTTTTTAGCCCTATGTCTTAGGGTTCTATGTATAAAATTTCGTGCACATCCGAGGTGTGTAGAGGGCGATACAGTCAAATTTCTGAGAGATGAACGAACATAAGGAAAAAACTTGCGAAAATTGCCCTCAAAAAGGGGAATTTTTTTTGAAATGTTGACTTAAGTCTCCGTTTCCACTCCAATATATTCATTTACCCATGAGATCTCTTGGGGAAAAATATCGAACTAGTTGAACACGAGGGTAATACATTTCGGAGAAATTAGTGAAATCTCCAATTCACCAAAGGGGTACCCCTTTCAGAAATCTTCGATTTCTCTTATATGGTTTCGAGCAATGTTTTGATAGTGAATACTAAAGAATATGCGAGGGTCATGCGCACAAATTTTTTAGCCCTACGTCTTAGGGTTCTATATATAAAATTCTGTGCACATCCGAGGTGTGTAGAGGGCGATACAGTCAAATTTCTGAGAGATGAACGAACATAAGGAAAAAACTTGCGAAAATTGCCCTCAAAAAGGGGAATTTTTTTTGAAATGTTGACTTAAGGCTCCGTTTCCACTCCAATATATTCATTTACCCATGAGATCTCTTGGGGAAAAATATCGAACTAGTTGAACACGAGGGTAATACATTTCGGAGAAATTAGTGAAATCTCCAATTCACCAAAGGGGTACCCCTTTCAGAAATCTTCGATTTCTCTTATATGGTTTCGAGCAATGTTTTGATAGTGAATACTAAAGAATATGCGAGGGTCATGGGCACAAATTTTTTAGCCCTACGTCTTAGGGTTCTATATATAAAATTCTGTGCACATCCGAGGTGTGTAGAGGGCGATACAGTCAAATTTCTGAGAGATGAACGAACATAAGGAAAAAACTTGCGAAAATTGCCCTCAAAAAGGGGAATTTTTTTTGAAATGTTGACTTAAGTCTCCGTTTCCACTCCAATATATTCATTTACCCATGAGATCTCTTGGGAAAAAATATCGAACTAGTTGAACACGAGGGTAATACATTTCGGAGAAATTAGTGAAATCTCCAATTCACCAAAGGGGTACCCCTTTCAGAAATCTTCGATTTCTCTTATATGGTTTCGAGCAATGTTTTGATAGTGAATACTAAAGAATATGCGAGGGTCATGGGCACAAATTTTTTAGCCCTACGTCTTAGGGTTCTATATATAAAATTCTGTGCACATCCGAGGTGTGTAGAGGGCGATACAGTCAAATTTCTGAGAGATGAACGAACATAAGGAAAAAACTTGCGAAAATTGCCCTCAAAAAGGGGAATTTTTTTTGAAATGTTGACTTAAGTCTCCGTTTCCACTCCAATATATTCATTTACCCATGAGATCTCTTGGGAAAAAATATCGAACTAGTTGAACACGAGGGTAATACATTTCGGAGAAATTAGTGAAATCTCCAATTCACCAAAGGGGTACCCCTTTCAGAAATCTTCGATTTCTCTTATATGGTTTCGAGCAATGTTTTGATAGTGAATACTAAAGAATATGCGAGGGTCATGGGCACAAATTTTTTAGCCCTATGTCTTAGGGTTCTATGTATAAAATTTCGTGCACATCCGAGGTGTGTAGAGGGCGATACAGTCAAATTTCTGAGAGATGAACGAACATAAGGAAAAAACTTGCGAAAATTGCCCTCAAAAAGGGGAATTTTTTTTGAAATGTTGACTTAAGGCTCCGTTTCCACTCCAATATATTCATTTACCCGTGAGATCTCTTGGGGAAAAATATCGAACTAGTTGAACACGAGGGTAATACATTTCGGAGAAATTAGTGAAATCTCCAATTCACCAAAGGGGTACCCCTTTCAGAAATCTTCGATTTCTCTTATATGGTTTCGAGCAATGTTTTGATAGTGAATACTAAAGAATATGCGAGGGTCATGGGCACAAATTTTTTAGCCCTATGTCTTAGGGTACTATGTATAAAATTTCGTGCACATGCGAGGTGTGTAGAGGGCGATACAGTCAAATTTCTGAGAGATGAACGAACATAAGGAAAAAACTTGCGAAAATTGCCCTCAAAAAGGGGAATTTTTTTTGAAATGTTGACTTAAGTCTCCGTTTCCACTCCAATATATTCATTTACCCATGAGATCTCTTGGGAAAAAATATCGAACTAGTTGAACACGAGGGTAATACATTTCGGAGAAATTAGTGAAATCTCCAATTCACCAAAGGGGTACCCCTTTCAGAAATCTTCGATTTCTCTTATATGGTTTCGAGCAATGTTTTGATAGTGAATACTAAAGAATATGCGAGGGTCATGGGCACAAATTTTTTAGCCCTATGTCTTAGGGTTCTATGTATAAAATTTCGTGCACATCCGAGGTGTGTAGAGGGCGATACAGTCAAATTTCTGAGAGATGAACGAACATAAGGAAAAAACTTGCGAAAATTGCCCTCAAAAAGGGGAATTTTTTTTGAAATGTTGACTTAAGTCTCCGTTTCCACTCCAATATATTCATTTACCCATGAGATCTCTTGGGAAAAAATATCGAACTAGTTGAACACGAGGGTAATACATTTCGGAGAAATTAGTGAAATCTCCAATTCACCAAAGGGGTACCCCTTTCAGAAATCTTCGATTTCTCTTATATGGTTTCGAGCAATGTTTTGATAGTGAATACTAAAGAATATGCGAGGGTCATGGGCACAAATTTTTTAGCCCTATGTCTTAGGGTTCTATGTATAAAATTTCGTGCACATCCGAGGTGTGTAGAGGGCGATACAGTCAAATTTCTGAGAGATGAACGAACATAAGGAAAAAACTTGCGAAAATTGCCCTCAAAAAGGGGAATTTTTTTTGAAATGTTGACTTAAGTCTCCGTTTCCACTCCAATATATTCATTTACCCATGAGATCTCTTGGGGAAAAATATCGAACTAGTTGAACACGAGGGTAATACATTTCGGAGAAATTAGTGAAATCTCCAATTCACCAAAGGGGTACCCCTTTCAGAAATCTTCGATTTCTCTTATATGGTTTCGAGCAATGTTTTGATAGTGAATACTAAAGAATATGCGAGGGTCATGCGCACAAATTTTTTAGCCCTACGTCTTAGGGTTCTATATATAAAATTCTGTGCACATCCGAGGTGTGTAGAGGGCGATACAGTCAAATTTCTGAGAGATGAACGAACATAAGGAAAAAACTTGCGAAAATTGCCCTCAAAAAGGGGAATTTTTTTTGAAATGTTGACTTAAGGCTCCGTTTCCACTCCAATATATTCATTTACCCATGAGATCTCTTGGGGAAAAATATCGAACTAGTTGAACACGAGGGTAATACATTTCGGAGAAATTAGTGAAATCTCCAATTCACCAAAGGGGTACCCCTTTCAGAAATCTTCGATTTCTCTTATATGGTTTCGAGCAATGTTTTGATAGTGAATACTAAAGAATATGCGAGGGTCATGGGCACAAATTTTTTAGCCCTATGTCTTAGGGTACTATGTATAAAATTTCGTGCACATGCGAGGTGTGTAGAGGGCGATACAGTCAAATTTCTGAGAGATGAACGAACATAAGGAAAAAACTTGCGAAAATTGCCCTCAAAAAGGGGAATTTTTTTTGAAATGTTGACTTAAGTCTCCGTTTCCACTCCAATATATTCATTTACCCATGAGATCTCTTGGGAAAAAATATCGAACTAGTTGAACACGAGGGTAATACATTTCGGAGAAATTAGTGAAATCTCCAATTCACCAAAGGGGTACCCCTTTCAGAAATCTTCGATTTCTCTTATATGGTTTCGAGCAATGTTTTGATAGTGAATACTAAAGAATATGCGAGGGTCATGGGCACAAATTTTTTAGCCCTCTGTCTTAGGGTTCTATGTATAAAATTTCGTGCACATCCGAGGTGTGTAGAGGGCGATACAGTCAAATTTCTGAGAGATGAACGAACATAAGGAAAAAACTTGCGAAAATTGCCCTCAAAAAGGGGAATTTTTTTTGAAATGTTGACTTAAGTCTCCGTTTCCACTCCAATATATTCATTTACCCATGAGATCTCTTGGGAAAAAATATCGAACTAGTTGAACACGAGGGTAATACATTTCGGAGAAATTAGTGAAATCTCCAATTCACCAAAGGGGTACCCCTTTCAGAAATCTTCGATTTCTCTTATATGGTTTCGAGCAATGTTTTGATAGTGAATACTAAAGAATATGCGAGGGTCATGGGCACAAATTTTTTAGCCCTATGTCTTAGGGTTCTATGTATAAAATTTCGTGCACATCCGAGGTGTGTAGAGGGCGATACAGTCAAATTTCTAAGAGATGAACGAACATAAGGAAAAAACTTGCGAAAATTGCCCTCAAAAAGGGGAATTTTTTTTGAAATGTTGACTTAAGTCTCCGTTTCCACTCCAATATATTCATTTACCCATGAGATCTCTTGGGGAAAAATATCGAACTAGTTGAACACGAGGGTAATACATTTCGGAGAAATTAGTGAAATCTCCAATTCACCAAAGGGGTACCCCTTTCAGAAATCTTCGATTTCTCTTATATGGTTTCGAGCAATGTTTTGATAGTGAATACTAAAGAATATGCGAGGGTCATGGGCACAAATTTTTTAGCCCTACGTCTTAGGGTTCTATATATAAAATTCCGTGCACATCCGAGGTGTGTAGAGGGCGATACAGTCAAATTTCTGAGAGATGAACGAACATAAGGAAAAAACTTGCAAAAATTGCCCTCAAAAAGGGGAATTTTTTTTGAAATGTTGACTTAAGTCTCCGTTTCCACTCCAATATATTCATTTACCCATGAGATCTCTTGGGGAAAAATATCGAACTAGTTGAACACGAGGGTAATACATTTCGGAGAAATTAGTGAAATCTCCTATTCACCAAAGGGGTACCCCTTTCAGAAATCTTCGATTTCTCTAATATGGTTTCCAGCAATGTTTTGATAGTGAATACTAAAGAATATGCGAGGGTCATGGGCACAAATTTTTTAGCCCTATGTCTTAGGGTTCTATGTATAAAATTTCGTGCACATCCGAGGTGTTTAGAGGGCGATACAGTCAAATTTCTGAGAGATGAATGAACATAAGGAAAAAACTTGCGAAAATTGCCCTCAAAAAGGGGAATTTTTTTTGAAATGTTGACTTAAGTCTCCGTTTCCACTCCAATATATTCATTTACCCATGAGATCTCTTGGGGAAAAATATCGAACTAGTTGAACACGAGGGTAATACATTTCGGAGAAATTAGTGAAATCTCCAATTCACCAAAGGGGTACCCCTTTCAGAAATCTTCGATTTCTCTTATATGGTTTCGAGCAATGTTTTGATAGTGAATAGTAAAGAATATGCGAGGGTCATGGGCACAAATTTTTTAGCCCTATGTCTTAGGGTTCTATGTATAAAATTTCGTGCACATCCGAGGTGTGTAGAGGGCGATACAGTCAAAATACTGAGAGATGTACGAACATAAGGAAAAAACTTGCGAAAATTGCCCTCAAAAAGGGGAATTTTTTTTGAAATGTTGACTTAAGGCTCCGTTTCGACTCCAATATATTCATTTACCCATGAGATCTCTTGGGGAAAAATATCGAACGAGTTGAACACGAGGGTAATACATTTCGGAGAAATTAGTGAAATCTCCTATTCACCAAAGGGGCACCCCTTTCAGAAATCTTCGATTTTTCTAATATGGTTTCGAGCAATGTTTTGATAGTGAATACTAAAGAATATGCGAGGGTCATGGGCACAAATTTTTTAGCCCTATGTCTTAGGGTTCTATGTATAAAATTTCGTGCACATCCGAGGTGTGTAGAGGGCGATACAGTCAAAATACTGAGAGATGTACGAACATAAGGAAAAAACTTGCGAAAATTGCCTTCAAAAAGGGGAATTTTTTTTGAAATGTTGTCTTAAGGCCCTATTTCGACTCCAATATATTCATTTACCCATGAGATCTCTTGGGGAAAAATATCAAACTAGTTGAACACGAGGGTAATACATTTCGGAGAAATTAGTGAAATCTCCAATTCACCAAAGGGGTACCCCTTTCAGAAATCTTCGATTTCTCTTATATGGTTTCGAGCAATGTTTTGATAGTGAATACTAAAGAATATGCGAGGGTCATGGGCACAAATTTTTTAGCCCTACGTCTTAGGGTTCTATATATAAAATTCCGTGCACATCCGAGGTGTGTAGAGGGCGATACAGTCAAATTTCTGAGAGATGAACGAACATAAGGAAAAAACTTGCAAAAATTGCCCTCAAAAAGGGGAATTTTTTTTGAAATGTTGACTTAAGTCTCCGTTTCCACTCCAATATATTCATTTACCCATGAGATCTCTTGGGGAAAAATATCGAACTAGTTGAACACGAGGGTAATACATTTCGGAGAAATTAGTGAAATCTCCTATTCACCAAAGGGGTACCCCTTTCAGAAATCTTCGATTTCTCTAATATGGTTTCCAGCAATGTTTTGATAGTGAATACTAAAGAATATGCGAGGGTCATGGGCACAAATTTTTTAGCCCTATGTCTTAGGGTTCTATGTATAAAATTTCGTGCACATCCGAGGTGTTTAGAGGGCGATACAGTCAAATTTCTGAGAGATGAATGAACATAAGGAAAAAACTTGCGAAAATTGCCCTCAAAAAGGGGAATTTTTTTTGAAATGTTGACTTAAGTCTCCGTTTCCACTCCAATATATTCATTTACCCATGAGATCTCTTGGGGAAAAATATCGAACTAGTTGAACACGAGGGTAATACATTTCGGAGAAATTAGTGAAATCTCCAATTCACCAAAGGGGTACCCCTTTCAGAAATCTTCGATTTCTCTTATATGGTTTCGAGCAATGTTTTGATAGTGAATAGTAAAGAATATGCGAGGGTCATGGGCACAAATTTTTTAGCCCTATGTCTTAGGGTTCTATGTATAAAATTTCGTGCACATCCGAGGTGTGTAGAGGGCGATACAGTCAAAATACTGAGAGATGTACGAACATAAGGAAAAAACTTGCGAAAATTGCCCTCAAAAAGGGGAATTTTTTTTGAAATGTTGACTTAAGGCTCCGTTTCGACTCCAATATATTCATTTACCCATGAGATCTCTTGGGGAAAAATATCGAACGAGTTGAACACGAGGGTAATACATTTCGGAGAAATTAGTGAAATCTCCTATTCACCAAAGGGGCACCCCTTTCAGAAATCTTCGATTTTTCTAATATGGTTTCGAGCAATGTTTTGATAGTGAATACTAAAGAATATGCGAGGGTCATGGGCACAAATTTTTTAGCCCTATGTCTTAGGGTTCTATGTATAAAATTTCGTGCACATCCGAGGTGTGTAGAGGGCGATACAGTCAAAATACTGAGAGATGTACGAACATAAGGAAAAAACTTGCGAAAATTGCCTTCAAAAAGGGGAATTTTTTTTGAAATGTTGTCTTAAGGCCCTATTTCGACTCCAATATATTCATTTACCCATGAGATCTCTTGGGGAAAAATATCGAACTAGTTGAACACGAGGGTAATACATTTCGGAGAAATTAGTGAAATCTCCAATTCACCAAAGGGGTACCCCTTTCAGAAATCTTCGATTTCTCTTATATGGTTTCGAGCAATGTTTTGATAGTGAATACTAAAGAATATGCGAGGGTCATGGGCACAAATTTTTTAGCCCTACGTCTTAGGGTTCTATATATAAAATTCCGTGCACATCCGAGGTGTGTAGAGGGCGATACAGTCAAATTTCTGAGAGATGAACGAACATAAGGAAAAAACTTGCGAAAATTGCCCTCAAAAAGGGGAATTTTTTTTGAAATGTTGACTTAAGTCTCCGTTTCCACTCCAATATATTCATTTACCCATGAGATCTCTTGGGGAAAAATATCGAACTAGTTGAACACGAGGGTAATACATTTCGGAGAAATTAGTGAAATCTCTAATTCACCAAAGGGGTACCCCTTTCAGAAATCTTCGATTTCTCTAATATGGTTTCGAGCAATGTTTTGATAGTGAATACTAAATAATATGCGAGGGTCATGGGCACAAAATTTGTAGCCCTATGTCTTAGGGTTCTTTGTAAAAATTTTCGTGCACATGCGAGGTGTGTAGAGGGCGATACAGTCAAAATACTGAGACATGAACGAACATAAGGAAAAAACTTGCGAAAATTGCCCTCAAAAAGGGGAATTTTTTTTGAAATGTTGACTTAAGGCTCCGTTTCCACTCCAATATAATCATTTACCCATGAGATCTCTTGGGGAAAAATATCGAACGAGTTGAACACGAGGGTAATACATTTCGGAGAAATTAGTGAAATCTCCTATTCACCAAAGGGGTACCCCTTTCAGAAATCTTCGATTTCTCTAATATGGTTTCAAGCAATGTTTTGATAGTGAATACTAAAGAATATGCGAGGGTCATGGGCACAAATTTTTTAGCCCTATGTCTTAGGGTTCTATGTATAAAATTTCGTGCACATCCGAGGTGTGTAGAGGGCGATACAGTCAAATTTCTGAGAGATGAACGAACATAAGGAAAAAACTTGCGAAAATTGCCCTCAAAAAGGGGAATTTTTTTTGAAATGTTGACTTAAGTCTCCGTTTCCACTCCAATATATTCATTTACCCATGAGATCTCTTGGGGAAAAATATCGAACTAGTTGAACACGAGGGTAATACATTTCGGAGAAATTAGTGAAATCTCCAATTCACCAAAGGGGTACCCCTTTCAGAAATCTTCGATTTCTCTTATATGGTTTCGAGCAATGTTTTGATAGTGAATACTAAAGAATATGCGAGGGTCATGGGCACAAATTTTTTAGCCCTATGTCTTAGGGTTCTATGTATAAAATTTCGTGCACATCAGAGGTGTGTAAAGGGCGATACAGTCAAAATACTGAGAGATGTACGAACATAAGGAAAAAACTTGCGAAAATTGCCCTCAAAAAGGGGAATTTTTTTTGAAATGTTGACTTAAGGCTCCGTTTCGACTCCAATATATTCATTTACCCATGAGATCTCTTGGGGAAAAATATCGAACGAGTTGAACACGAGGGTAATACATTTCGGAGAAATTAGTGAAATCTCCTATTCACCAAAGGGGCACCCCTTTCAGAAATCTTCGATTTTTATAATATGGTTTCGAGCAATGTTTTGATAGTGAATACTAAAGAATATGCGAGGGTCATGGGCACAAATTTTTTAGCCCTATGTCTTAGGGTTCTATGTATAAAATTTCGTGCACATCCGAGGTGTGTAGAGGGCGATACAGTCAAAATACTGAGAGATGTACGAACATAAGGAAAAAACTTGCGAAAATTGCCTTCAAAAAGGGGAATTTTTTTTGAAATGTTGTCTTAAGGCCCTATTTCGACTCCAATATATTCATTTACCCATGAGATCTCTTGGGGAAAAATATCGAACTAGTTGAACACGAGGGTAATACATTTCGGAGAAATTAGTGAAATCTCCAATTCACCAAAGGGGTACCCCTTTCAGAAATCTTCGATTTCTCTTATATGGTTTCGAGCAATGTTTTGATAGTGAATACTAAAGAATATGCGAGGGTCATGGGCACAAATTTTTTAGCCCTATGTCTTAGGGTTCTATGTATAAAATTTCGTGCACATCCGAGGTGTGTAAAGGGCGATACAGTCAAAATACTGAGAGATGTACGAACATAAGGAAAAAACTTGCGAAAATTGCCCTCAAAAAGGGGAATTTTTTTTGAAATGTTGACTTAAGGCTCCGTTTCGACTCCAATATATTCATTTACCCATGAGATCTCTTGGGGAAAAATATCGAACGAGTTGAACACGAGGGTAATACATTTCGGAGAAATTAGTGAAATCTCCTATTCACCAAAGGGGCACCCCTTTCAGAAATCTTCGATTTTTATAATATGGTTTCGAGCAATGTTTTGATAGTGAATACTAAAGAATATGCGAGGGTCATGGGCACAAATTTTTTAGCCCTACGTCTTAGGGTTCTATATATAAAATTCCGTGCACATCCGAGGTGTGTAGAGGGCGATACAGTCAAATTTCTGAGAGATGAACGAACATAAGGAAAAAACTTGCGAAAATTGTCCTCAAAAAGGGGAATTTTTTTTGAAATGTTGACTTAAGTCTCCGTTTCCACTCCAATATATTCATTTACCCATGAGATCTCTTGGGGAAAAATATCGAACTAGTTGAACACGAGGGTAATACATTTCGGAGAAATTAGTGAAATCTCTAATTCACCAAAGGGGTACCCCTTTCAGAAATCTTCGATTTCTCTAATATGGTTTCGAGCAATGTTTTGATAGTGAATACTAAATAATATGCGAGGGTCATGGGCACAAAATTTGTAGCCCTATGTCTTAGGGTTCTTTGTAAAAATTTTCGTGCACATGCGAGGTGTGTAGAGGGCGATACAGTCAAAATACTGAGACATGAACGAACATAAGGAAAAAACTTGCGAAAATTGCCCTCAAAAAGGGGAATTTTTTTTGAAATGTTGACTTAAGGCTCCGTTTCCACTCCAATATAATCATTTACCCATGAGATCTCTTGGGGAAAAATATCGAACGAGTTGAACACGAGGGTAATACATTTCGGAGAAATTAGTGAAATCTCCTATTCACCAAAGGGGTACCCCTTTCAGAAATCTTCGATTTCTCTAATATGGTTTCAAGCAATGTTTTGATAGTGAATACTAAAGAATATGCGAGGGTCATGGGCACAAATTTTTTAGCCCTATGTCTTAGGGTTCTATGTATAAAATTTCGTGCACATCCGAGGTGTGTAGAGGGCGATACAGTCAAATTTCTGAGAGATGAACGAACATAAGGAAAAAACTTGCAAAAATTGCCCTCAAAAAGGGGAATTTTTTTTGAAATGTTGACTTAAGTCTCCGTTTCCACTCCAATATATTCATTTACCCATGAGATCTCTTGGGGAAAAATATCGAACTAGTTGAACACGAGGGTAATACATTTCGGAGAAATTAGTGAAATCTCCAATTCACCAAAGGGGTACCCCTTTCAGAAATCTTCGATTTCTCTTATATGGTTTCGAGCAATGTTTTGATAGTGAATACTAAAGAATATGCGAGGGTCATGGGCACAAATTTTTTAGCCCTATGTCTTAGGGTTCTATGTATAAAATTTCGTGCACATCCGAGGTGTGTAAAGGGCGATACAGTCAAAATACTGAGAGATGTACGAACATAAGGAAAAAACTTGCGAAAATTGCCCTCAAAAAGGGGAATTTTTTTTGAAATGTTGACTTAAGGCTCCGTTTCGACTCCAATATATTCATTTACCCATGAGATCTCTTGGGGAAAAATATCGAACGAGTTGAACACGAGGGTAATACATTTCGGAGAAATTAGTGAAATCTCCTATTCACCAAAGGGGCACCCCTTTCAGAAATCTTCGATTTTTATAATATGGTTTCGAGCAATGTTTTGATAGTGAATACTAAAGAATATGCGAGGGTCATGGGCACAAATTTTTTAGCCCTACGTCTTAGGGTTCTATATATAAAATTCCGTGCACATCCGAGGTGTGTAGAGGGCGATACAGTCAAATTTCTGAGAGATGAACGAACATAAGGAAAAAACTTGCGAAAATTGCCCTCAAAAAGGGGAATTTTTTTTGAAATGTTGACTTAAGTCTCCGTTTCCACTCCAATATATTCATTTACCCATGAGATCTCTTGGGGAAAAATATCGAACTAGTTGAACACGAGGGTAATACATTTCGGAGAAATTAGTGAAATCTCTAATTCACCAAAGGGGTACCCCTTTCAGAAATCTTCGATTTCTCTAATATGGTTTCGAGCAATGTTTTGATAGTGAATACTAAATAATATGCGAGGGTCATGGGCACAAAATTTGTAGCCCTATGTCTTAGGGTTCTTTGTAAAAATTTTCGTGCACATGCGAGGTGTGTAGAGGGCGATACAGTCAAAATACTGAGACATGAACGAACATAAGGAAAAAACTTGCGAAAATTGCCCTCAAAAAGGGGAATTTTTTTTGAAATGTTGACTTAAGGCTCCGTTTCCACTCCAATATAATCATTTACCCATGAGATCTCTTGGGGAAAAATATCGAACGAGTTGAACACGAGGGTAATACATTTCGGAGAAATTAGTGAAATCTCCTATTCACCAAAGGGGTACCCCTTTCAGAAATCTTCGATTTCTCTAATATGGTTTCAAGCAATGTTTTGATAGTGAATACTAAAGAATATGCGAGGGTCATGGGCACAAATTTTTTAGCCCTATGTCTTAGGGTTCTATGTATAAAATTTCGTGCACATCCGAGGTGTGTAGAGGGCGATACAGTCAAATTTCTGAGAGATGAACGAACATAAGGAAAAAACTTGCGAAAATTGCCCTCAAAAAGGGGAATTTTTTTTGAAATGTTGACTTAAGTCTCCGTTTCCACTCCAATATATTCATTTACCCATGAGATCTCTTGGGGAAAAATATCGAACTAGTTGAACACGAGGGTAATACATTTCGGAGAAATTAGTGAAATCTCCAATTCACCAAAGGGGTACCCCTTTCAGAAATCTTCGATTTCTCTTATATGGTTTCGAGCAATGTTTTGATAGTGAATAGTAAAGAATATGCGAGGGTCATGGGCACAAATTTTTTTGCCCTATGTCTTAGGGTTCTATGTATAAAATTTCGTGCACATCCGAGGTGTGTAGAGGGCGATACAGTCAAAATACTGAGAGATGTACGAACATAAGGAAAAAACTTGCGAAAATTGCCCTCAAAAAGGGGAATTTTTTTTGAAATGTTGACTTAAGGCTCCGTTTCGACTCCAATATATTCATTTACCCATGAGATCTCTTGGGGAAAAATATCGAACGAGTTGAACACGAGGGTAATACATTTCGGAGAAATTAGTGAAATCTCCTATTCACCAAAGGGGCACCCCTTTCAGAAATCTTCGATTTTTCTAATATGGTTTCGAGCAATGTTTTGATAGTGAATACTAAAGAATATGCGAGGGTCATGGGCACAAATTTTTTAGCCCTATGTCTTAGGGTTCTATGTATAAAATTTCGTGCACATCCGAGGTGTGTAGAGGGCGATACAGTCAAAATACTGAGAGATGTACGAACATAAGGAAAAAACTTGCGAAAATTGCCTTCAAAAAGGGGAATTTTTTTTGAAATGTTGTCTTAAGGCCCTATTTCGACTCCAATATATTCATTTACCCATGAGATCTCTTGGGGAAAAATATCGAACTAGTTGAACACGAGGGTAATACATTTCGGAGAAATTAGTGAAATCTCCAATTCACCAAAGGGGTACCCCTTTCAGAAATCTTCGATTTCTCTTATATGGTTTCGAGCAATGTTTTGATAGTGAATACTAAAGAATATGCGAGGGTCATGGGCACAAATTTTTTAGCCCTACGTCTTAGGGTTCTATATATAAAATTCCGTGCACATCCGAGGTGTGTAGAGGGCGATACAGTCAAATTTCTGAGAGATGAACGAACATAAGGAAAAAACTTGCGAAAATTGCCCTCAAAAAGGGGAATTTTTTTTGAAATGTTGACTTAAGTCTCCGTTTCCACTCCAATATATTCATTTACCCATGAGATCTCTTGGGGAAAAATATCGAACTAGTTGAACACGAGGGTAATACATTTCGGAGAAATTAGTGAAATCTCTAATTCACCAAAGGGGTACCCCTTTCAGAAATCTTCGATTTCTCTAATATGGTTTCGAGCAATGTTTTGATAGTGAATACTAAATAATATGCGAGGGTCATGGGCACAAAATTTGTAGCCCTATGTCTTAGGGTTCTTTGTAAAAATTTTCGTGCACATGCGAGGTGTGTAGAGGGCGATACAGTCAAAATACTGAGACATGAACGAACATAAGGAAAAAACTTGCGAAAATTGCCCTCAAAAAGGGGAATTTTTTTTGAAATGTTGACTTAAGGCTCCGTTTCCACTCCAATATAATCATTTACCCATGAGATCTCTTGGGGAAAAATATCGAACGAGTTGAACACGAGGGTAATACATTTCGGAGAAATTAGTGAAATCTCCTATTCACCAAAGGGGTACCCCTTTCAGAAATCTTCGATTTCTCTAATATGGTTTCAAGCAATGTTTTGATAGTGAATACTAAAGAATATGCGAGGGTCATGGGCACAAATTTTTTAGCCCTATGTCTTAGGGTTCTATGTATAAAATTTCGTGCACATCCGAGGTGTGTAGAGGGCGATACAGTCAAATTTCTGAGAGATGAACGAACATAAGGAAAAAACTTGCGAAAATTGCCCTCAAAAAGGGGAATTTTTTTTGAAATGTTGACTTAAGTCTCCGTTTCCACTCCAATATATTCATTTACCCATGAGATCTCTTGGGGAAAAATATCGAACTAGTTGAACACGAGGGTAATACATTTCGGAGAAATTAGTGAAATCTCCAATTCACCAAAGGGGTACCCCTTTCAGAAATCTTCGATTTCTCTTATATGGTTTCGAGCAATGTTTTGATAGTGAATACTAAAGAATATGCGAGGGTCATGGGCACAAATTTTTTAGCCCTATGTCTTAGGGTTCTATGTATAAAATTTCGTGCACATCAGAGGTGTGTAAAGGGCGATACAGTCAAAATACTGAGAGATGTACGAACATAAGGAAAAAACTTGCGAAAATTGCCCTCAAAAAGGGGAATTTTTTTTGAAATGTTGACTTAAGGCTCCGTTTCGACTCCAATATATTCATTTACCCATGAGATCTCTTGGGGAAAAATATCGAACGAGTTGAACACGAGGGTAATACATTTCGGAGAAATTAGTGAAATCTCCTATTCACCAAAGGGGCACCCCTTTCAGAAATCTTCGATTTTTATAATATGGTTTCGAGCAATGTTTTGATAGTGAATACTAAAGAATATGCGAGGGTCATGGGCACAAATTTTTTAGCCCTATGTCTTAGGGTTCTATGTATAAAATTTCGTGCACATCCGAGGTGTGTAGAGGGCGATACAGTCAAAATACTGAGAGATGTACGAACATAAGGAAAAAACATGCGAAAATTGCCTTCAAAAAGGGGAATTTTTTTTGAAATGTTGTCTTAAGGCCCTATTTCGACTCCAATATATTCATTTACCCATGAGATCTCTTGGGGAAAAATATCGAACTAGTTGAACACGAGGGTAATACATTTCGGAGAAATTAGTGAAATCTCCAATTCACCAAAGGGGTACCCCTTTCAGAAATCTTCGATTTCTCTTATATGGTTTCGAGCAATGTTTTGATAGTGAATACTAAAGAATATGCGAGGGTCATGGGCACAAATTTTTTAGCCCTACGTCTTAGGGTTCTATATATAAAATTCCGTGCACATCCGAGGTGTGTAGAGGGCGATACAGTCAAATTTCTGAGAGATGAACGAACATAAGGAAAAAACTTGCGAAAATTGCCCTCAAAAAGGGGAATTTTTTTTGAAATGTTGACTTAAGTCTCCGTTTCCACTCCAATATATTCATTTACCCATGAGATCTCTTGGGGAAAAATATCGAACTAGTTGAACACGAGGGTAATACATTTCGGAGAAATTAGTGAAATCTCTAATTCACCAAAGGGGTACCCCTTTCAGAAATCTTCGATTTCTCTAATATGGTTTCGAGCAATGTTTTGATAGTGAATACTAAATAATATGCGAGGGTCATGGGCACAAAATATGTAGCCCTATGTCTTAGGGTTCTTTGTAAAAATTTTCGTGCACATGCGAGGTGTGTAGAGGGCGATACAGTCAAAATACTGAGACATGAACGAACATAAGGAAAAAACTTGCGAAAATTGCCCTCAAAAAGGGGAATTTTTTTTGAAATGTTGACTTAAGGCTCCGTTTCCACTCCAATATAATCATTTACCCATGAGATCTCTTGGGGAGAAATATCGAACGAGTTGAACACGAGGGTAATACATTTCGGAGAAATTAGTGAAATCTCCTATTCACCAAAGGGGTACCCCTTTCAGAAATCTTCGATTTCTCTAATATGGTTTCAAGCAATGTTTTGATAGTGAATACTAAAGAATATGCGAGGGTCATGGGCACAAATTTTTTAGCCCTATGTCTTAGGGTTCTATGTATAAAATTTCGTGCACATCCGAGGTGTGTAGAGGGCGATACAGTCAAATTTCTGAGAGATGAACGAACATAAGGAAAAAACTTGCAAAAATTGCCCTCAAAAAGGGGAATTTTTTTTGAAATGTTGACTTAAGTCTCCGTTTCCACTCCAATATATTCATTTACCCATGAGATCTCTTGGGGAAAAATATCGAACTAGTTGAACACGAGGGTAATACATTTCGGAGAAATTAGTGAAATCTCCTATTCACCAAAGGGGTACCCCTTTCAGAAATCTTCGATTTCTCTAATATGGTTTCGAGCAATGTTTTGATAGTGAATACTAAATAATATGCGAGGGTCATGGGCACAAAATTTGTAGCCCTATGTCTTAGGGTTCTTTGTAAAAATTTTCGTGCACATGCGAGGTGTGTAGAGGGCGATACAGTCAAAATACTGAGACATGAACGAACATAAGGAAAAAACTTGCGAAAATTGCCCTCAAAAAGGGGAATTTTTTTTGAAATGTTGACTTAAGGCTCCGTTTCCACTCCAATATAATCATTTACCCATGAGATCTCTTGGGGAGAAATATCGAACGAGTTGAACACGAGGGTAATACATTTCGGAGAAATTAGTGAAATCTCCTATTCACCAAAGGGGTACCCCTTTCAGAAATCTTCGATTTCTCTAATATGGTTTCAAGCAATGTTTTGATAGTGAATACTAAAGAATATGCGAGGGTCATGGGCACAAATTTTTTAGCCCTATGTCTTAGGGTTCTATGTATAAAATTTCGTGCACATCCGAGGTGTGTAGAGGGCGATACAGTCAAATTTCTGAGAGATGAACGAACATAAGGAAAAAACTTGCAAAAATTGCCCTCAAAAAGGGGAATTTTTTTTGAAATGTTGACTTAAGTCTCCGTTTCCACTCCAATATATTCATTTACCCATGAGATCTCTTGGGGAAAAATATCGAACTAGTTGAACACGAGGGTAATACATTTCGGAGAAATTAGTGAAATCTCTAATTCACCAAAGGGGTACCCCTTTCAGAAATCTTCGATTTCTCTAATATGGTTTCGAGCAATGTTTTGATAGTGAATACTAAATAATATGCGAGGGTCATGGGCACAAAATTTGTAGCCCTATGTCTTAGGGTTCTTTGTAAAAATTTTCGTGCACATGCGAGGTGTGTAGAGGGCGATACAGTCAAAATACTGAGACATGAACGAACATAAGGAAAAAACTTGCGAAAATTGCCCTCAAAAAGGGGAATTTTTTTTGAAATGTTGACTTAAGGCTCCGTTTCCACTCCAATATAATCATTTACCCATGAGATCTCTTGGGGAAAAATATCGAACGAGTTGAACACGAGGGTAATACATTTCGGAGAAATTAGTGAAATCTCCTATTCACCAAAGGGGTACCCCTTTCAGAAATCTTCGATTTCTCTAATATGGTTTCAAGCAATGTTTTGATAGTGAATACTAAAGAATATGCGAGGGTCATGGGCACAAATTTTTTAGCCCTATGTCTTAGGGTTCTATGTATAAAATTTCGTGCACATCAGAGGTGTGTAAAGGGCGATACAGTCAAAATACTGAGAGATGTACGAACATAAGGAAAAAACTTGCGAAAATTGCCCTCAAAAAGGGGAATTTTTTTTGAAATGTTGACTTAAGGCTCCGTTTCGACTCCAATATATTCATTTACCCATGAGATCTCTTGGGGAAAAATATCGAACGAGTTGAAGACGAGGGTAATACATTTCGGAGAAATTAGTGAAATCTCCTATTCACCAAAGGGGCACCCCTTTCAGAAATCTTCGATTTTTATAATATGGTTTCGAGCAATGTTTTGATAGTGAATACTAAAGAATATGCGAGGGTCATGGGCACAAATTTTTTAGCCCTATGTCTTAGGGTTCTATGTATAAAATTTCGTGCACATCCGAGGTGTGTAGAGGGCGATACAGTCAAAATACTGAGAGATGTACGAACATAAGGAAAAAACTTGCGAAAATTGCCTTCAAAAAGGGGAATTTTTTTTGAAATGTTGTCTTAAGGCCCTATTTCGACTCCAATATATTCATTTACCCATGAGATCTCTTGGGGAAAAATATCGAACTAGTTGAACACGAGGGTAATACATTTCGGAGAAATTAGTGAAATCTCCAATTCACCAAAGGGGTACCCCTTTCAGAAATCTTCGATTTCTCTTATATGGTTTCGAGCAATGTTTTGATAGTGAATACTAAAGAATATGCGAGGGTCATGGGCACAAATTTTTTAGCCCTACGTCTTAGGGTTCTATATATAAAATTCCGTGCACATCCGAGGTGTGTAGAGGGCGATACAGTCAAATTTCTGAGAGATGAACGAACATAAGGAAAAAACTTGCGAAAATTGCCCTCAAAAAGGGGAATTTTTTTTGAAATGTTGACTTAAGTCTCCGTTTCCACTCCAATATATTCATTTACCCATGAGATCTCTTGGGGAAAAATATCGAACTAGTTGAACACGAGGGTAATACATTTCGGAGAAATTAGTGAAATCTCCTATTCACCAAAGGGGTACCCCTTTCAGAAATCTTCGATTTCTCTAATATGGTTTCGAGCAATGTTTTGATAGTGAATACTAAATAATATGCGAGGGTCATGGGCACAAAATTTGTAGCCCTATGTCTTAGGGTTCTTTGTAAAAATTTTCGTGCACATGCGAGGTGTGTAGAGGGCGATACAGTCAAAATACTGAGACATGAACGAACATAAGGAAAAAACTTGCGAAAATTGCCCTCAAAAAGGGGAATTTTTTTTGAAATGTTGACTTAAGGCTCCGTTTCCACTCCAATATAATCATTTACCCATGAGATCTCTTGGGGAGAAATATCGAACGAGTTGAACACGAGGGTAATACATTTCGGAGAAATTAGTGAAATCTCCTATTCACCAAAGGGGTACCCCTTTCAGAAATCTTCGATTTCTCTTATATGGTTTCAAGCAATGTTTTGATAGTGAATACTAAAGAATATGCGAGGGTCATGGGCACAAATTTTTTAGCCCTACGTCTTAGGGTTCTATATATAAAATTCCGTGCACATCCGAGGTGTGTAGAGGGCGATACAGTCAAATTTCTGAGAGATGAACGAACATAAGGAAAAAACTTGCGAAAATTGCCCTCAAAAAGGGGAATTTTTTTTGAAATGTTGACTTAAGTCTCCGTTTCCACTCCAATATATTCATTTACCCATGAGATCTCTTGGGGAAAAATATCGAACTAGTTGAACACGAGGGTAATACATTTCGGAGAAATTAGTGAAATCTCTAATTCACCAAAGGGGTACCCCTTTCAGAAATCTTCGATTTCTCTAATATGGTTTCGAGCAATGTTTTGATAGTGAATACTAAATAATATGCGAGGGTCATGGGCACAAAATTTGTAGCCCTATGTCTTAGGGTTCTTTGTAAAAATTTTCGTGCACATGCGAGGTGTGTAGAGGGCGATACAGTCAAAATACTGAGACATGAACGAACATAAGGAAAAAACTTGCGAAAATTGCCCTCAAAAAGGGGAATTTTTTTTGAAATGTTGACTTAAGGCTCCGTTTCCACTCCAATATAATCATTTACCCATGAGATCTCTTGGGGAGAAATATCGAACGAGTTGAACACGAGGGTAATACATTTCGGAGAAATTAGTGAAATCTCCTATTCACCAAAGGGGTACCCCTTTCAGAAATCTTCGATTTCTCTAATATGGTTTCAAGCAATGTTTTGATAGTGAATACTAAAGAATATGCGAGGGTCATGGGCACAAATTTTTTAGCCCTATGTCTTAGGGTTCTATGTATAAAATTTCGTGCACATCCGAGGTGTGTAGAGGGCGATACAGTCAAATTTCTGAGAGATGAACGAACATAAGGAAAAAACTTGCAAAAATTGCCCTCAAAAAGGGGAATTTTTTTTGAAATGTTGACTTAAGTCTCCGTTTCCACTCCAATATATTCATTTACCCATGAGATCTCTTGGGGAAAAATATCGAACTAGTTGAACACGAGGGTAATACATTTCGGAGAAATTAGTGAAATCTCCAATTCACCAAAGGGGTACCCCTTTCAGAAATCTTCGATTTCTCTTATATGGTTTCGAGCAATGTTTTGATAGTGAATACTAAAGAATATGCGAGGGTCATGGGCACAAATTTTTTAGCCCTATGTCTTAGGGTTCTATGTATAAAATTTCGTGCACATCCGAGGTGTGTAAAGGGCGATACAGTCAAAATACTGAGAGATGTACGAACATAAGGAAAAAACTTGCGAAAATTGCCCTCAAAAAGGGGAATTTTTTTTGAAATGTTGTCTTAAGGCCCTATTTCGACTCCAATATATTCATTTACCCATGAGATCTCTTGGGGAAAAATATCGAACTAGTTGAACACGAGGGTAATACATTTCGGAGAAATTAGTGAAATCTCCAATTCACCAAAGGGGTACCCCTTTCAGAAATCTTCGATTTCTCTTATATGGTTTCGAGCAATGTTTTGATAGTGAATACTAAAGAATATGCGAGGGTCATGGGCACAAATTTTTTAGCCCTACGTCTTAGGGTTCTATATATAAAATTCCGTGCACATCCGAGGTGTGTAGAGGGCGATACAGTCAAATTTCTGAGAGATGAACGAACATAAGGAAAAAACTTGCGAAAATTGCCCTCAAAAAGGGGAATTTTTTTTGAAATGTTGACTTAAGTCTCCGTTTCCACTCCAATATATTCATTTACCCATGAGATCTCTTGGGGAAAAATATCGAACTAGTTGAACACGAGGGTAATACATTTCGGAGAAATTAGTGAAATCTCCAATTCACCAAAGGGGTACCCCTTTCAGAAATCTTCGATTTCTCTTATATGGTTTCGAGCAATGTTTTGATAGTGAATACTAAAGAATATGCGAGGGTCATGGGCACAAATTTTTTAGCCCTATGTCTTAGGGTTCTATGTATAAAATTTCGTGCACATCCGAGGTGTGTAGAGGGCGATACAGTCAAAATACTGAGAGATGTCCGAACATAAGGAAAAAACTTGCGAAAATTGCCCTCAAAAAGGGGAATTTTTTTTGAAATGTTGACTTAAGGCTCCGTTTCGACTCCAATATATTCATTTACCCATGAGATCTCTTGGGGAGAAATATCGAACGAGTTGAACACGAGGGTAATACATTTCGGAGAAATTAGTGAAATCTCCTATTCACCAAAGGGGTACCCCTTTCAGAAATCTTCGATTTCTCTAATATGGTTTCAAGCAATGTTTTGATAGTGAATACTAAAGAATATGCGAGGGTCATGGGCACAAATTTTTTAGCCCTATGTCTTAGGGTTCTATGTATAAAATTTCGTGCACATCCGAGGTGTGTAGAGGGCGATACAGTCAAATTTCTGAGAGATGAACGAACATAAGGAAAAAACTTGCAAAAATTGCCCTCAAAAAGGGGAATTTTTTTTGAAATGTTGACTTAAGTCTCCGTTTCCACTCCAATATATTCATTTACCCATGAGATCTCTTGGGGAAAAATATCGAACTAGTTGAACACGAGGGTAATACATTTCGGAGAAATTAGTGAAATCTCCAATTCACCAAAGGGGTACCCCTTTCAGAAATCTTCGATTTCTCTTATATGGTTTCGAGCAATGTTTTGATAGTGAATACTAAAGAATATGCGAGGGTCATGGGCACAAATTTTTTAGCCCTATGTCTTAGGGTTCTATGTATAAAATTTCGTGCACATCCGAGGTGTGTAAAGGGCGATACAGTCAAAATACTGAGAGATGTACGAACATAAGGAAAAAACTTGCGAAAATTGCCCTCAAAAAGGGGAATTTTTTTTGAAATGTTGTCTTAAGGCCCTATTTCGACTCCAATATATTCATTTACCCATGAGATCTCTTGGGGAAAAATATCGAACTAGTTGAACACGAGGGTAATACATTTCGGAGAAATTAGTGAAATCTCCAATTCACCAAAGGGGTACCCCTTTCAGAAATCTTCGATTTCTCTTATATGGTTTCGAGCAATGTTTTGATAGTGAATACTAAAGAATATGCGAGGGTCATGGGCACAAATTTTTTAGCCCTACGTCTTAGGGTTCTATATATAAAATTCCGTGCACATCCGAGGTGTGTAGAGGGCGATACAGTCAAATTTCTGAGAGATGAACGAACATAAGGAAAAAACTTGCGAAAATTGCCCTCAAAAAGGGGAATTTTTTTTGAAATGTTGACTTAAGTCTCCGTTTCCACTCCAATATATTCATTTACCCATGAGATCTCTTGGGGAAAAATATCGAACTAGTTGAACACGAGGGTAATACATTTCGGAGAAATTAGTGAAATCTCCAATTCACCAAAGGGGTACCCCTTTCAGAAATCTTCGATTTCTCTTATATGGTTTCGAGCAATGTTTTGATAGTGAATACTAAAGAATATGCGAGGGTCATGGGCACAAATTTTTTAGCCCTATGTCTTAGGGTTCTATGTATAAAATTTCGTGCACATCCGAGGTGTGTAGAGGGCGATACAGTCAAAATACTGAGAGATGTCCGAACATAAGGAAAAAACTTGCGAAAATTGCCCTCAAAAAGGGGAATTTTTTTTGAAATGTTGACTTAAGGCTCCGTTTCGACTCCAATATATTCATTTACCCATGAGATCTCTTGGGGAGAAATATCGAACGAGTTGAACACGAGGGTAATACATTTCGGAGAAATTAGTGAAATCTCCTATTCACCAAAGGGGTACCCCTTTCAGAAATCTTCGATTTCTCTAATATGGTTTCAAGCAATGTTTTGATAGTGAATACTAAAGAATATGCGAGGGTCATGGGCACAAATTTTTTAGCCCTATGTCTTAGGGTTCTATGTATAAAATTTCGTGCACATCCGAGGTGTGTAGAGGGCGATACAGTCAAATTTCTGAGAGATGAACGAACATAAGGAAAAAACTTGCAAAAATTGCCCTCAAAAAGGGGAATTTTTTTTGAAATGTTGACTTAAGTCTCCGTTTCCACTCCAATATATTCATTTACCCATGAGATCTCTTGGGGAAAAATATCGAACTAGTTGAACACGAGGGTAATACATTTCGGAGAAATTAGTGAAATCTCCAATTCACCAAAGGGGTACCCCTTTCAGAAATCTTCGATTTCTCTTATATGGTTTCGAGCAATGTTTTGATAGTGAATACTAAAGAATATGCGAGGGTCATGGGCACAAATTTTTTAGCCCTATGTCTTAGGGTTCTATGTATAAAATTTCGTGCACATCCGAGGTGTGTAAAGGGCGATACAGTCAAAATACTGAGAGATGTACGAACATAAGGAAAAAACTTGCGAAAATTGCCCTCAAAAAGGGGAATTTTTTTTGAAATGTTGTCTTAAGGCCCTATTTCGACTCCAATATATTCATTTACCCATGAGATCTCTTGGGGAAAAATATCGAACTAGTTGAACACGAGGGTAATACATTTCGGAGAAATTAGTGAAATCTCCAATTCACCAAAGGGGTACCCCTTTCAGAAATCTTCGATTTCTCTTATATGGTTTCGAGCAATGTTTTGATAGTGAATACTAAAGAATATGCGAGGGTCATGGGCACAAATTTTTTAGCCCTACGTCTTAGGGTTCTATATATAAAATTCCGTGCACATCCGAGGTGTGTAGAGGGCGATACAGTCAAATTTCTGAGAGATGAACGAACATAAGGAAAAAACTTGCGAAAATTGCCCTCAAAAAGGGGAATTTTTTTTGAAATGTTGACTTAAGTCTCCGTTTCCACTCCAATATATTCATTTACCCATGAGATCTCTTGGGGAAAAATATCGAACTAGTTGAACACGAGGGTAATACATTTCGGAGAAATTAGTGAAATCTCCAATTCACCAAAGGGGTACCCCTTTCAGAAATCTTCGATTTCTCTTATATGGTTTCGAGCAATGTTTTGATAGTGAATACTAAAGAATATGCGAGGGTCATGGGCACAAATTTTTTAGCCCTATGTCTTAGGGTTCTATGTATAAAATTTCGTGCACATCCGAGGTGTGTAGAGGGCGATACAGTCAAAATACTGAGAGATGTCCGAACATAAGGAAAAAACTTGCGAAAATTGCCCTCAAAAAGGGGAATTTTTTTTGAAATGTTGACTTAAGGCTCCGTTTCGACTCCAATATATTCATTTACCCATGAGATCTCTTGGGGAAAAATATCGAACGAGTTGAACACGAGGGTAATACATTTCGGAGAAATTAGTGAAATCTCCTATTCACCAAAGGGGCACCCCTTTCAGAAATCTTCGATTTTTCTAATATGGTTTCGAGCAATGTTTTGATAGTGAATACTAAAGAATATGCGAGGGTCATGGGCACAAATTTTTTAGCCCTATGTCTTAGGGTTCTATGTATAAAATTTCGTGCACATCCGAGGTGTGTAGAGGGCGATACAGTCAAAATACTGAGAGATGTACGAACATAAGGAAAAAACTTGCGAAAATTGCCCTCAAAAAGGGGAATTTTTTTTGAAATGTTGACTTAAGGCTCCGTTTCGACTCCAATATATTCATTTACCCATGAGATCTCTTGGGGAAAAATATCGAACGAGTTGAACACGAGGGTAATACATTTCGGAGAAATTAGTGAAATCTCCTATTCACCAAAGGGGCACCCCTTTCAGAAATCTTCGATTTCTCTTATATGGTTTCGAGCAATGTTTTGATAGTGAATACTAAAGAATATGCGAGGGTCATGGGCACAAATTTTTTAGCCCTATGTCTTAGGGTTCTATGTATAAAATTTCGTGCACATCCGAGGTGTGTAGAGGGCGATACAGTCAAAATACTGAGAGATGTCCGAACATAAGGAAAAAACTTGCGAAAATTGCCCTCAAAAAGGGGAATTTTTTTTGAAATGTTGACTTAAGGCTCCGTTTCGACTCCAATATATTCATTTACCCATGAGATCTCTTGGGGAAAAATATCGAACGAGTTGAACACGAGGGTAATACATTTCGGAGAAATTAGTGAAATCTCCTATTCACCAAAGGGGCACCCCTTTCAGAAATCTTCGATTTTTCTAATATGGTTTCGAGCAATGTTTTGATAGTGAATACTAAAGAATATGCGAGGGTCATGGGCACAAATTTTTTAGCCCTATGTCTTAGGGTTCTATGTATAAAATTTCGTGCACATCCGAGGTGTGTAGAGGGCGATACAGTCAAATTTCTGAGAGATGTACGAACATAAGGAAAAAACTTGCGAAAATTGCCCTCAAAAAGGGGAATTTTTTTTGAAATGTTGACTTAAGGCTCCGTTTCGACTCCAATATATTCATTTACCCATGAGATCTCTTGGGGAAAAATATCGAACGAGTTGAACACGAGGGTAATACATTTCGGAGAAATTAGTGAAATCTCCTATTCACCAAAGGGGCACCCCTTTCAGAAATCTTCGATTTCTCTTATATGGTTTCGAGCAATGTTTTGATAGTGAATACTAAAGAATATGCGAGGGTCATGGGCACAAAATTTGTAGCCCTATGTCTTAGGGTTCTATGTATAAAATTTCGTGCACATGCGAGGTGTGTAGAGGGCGATACAGTCAAAATACTGAGACATGAACGAACATAAGGAAAAAACTTGCGAAAATTGCCCTCAAAAAGGGGAATTTTTTTTGAAATGTTGTCTTAAGGCCCTATTTCGACTCCAATATATTCATTTACCCATGAGATCTCTTGGGGAAAAATATCGAACGAGTTGAACACGAGGGTAATACATTTCGGAGAAATTAGTGAAATCTCCAATTCACCAAAGGGGTACCCCTTTCAGAAATCTTCGATTTCTCTTATATGGTTTCGAGCAATGTTTTGATAGTGAATTCTAAAGAATATGCGAGGGTAATGGGCACAAAATTTGTAGCCCTATGTCTTAGGGTTCTATGTATAAAATTTCGTGCACATGCGAGGTGTGTAGAGGGCGATACAGTCAAAATACTGAGACATGAACGAACATAAGGAAAAAACTTGCGAAAATTGCCCTCAAAAAGGGGAATTTTTTTTGAAATGTTGACTTAAGTCTCCGTTTCCACTCCAATATATTCATTTACCCATGAGATCTCTTGGGGAAAAATATCGAACGAGTTGAACACGAGGGTAATACATTTCGGAGAAATTAGTGAAATCTCCAATTCACCAAAGGGGTACCCCTTTCAGAAATCTTCGATTTTTCTAATATGGTTTCGAGCAATGTTTTGATAGTGAATACTAAAGAATATGCGAGGGTCATGGGCACAAATTTTTTAGCCCTATGACTTAGGGTTCTATGTATAAAATTTCGTGCACAGCCGAGGTGTGTAGAGGGCGATACAGTCAAATTTCTGAGAGATGAACGAACATAAGGAAAAAACTTGCGAAAATTGCCCTCAAAAAGGGGAATTTTTTTTGAAATGTTGACTTAAGTCTCCGTTTCGTCTCCAATATATTCATTTACCCATGAGATCTCTTGGGGAAAAATATCGAACTAGTTGAACACGAGGGTAATACATTTCGGAGAAATTAGTGAAATCTCCAATTCACCAAAGGGGTACCCCTTTCAGAAATCTTCGATTTCTCTTATATGGTTTCGAGCAATGTTTTGATAGTGAATACTAAAGAATATGCGAGGGTCATGGGCACAAATTTTTTAGCCCTATGTCTTAGGGTTCTATGTATAAAATTTCGTGCACATCCGAGGTGTGTAGAGGGCGATACAGTCAAAATACTGAGACATGAACGAACATAAGGAAAAAACTTGCGAAAATTGCCCTCAAAAAGGGGAATTTTTTTTGAAATGTTGACTTAAGGCTCCGTTTCCACTCCAATATATTCATTTACCCATGAGATCTCTTGGGGAAAAATATCGAACGAGTTGAACACGAGGGTAATACATTTCGGAGAAATTAGTTAAATCTCCTATTCACCAAAGGGGCACCCCTTTCAGAAATCTTCGATTTTTCTAATATGGTTTCGAGCAATGTTTTGATAGTGAATACTAAAGAATATGCGAGGGTCATGGGCACAAATTTTTTAGCCCTATGTCTTAGGGTTCTATGTATAAAATTTCGTGCACATCCGAGGTGTGTAGAGGGCGATACAGTCAAAATACTGAGAGATGTACGAACATAAGGAAAAAACTTGCGAAAATTGCCCTCAAAAAGGGGAATTTTTTTTGAAATGTTGACTTAAGGCTCCGTTTCGACTCCAATATATTCATTTACCCATGAGATCTCTTGGGGAAAAATATCGAACGAGTTGAACACGAGGGTAATACATTTCGGAGAAATTAGTGAAATCTCCTATTCACCAAAGGGGCACCCCTTTCAGAAATCTTCGATTTTTCTAATATGGTTTCGAGCAATGTTTTGATAGTGAATACTAAAGAATATGCGAGGGTCATGGGCACAAATTTTTTAGCCCTATGTCTTAGGGTTCTATGTATAAAATTTCGTGCACATCCGAGGTGTGTAGAGGGCGATACAGTCAAAATACTGAGACATGAACGAACATAAGGAAAAAACTTGCGAAAATTGCCCTCAAAAAGGGGAATTTTTTTTGAAATGTTGACTTAAGGCTCCGTTTCGTCTCCAATATATTCATTTACCCATGAGATCTCTTGGGGAAAAATATCGAACGAGTTGAACACGAGGGTAATACATTTCGGAGAAATTAGTGAAATCTCCAATTCACCAAAGGGGCACCCCTTTCAGAAATCTTCGATTTTTCTAATATGGTTTCGAGCAATGTTTTGATAGTGAATACTAAAGAATATGCGAGGGTCATGGGCACAAATTTTTTAACCCTATGTCTTAGGGTTCTATGTATAAAATTTCGTGCACATCCGAGGTGTGTAGAGGGCGATACAGTCAAAATACTGAGACATGAACGAACATAAGGAAAAAACTTGCGAAAATTGCCCTCAAAAAGGGGAATTTTTTTTGAAATGTTGACTTAAGGCTCCGTTTCGACTCCAATATATTCATTTACCCATGAGATCTCTTGGGGAAAAATATCGAACGAGTTGAACACGAGGGTAATACATTTCGGAGAAATTAGTTAAATCTCCTATTCACCAAAGGGGTACCCCTTTCAGAAATCTTCGATTTTTCTAATATGGTTTCGAGCAATGTTTTGATAGTGAATACTAAAGAATATGCGAGGGTCATGGGCACAAATTTTTTAGCCCTATGACTTAGGGTTCTATGTATAAAATTTCGTGCACAGCCGAGGTGTGTAGAGGGCGATACAGTCAAATTTCTGAGAGATGAACGAACATAAGGAAAAAACTTGCGAAAATTGCCCTCAAAAAGGGGAATTTTTTTTGAAATGTTGACTTAAGTCTCCGTTTCGACTCCAATATATTCATTTACCCATGAGATCTCTTGGGGAAAAATATCGAACGAGTTGAACACGAGGGTAATACATTTCGGAGAAATTAGTGAAATCTCCAATTCACCAAAGGGGTACCCCTTTCAGAAATCTTCGATTTCTCTAATATGGTTTCGAGCAATGTTTTGATAGTGAATACTAAAGAATATGCGAGGGTCATGGGCACAAAATTTGTAGCCCTATGTCTTAGGGTTCTATGTATAAAATTTCGTGCACATGCGAGGTGTGTAGAGGGCGATACAGTCAAAATACTGAGACATCAACGAACATAATGAAAAAACTTGCGAAAATTGCCCTCAAAAAGGGGAATTTTTTTTGAAATGTTGACTTAAGGCTCCGTTTCGACTCCAATATATTCATTTACCCATGAGATCTCTTGGGGAAAAATATCGAACGAGTTGAACACGAGGGTAATACATTTCGGAGAAATTAGTGAAATCTCCTATTCACCAAAGGGGCACCCCTTTCAGAAATCTTCGATTTTTCTAATATGGTTTCGAGCAATGTTTTGATAGTGAATACTAAAGAATATGCGAGGGTCATGGGCACAAATTTTTTAGCCCTATGTCTTAGGGTTCTATGTATAAAATTTCGTGCACATCCGAGGTGTGTAGAGGGCGATACAGTCAAAATACTGAGAGATGTACGAACATAAGGAAAAAACTTGCGAAAATTGCCCTCAAAAAGGGGAATTTTTTTTGAAATGTTGACTTAAGGCTCCGTTTCGACTCCAATATATTCATTTACCCATGAGATCTCTTGGGGAAAAATATCGAACGAGTTGAACACGAGGGTAATACATTTCGGAGAAATTAGTGAAATCTCCTATTCACCAAAGGGGCACCCCTTTCAGAAATCTTCGATTTTTCTAATATGGTTTCGAGCAATGTTTTGATAGTGAATACTAAAGAATATGTGAGGGTCATGGGCACAAATTTTTTAGCCCTATGTCTTAGGGTTCTATGTATAAAATTTCGTGCACATCCGAGGTGTGTAGAGGGCGATACAGTCAAAATACTGAGAGATGTACGAACATAAGGAAAAAACTTGCGAAAATTGCCCTCAAAAAGGGGAATTTTTTTTGAAATGTTGACTTAAGGCTCCGTTTCGACTCCAATATATTCATTTACCCATGAGATCTCTTGGGGAAAAATATCGAACGAGTTGAACACGAGGGTAATACATTTCGGAGAAATTAGTGAAATCTCCTATTCACCAAAGGGGCACCCCTTTCAGAAATCTTCGATTTTTCTAATATGGTTTCGAGCAATGTTTTGATAGTGAATACTAAAGAATATGCGAGGGTCATGGGCACAAATTTTTTAGCCCTATGTCTTAGGGTTCTATGTATAAAATTTCGTGCACATCCGAGGTGTGTAGAGGGCGATACAGTCAAAATACTGAGAGATGAACGAACATAAGGAAAAAACTTGCGAAAATTGCCCTCAAAAAGGGGAATTTTTTTTGAAATGTTGACTTAAGTCTCCGTTTCCACTCCAATATATTCATTTACCCATGAGATCTCTTGGGGAAAAATATCGAACTAGTTGAACACGAGGGTAATACATTTCGGAGAAATTAGTGAAATCTCCAATTCACCAAAGGGGTACCCCTTTCAGAAATCTTCGATTTCTCTAATATGGTTTCGAGCAATGTTTTGATAGTGAATACTAAAGAATATGCGAGGGTCATGGGCACAAAATTTGTAGCCCTATGTCTTAGGGTTCTATGTATAAAATTTCGTGCACATGCGAGGTGTGTAGAGGGCGATACAGTCAAATTTCTGAGAGATGAACGAACATAAGGAAAAAACTTGCGAAAATTGCCCTCAAAAAGGGGAATTTTTTTTGAAATGTTGACTTAAGTCTCCGTTTCCACTCCAATATATTCATTTACCCATGAGATCTCTTGGGGAAAAATATCGAACTAGTTGAACACGAGGGTAATACATTTCGGAGAAATTAGTGAAATCTCTAATTCACCAAAGGGGTACCCCTTTCAGAAATCTTCGATTTCTCTAATATGGTTTCGAGCAATGTTTTGATAGTGAATACTAAATAATATGCGAGGGTCATGGGCACAAAATTTGTAGCCCTATGTCTTAGGGTTCTTTGTAAAAATTTTCGTGCACATGCGAGGTGTGTAGAGGGCGATACAGTCAAAATACTGAGACATGAACGAACATAAGGAAAAAACTTGCGAAAATTGCCCTCAAAAAGGGGAATTTTTTTTGAAATGTTGTCTTAAGGCTCCGTTTCCACTCCAATATAATCATTTACCCATGAGATCTCTTGGGGAGAAATATCGAACGAGTTGAACACGAGGGTAATACATTTCGGAGAAATTAGTGAAATCTCCTATTCACCAAAGGGGTACCCCTTTCAGAAATCTTCGATTTCTCTAATATGGTTTCGAGCAATGTTTTGATAGTGAATACTAAAGAATATGCGAGGGTCATGGGCACAAATTTTTTAGCCCTATGTCTTAGGGTTCTATGTATAAAATTTCGTGCACATCCGAGGTGTGTAGAGGGCGATACAGTCAAATTTCTGAGAGATGAACGAACATAAGGAAAAAACTTGCGAAAATTGCCCTCAAAAAGGGGAATTTTTTTTGAAATGTTGACTTAAGTCTCCGTTTCCACTCCAATATATTCATTTACCCATGAGATCTCTTGGGGAAAAATATCGAACTAGTTGAACACGAGGGTAATACATTTCGGAGAAATTAGTGAAATCTCCAATTCACCAAAGGGGTACCCCTTTCAGAAATCTTCGATTTCTCTTATATGGTTTCGAGCAATGTTTTGATAGTGAATACTAAAGAATATGCGAGGGTCATGGGCACAAATTTTTTAGCCCTATGTCTTAGGGTTCTATGTATAAAATTTCGTGCACATCCGAGGTGTGTAGAGGGCGATACAGTCAAAATACTGAGAGATGTCCGAACATAAGGAAAAAACTTGCGAAAATTGCCCTCAAAAAGGGGAATTTTTTTTGAAATGTTGACTTAAGGCTCCGTTTCGACTCCAATATATTCATTTACCCATGAGATCTCTTGGGGAAAAATATCGAACGAGTTGAACACGAGGGTAATACATTTCGGAGAAATTAGTGAAATCTCCTATTCACCAAAGGGGCACCCCTTTCAGAAATCTTCGATTTTTCTAATATGGTTTCGAGCAATGTTTTGATAGTGAATACTAAAGAATATGCGAGGGTCATGGGCACAAATTTTTTAGCCCTATGTCTTAGGGTTCTATGTATAAAATTTCGTGCACATCCGAGGTGTGTAGAGGGCGATACAGTCAAAATACTGAGAGATGTACGAACATAAGGAAAAAACTTGCGAAAATTGCCTTCAAAAAGGGGAATTTTTTTTGAAATGTTGTCTTAAGGCCCTATTTCGACTCCAATATATTCATTTACCCATGAGATCTCTTGGGGAAAAATATCGAACTAGTTGAACACGAGGGTAATACATTTCGGAGAAATTAGTGAAATCTCCAATTCACCAAAGGGGTACCCCTTTCCGAAATCTTCGATTTCTCTTATATGGTTTCGAGCAATGTTTTGATAGTGAATACTAAAGAATATGCGAGGGTCATGGGCACAAATTTTTTAGCCCTACGTCTTAGGGTTCTATATATAAAATTCCGTGCACATCCGAGGTGTGTAGAGGGCGATACAGTCAAATTTCTGAGAGATGAACGAACATAAGGAAAAAACTTGCGAAAATTGCCCTCAAAAAGGGGAATTTTTTTTGAAATGTTGACTTAAGTCTCCGTTTCCACTCCAATATATTCATTTACCCATGAGATCTCTTGGGGAAAAATATCGAACTAGTTGAACACGAGGGTAATACATTTCGGAGAAATTAGTGAAATCTCCTATTCACCAAAGGGGTACCCCTTTCAGAAGTCTTCGATTTCTCTTATATGGTTTCGAGCAATGTTTTGATAGTGAATACTAAAGAATATGCGAGGGTCATGGGCACAAATTTTTTAGCCCTATGTCTTAGGGTTCTATGTATAAAATTTCGTGCACATCCGAGGTGTGTAGAGGGCGATACAGTCAAAATACTGAGAGATGTCCGAACATAAGGAAAAAACTTGCGAAAATTGCCCTCAAAAAGGGGAATTTTTTTTGAAATGTTGACTTAAGGCTCCGTTTCGACTCCAATATATTCATTTACCCATGAGATCTCTTGGGGAAAAATATCGAACGAGTTGAACACGAGGGTAATACATTTCGGAGAAATTAGTGAAATCTCCTATTCACCAAAGGGGCACCCCTTTCAGAAATCTTCGATTTTTCTAATATGGTTTCGAGCAATGTTTTGATAGTGAATACTAAAGAATATGCGAGGGTCATGGGCACAAATTTTTTAGCCCTATGTCTTAGGGTTCTATGTATAAAATTTCGTGCACATCCGAGGTGTGTAGAGGGCGATACAGTCAAAATACTGAGAGATGTACGAACATAAGGAAAAAACTTGCGAAAATTGCCCTCAAAAAGGGGAATTTTTTTTGAAATGTTGACTTAAGGCTCCGTTTCGACTCCAATATATTCATTTACCCATGAGATCTCTTGGGGAAAAATATCGAACGAGTTGAACACGAGGGTAATACATTTCGGAGAAATTAGTGAAATCTCCTATTCACCAAAGGGGCACCCCTTTCAGAAATCTTCGATTTCTCTTATATGGTTTCGAGCAATGTTTTGATAGTGAATACTAAAGAATATGCGAGGGTCATGGGCACAAATTTTTTAGCCCTATGTCTTAGGGTTCTATGTATAAAATTTCGTGCACATCCGAGGTGTGTAGAGGGCGATACAGTCAAAATACTGAGAGATGTCCGAACATAAGGAAAAAACTTGCGAAAATTGCCCTCAAAAAGGGGAATTTTTTTTGAAATGTTGACTTAAGGCTCCGTTTCGACTCCAATATATTCATTTACCCATGAGATCTCTTGGGGAAAAATATCGAACGAGTTGAACACGAGGGTAATACATTTCGGAGAAATTAGTGAAATCTCCAATTCACCAAAGGGGCACCCCTTTCAGAAATCTTCGATTTTTCTAATATGGTTTCGAGCAATGTTTTGATAGTGAATACTAAAGAATATGCGAGGGTCATGGGCACAAATTTTTTAGCCCTATGTCTTAGGGTTCTATGTATAAAATTTCGTGCACATCCGAGGTGTGTAGAGGGCGATACAGTCAAAATACTGAGAGATGTACGAACATAAGGAAAAAACTTGCGAAAATTGCCCTCAAAAAGGGGAATTTTTTTTGAAATGTTGACTTAAGGCTCCGTTTCGACTCCAATATATTCATTTACCCATGAGATCTCTTGGGGAAAAATATCGAACTAGTTGAACACGAGGGTAATACATTTCGGAGAAATTAGTGAAATCTCCTATTCACCAAAGGGGCACCCCTTTCAGAAATCTTCGATTTCTCTTATATGGTTTCGAGCAATGTTTTGATAGTGAATACTAAAGAATATGCGAGGGTCATGGGCACAAAATTTGTAGCCCTATGTCTTAGGGTTCTATGTATAAAATTTCGTGCACATGCGAGGTGTGTAGAGGGCGATACAGTCAAAATACTGAGACATGAACGAACATAAGGAAAAAACTTGCGAAAATTGCCCTCAAAAAGGGGAATTTTTTTTGAAATGTTGTCTTAAGGCTCCGTTTCGACTCCAATATATTCATTTACCCATGAGATCTCTTGGGGAAAAATATCGAACGAGTTGAACACGAGGGTAATACATTTCGGAGAAATTAGTGAAATCTCCAATTCACCAAAGGGGTACCCCTTTCAGAAATCTTCGATTTCTCTTATATGGTTTCGAGCAATGTTTTGATAGTGAATACTAAAGAATATGCGAGGGTCATGGGCACAAAATTTGTAGCCCTATGTCTTAGGGTTCTATGTATAAAATTTCGTGCACATCCGAGGTGTGTAGAGGGCGATACAGTCAAAATACTGAGACATCAACGAACATAATGAAAAAACTTGCGAAAATTGCCCTCAAAAAGGGGAATTTTTTTTGAAATGTTGACTTAAGGCTCCGTTTCGACTCCAATATATTCATTTACCCATGAGATCTCTTGGGGAAAAATATCGAACGAGTTGAACACGAGGGTAATACATTTCGGAGAAATTAGTGAAATCTCCTATTCACCAAAGGGGCACCCCTTTCAGAAATCTTCGATTTTTCTAATATGGTTTCGAGCAATGTTTTGATAGTGAATACTAAAGAATATGCGAGGGTCATGGGCACAAATTTTTTAGCCCTATGTCTTAGGGTTCTATGTATAAAATTTCGTGCACATCCGAGGTGTGTAGAGGGCGATACAGTCAAAATACTGAGACATGTACGAACATAATGAAAAAACTTGCGAAAATTGCCCTCAAAAAGGGGAATTTTTTTTGAAATGTTGACTTAAGGCTCCGTTTCGACTCCAATATATTCATTTACCCATGAGATCTCTTGGGGAAAAATATCGAACGAGTTGAACACGAGGGTAATACATTTCGGAGAAATTAGTGAAATCTCCTATTCACCAAAGGGGCACCCCTTTCAGAAATCTTCGATTTTTCTAATATGGTTTCGAGCAATGTTTTGATAGTGAATACTAAAGAATATGTGAGGGTCGTGGGCACAAATTTTTTAGCCCTATGTCTTAGGGTTCTATGTATAAAATTTCGTGCACATCCGAGGTGTGTAGAGGGCGATACAGTCAAAATACTGAGACATGTACGAACATAAGGAAAAAACTTGCGAAAATTGCCCTCAAAAAGGGGAATTTTTTTTGAAATGTTGACTTAAGGCTCCGTTTCGACTCCAATATATTCATTTACCCATGAGATCTCTTGGGGAAAAATATCGAACGAGTTGAACACGAGGGTAATACATTTCGGAGAAATTAGTGAAATCTCCTATTCACCAAAGGGGCACCCCTTTCAGAAATCTTCGATTTTTCTAATATGGTTTCGAGCAATGTTTTGATAGTGAATACTAAAGAATATGCGAGGGTCATGGGCACAAATTTTTTAGCCCTATGTCTTAGGGTTCTATGTATAAAATTTCGTGCACATCCGAGGTGTGTAGAGGGCGATACAGTCAAAATACTGAGACATGAACGAACATAAGGAAAAAACTTGCGAAAATTGCCCTCAAAAAGGGGAATTTTTTTTGAAATGTTGACTTAAGTCTCCGTTTCCACTCCAATATATTCATTTACCCATGAGATCTCTTGGGGAAAAATATCGAACTAGTTGAACACGAGGGTAATACATTTCGGAGAAATTAGTGAAATCTCCAATTCACCAAAGGGGTACCCCTTTCAGAAATCTTCGATTTCTCTAATATGGTTTCGAGCAATGTTTTGATAGTGAATACTAAAGAATATGCGAGGGTCATGGGCACAAAATTTGTAGCCCTATGTCTTAGGGTTCTATGTATAAAATTTCGTGCACATGCGAGGTGTGTAGAGGGCGATACAGTCAAAATACTGAGACATCAACGAACATAATGAAAAAACTTGCGAAAATTGCCCTCAAAAAGGGGAATTTTTTTTGAAATGTTGACTTAAGGCTCCGTTTCGACTCCAATATATTCATTTACCCATGAGATCTCTTGGGGAAAAATATCGAACGAGTTGAACACGAGGGTAATACATTTCGGAGAAATTAGTGAAATCTCCTATTCACCAAAGGGGCACCCCTTTCAGAAATCTTCGATTTTTCTAATATGGTTTCGAGCAATGTTTTGATAGTGAATACTAAAGAATATGCGAGGGTCATGGGCACAAATTTTTTAGCCCTATGTCTTAGGGTTCTATGTATAAAATTTCGTGCACATCCGAGGTGTGTAGAGGGCGATACAGTCAAAATACTGAGACATGAACGAACATAAGGAAAAAACTTGCGAAAATTGCCCTCAAAAAGGGGAATTTTTTTTGAAATGTTGACTTAAGTCTCCGTTTCCACTCCAATATATTCATTTACCCATGAGATCTCTTGGGGAAAAATATCGAACTAGTTGAACACGAGGGTAATACATTTCGGAGAAATTAGTGAAATCTCCAATTCACCAAAGGGGTACCCCTTTCAGAAATCTTCGATTTCTCTAATATGGTTTCGAGCAATGTTTTGATAGTGAATACTAAAGAATATGCGAGGGTCATGGGCACAAAATTTGTAGCCCTATGTCTTAGGGTTCTATGTATAAAATTTCGTGCACATCCGAGGTGTGTAGAGGGCGATACAGTCAAAATACTGAGACATCAACGAACATAATGAAAAAACTTGCGAAAATTGCCCTCAAAAAGGGGAATTTTTTTTGAAATGTTGACTTAAGGCTCCGTTTCGACTCCAATATATTCATTTACCCATGAGATCTCTTGGGGAAAAATATCGAACGAGTTGAACACGAGGGTAATACATTTCGGAGAAATTAGTGAAATCTCCTATTCACCAAAGGGGCACCCCTTTCAGAAATCTTCGATTTTTCTAATATGGTTTCGAGCAATGTTTTGATAGTGAATACTAAAGAATATGCGAGGGTCATGGGCACAAATTTTTTAGCCCTATGTCTTAGGGTACTATGTATAAAATTTCGTGCACATCCGAGGTGTGTAGAGGGCGATACAGTCAAAATACTGAGAGATGTACGAACATAAGGAAAAAACTTGCGAAAATTGCCCTCAAAAAGGGGAATTTTTTTTGAAATGTTGACTTAAGGCTCCGTTTCGACTCCAATATATTCATTTACCCATGAGATCTCTTGGGGAAAAATATCGAACGAGTTGAACACGAGGGTAATACATTTCGGAGAAATTAGTGAAATCTCCTATTCACCAAAGGGGCACCCCTTTCAGAAATCTTCGATTTTTCTAATATGGTTTCGAGCAATGTTTTGATAGTGAATACTAAAGAATATGTGAGGGTCATGGGCACAAATTTTTTAGCCCTATGTCTTAGGGTTCTATGTATAAAATTTCGTGCACATGCGAGGTGTGTAGAGGGCGATACAGTCAAAATACTGAGACATGAACGAACATAAGGAAAAAACTTGCGAAAATTGCCCTCAAAAAGGGGAATTTTTTTTGAAATGTTGACTTAAGGCTCCGTTTCGTCTCCAATATATTCATTTACCCATGAGATCTCTTGGGGAAAAATATCGAACGAGTTGAACACGAGGGTAATACATTTCGGAGAAATTAGTGAAATCTCCAATTCACCAAAGGGGCACCCCTTTCAGAAATCTTCGATTTTTCTAATATGGTTTCGAGCAATGTTTTGATAGTGAATACTAAAGAATATGCGAGGGTCATGGGCACAAATTTTTTAACCCTATGTCTTAGGGTTCTATGTATAAAATTTCGTGCACATCCGAGGTGTGTAGAGGGCGATACAGTCAAAATACTGAGACATGAACGAACATAATGAAAAAACTTGCGAAAATTGCCCTCAAAAAGGGGAATTTTTTTTGAAATGTTGACTTAAGGCTCCGTTTCCACTCCAATATATTCATTTACCCATGAGATCTCTTGGGGAAAAATATCGAACGAGTTGAACACGAGGGTAATACATTTCGGAGAAATTAGTGAAATCTCCAATTCACCAAAGGGGTACCCCTTTCAGAAATCTTCGATTTTTCTAATATGGTTTCGAGCAATGTTTTGATAGTGAATACTAAAGAATATGCGAGGGTCATGGGCACAAATTTTTTAGCCCTATGACTTAGGGTTCTATGTATAAAATTTCGTTCACAGCCGAGGTGTGTAGAGGGCGATACAGTCAAATTTCTGAGAGATGAACGAACATAAGGAAAAAACTTGCGAAAATTGCCCTCAAAAAGGGGAATTTTTTTTGAAATGTTGACTTAAGTCTCCGTTTCCACTCCAATATATTCATTTACCCATGAGATCTCTTGGGGAAAAATATCGAACTAGTTGAACACGAGGGTAATACATTTCGGAGAAATTAGTGAAATCTCCAATTCACCAAAGGGGTACCCCTTTCAGAAATCTTCGATTTCTCTAATATGGTTTCGAGCAATGTTTTGATAGTGAATACTAAAGAATATGCGAGGGTCATGGGCACAAAATTTGTAGCCCTATGTCTTAGGGTTCTATGTATAAAATTTCGTGCACATCCGAGGTGTGTAGAGGGCGATACAGTCAAAATACTGAGACATGAACGAACATAAGGAAAAAACTTGCGAAAATTGCCCTCAAAAAGGGGAATTTTTTTTGAAATGTTGTCTTAAGGCCCTATTTCGACTCCAATATATTCATTTACCCATGAGATCTCTTGGGGAAAAATATCGAACGAGTTGAACACGAGGGTAATACATTTCGGAGAAATTAGTGAAATCTCCTATTCACCAAAGGGGTACCCCTTTCAGAAATCTTCGATTTCTCTTATATGGTTTCGAGCAATGTTTTGATAGTGAATTCTAAAGAATATGCGAGGGTAATGGGCACAAAATTTGTAGCCCTATGTCTTAGGGTTCTATGTATAAAATTTCGTGCACATGCGAGGTGTGTAGAGGGCGATACAGTCAAAATACTGAGACATGAACGAACATAATGAAAAAACTTGCGAAAATTGCCCTCAAAAAGGGGAATTTTTTTTGAAATGTTGACTTAAGTCTCCGTTTCCACTCCAATATATTCATTTACCCATGAGATCTCTTGGGGAAAAATATCGAACTAGTTGAACACGAGGGTAATACATTTCGGAGAAATTAGTGAAATCTCCAATTCACCAAAGGGGTACCCCTTTCAGAAATCTTCGATTTTTCTAATATGGTTTCGAGCAATGTTTTGATAGTGAATACTAAAGAATATGCGAGGGTCATGGGCACAAATTTTTTAGCCCTATGACTTAGGGTTCTATGTATAAAATTTCGTGCACAGCCGAGGTGTGTAGAGGGCGATACAGTCAAATTTCTGAGAGATGAACGAACATAAGGAAAAAACTTGCGAAAATTGCCCTCAAAAAGGGGAATTTTTTTTGAAATGTTGACTTAAGTCTCCGTTTCCACTCCAATATATTCATTTACCCATGAGATCTCTTGGGGAAAAATATCGAACGAGTTGAACACGAGGGTAATACATTTCGGAGAAATTAGTGAAATCTCCAATTCACCAAAGGGGTACCCCTTTCAGAAATCTTCGATTTCTCTTATATGGTTTCGAGCAATGTTTTGATAGTGAATACTAAAGAATATGCGAGGGTCATGGGCACAAATTTTTTAGCCCTATGTCTTAGGGTTCTATGTATAAAATTTCGTGCACATCCGAGGTGTGTAGAGGGCGATACAGTCAAAATACTGAGAGATGTACGAACATAAGGAAAAAACTTGCGAAAATTGCCCTCAAAAAGGGGAATTTTTTTTGAAATGTTGACTTAAGGCTCCGTTTCCACTCCAATATATTCATTTACCCATGAGATCTCTTGGGGAAAAATATCGAACGAGTTGAACACGAGGGTAATACATTTCGGAGAAATTAGTGAAATCTCCTATTCACCAAAGGGGCACCCCTTTCAGAAATCTTCGATTTTTCTAATATGGTTTCGAGCAATGTTTTGATAGTGAATACTAAAGAATATGCGAGGGTCATGGGCACAAATTTTTTAGCCCTATGTCTTAGGGTTCTATGTATAAAATTTCGTGCACATCCGAGGTGTGTAGAGGGCGATACAGTCAAAATACTGAGAGATGTACGAACATAAGGAAAAAACTTGCGAAAATTGCCCTCAAAAAGGGGAATTTTTTTTGAAATGTTGACTTAAGGCTCCGTTTCGACTCCAATATATTCATTTACCCATGAGATCTCTTGGGGAAAAATATCGAACGAGTTGAACACGAGGGTAATACATTTCGGAGAAATTAGTGAAATCTCCTATTCACCAAAGGGGCACCCCTTTCAGAAATCTTCGATTTTTCTAATATGGTTTCGAGCAATGTTTTGATAGTGAATACTAAAGAATATGCGAGGGTCATGGGCACAAATTTTTTAGCCCTATGTCTTAGGGTTCTATGTATAAAATTTCGTGCACATCCGAGGTGTGTAGAGGGCGATACAGTCAAAATACTGAGACATGAACGAACATAAGGAAAAAACTTGCGAAAATTGCCCTCAAAAAGGGGAATTTTTTTTGAAATGTTGACTTAAGGCCCCGTTTCGACTCCAATATATTCATTTACCCATGAGATCTCTTGGGGAAAAATATCGAACGAGTTGAACACGAGGGTAATACATTTCGGAGAAATTAGTGAAATCTCCCATTCACCAAAGGGGCACCCCTTTCAGAAATCTTCGATTTTTCTAATATGGTTTCGAGCAATGTTTTGATAGTGAATACTAAAGAATATGCGAGGGTCATGGGCACAAATTTTTTAACCCTATGTCTTAGGGTTCTATGTATAAAATTTCGTGCACATGCGAGGTGTGTAGAGGGCGATACAGTCAAAATACTGAGACATGAACGAACATAAGGAAAAAACTTGCGAAAATTGCCCTCAAAAAGGGGAATTTTTTTTGAAATGTTGACTTAAGGCTCCGTTTCCACTCCAATATATTCATTTACCCATGAGATCTCTTGGGGAAAAATATCGAACGAGTTGAACACGAGGGTAATACATTTCGGAGAAATTAGTTAAATCTCCTATTCACCAAAGGGGTACCCCTTTCAGAAATCTTCGATTTTTCTAATATGGTTTCGAGCAATGTTTTGATAGTGAATACTAAAGAATATGCGAGGGTCATGGGCACAAATTTTTTAGCCCTATGACTTAGGGTTCTATGTATAAAATTTCGTGCACAGCCGAGGTGTGTAGAGGGCGATACAGTCAAATTTCTGAGAGATGAACGAACATAAGGAAAAAACTTGCGAAAATTGCCCTCAAAAAGGGAATTTTTTTTGAAATGTTGACTTAAGTCTCCGTTTCCACTCCAATATATTCATTTACCCATGAGATCTCTTGGGGAAAAATATCGAACTAGTTGAACACGAGGGTAATACATTTCGGAGAAATTAGTGAAATCTCCAATTCACCAAAGGGGTACCCCTTTCAGAAATCTTCGATTTCTCTAATATGGTTTCGAGCAATGTTTTGATAGTGAATACTAAAGAATATGCGAGGGTCATGGGCACAAAATTTGTAGCCCTATGTCTTAGGGTTCTATGTATAAAATTTCGTGCACATGCGAGGTGTGTAGAGGGCGATACAGTCAAAATACTGAGACATGAACGAACATAAGGAAAAAACTTGCGAAAATTGCCCTCAAAAAGGGGAATTTTTTTTGAAATGTTGTCTTAAGGCCCTATTTCGACTCCAATATATTCATTTACCCATGAGATCTCTTGGGGAAAAATATCGAACGAGTTGAACACGAGGGTAATACATTTCGGAGAAATTAGTGAAATCTCCAATTCACCAAAGGGGTACCCCTTTCAGAAATCTTCGATTTCTCTTATATGGTTTCGAGCAATGTTTTGATAGTGAATTCTAAAGAATATGCGAGGGTAATGGGCACAAAATTTGTAGCCCTATGTCTTAGGGTTCTATGTATAAAATTTCGTGCACATGCGAGGTGTGTAGAGGGCGATACAGTCAAAATACTGAGACATGAACGAACATAATGAAAAAACTTGCGAAAATTGCCCTCAAAAAGGGGAATTTTTTTTGAAATGTTGACTTAAGTCTCCGTTTCCACTCCAATATATTCATTTACCCATGAGATCTCTTGGGGAAAAATATCGAACTAGTTGAACACGAGGGTAATACATTTCGGAGAAATTAGTGAAATCTCCAATTCACCAAAGGGGTACCCCTTTCAGAAATCTTCGATTTTTCTAATATGGTTTCGAGCAATGTTTTGATAGTGAATACTAAAGAATATGCGAGGGTCATGGGCACAAATTTTTTAGCCCTATGACTTAGGGTTCTATGTATAAAATTTCGTGCACATCCGAGGTGTGTAGAGGGCGATACAGTCAAAATACTGAGACATGAACGAACATAAGGAAAAAACTTGCGAAAATTGCCCTCAAAAAGGGGAATTTTTTTTGAAATGTTGACTTAAGTCTCCGTTTCCACTCCAATATATTCATTTACCCATGAGATCTCTTGGGGAAAAATATCGAACGAGTTGAACACGAGGGTAATACATTTCGGAGAAATTAGTGAAATCTCCAATTCACCAAAGGGGTACCCCTTTCAGAAATCTTCGATTTCTCTAATATGGTTTCGAGCAATGTTTTGATAGTGAATACTAAAGAATATGCGAGGGTCATGGGCACAAAATTTGTAGCCCTATGTCTTAGGGTTCTATGTATAAAATTTCGTGCACATGCGAGGTGTGTAGAGGGCGATACAGTCAAAATACTGAGACATGAACGAACATAAGGAAAAAACTTGCGAAAATTGCCCTCAAAAAGGGGAATTTTTTTTGAAATGTTGTCTTAAGGCCCTATTTCGACTCCAATATATTCATTTACCCATGAGATCTCTTGGGGAAAAATATCGAACGAGTTGAACACGAGGGTAATACATTTCGGAGAAATTAGTGAAATCTCCAATTCACCAAAGGGGTACCCCTTTCAGAAATCTTCGATTTCTCTTATATGGTTTCGAGCAATGTTTTGATAGTGAATTCTAAATAATATGCGAGGGTAATGGGCACAAAATTTGTAGCCCTATGTCTTAGGGTTCTATGTATAAAATTTCGTGCACATGCGAGGTGTGTAGAGGGCGATACAGTCAAAATACTGAGACATGAACGAACATAATGAAAAAACTTGCGAAAATTGCCCTAAAAAAGGGGAATTTTTTTTGAAATGTTGACTTAAGTCTCCGTTTCCACTCCAATATATTCATTTACCCATGAGATCTCTTGGGGAAAAATATCGAACTAGTTGAACACGAGGGTAATACATTTCGGAGAAATTAGTGAAATCTCCAATTCACCAAAGGGGTACCCCTTTCAGAAATCTTCGATTTTTCTAATATGGTTTCGAGCAATGTTTTGATAGTGAATACTAAAGAATATGCGAGGGTCATGTGCACAAATTTTTTAACCCTATGTCTTAGGGTTCTATGTATAAAATTTCGTGCACATCCGAGGTGTGTAGAGGGCGATACAGTCAAAATACTGAGACATGAACGAACATAAGGAAAAAACTTGCGAAAATTGCCCTCAAAAAGGGGAATTTTTTTTGAAATGTTGACTTAAGGCTCCGTTTCCACTCCAATATATTCATTTACCCATGAGATCTCTTGGGGAAAAATATCGAACGAGTTGAACACGAGGGTAATACATTTCGGTGAAATTAGTGAAATCTCCAATTCACCAAAGGGGCACCCCTTTCAGAAATCTTCGATTTTTCTAATATGGTTTCGAGCAATGTTTTGATAGTGAATACTAAAGAATATGCGAGGGTCATGGGCACAAATTTTTTAGCCCTATGACTTAGGGTTCTATGTATAAAATTTCGTGCACAGCCGAGGTGTGTAGAGGGCGATACAGTCAAATTTCTGAGAGATGAACGAACATAAGGAAAAAACTTGCGAAAATTGCCCTCAAAAAGGGGAATTTTTTTTGAAATGTTGACTTAAGGCTCCGTTTCGACTCCAATATATTCATTTACCCATGAGATCTCTTGGGGAAAAATATCGAACGAGTTGAACACGAGGGTAATACATTTCGGAGAAATTAGTGAAATCTCCTATTCACCAAAGGGGCACCCCTTTCAGAAATCTTCGATTTTTCTAATATGGTTTCGAGCAATGTTTTGATAGTGAATACTAAAGAATATGCGAGGGTCATGGGCACAAATTTTTTAGCCCTATGTCTTAGGGTTCTATGTATAAAATTTCGTGCACATCCGAGGTGTGTAGAGGGCGATACAGTCAAAATACTGAGAGATGTACGAACATAAGGAAAAAACTTGCGAAAATTGCCTTCAAAAAGGGGAATTTTTTTTGAAATGTTGTCTTAAGGCCCTATTTCGACTCCAATATATTCATTTACCCATGAGATCTCTTGGGGAAAAATATCGAACTAGTTGAACACGAGGGTAATACATTTCGGAGAAATTAGTGAAATCTCCAATTCACCAAAGGGGTACCCCTATCAGAAATCTTCGATTTCTCTTATATGGTTTCGAGCAATGTTTTGATAGTGAATACTAAAGAATATGCGAGGGTCATGGGCACAAAATTTGTAGCCCTATGTCTTAGGGTTCTACGTATAATATTTCGTGCACATCCGAGGTGTGTAGAAGGCGATACAGTCAAAATACTGAGACATGAACGAACATAAGGAAAAAACTTGCGAAAATTGCCCTCAAAAAGGGGAATTTTTTTTGAAATGTTGACTTAAGGCTCCGTTTCGACTCCAATATATTCATTTACCCATGAGATCTCTTGGGGAAAAATATCGAACGAGTTGAACACGAGGGTAATACATTTCGGAGAAATTAGTGAAATCTCCAATTCACCAAAGGGGCACCCCTTTCAGAAATCTTCGATTTTTCTAATATGGTTTCGAGCAATGTTTTGATAGTGAATACTAAAGAATATGCGAGGGTCATGGGCACAAATTTTTTAACCCTATGTCTTAGGGTTCTATGTATAAAATTTCGTGCACATCCGAGGTGTGTAGAGGGCGATACAGTCAAAATACTGAGACATGAACGAACATAAGGAAAAAACTTGCGAAAATTGCCCTCAAAAAGGGGAATTTTTTTTGAAATGTTGACTTAAGGCTCCGTTTCCACTCCAATATATTCATTTACCCATGAGATCTCTTGGGGAAAAATATCGAACGAGTTGAACACGAGGGTAATACATTTCGGAGAAATTAGTGAAATCTCCTATTCACCAAAGGGGCACCCCTTTCAGAAATCTTCGATTTTTCTAATATGGTTTCGAGCAATGTTTTGATAGTGAATACTAAAGAATATGCGAGGGTCATGGGCACAAATTTTTTAGCCCTATGTCTTAGGGTTCTATGTATAAAATTTCGTGCACATCCGAGGTGTGTAGAGGGCGATACAGTCAAAATACTGAGAGATGTACGAACATAAGGAAAAAACTTGCGAAAATTGCCTTCAAAAAGGGGAATTTTTTTTGAAATGTTGTCTTAAGGCCCTATTTCGACTCCAATATATTCATTTACCCATGAGATCTCTTGGGGAAAAATATCGAACTAGTTGAACACGAGGGTAATACATTTCGGAGAAATTAGTGAAATCTCCAATTCACCAAAGGGGTACCCCTATCAGAAATCTTCGATTTCTCTTATATGGTTTCGAGCAATGTTTTGATAGTGAATACTAAAGAATATGCGAGGGTCATGGGCACAAAATTTGTAGCCCTATGTCTTAGGGTTCTACGTATAATATTTCGTGCACATCCGAGGTGTGTAGAAGGCGATACAGTCAAAATACTGAGACATGAACGAACATAAGGAAAAAACTTGCGAAAATTGCCCTCAAAAAGGGGAATTTTTTTTGAAATGTTGACTTAAGGCTCCGTTTCGACTCCAATATATTCATTTACCCATGAGATCTCTTGGGGAAAAATATCGAACGAGTTGAACACGAGGGTAATACATTTCGGAGAAATTAGTGAAATCTCCAATTCACCAAAGGGGCACCCCTTTCAGAAATCTTCGATTTTTCTAATATGGTTTCGAGCAATGTTTTGATAGTGAATACTAAAGAATATGCGAGGGTCATGGGCACAAATTTTTTAACCCTATGTCTTAGGGTTCTATGTATAAAATTTCGTGCACATCCGAGGTGTGTAGAGGGCGATACAGTCAAAATACTGAGACATGAACGAACATAAGAAAAAAACTTGCGAAAATTGCCCTCAAAAAGGGGAATTTTTTTTGAAATGTTGACTTAAGGCTCCGTTTCCACTCCAATATATTCATTTACCCATGAGATCTCTTGGGGAAAAATATCGAACGAGTTGAACACGAGGGTAATACATTTCGGAGAAATTAGTTAAATCTCCTATTCACCAAAGGGGTACCCCTTTCAGAAATCTTCGATTTTTCTAATATGGTTTCGAGCAATGTTTTGATAGTGAATACTAAAGAATATGCGAGGGTCATGGGCACAAATTTTTTAGCCCTATGACTTAGGGTTCTATGTATAAAATTTCGTGCACAGCCGAGGTGTGTAGAGGGCGATACAGTCAAATTTCTGAGAGATGAACGAACATAAGGAAAAAACTTGCGAAAATTGCCCTCAAAAAGGGGAATTTTTTTTGAAATGTTGACTTAAGTCTCCGTTTCCACTCCAATATATTCATTTACCCATGAGATCTCTTGGGGAAAAATATCGAACGAGTTGAACACGAGGGTAATACATTTCGGAGAAATTAGTGAAATCTCCTATTCACCAAAGGGGCACCCCTTTCAGAAATCTTCGATTTTTCTAATATGGTTTCGAGCAATGTTATGATAGTGAATACTAAAGAATATGCGAGGGTCATGGGCACAAATTTTTTAGCCCTATGTCTTAGGGTTCTATGTATAAAATTTCGTGCACATCCGAGGTGTGTAGAGGGCGATACAGTCAAAATACTGAGACATGAACGAACATAAGGAAAAAACTTGCGAAAATTGCCCTCAAAAAGGGGAATTTTTTTTGAAATGTTGTCTTAAGGCCCTATTTCGACTCCAATATATTCATTTACCCATGAGATCTCTTGGGGAAAAATATCGAACTAGTTGAACACGAGGGTAATACATTTCGGAGAAATTAGTGAAATCTCCAATTCACCAAAGGGGTACCCCTATCAGAAATCTTCGATTTCTCTTATATGGTTTCGAGCAATGTTTTGATAGTGAATACTAAAGAATATGCGAGGGTCATGGGCACAAAATTTGTAGCCCTATGTCTTAGGGTTCTATGTATAAAATTTCGTGCACATGCGAGGTGTGTAGAGGGCGATACAGTCAAAATACTGAGACATGAACGAACATAATGAAAAAACTTGCGAAAATTGCCCTCAAAAAGGGGAATTTTTTTTGAAATGTTGACTTAAGTCTCCGTTTCCACTCCAATATATTCATTTACCCATGAGATCTCTTGGGGAAAAATATCGAACTAGTTGAACACGAGGGTAATACATTTCGGAGAAATTAGTGAAATCTCCAATTCACCAAAGGGGTACCCCTTTCAGAAATCTTCGATTTCTCTAATATGGTTTCGAGCAATGTTTTGATAATGAATACTAAATAATATGCGAGGGTCATGGGCACAAAATTTGTAGCCCTATGTCTTAGGGTTCTATGTATAAATTTTCGTGCACATGCGAGGTATGTAGAGGGCGATACAGTCAAAATACTGAGACATGAACGAACATAAGGAAAAAACTTGCGAAAATTGCCCTCAAAAAGGGGAATTTTTTTTGAAATGTTGTCTTAAGGCTCCGTTTCCACTCCAATATATTCATTTACCCATGAGATCTCTTGGGGAAAAATATCGAACGAGTTGAACACGAGGGTAATACATTTCGGAGAAATTAGTGAAATCTCCTATTCACCAAAGGGGCACCCCTTTCAGAAATCTTCGATTTTTCTAATATGGTTTCGAGCAATGTTATGATAGTGAATACTAAAGAATATGCGAGGGTCATGGGCACAAATTTTTTAGCCCTATGTCTTAGGGTTCTATGTATAAAATTTCGTGCACATCCGAGGTGTGTAGAGGGCGATACAGTCAAATTTCTGAGAGATGAACGAACATAAGGAAAAAACTTGCGAAAATTGCCTTCAAAAAGGGGAATTTTTTTTGAAATGTTGTATTAAGGCCCTATTTCGACTCCAATATATTCATTTACCCATGAGATCTCTTGGGGAAAAATATCGAACTAGTTGAACACGAGGGTAATACATTTCGGAGAAATTAGTGAAATCTCCAATTCACCAAAGGGGTACCCCTATCAGAAATCTTCGATTTCTCTTATATGGTTTCGAGCAATGTTTTGATAGTGAATACTAAAGAATATGCGAGGGTCATGGGCACAAAATTTGTAGCCCTATGTCTTAGGGTTCTATGTATAATATTTCGTGCACATCCGAGGTGTGTAGAAGGCGATACAGTCAAAATACTGAGACATGAACGAACATAAGGAAAAAACTTGCGAAAATTGCCCTCAAAAAGGGGAATTTTTTTTGAAATGTTGACTTAAGGCTCCGTTTCGACTCCAATATATTCATTTACCCATGAGATCTCTTGGGGAAAAATATCGAACGAGTTGAACACGAGCGTAATACATTTCGGAGAAATTAGTGAAATCTCCTATTCACCAAAGGGGCACCCCTTTCAGAAATCTTCGATTTTTCTAATATGGATTCGAGCAATGTTTTGATAGTGAATACTAAAGAATATGCGAGGGTCATGGGCACAAATTTTTTAGCCCTATGTCTTAGGGTTCTATGTATAAAATTTCGTGCACATCCGAGGTGTGTAGAGGGCGATACAGTCAAATTTCTGAGAGATGAACGAACATAAGGAAAAAACTTGCGAAAATTGCCCTCAAAAAGGGGAATTTTTTTTGAAATGTTGACTTAAGGCTCCGTTTCGACTCCAATATATTCATTTACCCATGAGATCTCTCGGGGAAAAATATCGAACGAGTTGAACACGAGGGTAATACATTTCGGAGAAATTAGTTGAATCTCCAATTCACCAAAGGGGTACCCCTTTCAGAAATCTTCGATTTCTCTAATATGGTTTCGAGCAATGTTTTGATAGTGAATACTAAAGAATATGCGAGGGTCATGGGCACAAATTTTTTAGCCCTATGACTTAGGGTTCTATGTATAAAATTTCGTGCAAATCCGAGGTGTGTAGAGGGCGATACAATCAAATTTATCAGAGATGAACGAACATAAGGAAAAAACTTGCGAAAATTGCCCTCAAAAAGGGGAATTTTTTTTGAAATGTTGACTTAAGTCTCCGTTTCCACTCCAATATATTCATTTACCCATGATATCTCTTGGGGAAAAATATCGAACTAGTTGAACACGAGGGTAATACATTTCGGAGAAATTAGTGAAATCTCCAATTCACCAAAGGGGTACCCCTATCAGAAATCTTCGATTTCTCTTATATGGTTTCGAGCAATGTTTTGATAGTGAATACTAAAGAATATGCGAGGGTCATGGGCACAAAATTTGTAGCCCTATGTCTTAGGGTTCTATGTATAATATTTCGTGCACATCCGAGGTGTGTAGAAGGCGATACAGTCAAAATACTGAGACATGAACGAACATAAGGAAAAAACTTGCGAAAATTGCCCTCAAAAAGGGGAATTTTTTTTGAAATGTTGACTTAAGGCTCCGTTTCGACTCCAATAAATTCATTTACTCATGAGATCTCTTGGGGAAAAATATCGAACGAGTTGAACACGAGGGTAATACATTTCGGAGAAATTAGTTAAATCTCCAATTCACCAAAGGGGTACCCCTTTCAGAAATCTTCGATTTCTCTAATATGGTTTCGAGCAATGTTTTGATAGTGAATACTAAAGAATATGCGAGGGTCATGGGCACAAATTTTTTAGCCCTATGACTTAGGGTTCTATGTATAAAATTTCGTGCACATCCGAGGTGTGTAGAGGGCGATACAGTCAAATTTCTGAGAGATGAACGAACATAAGGAAAAAACTTGCGAAAATTGCCCTCAAAAAGGGGAATTTTTTTTGAAATGTTGACTTAAGGCTCCGTTTCGACTCCAATATATTCATTTACCCATGAGATCTCTTGGGGAAAAATATCGAACGAGTTGAACACGAGGGTAATACATTTCGGAGAAATTAGTTAAATCTCCAATTCACCAAAGGGGTACCCCTTTCAGAAATCTTCGATTTCTCTAATATGGTTTCGAGCAATGTTTTGATAGTGAATACTAAAGAATATGCGAGGGTCATGGGCACAAATTTTTTAGCCCTATGACTTAGGGTTCTATGTATAAAATTTCGTGCAAATCCGAGGTGTGTAGAGGGCGATACAATCAAATTTATCAGAGATGAACGAACATAAGGAAAAAACTTGCGAAAATTGCCCTCAAAAAGGGGAATTTTTTTTGAAATGTTGACTTAAGTCTCCGTTTCCACTCCAATATATTCATTTACCCATGATATCTCTTGGGGAAAAATATCGAACTAGTTGAACACGAGGGTAATACATTTCGGAGAAATTAGTGAAATCTCCAATTCACCAAAGGGGTACCCCTATCAGAAATCTTCGATTTCTCTTATATGGTTTCGAGCAATGTTTTGATAGTGAATACTAAAGAATATGCGAGGGTCATGGGCACAAAATTTGTAGCCCTATGTCTTAGGGTTCTATGTATAATATTTCGTGCACATCCGAGGTGTGTAGAAGGCGATACAGTCAAAATACTGAGACATGAACGAACATAAGGAAAAAACTTGCGAAAATTGCCCTCAAAAAGGGGAATTTTTTTTGAAATGTTGTCTTAAGGCTCCGTTTCCACTCCAATATATTCATTTACCCATGAGATCTCTTGGGGAAAAATATCGAACGAGTTGAACACGAGGGTAATACATTTCGGAGAAATTAGTGAAATCTCCTATTCACCAAAGGGGCACCCCTTTCAGAAATCTTCGATTTTTCTAATATGGTTTCGAGCAATGTTATGATAGTGAATACTAAAGAATATGCGAGGGTCATGGGCACAAATTTTTTAGCCCTATGTCTTAGGGTTCTATGTATAAAATTTCGTGCACATCCGAGGTGTGTAGAGGGCGATACAGTCAAATTTCTGAGAGATGAACGAACATAAGGAAAAAACTTGCGAAAATTGCCTTCAAAAAGGGGAATTTTTTTTGAAATGTTGTCTTAAGGCCCTATTTCGACTCCAATATATTCATTTACCCATGAGATCTCTTGGGGAAAAATATCGAACTAGTTGAACACGAGGGTAATACATTTCGGAGAAATTAGTGAAATCTCCAATTCACCAAAGGGGTACCCCTATCAGAAATCTTCGATTTCTCTTATATGGTTTCGAGCAATGTTTTGATAGTGAATACTAAAGAATATGCGAGGGTCATGGGCACAAAATTTGTAGCCCTATGTCTTAGGGTTCTATGTATAATATTTCGTGCACATCCGAGGTGTGTAGAAGGCGATACAGTCAAAATACTGAGACATGAACGAACATAAGGAAAAAACTTGCGAAAATTGCCCTCAAAAAGGGGAATTTTTTTTGAAATGTTGACTTAAGGCTCCGTTTCGACTCCAATATATTCATTTACCCATGAGATCTCTTGGGGAAAAATATCGAACGAGTTGAACACGAGCGTAATACATTTCGGAGAAATTAGTGAAATCTCCTATTCACCAAAGGGGCACCCCTTTCAGAAATCTTCGATTTTTCTAATATGGATTCGAGCAATCTTTTGATAGTGAATACTAAAGAATATGCGAGGGTCATGGGCACAAATTTTTTAGCCCTATGTCTTAGGGTTCTATGTATAAAATTTCGTGCACATCCGAGGTGTGTAGAGGGCGATACAGTCAAATTTCTGAGAGATGAACGAACATAAGGAAAAAACTTGCGAAAATTGCCCTCAAAAAGGGGAATTTTTTTTGAAATGTTGACTTAAGGCTCCGTTTCGACTCCAATATATTCATTTACCCATGAGATCTCTCGGGGAAAAATATCGAACGAGTTGAACACGAGGGTAATACATTTCGGAGAAATTAGTTGAATCTCCAATTCACCAAAGGGGTACCCCTTTCAGAAATCTTCGATTTCTCTAATATGGTTTCGAGCAATGTTTTGATAGTGAATACTAAAGAATATGCGAGGGTCATGGGCACAAATTTTTTAGCCCTATGACTTAGGGTTCTATGTATAAAATTTCGTGCAAATCCGAGGTGTGTAGAGGGCGATACAATCAAATTTATCAGAGATGAACGAACATAAGGAAAAAACTTGCGAAAATTGCCCTCAAAAAGGGGAATTTTTTTTGAAATGTTGACTTAAGTCTCCGTTTCCACTCCAATATATTCATTTACCCATGATATCTCTTGGGGAAAAATATCGAACTAGTTGAACACGAGGGTAATACATTTCGGAGAAATTAGTGAAATCTCCAATTCACCAAAGGGGTACCCCTATCAGAAATCTTCGATTTCTCTTATATGGTTTCGAGCAATGTTTTGATAGTGAATACTAAAGAATATGCGAGGGTCATGGGCACAAAATTTGTAGCCCTATGTCTTAGGGTTCTATGTATAATATTTCGTGCACATCCGAGGTGTGTAGAAGGCGATACAGTCAAAATACTGAGACATGAACGAACATAAGGAAAAAACTTGCGAAAATTGCCCTCAAAAAGGGGAATTTTTTTTGAAATGTTGACTTAAGGCTCCGTTTCGACTCCAATATATTCATTTACTCATGAGATCTCTTGGGGAAAAATATCGAACGAGTTGAACACGAGGGTAATACATTTCGGAGAAATTAGTTAAATCTCCAATTCACCAAAGGGGTACCCCTTTCAGAAATCTTCGATTTCTCTAATATGGTTTCGAGCAATGTTTTGATAGTGAATACTAAAGAATATGCGAGGGTCATGGGCACAAATTTTTTAGCCCTATGACTTAGGGTTCTATGTATAAAATTTCGTGCACATCCGAGGTGTGTAGAGGGCGATACAGTCAAATTTCTGAGAGATGAACGAACATAAGGAAAAAACTTGCGAAAATTGCCCTCAAAAAGGGGAATTTTTTTTGAAATGTTGACTTAAGGCTCCGTTTCGACTCCAATATATTCATTTACCCATGAGATCTCTTGGGGAAAAATATCGAACGAGTTGAACACGAGGGTAATACATTTCGGAGAAATTAGTTAAATCTCCAATTCACCAAAGGGGTACCCCTTTCAGAAATCTTCGATTTCTCTAATATGGTTTCGAGCAATGTTTTGATAGTGAATACTAAAGAATATGCGAGGGTCATGGGCACAAATTTTTTAGCCCTATGACTTAGGGTTCTATGTATAAAATTTCGTGCAAATCCGAGGTGTGTAGAGGGCGATACAATCAAATTTATCAGAGATGAACGAACATAAGGAAAAAACTTGCGAAAATTGCCCTCAAAAAGGGGAATTTTTTTTGAAATGTTGACTTAAGTCTCCGTTTCCACTCCAATATATTCATTTACCCATGATATCTCTTGGGGAAAAATATCGAACTAGTTGAACACGAGGGTAATACATTTCGGAGAAATTAGTGAAATCTCCAATTCACCAAAGGGGTACCCCTATCAGAAATCTTCGATTTCTCTTATATGGTTTCGAGCAATGTTTTGATAGTGAATACTAAAGAATATGCGAGGGTCATGGGCACAAAATTTGTAGCCCTATGTCTTAGGGTTCTATGTATAATATTTCGTGCACATCCGAGGTGTGTAGAAGGCGATACAGTCAAAATACTGAGACATGAACGAACATAAGGAAAAAACTTGCGAAAATTGCCCTCAAAAAGGGGAATTTTTTTTGAAATGTTGACTTAAGGCTCCGTTTCGACTCCAATATATTCATTTACTCATGAGATCTCTTGGGGAAAAATATCGAACGAGTTGAACACGAGGGTAATACATTTCGGAGAAATTAGTTAAATCTCCAATTCACCAAAGGGGTACCCCTTTCAGAAATCTTCGATTTCTCTAATATGGTTTCGAGCAATGTTTTGATAGTGAATACTAAAGAATATGCGAGGGTCATGGGCACAAATTTTTTAGCCCTATGACTTAGGGTTCTATGTATAAAATTTCGTGCACATCCGAGGTGTGTAGAGGGCGATACAGTAAAATTTCTGAGAGATGAACGAACATAAGGAAAAAACTTGCGAAAATTGCCCTCAAAAAGGGGAATTTTTTTTGAAATGTTGACTTAAGTCTCCGTTTCCACTCCAATATATTCATTTACCCATGAGATCTCTTGGGGAAAAATATCGAACTAGTTGAACACGAGGGTAATACATTTCGGAGAAATTAGTGAAATCTCCAATTCACCAAAGGGGTACCCCTTTCAGAAATCTTCGATTTCTCTTATATGGTTTCGAGCAATGTTTTGATAGTGAATACTAAAGAATATGCGAGGGTCATGGGCACAAAATTTGTAGCCCTATGTCTTAGGGTTCTATGTATAAAATTTCGTGCACATGCGAGGTGTGTAGAGGGCGATACAGTCAAATTTCTGAGAGATGAACGAACATAAGGAAAAAACTTGCGAAAATTGCCCTCAAAAAGGGGAATTTTTTTTGAAATGTTGACTTAAGGCTCCGTTTCGACTCCAATATATTCATTTACCCATGAGATCTCTTGGGGAAAAATATCGAACGAGTTGAACACGAGGGTAATACATTTCGGAGAAATTAGTTAAATCTCCAATTCACCAAAGGGGTACCCCTTTCAGAAATCTTCGATTTCTCTAATATGGTTTCGAGCAATGTTTTGATAGTGAATACTAAAGAATATGCGAGGGTCATGGGCACAAATTTTTTAGCCCTATGACTTAGGGTTCTATGTATAAAATTTCGTGCAAATCCGAGGTGTGTAGAGGGCGATACAATCAAATTTATCAGAGATGAACGAACATAAGGAAAAAACTTGCGAAAATTGCCCTCAAAAAGGGGAATTTTTTTTGAAATGTTGACTTAAGTCTCCGTTTCCACTCCAATATATTCATTTACCCATGATATCTCTTGGGGAAAAATATCGAACTAGTTGAACACGAGGGTAATACATTTCGGAGAAATTAGTGAAATCTCCAATTCACCAAAGGGGTACCCCTATCAGAAATCTTCGATTTCTCTTATATGGTTTCGAGCAATGTTTTGATAGTGAATACTAAAGAATATGCGAGGGTCATGGGCACAAAATTTGTAGCCCTATGTCTTAGGGTTCTATGTATAATATTTCGTGCACATCCGAGGTGTGTAGAAGGCGATACAGTCAAAATACTGAGACATGAACGAACATAAGGAAAAAACTTGCGAAAATTGCCCTCAAAAAGGGGAATTTTTTTTGAAATGTTGACTTAAGGCTCCGTTTCGACTCCAATATATTCATTTACTCATGAGATCTCTTGGGGAAAAATATCGAACGAGTTGAACACGAGGGTAATACATTTCGGAGAAATTAGTTAAATCTCCAATTCACCAAAGGGGTACCCCTTTCAGAAATCTTCGATTTCTCTAATATGGTTTCGAGCAATGTTTTGATAGTGAATACTAAAGAATATGCGAGGGTCATGGGCACAAATTTTTTAGCCCTATGACTTAGGGTTCTATGTATAAAATTTCGTGCAAATCCGAGGTGTGTAGAGGGCGATACAATCAAATTTATCAGAGATGAACGAACATAAGGAAAAAACTTGCGAAAATTGCCCTCAAAAAGGGGAATTTTTTTTGAAATGTTGACTTAAGTCTCCGTTTCCACTCCAATATATTCATTTACCCATGATATCTCTTGGGGAAAAATATCGAACTAGTTGAACACGAGGGTAATACATTTCGGAGAAATTAGTGAAATCTCCAATTCACCAAAGGGGTACCCCTATCAGAAATCTTCGATTTCTCTTATATGGTTTCGAGCAATGTTTTGATAGTGAATACTAAAGAATATGCGAGGGTCATGGGCACAAAATTTGTAGCCCTATGTCTTAGGGTTCTATGTATAATATTTCGTGCACATCCGAGGTGTGTAGAAGGCGATACAGTCAAAATACTGAGACATGAACGAACATATGGAAAAAACTTGCGAAAATTGCCCTCAAAAAGGGGAATTTTTTTTGAAATGTTGACTTAAGGCTCCGTTTCGACTCCAATATATTCATTTACTCATGAGATCTCTTGGGGAAAAATATCGAACGAGTTGAACACGAGGGTAATACATTTCGGAGAAATTAGTTAAATCTCCAATTCACGAAAGGGGTACCCCTTTCAGAAATCTTCGATTTCTCTAATATGGTTTCGAGCAATGTTTTGATAGTGAATACTAAAGAATATGCGAGGGTCATGGGCACAAATTTTTTAGCCCTATGACTTAGGGTTCTATGTATAAAATTTCGTGCACATCCGAGGTGTGTAGAGGGCGATACAGTCAAATTTCTGAGAGATGAACGAACATAAGGAAAAAACTTGCGAAAATTGCCCTCAAAAAGGGGAATTTTTTTTGAAATGTTGACTTAAGTCTCCGTTTCCACTCCAATATATTCATTTACCCATGAGATCTCTTGGGGAAAAATATCGAACTAGTTGAACACGAGGGTAATACATTTCGGAGAAATTAGTGAAATCTCCAATTCACCAAAGGGGTACCTCTTTCAGAAATCTTCGATTTCTCTTATATGGTTTCGAGCAATGTTTTGATAGTGAATACTAAAGAATATGCGAGGGTCATGGGCACAAAATTTGTAGCCCTATGTCTTAGGGTTCTATGTATAAAATTTCGTGCACATGCGAGGTGTGTAGAGGGCGATACAGTCAAATTTCTGAGAGATGAACGAACATAAGGAAAAAACTTGCGAAAATTGCCCTCAAAAAGGGGAATTTTTTTTGAAATGTTGACTTAAGTCTCCGTTTCCACTCCAATTTATTCATTTACCCATGAGATCTCTTGGGGAAAAATATCGAACGAGTTGAACACGAGGGTAATACATTTCGGAGAAATTAGTTAAATCTCCAATTCACCAAAGGGGTACCCCTTTCAGAAATCTTCGATTTCTCTAATATGGTTTCGAGCAATGTTTTGATAGTGAATACTAAAGAATATGCGAGGGTCATGGGCACAAAATTTGTAGCCCTATGTCTTAGGGTTCTATGTATAAAATTTCGTGCACATGCGAGGTGTGTAGAGGGCGATACAGTCAAATTTCTGAGAGATGAACGAACATAAGGCAAAAACTTGCGAAAATTGCCCTCAAAAAGGGGAATTTTTTTTGAAATGTTGTCTTAAGGCCCTATTTCGACTCCAATATATTCATTTACCCATGAGATCTCTTGGGGAAAAATATCGAACTAGTTGAACACGAGGGTAATACATTTCGGAGAAATTAGTGAAATCTCCAATTCACCAAAGGGGTACCCCTTTCAGAAATCTTCGATTTCTCTAATATGGTTTCGAGCAATGTTTTGATAGTGAATACTAAATAATATGCGAGGGTCATGGGCACAAATTTTTTATCCCTATGTCTTAGGGTTCTATGTATAAAATTTCGTGCACATCCGAGGTGTGTAGAGGGCGATACAGTCAAATTTCTGAGAGATGAACGAACATAAGGCAAAAACTTGCGAAAATTGCCCCCAAAAAGGGGAATTTTTTTTGAAATGTTGTCTTAAGGCCCTATTTCGACTCCAATATATTCATTTACCCATGAGATCTCTTGGGGAAAAATATCGAACTAGTTGAACACGAGGGTAATACATTTCGGAGAAATTAGTTAAATCTCCTATTCACCAAAGGGGTACCCCTTTCAGAAATCTTCGATTTCTCTAATATGGTTTCGAGCAATGTTTTGATAGTGAATACTAAATAATATGCGAGGGTCATGGGCACAAATTTTTTAGCCCTATGTCTTAGGGTTCTATGTATAAAATTTCGTGCACATCCGAGGTGTGTAGAGGGCGATACAGTCAAATTTCTGAGAGATGAACGAACATAAGGAAAAAACTTGCGAAAATTGCCCTCAAAAAGGGGAATTTTTTTTGAAATGTTGACTTAAGGCTCCGTTTTGACTCCAATATATTCATTTACCCATGAGATCTCTTGGGGAAAAATATCGAACTATATGAACACGAGGGTAATACATTTCGGAGAAATTAGTTAAATCTCCTATTCACCAAAGGGGTACCCCTTTCAGAAATCTTCAATTTCTCTAATATGGTTTCGAGCAATGTTTTGATAGTGAATACTAAAGAATATGCGAGGGTCATGGGCACAAATTTTTTAGCCCTATGACTTAGGGTTCTATGTATAAAATTTCGTGCACATCCGAGGTGTGTTGAGGGCGATACAGTCAAATTTCTGAGAGATGAACGAACATAAGGAAAAAACTTGCGAAAATTGCCCTCAAAAAGGGGAATTTTTTTTGAAATGTTGACTTAAGTCTCCGTTTCCACTCCAATTTATTCATTTACCCATGAGATCTCTTGGGGAAAAATATCGAACTAGTTGAACACGAGGGTAATACATTTCGGAGAAATTAGTGAAATCTCCAATTCACCAAAGGGGTACCCCTTTCAGAAATCTTCGATTTCTCTTATATGGTTTCGAGCAATGTTTTGATAGTGAATACTAAAGAATATGCGAGGGTCATGGGCACAAAATTTGTAGCCCTATGTCTTAGGGTTCTATGTATAAAATTTCGTGCACATGCGAGGTGTGTAGAGGGAGATACAGTCAAATTTCTGAGAGATGAACGAACATAAGGAAAAAACTTGCGAAAATTGCCCTCAAAACGGGGAATTTTTTTTGAAATGTTGTCTTAAGGCCCTATTTCGACTCCAATATATTCATTTACCCATGAGATCTCTTGGGGAAAAATATCGAACTAGTTGAACACGAGGGTAATACATTTCGGAGAAATTAGTGAAATCTCCAATTCACCAAAGGTGTACCCCTTTCAGAAATCTTCGATTTCTCTAATATGGTTTCGAGCAATGTTTTGATAGTGAATACTAAATAATATGCGAGGGTCATGGGCACAAATTTTTTAGCCCTATGTCTTAGGGTTCTATGTATAAAATTTCGTGCACATCTGAGGTGTGTAGAGGGCGATACAGTCAAATTTCTGAGAGATGAACGAACATAAGGAAAAAACTTGCGAAAATTGCCCTCAAAAAGGGGAATTTTTTTTGAAATGTTGACTTAAGGCTCCGTTTCGACTCCAATATATTCATTTACCCATGAGATCTCTTGGGGAAAAATATCGAACTATTTGAACACGAGGGTAATACATTTCGGAGAAATTAGTTAAATCTCCTATTCACCAAAGGGGTACCCCTTTCAGAAATCTTCGATTTCTCTAATATGGTTTCGAGCAATGTTTTGATAGTGAATACTAAAGAATATGCGAGGGTCATGGGCACAAATTTTTTAGCCCTATGACTTAGGGTTCTATGTATAAAATTTCGTGCACATCCGAGGTGTGTAGAGGGCGATACAGTCAAATTTCTGAGAGATGAACGAACATAAGGAAAAAACTTGCGAAAATTGCCCTCAAAAAGGGGAATTTTTTTTGAAATGTTGACTTAAGTCTCCGTTTCGACTCCAATATATTCATTTACCCATGAGATCTCTTGGGGAAAAATATCGAACTAGTTGAACACGAGGGTAATACATTTCGGAGAAATTAGTGAAATCTCCAATTCACCAAAGGGGTACCCCTTTCAGAAATCTTCGATTTCTCTTATATGGTTTCGAGCAATGTTTTGATAGTGAATACTAAAGAATATGCGAGGGTCATGGGCACAAAATTTGTAGCCCTATGTCTTAGGGTTCTATGTATAATATTTCGTGCACATGCGAGGTGTGTACAGGGCGATACAGTCAAATTTCTGAGAGATGAACGAACATAAGGAAAAAACTTGCGAAAATTGCCCTCAAAAAGGGGAATTTTTTTTGAAATGTTGACTTAAGGCTCCGTTTCGACTCCAATATATTCATTTACCCATGAGATCTCTTGGGGAAAAATATCGAACGAGTTGAACACGAGCGTAATACATTTCGGAGAAATTAGTGAAATCTCCTATTCACCAAAGGGGCACCCCTTTCAGAAATCTTCGATTTTTCTAATATGGTTTCGAGCAATGTTTTGATAGTGAATACTAAAGAATATGCGAGGGTCATGGGCACAAATTTTTTAGCCCTATGTCTTAGGGTTCTATGTATAAAATTTCGTGCACATCCGAGGTGTGTAGAGGGCGATACAGTCAAATTTCTGAGAGATGAACGAACATAAGGAAAAAACTTGCGAAAATTGCCCTCAAAAAGGGGAATTTTTTTTGAAATGTTGACTTAAGTCTCCGTTTCGACTCCAATATATTCATTTACCCATGAGATCTCTTGGGGAAAAATATCGAACTAGTTGAACACGAGGGTAATACATTTCGGAGAAATTAGTGAAATCTCCAATTCACCAAAGGGGTACCCCTTTCAGAAATCTTCGATTTCTCTTATATGGTTTCGAGCAATGTTTTGATAGTGAATACTAAAGAATATGCGAGGGTCATGGGCACAAAATTTGTAGCCCTATGTCTTAGGGTTCTATGTATAATATTTCGTGCACATGCGAGGTGTGTAGAGGGCGATACAGTCAAATTTCTGAGAGATGAACGAACATAAGGAAAAAACTTGCGAAAATTGCCCTCAAAAAGGGGAATTTTTTTTGAAATGTTGACTTAAGGCTCCGTTTCGACTCCAATATATTCATTTACCCATGAGATCTCTTGGGGAAAAATATCGAACGAGTTGAACACGAGCGTAATACATTTCGGAGAAATTAGTGAAATCTCCTATTCACCAAAGGGGCACCCCTTTCAGAAATCTTCGATTTTTCTAATATGGTTTCGAGCAATGTTTTGATAGTGAATACTAAAGAATATGCGAGGGTCATGGGCACAAATTTTTTAGCCCTATGTCTTAGGGTTCTATGTATAAAATTTCGTGCACATCCGAGGTGTGTAGAGGGCGATACAGTCAAATTTCTGAGAGATGAACGAACATAAGGAAAAAACTTGCGAAAATTGCCCTCAAAAAGGGGAATTTTTTTTGAAATGTTGACTTAAGGCTCCGTTTCGACTCCAATATATTCATTTACCCATGAGATCTCTTGGGGAAAAATATCGAACTAGTTGAACACGAGGGTAATACATTTCGGAGAAATTAGTTAAATCTCCAATTCACGAAAGGGGTACCCCTTTCAGAAATCTTCGATTTCTCTAATATGGTTTCGAGCAATGTTTTGATAGTGAATACTAAAGAATATGCGAGGGTCATGGGCACAAATTTTTTAGCCCTATGACTTAGGGTTCTATGTATAAAATTTCGTGCACATCCGAGGTGTGTAGAGGGCGATACAGTCAAATTTCTGAGAGATGAACGAACATAAGGAAAAAACTTGCGAAAATTGCCCTCAAAAAGGGGAATTTTTTTTGAAATGTTGACTTAAGTCTCCGTTTCGACTCCAATATATTCATTTACCCATGATATCTCTTGGGGAAAAATATCGAACTAGTTGAACACGAGGGTAATACATTTCGGAGAAATTAGTGAAATCTCCAATTCACCAAAGGGGTACCCCTATCAAAAATCTTCGATTTCTCTTATATGGTTTCGAGCAATGTTTTGATAGTGAATACTAAAGAATATGCGAGGGTCATGGGCACAAATTTTTTAGCCCTATGTCTTAGGGTTCTATGTATAATATTTCGTGCACATCCGAGGTGTGTAGAGGGCGATACAGTCAAAATACTGAGACATGAACGAACATAAGGAAAAAACTTGCGAAAATTGCCCTCAAAAAGGGGAATTTTTTTTGAAATGTTGACTTAAGGCTCCGTTTCGACTCCAATATATTCATTTACCCATGAGATCTCTTGGGGAAAAATATCGAACTAGTTGAACACGAGGGTAATACATTTCGGAGAAATTAGTTAAATCTCCAATTCACGAAAGGGGTACCCCTTTCAGAAATCTTCGATTTCTCTAATATGGTTTCGAGCAATGTTTTGATAGTGAATACTAAAGAATATGCGAGGGTCATGGGCACAAATTTTTTAGCCCTATGACTTAGGGTTCTATGTATAAAATTTCGTGCACATCCGAGGTGTGTAGAGGGCGATACAGTCAAATTTCTGAGAGATGAACGAACATAAGGAAAAAACTTGCGAAAATTGCCCTCAAAAAGGGGAATTTTTTTTGAAATGTTGACTTAAGTCTCCGTTTCGACTCCAATATATTCATTTACCCATGATATCTCTTGGGGAAAAATATCGAACTAGTTGAACACGAGGGTAATACATTTCGGAGAAATTAGTGAAATCTCCAATTCACCAAAGGGGTACCCCTATCAAAAATCTTCGATTTCTCTTATATGGTTTCGAGCAATGTTTTGATAGTGAATACTAAAGAATATGCGAGGGTCATGGGCACAAATTTTTTAGCCCTATGTCTTAGGGTTCTATGTATAATATTTCGTGCACATCCGAGGTGTGTAGAGGGCGATACAGTCAAAATACTGAGACATGAACGAACATAAGGAAAAAACTTGCGAAAATTGCCCTCAAAAAGGGGAATTTTTTTTGAAATGTTGACTTAAGGCTCCGTTTCGACTCCAATATATTCATTTACCCATGAGATCTCTTGGGGAAAAATATCGAACGAGTTGAACACGAGGGTAATACATTTCGGAGAAATTAGTGAAATCTCCTATTCACCAAAGGGGTACCCCTTTCAGAAATCTTCGATTTCTCTAATATGGTTTCGAGCAATGTTTTGATAGTGAATACTAAAGAATATGCGAGGGTCATGGGCACAAATTTTTTAGCCCTATGTCTTAGGGTTCTATGTATAAAATTTCGTGCACATCCGAGGTGTGTAGAGGGCGATACAGTCAAATTTCTGAGAGATGAACGAACATAAGGAAAAAACTTGCGAAAATTGCCCTCAAAAAGGGGAATTTTTTTTGAAATGTTGACTTAAGGCTCCGTTTCGACTCCAATATATTCATTTACCCATGAGATCTCTTGGGGAAAAATATCGAACGAGTTGAACACGAGGGTAATACATTTCGGAGAAATTAGTTAAATCTCCAATTCACCAAAGGGGTACCCCTTTCAGAAATCTTCGATTTCTCTAATATGGTTTCGAGCAATGTTTTGATAGTGAATACTAAAGAATATGCGAGGGTCATGGGCACAAATTTTTTAGCCCTATGACTTAGGGTTCTATGTATAAAATTTCGTGCACATCCGAGGTGTGTAGAGGGCGATACAGTCAAATTTCTGAGAGATGAACGAACATAAGGAAAAAACTTGCGAAAATTGCCCTCAAAAAGGGGAATTTTTTTTGAAATGTTGACTTAAGGCTCCGTTTCGACTCCAATATATTCATTTACCCATGAGATCTCTTGGGGAAAAATATCGAACTAGTTGAACACGAGGGTAATACATTTCGGAGAAATTAGTGAAATCTCCAATTCACCAAAGGGGTACCCCTTTCAGAAATCTTCGATTTCTCTAATATGGTTTCGAGCAATGTTTTGATAGTGAATACTAAAGAATATGCGAGGGTCATGGGCACAAAATTTGTAGCCCTATGTCTTAGGGTTCTATGTATAATATTTCGTGCACATCCGAGGTGTGTAGAAGGCGATACAGTCAAATTTCTGAGAGATGAACGAACATAAGGAAAAAACTTGCGAAAATTGCCCTCAAAAAGGGGAATTTTTTTTGAAATGTTGACTTAAGGCTCCGTTTTGACTCCAATATATTCATTTACCCATGAGATCTCTTGGGGAAAAATATCGAACGAGTTGAACACGAGGGTAATACATTTCGGAGAAATTAGTGAAATCTCCTATTCACCAAAGGGGCACCCCTTTCAGAAATCTTCGATTTTTCTAATATGGTTTCGAGCAATGTTTTGATAGTGAATACTAAAGAATATGCGAGGGTCATGGGCACAAATTTTTTAGCCCTATGTCTTAGGGTTCTATGTATAAAATTTCGTGCACATCCGAGGTGTGTAGAGGGCGATACAGTCAAATTTCTGAGAGATGAACGAACATAAGGAAAAAACTTGCGAAAAATGCCCTCAAAAAGGGGAATTTTTTTTGAAATGTTGACTTAAGGCTCCGTTTCGACTCCAATATATTCATTTACCCATGAGATCTCTTGGGGAAAAATATCGAACGAGTTGAACACGAGGGTAATACATTTCGGAGAAATTAGTTAAATCTCCAATTCACCAAAGGGGTACCCCTTTCAGAAATCTTCGATTTCTCTAATATGGTTTCGAGCAATGTTTTGATAGTGAATACTAAAGAATATGCGAGGGTCATGGGCACAAAATTTGTAGCCCTATGTCTTAGGGTTCTATGTATAATATTTCGTGCACATCCGAGGTGTGTAGAAGGCGATACAGTCAAATTTCTGAGAGATGAACGAACATAAGGAAAAAACTTGCGAAAATTGCCCTCAAAAAGGGGAATTTTTTTTGAAATGTTGACTTAAGGCTCCGTTTCGACTCCAATATATTCATTTACCCATGAGATCTCTTGGGAAAAAATATCGAACGAGTTGAACACGAGGGTAATACATTTCGGAGAAATTAGTTAAATCTCCAATTCACCAAAGGGGTACCCCTTTCAGAAATCTTCGATTTCTCTAATATGGTTTCGAGCAATGTTTTGATAGTGAATACTAAAGAATATGCGAGGGTCATGGGCACAAATTTTTTAGCCCTATGACTTAGGGTTCTATGTATAAAATTTCGTGCACATCCGAGGTGTGTAGAGGGCGATACAGTCAAATTTCTGAGAGATGAACGAACATAAGGAAAAAACTTGCGAAAATTGCCCTCAAAAAGGGGAATTTTTTTTGGAATGTTGACTTAAGTCTCCGTTTCGACTCCAATATATTCATTTACCCATGAGATCTCTTGGGGAAAAATATCGAACTAGTTGAACACGAGGGTAATACATTTCGGAGAAATTAGTTAAATCTCCAATTCACCAAAGGGGTACCCCTTTCAGAAATCTTCGATTTCTCTAATATGGTTTCGAGCAATGTTTTGATAGTGAATACTAAAGAATATGCGAGGGTCATGGGCACAAATTTTTTAGCCCTATGACTTAGGGTTCTATGTATAAAATTTCGTGCACATCCGAGGTGTGTAGAGGGCGATACAGTCAAATTTCTGAGAGATGAACGAACATAAGGAAAAAACTTGCGAAAATTGCCCTCAAAAAGGGGAATTTTTTTTGAAATGTTGACTTAAGGCTCCGTTTCGACTCCAATATATTCATTTACCCATGAGATCTCTTGGGGAAAAATATCGAACGAGTTGAACACGAGGGTAATACATTTCGGAGAAATTAGTTAAATCTCCAATTCACCAAAGGGGTACCCCTTTCAGAAATCTTCGATTTCTCTAATATGGTTTCGAGCAATGTTTTGATAGTGAATACTAAAGAATATGCGAGGGTCATGGGCACAAATTTTTTAGCCCTATGACTTAGGGTTCTATGTATAAAATTTCGTGCACATCCGAGGTGTGTAGAGGGCGATACAGTCAAATTTCTGAGAGATGAACGAACATAAGGAAAAAACTTGCGAAAATTGCCCTCAAAAAGGGGAATTTTTTTTGAAATGTTGACTTAAGGCTCCGTTTCGACTCCAATATATTCATTTACCCATGAGATCTCTTGGGGAAAAATATCGAACGAGTTGAACACGAGGGTAATACATTTCGGAGAAATTAGTTAAATCTCCAATTCACCAAAGGGGTACCCCTTTCAGAAATCTTCGATTTCTCTAATATGGTTTCGAGCAATGTTTTGATAGTGAATACTAAAGAATATGCGAGGGTCATGGGCACAAAATTTGTAGCCCTATGTCTTAGGGTTCTATGTATAATATTTCGTGCACATCCGAGGTGTGTAGAAGGCGATACAGTCAAATTTCTGAGAGATGAACGAACATAAGGAAAAAACTTGCGAAAAATGCCCTCAAAAAGGGGAATTTTTTTTGAAATGTTGACTTAAGGCTCCGTTTCGACTCCAATATATTCATTTACCCATGAGATCTCTTGGGGAAAAATATCGAACTAGTTGAACACGAGGGTAATACATTTCGGAGAAATTAGTTAAATCTCCAATTCACGAAAGGGGTACCCCTTTCAGAAATCTTCGATTTCTCTAATATGGTTTCGAGCAATGTTTTGATAGTGAATACTAAAGAATATGCGAGGGTCATGGGCACAAATTTTTTAGCCCTATGACTTAGGGTTCTATGTATAAAATTTCGTGCACATCCGAGGTGTGTAGAGGGCGATACAGTCAAATTTCTGAGAGATGAACGAACATAAGGAAAAAACTTGCGAAAATTGCCCTCAAAAAGGGGAATTTTTTTTGAAATGTTGACTTAAGTCTCCGTTTCGACTCCAATATATTCATTTACCCATGATATCTCTTGGGGAAAAATATCGAACTAGTTGAACACGAGGGTAATACATTTCGGAGAAATTAGTGAAATCTCCAATTCACCAAAGGGGTACCCCTATCAAAAATCTTCGATTTCTCTTATATGGTTTCGAGCAATGTTTTGATAGTGAATACTAAAGAATATGCGAGGGTCATGGGCACAAATTTTTTAGCCCTATGTCTTAGGGTTCTATGTATAATATTTCGTGCACATCCGAGGTGTGTAGAGGGCGATACAGTCAAAATACTGAGACATGAACGAACATAAGGAAAAAACTTGCGAAAATTGCCCTCAAAAAGGGGAATTTTTTTTGAAATGTTGACTTAAGGCTCCGTTTCGACTCCAATATATTCATTTACCCATGAGATCTCTTGGGGAAAAATATCGAACTAGTTGAACACGAGGGTAATACATTTCGGAGAAATTAGTTAAATCTCCAATTCACGAAAGGGGTACCCCTTTCAGAAATCTTCGATTTCTCTAATATGGTTTCGAGCAATGTTTTGATAGTGAATACTAAAGAATATGCGAGGGTCATGGGCACAAATTTTTTAGCCCTATGACTTAGGGTTCTATGTATAAAATTTCGTGCACATCCGAGGTGTGTAGAGGGCGATACAGTCAAATTTCTGAGAGATGAACGAACATAAGGAAAAAACTTGCGAAAATTGCCCTCAAAAAGGGGAATTTTTTTTGAAATGTTGACTTAAGTCTCCGTTTCGACTCCAATATATTCATTTACCCATGATATCTCTTGGGGAAAAATATCGAACTAGTTGAACACGAGGGTAATACATTTCGGAGAAATTAGTGAAATCTCCAATTCACCAAAGGGGTACCCCTATCAAAAATCTTCGATTTCTCTTATATGGTTTCGAGCAATGTTTTGATAGTGAATACTAAAGAATATGCGAGGGTCATGGGCACAAATTTTTTAGCCCTATGTCTTAGGGTTCTATGTATAATATTTCGTGCACATCCGAGGTGTGTAGAGGGCGATACAGTCAAAATACTGAGACATGAACGAACATAAGGAAAAAACTTGCGAAAATTGCCCTCAAAAAGGGGAATTTTTTTTGAAATGTTGACTTAAGGCTCCGTTTCGACTCCAATATATTCATTTACCCATGAGATCTCTTGGGGAAAAATATCGAACGAGTTGAACACGAGGGTAATACATTTCGGAGAAATTAGTGAAATCTCCTATTCACCAAAGGGGTACCCCTTTCAGAAATCTTCGATTTCTCTAATATGGTTTCGAGCAATGTTTTGATAGTGAATACTAAAGAATATGCGAGGGTCATGGGCACAAATTTTTTAGCCCTATGTCTTAGGGTTCTATGTATAAAATTTCGTGCACATCCGAGGTGTGTAGAGGGCGATACAGTCAAATTTCTGAGAGATGAACGAACATAAGGAAAAAACTTGCGAAAATTGCCCTCAAAAAGGGGAATTTTTTTTGAAATGTTGACTTAAGGCTCCGTTTCGACTCCAATATATTCATTTACCCATGAGATCTCTTGGGGAAAAATATCGAACGAGTTGAACACGAGGGTAATACATTTCGGAGAAATTAGTTAAATCTCCAATTCACCAAAGGGGTACCCCTTTCAGAAATCTTCGATTTCTCTAATATGGTTTCGAGCAATGTTTTGATAGTGAATACTAAAGAATATGCGAGGGTCATGGGCACAAATTTTTTAGCCCTATGACTTAGGGTTCTATGTATAAAATTTCGTGCACATCCGAGGTGTGTAGAGGGCGATACAGTCAAATTTCTGAGAGATGAACGAACATAAGGAAAAAACTTGCGAAAATTGCCCTCAAAAAGGGGAATTTTTTTTGAAATGTTGACTTAAGGCTCCGTTTCGACTCCAATATATTCATTTACCCATGAGATCTCTTGGGGAAAAATATCGAACTAGTTGAACACGAGGGTAATACATTTCGGAGAAATTAGTGAAATCTCCAATTCACCAAAGGGGTACCCCTTTCAGAAATCTTCGATTTCTCTAATATGGTTTCGAGCAATGTTTTGATAGTGAATACTAAAGAATATGCGAGGGTCATGGGCACAAAATTTGTAGCCCTATGTCTTAGGGTTCTATGTATAATATTTCGTGCACATCCGAGGTGTGTAGAAGGCGATACAGTCAAATTTCTGAGAGATGAACGAACATAAGGAAAAAACTTGCGAAAATTGCCCTCAAAAAGGGGAATTTTTTTTGAAATGTTGACTTAAGGCTCCGTTTTGACTCCAATATATTCATTTACCCATGAGATCTCTTGGGGAAAAATATCGAACGAGTTGAACACGAGGGTAATACATTTCGGAGAAATTAGTGAAATCTCCTATTCACCAAAGGGGCACCCCTTTCAGAAATCTTCGATTTTTCTAATATGGTTTCGAGCAATGTTTTGATAGTGAATACTAAAGAATATGCGAGGGTCATGGGCACAAATTTTTTAGCCCTATGTCTTAGGGTTCTATGTATAAAATTTCGTGCACATCCGAGGTGTGTAGAGGGCGATACAGTCAAATTTCTGAGAGATGAACGAACATAAGGAAAAAACTTGCGAAAAATGCCCTCAAAAAGGGGAATTTTTTTTGAAATGTTGACTTAAGGCTCCGTTTCGACTCCAATATATTCATTTACCCATGAGATCTCTTGGGGAAAAATATCGAACGAGTTGAACACGAGGGTAATACATTTCGGAGAAATTAGTTAAATCTCCAATTCACCAAAGGGGTACCCCTTTCAGAAATCTTCGATTTCTCTAATATGGTTTCGAGCAATGTTTTGATAGTGAATACTAAAGAATATGCGAGGGTCATGGGCACAAAATTTGTAGCCCTATGTCTTAGGGTTCTATGTATAATATTTCGTGCACATCCGAGGTGTGTAGAAGGCGATACAGTCAAATTTCTGAGAGATGAACGAACATAAGGAAAAAACTTGCGAAAATTGCCCTCAAAAAGGGGAATTTTTTTTGAAATGTTGACTTAAGGCTCCGTTTCGACTCCAATATATTCATTTACCCATGAGATCTCTTGGGAAAAAATATCGAACGAGTTGAACACGAGGGTAATACATTTCGGAGAAATTAGTTAAATCTCCAATTCACCAAAGGGGTACCCCTTTCAGAAATCTTCGATTTCTCTAATATGGTTTCGAGCAATGTTTTGATAGTGAATACTAAAGAATATGCGAGGGTCATGGGCACAAATTTTTTAGCCCTATGACTTAGGGTTCTATGTATAAAATTTCGTGCACATCCGAGGTGTGTAGAGGGCGATACAGTCAAATTTCTGAGAGATGAACGAACATAAGGAAAAAACTTGCGAAAATTGCCCTCAAAAAGGGGAATTTTTTTTGGAATGTTGACTTAAGTCTCCGTTTCGACTCCAATATATTCATTTACCCATGAGATCTCTTGGGGAAAAATATCGAACTAGTTGAACACGAGGGTAATACATTTCGGAGAAATTAGTTAAATCTCCAATTCACCAAAGGGGTACCCCTTTCAGAAATCTTCGATTTCTCTAATATGGTTTCGAGCAATGTTTTGATAGTGAATACTAAAGAATATGCGAGGGTCATGGGCACAAATTTTTTAGCCCTATGACTTAGGGTTCTATGTATAAAATTTCGTGCACATCCGAGGTGTGTAGAGGGCGATACAGTCAAATTTCTGAGAGATGAACGAACATAAGGAAAAAACTTGCGAAAATTGCCCTCAAAAAGGGGAATTTTTTTTGAAATGTTGACTTAAGGCTCCGTTTCGACTCCAATATATTCATTTACCCATGAGATCTCTTGGGGAAAAATATCGAACGAGTTGAACACGAGGGTAATACATTTCGGAGAAATTAGTTAAATCTCCAATTCACCAAAGGGGTACCCCTTTCAGAAATCTTCGATTTCTCTAATATGGTTTCGAGCAATGTTTTGATAGTGAATACTAAAGAATATGCGAGGGTCATGGGCACAAATTTTTTAGCCCTATGACTTAGGGTTCTATGTATAAAATTTCGTGCACATCCGAGGTGTGTAGAGGGCGATACAGTCAAATTTCTGAGAGATGAACGAACATAAGGAAAAAACTTGCGAAAATTGCCCTAAAAAAGGGGAATTTTTTTTGAAATGTTGACTTAAGGCTCCGTTTCGACTCCAATATATTCATTTACCCATGAGATCTCTTGGGGAAAAATATCGAACTAGTTGAACACGAGGGTAATACATTTCGGAGAAATTAGTGAAATCTCCAATTCACCAAAGGGGTACCCCTTTCAGAAATCTTCGATTTCTCTAATATGGTTTCGAGCAATGTTTTGATAGTGAATACTAAAGAATATGCGAGGGTCATGGGCACAAAATTTGTAGCCCTATGTCTTAGGGTTCTATGTATAATATTTCGTGCACATCCGAGGTGTGTAGAAGGCGATACAGTCAAATTTCTGAGAGATGAACGAACATAAGGAAAAAACTTGCGAAAATTGCCCTCAAAAAGGGGAATTTTTTTTGAAATGTTGACTTAAGGCTCCGTTTTGACTCCAATATATTCATTTACCCATGAGATCTCTTGGGGAAAAATATCGAACGAGTTGAACACGAGGGTAATACATTTCGGAGAAATTAGTGAAATCTCCTATTCACCAAAGGGGCACCCCTTTCAGAAATCTTCGATTTTTCTAATATGGTTTCGAGCAATGTTTTGATAGTGAATACTAAAGAATATGCGAGGGTCATGGGCACAAATTTTTTAGCCCTATGTCTTAGGGTTCTATGTATAAAATTTCGTGCACATCCGAGGTGTGTAGAGGGCGATACAGTCAAATTTCTGAGAGAAGAACGAACATAAGGAAAAAACTTGCGAAAAATGCCCTCAAAAAGGGGAATTTTTTTTGAAATGTTGACTTAAGGCTCCGTTTCGACTCCAATATATTCATTTACCCATGAGATCTCTTGGGGAAAAATATCGAACGAGTTGAACACGAGGGTAATACATTTCGGAGAAATTAGTTAAATCTCCAATTCACCAAAGGGGTACCCCTTTCAGAAATCTTCGATTTCTCTAATATGGTTTCGAGCAATGTTTTGATAGTGAATACTAAAGAATATGCGAGGGTCATGGGCACAAATTTTTTAGCCCTATGACTTAGGGTTCTATGTATAAAATTTCGTGCACATCCGAGGTGTGTAGAGGGCGATACAGTCAAATTTCTGAGAGATGAACGAACATAAGGAAAAAACTTGCGAAAATTGCCCTAAAAAAGGGGAATTTTTTTTGAAATGTTGACTTAAGGCTCCGTTTCGACTCCAATATATTCATTTACCCATGAGATCTCTTGGGGAAAAATATCGAACTAGTTGAACACGAGGGTAATACATTTCGGAGAAATTAGTGAAATCTCCAATTCACCAAAGGGGTACCCCTTTCAGAAATCTTCGATTTCTCTAATATGGTTTCGAGCAATGTTTTGATAGTGAATACTAAAGAATATGCGAGGGTCATGGGCACAAAATTTGTAGCCCTATGTCTTAGGGTTCTATGTATAATATTTCGTGCACATCCGAGGTGTGTAGAAGGCGATACAGTCAAATTTCTGAGAGATGAACGAACATAAGGAAAAAACTTGCGAAAATTGCCCTCAAAAAGGGGAATTTTTTTTGAAATGTTGACTTAAGGCTCCGTTTTGACTCCAATATATTCATTTACCCATGAGATCTCTTGGGGAAAAATATCGAACGAGTTGAACACGAGGGTAATACATTTCGGAGAAATTAGTGAAATCTCCTATTCACCAAAGGGGCACCCCTTTCAGAAATCTTCGATTTTTCTAATATGGTTTCGAGCAATGTTTTGATAGTGAATACTAAAGAATATGCGAGGGTCATGGGCACAAATTTTTTAGCCCTATGTCTTAGGGTTCTATGTATAAAATTTCGTGCACATCCGAGGTGTGTAGAGGGCGATACAGTCAAATTTCTGAGAGAAGAACGAACATAAGGAAAAAACTTGCGAAAAATGCCCTCAAAAAGGGGAATTTTTTTTGAAATGTTGACTTAAGGCTCCGTTTCGACTCCAATATATTCATTTACCCATGAGATCTCTTGGGGAAAAATATCGAACGAGTTGAACACGAGGGTAATACATTTCGGAGAAATTAGTTAAATCTCCAATTCACCAAAGGGGTACCCCTTTCAGAAATCTTCGATTTCTCTAATATGGTTTCGAGCAATGTTTTGATAGTGAATACTAAAGAATATGCGAGGGTCATGGGCACAAAATTTGTAGCCCTATGTCTTAGGGTTCTATGTATAATATTTCGTGCACATCCGAGGTGTGTAGAAGGCGATACAGTCAAATTTCTGAGAGATGAACGAACATAAGGAAAAAACTTGCGAAAATTGCCCTCAAAAAGGGGAATTTTTTTTGAAATGTTGACTTAAGGCTCCGTTTCGACTCCAATATATTCATTTACCCATGAGATCTCTTGGGGAAAAATATCGAACGAGTTGAACACGAGGGTAATACATTTCGGAGAAATTAGTTAAATCTCCAATTCACCAAAGGGGTACCCCTTTCAGAAATCTTCGATTTCTCTAATATGGTTTCGAGCAATGTTTTGATAGTGAATACTAAAGAATATGCGAGGGTCATGGGCACAAATTTTTTAGCCCTATGACTTAGGGTTCTATGTATAAAATTTCGTGCACATCCGAGGTGTGTAGAGGGCGATACAGTCAAATTTCTGAGAGATGAACGAACATAAGGAAAAAACTTGCGAAAATTGCCCTCAAAAAGGGGAATTTTTTTTGAAATGTTGACTTAAGTCTCCGTTTCGACTCCAATATATTCATTTACCCATGAGATCTCTTGGGGAAAAATATCGAACTAGTTGAACACGAGGGTAATACATTTCGGAGAAATTAGTGAAATCTCCAATTCACCAAAGGGGTACCCCTTTCAGAAATCTTCGATTTCTCTTATATGGTTTCGAGCAATGTTTTGATAGTGAATACTAAAGAATATGCGAGGGTCATGGGCACAAAATTTGTAGCCCTATGTCTTAGGGTTCTATGTATAATATTTCGTGCACATGCGAGGTGTGTACAGGGCGATACAGTCAAATTTCTGAGAGATGAACGAACATAAGGAAAAAACTTGCGAAAATTGCCCTTAAAAAGGGGAATTTTTTTTGAAATGTTGACTTAAGGCTCCGTTTCGACTCCAATATATTCATTTACCCATGAGATCTCTTGGGGAAAAATATCGAACGAGTTGAACACGAGCGTAATACATTTCGGAGAAATTAGTGAAATCTCCTATTCACCAAAGGGGCACCCCTTTCAGAAATCTTCGATTTTTCTAATATGGTTTCGAGCAATGTTTTGATAGTGAATACTAAAGAATATGCGAGGGTCATGGGCACAAATTTTTTAGCCCTATGTCTTAGGGTTCTATGTATAAAATTTCGTGCACATCCGAGGTGTGTAGAGGGCGATACAGTCAAATTTCTGAGAGATGAACGAACATAAGGAAAAAACTTGCGAAAATTGCCCTCAAAAAGGGGAATTTTTTTTGAAATGTTGACTTAAGTCTCCGTTTCGACTCCAATATATTCATTTACCCATGAGATCTCTTGGGGAAAAATATCGAACTAGTTGAACACGAGGGTAATACATTTCGGAGAAATTAGTGAAATCTCCAATTCACCAAAGGGGTACCCCTTTCAGAAATCTTCGATTTCTCTTATATGGTTTCGAGCAATGTTTTGATAGTGAATACTAAAGAATATGCGAGGGTCATGGGCACAAAATTTGTAGCCCTATGTCTTAGGGTTCTATGTATAATATTTCGTGCACATGCGAGGTGTGTAGAGGGCGATACAGTCAAATTTCTGAGAGATGAACGAACATAAGGAAAAAACTTGCGAAAATTGCCCTCAAAAAGGGGAATTTTTTTTGAAATGTTGACTTAAGTCTCCGTTTCGACTCCAATATATTCATTTACCCATGAGATCTCTTGGGGAAAAATATCGAACTAGTTGAACACGAGGGTAATACATTTCGGAGAAATTAGTTAAATCTCCAATTCACGAAAGGGGTACCCCTTTCAGAAATCTTCGATTTCTCTAATATGGTTTCGAGCAATGTTTTGATAGTGAATACTAAAGAATATGCGAGGGTCATGGGCACAAATTTTTTAGCCCTATGACTTAGGGTTCTATGTATAAAATTTCGTGCACATCCGAGGTGTGTAGAGGGCGATACAGTCAAATTTCTGAGAGATGAACGAACATAAGGAAAAAACTTGCGAAAATTGCCCTCAAAAAGGGGAATTTTTTTTGAAATGTTGACTTAAGTCTCCGTTTCGACTCCAATATATTCATTTACCCATGATATCTCTTGGGGAAAAATATCGAACTAGTTGAACACGAGGGTAATACATTTCGGAGAAATTAGTGAAATCTCCAATTCACCAAAGGGGTACCCCTATCAAAAATCTTCGATTTCTCTTATATGGTTTCGAGCAATGTTTTGATAGTGAATACTAAAGAATATGCGAGGGTCATGGGCACAAATTTTTTAGCCCTATGTCTTAGGGTTCTATGTATAATATTTCGTGCACATCCGAGGTGTGTAGAGGGCGATACAGTCAAAATACTGAGACATGAACGAACATAAGGAAAAAACTTGCGAAAATTGCCCTCAAAAAGGGGAATTTTTTTTGAAATGTTGACTTAAGGCTCCGTTTCGACTCCAATATATTCATTTACCCATGAGATCTCTTGGGGAAAAATATCGAACGAGTTGAACACGAGGGTAATACATTTCGGAGAAATTAGTGAAATCTCCTATTCACCAAAGGGGTACCCCTTTCAGAAATCTTCGATTTCTCTAATATGGTTTCGAGCAATGTTTTGATAGTGAATACTAAAGAATATGCGAGGGTCATGGGCACAAATTTTTTAGCCCTATGTCTTAGGGTTCTATGTATAAAATTTCGTGCACATCCGAGGTGTGTAGAGGGCGATACAGTCAAATTTCTGAGAGATGAACGAACATAAGGAAAAAACTTGCGAAAATTGCCCTCAAAAAGGGGAATTTTTTTTGAAATGTTGACTTAAGGCTCCGTTTCGACTCCAATATATTCATTTACCCATGAGATCTCTTGGGGAAAAATATCGAACGAGTTGAACACGAGGGTAATACATTTCGGAGAAATTAGTTAAATCTCCAATTCACCAAAGGGGTACCCCTTTCAGAAATCTTCGATTTCTCTAATATGGTTTCGAGCAATGTTTTGATAGTGAATACTAAAGAATATGCGAGGGTCATGGGCACAAATTTTTTAGCCCTATGACTTAGGGTTCTATGTATAAAATTTCGTGCACATCCGAGGTGTGTAGAGGGCGATACAGTCAAATTTCTGAGAGATGAACGAACATAAGGAAAAAACTTGCGAAAATTGCCCTCAAAAAGGGGAATTTTTTTTGAAATGTTGACTTAAGGCTCCGTTTCGACTCCAATATATTCATTTACCCATGAGATCTCTTGGGGAAAAATATCGAACTAGTTGAACACGAGGGTAATACATTTCGGAGAAATTAGTGAAATCTCCAATTCACCAAAGGGGTACCCCTTTCAGAAATCTTCGATTTCTCTAATATGGTTTCGAGCAATGTTTTGATAGTGAATACTAAAGAATATGCGAGGGTCATGGGCACAAAATTTGTAGCCCTATGTCTTAGGGTTCTATGTATAATATTTCGTGCACATCCGAGGTGTGTAGAAGGCGATACAGTCAAATTTCTGAGAGATGAACGAACATAAGGAAAAAACTTGCGAAAATTGCCCTCAAAAAGGGGAATTTTTTTTGAAATGTTGACTTAAGGCTCCGTTTCGACTCCAATATATTCATTTACCCATGAGATCTCTTGGGGAAAAATATCGAACTAGTTGAACACGAGGGTAATACATTTCGGAGAAATTAGTGAAATCTCCAATTCACCAAAGGGGTACCCCTTTCAGAAATCTTCGATTTCTCTAATATGGTTTCGAGCAATGTTTTGATAGTGAATACTAAAGAATATGCGAGGGTCATGGGCACAAAATTTGTAGCCCTATGTCTTAGGGTTCTATGTATAATATTTCGTGCACATCCGAGGTGTGTAGAAGGCGATACAGTCAAATTTCTGAGAGATGAACGAACATAAGGAAAAAACTTGCGAAAATTGCCCTCAAAAAGGGGAATTTTTTTTGAAATGTTGACTTAAGTCTCCGTTTCCACTCCAATATATTCATTTACCCATGAGATCTCTTGGGGAAAAATATCGAACGAGTTGAACACGAGGGTAATACATTTCGGAGAAATTAGTGAAATCTCCAATTCACCAAAGGGGTACCCCTTTCAGAAATCTTCGATTTCTCTTATATGGTTTCGAGCAATGTTTTGATAGTGAATACTAAAGAATATGCGAGGGTCATGGGCACAAATTTTTTAGCCCTATGACTTAGGGTTCTATGTATAAAATTTCGTGCACATCCGAGGTGTGTAGAGGGCGATACAGTCAAATTTCTGAGAGATGAACGAACATAAGGAAAAAACATGCGAAAATTGCCCTCAAAAAGGGGAATTTTTTTTGAAATGTTGACTTAAGTCTCCGTTTCCACTCCAATATATTCATTTACCCATGAGATCTCTTGGGGAAAAATATCGAACTAGTTGAACACGAGGGTAATACATTTCGGAGAAATTAGTGAAATCTCCAATTCACCAAAGGGGTACCCCTTTCAGAAATCTTCGATTTCTCTAATATGGTTTCGAGCAATGTTTTGATAGTGAATACTAAAGAATATGCGAGGGTCATGGGCACAAAATTTGTAGCCCTATGTCTTAGGGTTCTATGTATAATATTTCGTGCACATCCGAGGTGTGTAGAAGGCGATACAGTCAAATTTCTGAGAGATGAACGAACATAAGGAAAAAACTTGCGAAAATTGCCCTCAAAAAGGGGAATTTTTTTTGAAATGTTGACTTAAGGCTCCGTTTTGACTCCAATATATTCATTTACCCATGAGATCTCTTGGGGAAAAATATCGAACGAGTTGAACACGAGGGTAATACATTTCGGAGAAATTAGTGAAATCTCCTATTCACCAAAGGGGCACCCCTTTCAGAAATCTTCGATTTTTCTAATATGGTTTCGAGCAATGTTTTGATAGTGAATACTAAAGAATATGCGAGGGTCATGGGCACAAATTTTTTAGCCCTATGTCTTAGGGTTCTATGTATAAAATTTCGTGCACATCCGAGGTGTGTAGAGGGCGATACAGTCAAATTTCTGAGAGATGAACGAACATAAGGAAAAAACTTGCGAAAAATGCCCTCAAAAAGGGGAATTTTTTTTGAAATGTTGACTTAAGGCTCCGTTTCGACTCCAATATATTCATTTACCCATGAGATCTCTTGGGGAAAAATATCGAACGAGTTGAACACGAGGGTAATACATTTCGGAGAAATTAGTTAAATCTCCAATTCACCAAAGGGGTACCCCTTTCAGAAATCTTCGATTTCTCTAATATGGTTTCGAGCAATGTTTTGATAGTGAATACTAAAGAATATGCGAGGGTCATGGGCACAAAATTTGTAGCCCTATGTCTTAGGGTTCTATGTATAATATTTCGTGCACATCCGAGGTGTGTAGAGGGCGATACAGTCAAATTTCTGAGAGATGAACGAACATAAGGAAAAAACTTGCGAAAATTGCCCTCAAAAAGGGGAATTTTTTTTGAAATGTTGACTTAAGGCTCCGTTTCGACTCCAATATATTCATTTACCCATGAGATCTCTTGGGGAAAAATATCGAACGAGTTGAACACGAGGGTAATACATTTCGGAGAAATTAGTTAAATCTCCAATTCACCAAAGGGGTACCCCTTTCAGAAATCTTCGATTTCTCTAATATGGTTTCGAGCAATGTTTTGATAGTGAATACTAAAGAATATGCGAGGGTCATGGGCACAAATTTTTTAGCCCTATGTCTTAGGGTTCTATGTATAAAATTTCGTGCACATCCGAGGTGTGTAGAGGGCGATACAGTCAAATTTCTGAGAGATGAACGAACATAAGGAAAAAACTTGCGAAAAATGCCCTCAAAAAGGGGAATTTTTTTTGAAATGTTGACTTAAGGCTCCGTTTCGACTCCAATATATTCATTTACCCATGAGATCTCTTGGGGAAAAATATCGAACTAGTTGAACACGAGGGTAATACATTTCGGAGAAATTAGTGAAATCTCCAATTCACCAAAGGGGTACCCCTTTCAGAAATCTTCGATTTCTCTAATATGGTTTCGAGCAATGTTTTGATAGTGAATACTAAAGAATATGCGAGGGTCATGGGCACAAAATTTGTAGCCCTATGTCTTAGGGTTCTATGTATAATATTTCGTGCACATCCGAGGTGTGTAGAAGGCGATACAGTCAAATTTCTGAGAGATGAACGAACATAAGGAAAAAACTTGCGAAAATTGCCCTCAAAAAGGGGAATTTTTTTTGAAATGTTGACTTAAGGCTCCGTTTTGACTCCAATATATTCATTTACCCATGAGATCTCTTGGGGAAAAATATCGAACGAGTTGAACACGAGGGTAATACATTTCGGAGAAATTAGTGAAATCTCCTATTCACCAAAGGGGCACCCCTTTCAGAAATCTTCGATTTTTCTAATATGGTTTCGAGCAATGTTTTGATAGTGAATACTAAAGAATATGCGAGGGTCATGGGCACAAATTTTTTAGCCCTATGTCTTAGGGTTCTATGTATAAAATTTCGTGCACATCCGAGGTGTGTAGAGGGCGATACAGTCAAATTTCTGAGAGATGAACGAACATAAGGAAAAAACTTGCGAAAAATGCCCTCAAAAAGGGGAATTTTTTTTGAAATGTTGACTTAAGGCTCCGTTTCGACTCCAATATATTCATTTACCCATGAGATCTCTTGGGGAAAAATATCGAACGAGTTGAACACGAGGGTAATACATTTCGGAGAAATTAGTTAAATCTCCAATTCACCAAAGGGGTACCCCTTTCAGAAATCTTCGATTTCTCTAATATGGTTTCGAGCAATGTTTTGATAGTGAATACTAAAGAATATGCGAGGGTCATGGGCACAAAATTTGTAGCCCTATGTCTTAGGGTTCTATGTATAATATTTCGTGCACATCCGAGGTGTGTAGAAGGCGATACAGTCAAATTTCTGAGAGATGAACGAACATAAGGAAAAAACTTGCGAAAATTGCCCTCAAAAAGGGGAATTTTTTTTGAAATGTTGACTTAAGGCTCCGTTTCGACTCCAATATATTCATTTACCCATGAGATCTCTTGGGGAAAAATATCGAACGAGTTGAACACGAGGGTAATACATTTCGGAGAAATTAGTTAAATCTCCAATTCACCAAAGGGGTACCCCTTTCAGAAATCTTCGATTTCTCTAATATGGTTTCGAGCAATGTTTTGATAGTGAATACTAAAGAATATGCGAGGGTCATGGGCACAAATTTTTTAGCCCTATGTCTTAGGGTTCTATGTATAAAATTTCGTGCACATCCGAGGTGTGTAGAGGGCGATACAGTCAAATTTCTGAGAGATGAACGAACATAAGGAAAAAACTTGCGAAAATTGCCCTCAAAAAGGGGAATTTTTTTTGAAATGTTGACTTAAGGCTCCGTTTCGACTCCAATATATTCATTTACCCATGAGATCTCTTGGGGAAAAATATCGAACGAGTTGAACACGAGCGTAATACATTTCGGAGAAATTAGTGAAATCTCCTATTCTCCAAAGGGGCACCCCTTTCAGAAATCTTCGATTTTTCTAATATGGTTTCGAGCAATGTTTTGATAGTGAATACTAAAGAATATGCGAGGGTCATGGGCACAAATTTTTTAGCCCTATGTCTTAGGGTTCTATGTATAAAATTTCGTGCACATCCGAGGTGTGTAGAGGGCGATACAGTCAAATTCTTGAGAGATGAACGAACATAAGGAAAAAACTTGCGAAAATTGCCCTCAAAAAGGGGAATTTTTTTTGAAATGTTGACTTAATGCTCCGTTTCGACTCCAATATATTCATTTACCCATGAGATCTCTTGGGGAAAAATATCGAACTAGTTGAACACGAGGGTAATACATTTCGGAGAAATTAGTTAAATCTCCAATTCACCAAAGGGGCACCCCTTTCAGAAATCTTCGATTTCTCTAATATGGTTTCGAGCAATGTTTTGATAGTGAATACTAAAGAATATGCGAGGGTCATGGGCACAAATTTTTTAGCCCTATGACTTAGGGTTCTATGTATAAAATTTCGTGCACATCCGAGGTGTGTAGAGGGCGATACAGTCAAATTTCTGAGAGATGAACGAACATAAGGAAAAAACTTGCGAAAATTGCCCTCAAAAAGGGGAATTTTTTTTGAAATGTTGACTTAAGTCTCCGTTTCGACTCCAATATATTCATTTACCCATGATATCTCTTGGGGAAAAATATCGAACTAGTTGAACACGAGGGTAATACATTTCGGAGAAATTAGTGAAATCTCCAATTCACCAAAGGGGTACCCCTATCAAAAATCTTCGATTTCTCTTATATGGTTTCGAGCAATGTTTTGATAGTGAATACTAAAGAATATGCGAGGGTCATGGGCACAAATTTTTTAGCCCTATGTCTTAGGGTTCTATGTATAATATTTCGTGCACATCCGAGGTGTGTAGAGGGCGATACAGTCAAAATACTGAGACATGAACGAACATAAGGAAAAAACTTGCGAAAATTGCCCTCAAAAAGGGGAATTTTTTTTGAAATGTTGACTTAAGGCTCCGTTTCGACTCCAATATATTCATTTACCCATGAGATCTCTTGGGGAAAAATATCGAACGAGTTGAACACGAGGGTAATACATTTCGGAGAAATTAGTTAAATTTCCAATTCACCAAAGGGGTACCCCTTTCAGAAATCTTCGATTTCTATAATATGGTTTCGAGCAATGTTTTGATAGTGAATACTAAAGAATATGCGAGGGTCATGGGCACAAAATTTGTAGCCCTATGTCTTAGGGTTCTATGTATAATATTTCGTGCACATCCGAGGTGTGTAGAAGGCGATACAGTCAAATTTCTGAGAGATGAACGAACATAAGGAAAAAACTTGCGAAAATTGCCCTCAAAAAGGGGAATTTTTTTTGAAATGTTGACTTAAGGCTCCGTTTCGACTCCAATATATTCATTTACCCATGAGATCTCTTGGGGAAAAATATCGAACGAGTTGAACACGAGGGTAATACATTTCGGAGAAATTAGTTAAATCTCCAATTCACCAAAGGGGTACCCCTTTCAGAAATCTTCGATTTCTCTAATATGGTTTCGAGCAATGTTTTGATAGTGAATACTAAAGAATATGCGAGGGTCATGGGCACAAATTTTTTAGCCCTATGTCTTAGGGTTCTATGTATAAAATTTCGTGCACATCCGAGGTGTGTAGAGGGCGATACAGTCAAATTTCTGAGAGATGAACGAACATAAGGAAAAAACTTGCGAAAATTGCCCTCAAAAAGGGGAATTTTTTTTGAAATGTTGACTTAAGGCTCCGTTTCGACTCCAATATATTCATTTACCCATGAGATCTCTTGGGGAAAAATATCGAACGAGTTGAACACGAGCGTAATACATTTCGGAGAAATTAGTGAAATCTCCAATTCACCAAAGGGGCACCCCTTTCAGAAATCTTCGATTTCTCTAATATGGTTTCGAGCAATGTTTTGATAGTGAATACTAAAGAATATGCGAGGGTCATGGGCACAAATTTTTTAGCCCTATGACTTAGGGTTCTATGTATAAAATTTCGTGCACATCCGAGGTGTGTAGAGGGCGATACAGTCAAAATACTGAGACATGAACGAACATAAGGAAAAAACTTGCGAAAATTGCCCTCAAAAAGGGGAATTTTTTTTGAAATGTTGACTTAAGGCTCCGTTTCGACTCCAATATATTCATTTACCCATGAGATCTCTTGGGGAAAAATATCGAACGAGTTGAACACGAGGGTAATACATTTCGGAGAAATTAGTGAAATCTCCAATTCACCAAAGGGGTACCCCTATCAAAAATCTTCGATTTCTCTTATATGGTTTCGAGCAATGTTTTGATAGTGAATACTAAAGAATATGCGAGGGTCATGGGCACAAATTTTTTAGCCCTATGTCTTAGGGTTCTATGTATAAAATTTCGTGCACAACCGAGGTGTGTAGAGGGCGATACAGTCAAATTTCTGAGAGATGAACGAACATAAGGAAAAAACTTGCGAAAATTGCCCTCAAAAAGGGGAATTTTTTTTGAAATGTTGACTTAAGGCTCCGTTTCGACTCCAATATATTCATTTACCCATGAGATCTCTTGGGGAAAAATATCGAACTATTTGAACACGAGGGTAATACATTTCGGAGAAATTAGTTAAATCTCCTATTCACCAAAGGGGTACCCCTTTCAGAAATCTTCGATTTCTCTAATATGGTTTCGAGCAATGTTTTGATAGTGAATACTAAAGAATATGCGAGGGTCATGGGCAAAAAATTTTTAGCCCTATAACTTAGGGTTCTATGTATAAAATTTCGTGCACATCCGAGGTCTGTAGAGGGCGATACAGTCAAATTTCTGAGAGATGAACGAACATAAGGAAAAAACTTGCGAAAATTGCCCTCAAAAAGGGGAATTTTTTTTGAAATGTTGACTTAAGTCTCCGTTTCGACTCCAATATATTCATTTACCCATGAGATCTCTTGGGGAAAAATATCGAACTAGTTGAACACGAGGGTAATACATTTCGGAGAAATTAGTGAAATCTCCAATTCACCAAAGGGGTACCCCTTTCAGAAATCTTCGATTTCTCTAATATGGTTTCGAGCAATGTTTTGATAGTGAATACTAAAGAATATGCGAGGGTCATGGGCACAAAATTTGTAGCCCTATGTCTTAGGGTTCTATGTATAATATTTCGTGCACATCCGAGGTGTGTAGAAGGCGATACAGTCAAATTTCTGAGAGATGAACGAACATAAGGAAAAAACTTGCGAAAATTGCCCTCAAAAAGGGGAATTTTTTTTGAAATGTTGACTTAAGGCTCCGTTTCGACTCCAATATATTCATTTACCCATGAGATCTCTTGGGGAAAAATATCGAACGAGTTGAACACGAGGGTAATACATTTCGGAGAAATTAGTGAAATCTCCTATTCACCAAAGGGGCACCCCTTTCAGAAATGTTCGATTTTTCTAATATGGTTTCGAGCAATGTTTTGATAGTGAATACTAAAGAATATGCGAGGGTCATGGGCACAAATTTTTTAGCCCTATGTCTTAGGGTTCTATGTATAAAATTTCGTGCACATCCGAGGTGTGTAGAGGGCGATACAGTCAAATTTCTGAGAGATGAACGAACATAAGGAAAAAACTTGCGAAAATTGCCCTCAAAAAGGGGAATTTTGTTTGAAATGTTGACTTAAGGCTCCGTTTCGACTCCAATATATTCATTTACCCATGAGATCTCTTGGGGAAAAATATCGAACGAGTTGAACACGAGCGTAATACATTTCGGAGAAATTAGTGAAATCTCCTATTCACCAAAGGGGCACCCCTTTCAGAAATCTTCGATTTTTCTAATATGGTTTCGAGCAATGTTTTGATAGTGAATACTAAAGAATATGCGAGGGTCATGGGCACAAATTTTTTAGCCCTATGTCTTAGGGTTCTATGTATAAAATTTGGTGCACATCCGAGGTGTGTAGAGGGCGATACAGTCAAATTTCTGAGAGATGAACGAACATAAGGAAAAAACTTGCGAAAATTGCCCTCAAAAAGGGGAATTTTGTTTGAAATGTTGACTTAAGGCTCCGTTTCGACTCCAATATATTCATTTACCCATGAGATCTCTTGGGGAAAAATATCGAACGAGTTGAACACGAGCGTAATACATTTCGGAGAAATTAGTGAAATCTCCTATTCACCAAAGGGGCACCCCTTTCAGAAATCTTCGATTTTTCTAATATGGTTTCGAGCAATGTTTTGATAGTGAATACTAAAGAATATGCGAGGGTCATGGGCACAAATTTTTTAGCCCTATGTCTTAGGGTTCTATGTATAAAATTTGGTGCACATCCGAGGTGTGTAGAGGGCGATACAGTCAAATTTCTGAGAGATGAACGAACATAAGGAAAAAACTTTTGAAAATTGCCCTCAAAAAGGGGAATTTTTTTTGAAATGTTGACTTAAGGCTCCGTTTCGACTCCAATATATTCATTTACCCATGAGATCTCTTGGGGAAAAATATCGAACGAGTTGAACACGAGGGTAATACATTTCGGAGAAATTAGTTAAATCTCCAATTTACCAAAGGGGTACCCCTTTCAGAAATCTTCGATTTCTCTAATATGGTTTCGAGCAATGTTTTGATAGTGAATACTAAAGAATATGCGAGGGTCATGGGCACAAATTTTTTAGCCCTATGACTTAGGGTTCTATGTATAAAATTTCGTGCACATCCGAGGTGTGTAGAGGGCGATACAGTCAAATTTCTGAGAGATGAACGAACATAAGGAAAAAACTTGCGAAAATTGCCCTCAAAAAGGGGAATTTTTTTTGAAATGTTGACTTAAGTCTCCGTTTCCACTCCAATATATTCATTTACCCATGAGATCTCTTGGGGAAAAATATCAAACTAGTTGAACACGAGGGTAATACATTTCGGAGAAATTAGTGAAATCTCCAATTCACCAAAGGGGTACCCCTTTCAGAAATCTTCGATTTCTCTTATATGGTTTCGAGCAATGTTTTGATAGTGAATACTAAAGAATATGCGAGGGTCATGGGCACAAAATTTGTAGCCCTATGTCTTAGGGTTCTATGTATAAAATTTCGTGCACATGCGAGGTGTGTAGAGGGCGATACAGTCAAATTTCTGAGAGATGAACGAACATAAGGAAAAAACTTGCGAAAATTGCCCTCAAAAAGGGGAATTTTTTTTGAAATGTTGTCTTAAGGCCCTATTTCGACTCCAATATATTCATTTACCCATGAGATCTCTTGGGGAAAAATATCGAACTAGTTGAACACGAGGGTAATACATTTCGGAGAAATTAGTGAAATCTCCAATTCACCAAAGGGGTACCCCTTTCAGAAATCTTCGATTTCTCTAATATGGTTTCGAGCAATGTTTTGATAGTGAATACTAAAGAATATGCGAGGGTCATGGGCACAAATTTTTTAGCCCTATGACTTAGGGTTCTATGTATAAAATTTCGTGCACATCCGAGGTGTGTAGAGGGCGATACAGTCAAATTTCTGAGAGATGAACGAACATAAGGAAAAAACTTGCGAAAATTGCCCTCAAAAAGGGGAATTTTTTTTGAAATGTTGACTTAAGGCTCCGTTTCGACTCCAATATATTCATTTACCCATGAGATCTCTTGGGGAAAAATATCGAACTATTTGAACACGAGGGTAATACATTTCGGAGAAATTAGTTAAATCTCCTATTCACCAAAGGGGTACCCCTTTCAGAAATCTTCGATTTCTCTAATATGGTTTCGAGCATTGTTTTGATAGTGAATACTAAAGAATATGCGAGGGTCATGGGCACAAAATTTGTAGCCCTATGACTTAGGGTTCTATGTATAAAATTTGGTGCACATCCGAGGTGTGTAGAGGGCGATACAGTCAAATTTCTGAGAGATGAACGAACATAAGGAAAAAACTTGCGAAAATTGCCCTCAAAAAGGGGAATTTTTTTTGAAATGTTGACTTAAGGCTCCGTTTCGACTCCAATATATTCATTTACCCATGAGATCTCTTGGGGAAAAATATCGAACTATTTGAACACGAGGGTAATACATTTCGGAGAAATTAGTTAAATCTCCTATTCACCAAAGGGGTACCCCTTTCAGAAATCTTCGATTTCTCTAATATGGTTTCGAGCATTGTTTTGATAGTGAATACTAAAGAATATGCGAGGGTCATGGGCACAAATTTTTTAGCCCTATGACTTAGGGTTCTATGTATAAAATTTCGTGCACATCCGAGGTGTGTAGAGGGCGATACAGTCAAATTTCTGAGAGATGAACGAACATAAGGAAAAAACTTGCGAAAATTGCCCTCAAAAAGGGGAATTTTTTTTGAAATGTTGACTTAAGGCTCCGTTTCGACTCCAATATATTCATTTACCCATGAGATCTCTTGGGGAAAAATATCGAACGAGTTGAACACGAGGGTAATACATTTCGGAGAAATTAGTTAAATCTCCAATTCACCAAAGGGGTACCCCTTTCAGAAATCTTCGATTTCTCTAATATGGTTTCGAGCAATGTTTTGATAGTGAATACTAAAGAATATGCGAGGGTCATGGGCACAAATTTTTTAGCCCTATGACTTAGGGTTCTATGTATAAAATTTCGTGCACATCCGAGGTGTGTAGAGGGCGATACAGTCAAATTTCTGAGAGATGAACGAACATAAGGAAAAAACATGCGAAAATTGCCCTCAAAAAGGGGAATTTTTTTTGAAATGTTGACTTAAGTCTCCGTTTCCACTCCAATATATTCATTTACCCATGAGATCTCTTGGGGAAAAATATCGAACTAGTTGAACACGAGGGTAATACATTTCGGAGAAATTAGTGAAATCTCCAATTCACCAAAGGGGTACCCCTTTCAGAAATCTTCGATTTCTCTTATATGGTTTCGAGCAATGTTTTGATAGTGAATACTAAAGAATATGCGAGGGTCATGGGCACAAATTTTTTAGCCCTATGACTTAGGGTTCTATGTATAAAATTTCGTGCACATCCGAGGTGTGTAGAGGGCGATACAGTCAAATTTCTGAGAGATGAACGAACATAAGGAAAAAACTTGCGAAAATTGCCCTCAAAAAGGGGAATTTTTTTTGAAATGTTGTCTTAAGGCCCTATTTCGACTCCAATATATTCATTTACCCATGAGATCTCTTGGGGAAAAATATCGAACTAGTTGAACACGAGGGTAATACATTTCGGAGAAATTAGTGAAATCTCCAATTCACCAAAGGGGTACCCCTTTCAGAAATCTTCGATTTCTCTAATATGGTTTCGAGCAATGTTTTGATAGTGAATACTAAATAATATGCGAGGGTCATGGGCACAAATTTTTTAGCCCTATGTCCTAGGGTTCTATGTATAAAATTTCGTGCACATCCGAGGTGTGTAGAGGGCGATACAGTCAAATTTCTGAGAGATGAACGAACATAAGGAAAAAACTTGCGAAAATTGCCCTCAAAAAGGGGAATTTTTTTTGAAATGTTGACTTAAGGCTCCGTTTCGACTCCAATATATTCATTTACCCATGATATCTCTTGGGGAAAAATATCGAACTATTTGAACACGAGGGTAATACATTTCGGAGAAATTAGTTAAATCTCCTATTCACCAAAGGGGTGCCCCTTTCAGAAATCTTCGATTTCTCTAATATGGTTTCGAGCAATGTTTTGATAGTGAATACTAAAGAATATGCGAGGGTCATGGGCACAAATTTTTTAGCCCTATGACTTAGGGTTCTATGTATAAAATTTCGTGCACATCCGAGGTGTGTAGAGGGCGATACAGTCAAATTTCTGAGAGATGAACGAACATAAGGAAAAAACTTGCGAAAATTGCCCTCAAAAAGGGGAATTTTTTTTGAAATGTTGACTTAAGGCTCCGTTTCGACTCCAATATATTCATTTACCCATGAGATCTCTTGGGGAAAAATATCGAACTATTTGAACACGAGGGTAATACATTTCGGAGAAATTAGTTAAATCTCCTATTCACCAAAGGGGTACCCCTTTCAGAAATCTTCGATTTCTCTAATATGGTTTCGAGCAATGTTTTGATAGTGAATACTAAAGAATATGCGAGGGTCATGGGCACAAATTTTTTAGCCCTATGACTTAGGGTTCTATGTATAAAATTTCGTGCACATCCGAGGTGTGTAGAGGGCGATACAGTCAAATTTCTGAGAGATGAACGAACATAAGGAAAAAACATGCGAAAATTGCCCTCAAAAAGGGGAATTTTTTTTGAAATGTTGACTTAAGTCTCCGTTTCCACTCCAATATATTCATTTACCCATGAGATCTCTTGGGGAAAAATATCGAACGAGTTGAACACGAGGGTAATACATTTCGGAGAAATTAGTGAAATCTCCAATTCACCAAAGGGGTACCCCTTTCAGAAATCTTCGATTTCTCTTATATGGTTTCGAGCAATGTTTTGATAGTGAATACTAAAGAATATGCGAGGGTCATGGGCACAAATTTTTTAGCCCTATGACTTAGGGTTCTATGTATAAAATTTCGTGCACATCCGAGGTGTGTAGAGGGCGATACAGTCAAATTTCTGAGAGATGAACGAACATAAGGAAAAAACATGCGAAAATTGCCCTCAAAAAGGGGAATTTTTTTTGAAATGTTGACTTAAGTCTCCGTTTCCACTCCAATATATTCATTTACCCATGAGATCTCTTGGGGAAAAATATCGAACTAGTTGAACACGAGGGTAATACATTTCGGAGAAATTAGTGAAATCTCCAATTCACCAAAGGGGTACCCCTTTCAGAAATCTTCGATTTCTCTAATATGGTTTCGAGCAATGTTTTGATAGTGAATACTAAATAATATGCGAGGGTCATGGGCACAAATTTTTTAGCCCTATGTCCTAGGGTTCTATGTATAAAATTTCGTGCACATCCGAGGTGTGTAGAGGGCGATACAGTCAAATTTCTGAGAGATGAACGAACATAAGGAAAAAACTTGCGAAAATTGCCCTCAAAAAGGGGAATTTTTTTTGAAATGTTGACTTAAGGCTCCGTTTCGACTCCAATATATTCATTTACCCATGATATCTCTAGGGGAAAAATATCGAACTATTTGAACACGAGGGTAATACATTTCGGAGAAATTAGTTAAATCTCCTATTCACCAAAGGGGTGCCCCTTTCAGAAATCTTCGATTTCTCTAATATGGTTTCGAGCAATGTTTTGATAGTGAATACTAAAGAATATGCGAGGGTCATGGGCACAAATTTTTTAGCCCTATGTCCTAGGGTTCTATGTATAAAATTTCGTGCACATCCGAGGTGTGTAGAGGGCGATACAGTCAAATTTCTGAGAGATGAACGAACATAAGGAAAAAACTTGCGAAAATTGCCCTCAAAAAGGGGAATTTTTTTTGAAATGTTGACTTAAGGCTCTATTTCGACTCCAATATATTCATTTACCCATGATATCTCTAGGGGAAAAATATCGAACTATTTGAACACGAGGGTAATACATTTCGGAGAAATTAGTTAAATCTCCTATTCACCAAAGGGGTGCCCCTTTCAGAAATCTTCGATTTCTCTAATATGGTTTCGAGCAATGTTTTGATAGTGAATACTAAAGAATATGCGAGGGTCATGGGCACAAATTTTTTAGCCCTATGACTTAGGGTTCTATGTATAAAATTTCGTGCACATCCGAGGTGTGTAGAGGGCGATACAGTCAAATTTCTGAGAGATGAACGAACATAAGGAAAAAACTTGCGAAAATTGCCCTCAAAAAGGGGAATTTTTTTTGAAATGTTGTCTTAAGGCCCTATTTCGACTCCAATATATTCATTTACCCATGAGATCTCTTGGGGAAAAATATCGAACTAGTTGAACACGAGGGTAATACATTTCGGAGAAATTAGTGAAATCTCCAATTCACCAAAGGGGTACCCCTTTCAGAAATCTTCGATTTCTCTAATATGGTTTCGAGCAATGTTTTGATAGTGAATACTAAATAATATGCGAGGGTCATGGGCACAAATTTTTTAGCCCTATGTCCTAGGGTTCTATGTATAAAATTTCGTGCACATCCGAGGTGTGTAGAGGGCGATACAGTCAAATTTTTGAGAGATGAACGAACATAAGGAAAAAACTTGCGAAAATTGCCCTCAAAAAGGGGAATTTTTTTTGAAATGTTGTCTTAAGGCCCTATTTCGACTCCAATATATTCATTTACCCATGAGATCTCTTGGGGAAAAATATCGAACTAGTTGAACACGAGGGTAATACATTTCGGAGAAATTAGTGAAATCTCCAATTCACCAAAGGGGTACCCCTTTCAGAAATCTTCGATTTCTCTAATATGGTTTCGAGCAATGTTTTGATAGTGAATACTAAATAATATGCGAGGGTCATGGGCACAAATTTTTTAGCCCTATGTCCTAGGGTTCTATGTATAAAATTTCGTGCACATCCGAGGTGTGTAGAGGGCGATACAGTCAAATTTCTGAGAGATGAACGAACATAAGGAAAAAACTTGCGAAAATTGCCCTCAAAAAGGGGAATTTTTTTTGAAATGTTGACTTAAGGCTCCGTTTCGACTCCAATATATTCATTTACCCATGATATCTCTTGGGGAAAAATATCGAACTATTTGAACACGAGGGTAATACATTTCGGAGAAATTAGTTAAATCTCCTATTCACCAAAGGGGTGCCCCTTTCAGAAATCTTCGATTTCTCTAATATGGTTTCGAGCAATGTTTTGATAGTGAATACTAAAGAATATGCGAGGGTCATGGGCACAAATTTTTTAGCCCTATGACTTAGGGTTCTATGTATAAAATTTCGTGCACATCCGAGGTGTGTAGAGGGCGATACAGTCAAATTTCTGAGAGATGAACGAACATAAGGAAAAAACTTGCGAAAATTGCCCTCAAAAAGGGGAATTTTTTTTGAAATGTTGACTTAAGGCTCCGTTTCGACTCCAATATATTCATTTACCCATGAGATCTCTTGGGGAAAAATATCGAACTATTTGAACACGAGGGTAATACATTTCGGAGAAATTAGTTAAATCTCCTATTCACCAAAGGGGTACCCCTTTCAGAAATCTTCGATTTCTCTAATATGGTTTCGAGCAATGTTTTGATAGTGAATACTAAAGAATATGCGAGGGTCATGGGCACAAATTTTTTAGCCCTATGACTTAGGGTTCTATGTATAAAATTTCGTGCACATCCGAGGTGTGTAGAGGGCGATACAGTCAAATTTCTGAGAGATGAACGAACATAAGGAAAAAACATGCGAAAATTGCCCTCAAAAAGGGGAATTTTTTTTGAAATGTTGACTTAAGTCTCCGTTTCCACTCCAATATATTCATTTACCCATGAGATCTCTTGGGGAAAAATATCGAACGAGTTGAACACGAGGGTAATACATTTCGGAGAAATTAGTGAAATCTCCAATTCACCAAAGGGGTACCCCTTTCAGAAATCTTCGATTTCTCTTATATGGTTTCGAGCAATGTTTTGATAGTGAATACTAAAGAATATGCGAGGGTCATGGGCACAAATTTTTTAGCCCTATGACTTAGGGTTCTATGTATAAAATTTCGTGCACATCCGAGGTGTGTAGAGGGCGATACAGTCAAATTTCTGAGAGATGAACGAACATAAGGAAAAAACATGCGAAAATTGCCCTCAAAAAGGGGAATTTTTTTTGAAATGTTGACTTAAGTCTCCGTTTCCACTCCAATATATTCATTTACCCATGAGATCTCTTGGGGAAAAATATCGAACTAGTTGAACACGAGGGTAATACATTTCGGAGAAATTAGTGAAATCTCCAATTCACCAAAGGGGTACCCCTTTCAGAAATCTTCGATTTCTCTAATATGGTTTCGAGCAATGTTTTGATAGTGAATACTAAATAATATGCGAGGGTCATGGGCACAAATTTTTTAGCCCTATGTCCTAGGGTTCTATGTATAAAATTTCGTGCACATCCGAGGTGTGTAGAGGGCGATACAGTCAAATTTCTGAGAGATGAACGAACATAAGGAAAAAACTTGCGAAAATTGCCCTCAAAAAGGGGAATTTTTTTTGAAATGTTGACTTAAGGCTCCGTTTCGACTCCAATATATTCATTTACCCATGATATCTCTAGGGGAAAAATATCGAACTATTTGAACACGAGGGTAATACATTTCGGAGAAATTAGTTAAATCTCCTATTCACCAAAGGGGTGCCCCTTTCAGAAATCTTCGATTTCTCTAATATGGTTTCGAGCAATGTTTTGATAGTGAATACTAAAGAATATGCGAGGGTCATGGGCACAAATTTTTTAGCCCTATGTCCTAGGGTTCTATGTATAAAATTTCGTGCACATCCGAGGTGTGTAGAGGGCGATACAGTCAAATTTCTGAGAGATGAACGAACATAAGGAAAAAACTTGCGAAAATTGCCCTCAAAAAGGGGAATTTTTTTTGAAATGTTGACTTAAGGCTCTATTTCGACTCCAATATATTCATTTACCCATGATATCTCTAGGGGAAAAATATCGAACTATTTGAACACGAGGGTAATACATTTCGGAGAAATTAGTTAAATCTCCTATTCACCAAAGGGGTGCCCCTTTCAGAAATCTTCGATTTCTCTAATATGGTTTCGAGCAATGTTTTGATAGTGAATACTAAAGAATATGCGAGGGTCATGGGCACAAATTTTTTAGCCCTATGACTTAGGGTTCTATGTATAAAATTTCGTGCACATCCGAGGTGTGTAGAGGGCGATACAGTCAAATTTCTGAGAGATGAACGAACATAAGGAAAAAACTTGCGAAAATTGCCCTCAAAAAGGGGAATTTTTTTTGAAATGTTGTCTTAAGGCCCTATTTCGACTCCAATATATTCATTTACCCATGAGATCTCTTGGGGAAAAATATCGAACTAGTTGAACACGAGGGTAATACATTTCGGAGAAATTAGTGAAATCTCCAATTCACCAAAGGGGTACCCCTTTCAGAAATCTTCGATTTCTCTAATATGGTTTCGAGCAATGTTTTGATAGTGAATACTAAATAATATGCGAGGGTCATGGGCACAAATTTTTTAGCCCTATGTCCTAGGGTTCTATGTATAAAATTTCGTGCACATCCGAGGTGTGTAGAGGGCGATACAGTCAAATTTTTGAGAGATGAACGAACATAAGGAAAAAACTTGCGAAAATTGCCCTCAAAAAGGGGAATTTTTTTTGAAATGTTGTCTTAAGGCCCTATTTCGACTCCAATATATTCATTTACCCATGAGATCTCTTGGGGAAAAATATCGAACTAGTTGAACACGAGGGTAATACATTTCGGAGAAATTAGTGAAATCTCCAATTCACCAAAGGGGTACCCCTTTCAGAAATCTTCGATTTCTCTAATATGGTTTCGAGCAATGTTTTGATAGTGAATACTAAATAATATGCGAGGGTCATGGGCACAAATTTTTTAGCCCTATGTCCTAGGGTTCTATGTATAAAATTTCGTGCACATCCGAGGTGTGTAGAGGGCGATACAGTCAAATTTCTGAGAGATGAACGAACATAAGGAAAAAACTTGCGAAAATTGCCCTCAAAAAGGGGAATTTTTTTTGAAATGTTGACTTAAGGCTCCGTTTCGACTCCAATATATTCATTTACCCATGATATCTCTTGGGGAAAAATATCGAACTATTTGAACACGAGGGTAATACATTTCGGAGAAATTAGTTAAATCTCCTATTCACCAAAGGGGTGCCCCTTTCAGAAATCTTCGATTTCTCTAATATGGTTTCGAGCAATGTTTTGATAGTGAATACTAAAGAATATGCGAGGGTCATGGGCACAAATTTTTTAGCCCTATGACTTAGGGTTCTATGTATAAAATTTCGTGCACATCCGAGGTGTGTAGAGGGCGATACAGTCAAATTTCTGAGAGATGAACGAACATAAGGAAAAAACTTGCGAAAATTGCCCTCAAAAAGGGGAATTTTTTTTGAAATGTTGACTTAAGGCTCCGTTTCGACTCCAATATATTCATTTACCCATGAGATCTCTTGGGGAAAAATATCGAACTATTTGAACACGAGGGTAATACATTTCGGAGAAATTAGTTAAATCTCCTATTCACCAAAGGGGTACCCCTTTCAGAAATCTTCGATTTCTCTAATATGGTTTCGAGCAATGTTTTGATAGTGAATACTAAAGAATATGCGAGGGTCATGGGCACAAATTTTTTAGCCCTATGACTTAGGGTTCTATGTATAAAATTTCGTGCACATCCGAGGTGTGTAGAGGGCGATACAGTCAAATTTCTGAGAGATGAACGAACATAAGGAAAAAACATGCGAAAATTGCCCTCAAAAAGGGGAATTTTTTTTGAAATGTTGACTTAAGTCTCCGTTTCCACTCCAATATATTCATTTACCCATGAGATCTCTTGGGGAAAAATATCGAACGAGTTGAACACGAGGGTAATACATTTCGGAGAAATTAGTGAAATCTCCAATTCACCAAAGGGGTACCCCTTTCAGAAATCTTCGATTTCTCTTATATGGTTTCGAGCAATGTTTTGATAGTGAATACTAAAGAATATGCGAGGGTCATGGGCACAAATTTTTTAGCCCTATGACTTAGGGTTCTATGTATAAAATTTCGTGCACATCCGAGGTGTGTAGAGGGCGATACAGTCAAATTTCTGAGAGATGAACGAACATAAGGAAAAAACATGCGAAAATTGCCCTCAAAAAGGGGAATTTTTTTTGAAATGTTGACTTAAGTCTCCGTTTCCACTCCAATATATTCATTTACCCATGAGATCTCTTGGGGAAAAATATCGAACTAGTTGAACACGAGGGTAATACATTTCGGAGAAATTAGTGAAATCTCCAATTCACCAAAGGGGTACCCCTTTCAGAAATCTTCGATTTCTCTAATATGGTTTCGAGCAATGTTTTGATAGTGAATACTAAATAATATGCGAGGGTCATGGGCACAAATTTTTTAGCCCTATGTCCTAGGGTTCTATGTATAAAATTTCGTGCACATCCGAGGTGTGTAGAGGGCGATACAGTCAAATTTCTGAGAGATGAACGAACATAAGGAAAAAACTTGCGAAAATTGCCCTCAAAAAGGGGAATTTTTTTTGAAATGTTGACTTAAGGCTCCGTTTCGACTCCAATATATTCATTTACCCATGATATCTCTAGGGGAAAAATATCGAACTATTTGAACACGAGGGTAATACATTTCGGAGAAATTAGTTAAATCTCCTATTCACCGAAGGGGTGCCCCTTTCAGAAATCTTCGATTTCTCTAATATGGTTTCGAGCAATGTTTTGATAGTGAATACTAAAGAATATGCGAGGGTCATGGGCACAAATTTTTTAGCCCTATGTCCTAGGGTTCTATGTATAAAATTTCGTGCACATCCGAGGTGTGTAGAGGGCGATACAGTCAAATTTCTGAGAGATGAACGAACATAAGGAAAAAACTTGCGAAAATTGCCCTCAAAAAGGGGAATTTTTTTTGAAATGTTGACTTAAGGCTCTATTTCGACTCCAATATATTCATTTACCCATGATATCTCTAGGGGAAAAATATCGAACTATTTGAACACGAGGGTAATACATTTCGGAGAAATTAGTTAAATCTCCTATTCACCAAAGGGGTGCCCCTTTCAGAAATCTTCGATTTCTCTAATATGGTTTCGAGCAATGTTTTGATAGTGAATACTAAAGAATATGCGAGGGTCATGGGCACAAATTTTTTAGCCCTATGACTTAGGGTTCTATGTATAAAATTTCGTGCACATCCGAGGTGTGTAGAGGGCGATACAGTCAAATTTCTGAGAGATGAACGAACATAAGGAAAAAACTTGCGAAAATTGCCCTCAAAAAGGGGAATTTTTTTTGAAATGTTGTCTTAAGGCCCTATTTCGACTCCAATATATTCATTTACCCATGAGATCTCTTGGGGAAAAATATCGAACTAGTTGAACACGAGGGTAATACATTTCGGAGAAATTAGTGAAATCTCCAATTCACCAAAGGGGTACCCCTTTCAGAAATCTTCGATTTCTCTAATATGGTTTCGAGCAATGTTTTGATAGTGAATACTAAATAATATGCGAGGGTCATGGGCACAAATTTTTTAGCCCTATGTCCTAGGGTTCTATGTATAAAATTTCGTGCACATCCGAGGTGTGTAGAGGGCGATACAGTCAAATTTTTGAGAGATGAACGAACATAAGGAAAAAACTTGCGAAAATTGCCCTCAAAAAGGGGAATTTTTTTTGAAATGTTGTCTTAAGGCCCTATTTCGACTCCAATATATTCATTTACCCATGAGATCTCTTGGGGAAAAATATCGAACTAGTTGAACACGAGGGTAATACATTTCGGAGAAATTAGTGAAATCTCCAATTCACCAAAGGGGTACCCCTTTCAGAAATCTTCGATTTCTCTAATATGGTTTCGAGCAATGTTTTGATAGTGAATACTAAATAATATGCGAGGGTCATGGGCACAAATTTTTTAGCCCTATGTCCTAGGGTTCTATGTATAAAATTTCGTGCACATCCGAGGTGTGTAGAGGGCGATACAGTCAAATTTCTGAGAGATGAACGAACATAAGGAAAAAACTTGCGAAAATTGCCCTCAAAAAGGGGAATTTTTTTTGAAATGTTGTCTTAAGGCCCTATTTCGACTCCAATATATTCATTTACCCATGAGATCTCTTGGGGAAAAATATCGAACTAGTTGAACACGAGGGTAATACATTTCGGAGAAATTAGTGAAATCTCCAATTCACCAAAGGGGTACCCCTTTCAGAAATCTTCGATTTCTCTAATATGGTTTCGAGCAATGTTTTGATAGTGAATACTAAATAATATGCGAGGGTCATGGGCACAAATTTTTTAGCCCTATGTCCTAGGGTTCTATGTATAAAATTTCGTGCACATCCGAGGTGTGTAGAGGGCGATACAGTCAAATTTTTGAGAGATGAACGAACATAAGGAAAAAACTTGCGAAAATTGCCCTCAAAAAGGGGAATTTTTTTTGAAATGTTGTCTTAAGGCCCTATTTCGACTCCAATATATTCATTTACCCATGAGATCTCTTGGGGAAAAATATCGAACTAGTTGAACACGAGGGTAATACATTTCGGAGAAATTAGTGAAATCTCCAATTCACCAAAGGGGTACCCCTTTCAGAAATCTTTGATTTCTCTAATATGGTTTCGAGCAATGTTTTGATAGTGAATACTAAATAATATGCGAGGGTCATGGGCACAAATTTTTTAGCCCTATGTCCTAGGGTTCTATGTATAAAATTTCGTGCACATCCGAGGTGTGTAGAGGGCGATACAGTCAAATTTCTGAGAGATGAACGAACATAAGGAAAAAACTTGCGAAAATTGCCCTCAAAAAGGGGAATTTTTTTTGAAATGTTGACTTAAGGCTCCGTTTCGACTCCAATATATTCATTTACCCATGATATCTCTTGGGGAAAAATATCGAACTATTTGAACACGAGGGTAATACATTTCGGAGAAATTAGTTAAATCTCCTATTCACCAAAGGGGTGCCCCTTTCAGAAATCTTCGATTTCTCTAATATGGTTTCGAGCAATGTTTTGATAGTGAATACTAAAGAATATGCGAGGGTCATGGGCACAAATTTTTTAGCCCTATGACTTAGGGTTCTATGTATAAAATTTCGTGCACATCCGAGGTGTGTAGAGGGCGATACAGTCAAATTTCTGAGAGATGAACGAACATAAGGAAAAAACTTGCGAAAATTGCCCTCAAAAAGGGGAATTTTTTTTGAAATGTTGACTTAAGTCTCCGTTTCGACTCCAATATATTCATTTACCCATGAGATCTCTTGGGGAAAAATATCGAACTAGTTGAACACGAGGGTAATACATTTCGGAGAAATTAGTGAAATCTCCAATTCACCAAAGGGGTACCCCTTTCAGAAATCTTCGATTTCTCTAATATGGTTTCGAGCAATGTTTTGATAGTGAATACTAAAGAATATGCGAGGGTCATGGGCACAAAATTTGTAGCCCTATGTCTTAGGGTTCTATGTATAATATTTCGTGCACATCCGAGGTGTGTAGAAGGCGATACAGTCAAATTTCTGAGAGATGAACGAACATAAGGAAAAAACTTGCGAAAATTGCCCTCAAAAAGGGGAATTTTTTTTGAAATGTTGACTTAAGGCTCCGTTTTGACTCCAATATATTCATTTACCCATGAGATCTCTTGGGGAAAAATATCGAACGAGTTGAACACGAGGGTAATACATTTCGGAGAAATTAGTGAAATCTCCTATTCACCAAAGGGGCACCCCTTTCAGAAATCTTCGATTTTTCTAATATGGTTTCGAGCAATGTTTTGATAGTGAATACTAAAGAATATGCGAGGGTCATGGGCACAAATTTTTTAGCCCTATGTCTTAGGGTTCTATGTATAAATTTCGTGCACATCCGAGGTGTGTAGAGGGCGATACAGTCAAATTTCTGAGAGATGAACGAACATAAGGAAAAAACTTGCGAAAATTGCCCTCAAAAAGGGGAATTTTTTTTGAAATGTTGACTTAAGGCTCCGTTTCGACTCCAATATATTCATTTACCCATGAGATCTCTTGGGGAAAAATATCGAACGAGTTGAACACGAGGGTAATACATTTCGGAGAAATTAGTTAAATCTCCAATTCACCAAAGGGGTACCCCTTTCAGAAATCTTCGATTTCTCTAATATGGTTTCGAGCAATGTTTTGATAGTGAATACTAAAGAATATGCGAGGGTCATGGGCACAAATTTTTTAGCCCTATGACTTAGGGTTCTATGTATAAAATTTCGTGCACATCCGAGGTGTGTAGAGGGCGATACAGTCAAATTTCTGAGAGATGAACGAACATAAGGAAAAAACTTGCGAAAATTGCCCTCAAAAAGGGGAATTTTTTTTGAAATGTTGACTTAAGGCTCCGTTTTGACTCCAATATATTCATTTACCCATGAGATCTCTTGGGGAAAAATATCGAACGAGTTGAACACGAGGGTAATACATTTCGGAGAAATTAGTGAAATCTCCTATTCACCAAAGGGGCACCCCTTTCAGAAATCTTCGATTTTTCTAATATGGTTTCGAGCAATGTTTTGATAGTGAATACTAAAGAATATGCGAGGGTCATGGGCACAAATTTTTTAGCCCTATGTCTTAGGGTTCTATGTATAAATTTCGTGCACATCCGAGGTGTGTAGAGGGCGATACAGTCAAATTTCTGAGAGATGAACGAACATAAGGAAAAAACTTGCGAAAATTGCCCTCAAAAAGGGGAATTTTTTTTGAAATGTTGACTTAAGGCTCCGTTTCGACTCCAATATATTCATTTACCCATGAGATCTCTTGGGGAAAAATATCGAACGAGTTGAACACGAGGGTAATACATTTCGGAGAAATTAGTTAAATCTCCAATTCACCAAAGGGGTACCCCTTTCAGAAATCTTCGATTTCTCTAATATGGTTTCGAGCAATGTTTTGATAGTGAATACTAAAGAATATGCGAGGGTCATGGGCACAAATTTTTTAGCCCTATGACTTAGGGTTCTATGTATAAAATTTCGTGCACATCCGAGGTGTGTAGAGGGCGATACAGTCAAATTTCTGAGAGATGAACGAACATAAGGAAAAAACTTGCGAAAATTGCCCTCAAAAAGGGGAATTTTTTTTGAAATGTTGACTTAAGTCTCCGTTTCGACTCCAATATATTCATTTACCCATGAGATCTCTTGGGGAAAAATATCGAACTAGTTGAACACGAGGGTAATACATTTCGGAGAAATTAGTGAAATCTCCAATTCACCAAAGGGGTACCCCTTTCAGAAATCTTCGATTTCTCTAATATGGTTTCGAGCAATGTTTTGATAGTGAATACTAAAGAATATGCGAGGGTCATGGGCACAAAATTTGTAGCCCTATGTCTTAGGGTTCTATGTATAATATTTCGTGCACATCCGAGGTGTGTAGAAGGCGATACAGTCAAATTTCTGAGAGATGAACGAACATAAGGAAAAAACTTGCGAAAATTGCCCTCAAAAAGGGGAATTTTTTTTGAAATGTTGACTTAAGGCTCCGTTTTGACTCCAATATATTCATTTACCCATGAGATCTCTTGGGGAAAAATATCGAACGAGTTGAACACGAGGGTAATACATTTCGGAGAAATTAGTGAAATCTCCTATTCACCAAAGGGGCACCCCTTTCAGAAATCTTCGATTTTTCTAATATGGTTTCGAGCAATGTTTTGATAGTGAATACTAAAGAATATGCGAGGGTCATGGGCACAAATTTTTTAGCCCTATGTCTTAGGGTTCTATGTATAAAATTTCGTGCACATCCGAGGTGTGTAGAGGGCGATACAGTCAAATTTCTGAGAGATGAACGAACATAAGGAAAAAACTTGCGAAAATTGCCCTCAAAAAGGGGAATTTTTTTTGAAATGTTGACTTAAGGCTCCGTTTCGACTCCAATATATTTATTTACCCATGAGATCTCTTGGGGAAAAATATCGAACTATTTGAACACGAGGGTAATACATTTCGGAGAAATTAGTTAAATCTCCTATTCACCAAAGGGGTACCCCTTTCAGAAATCTTCGATTTCTCTAATATGGTTTCGAGCAATGTTTTGATAGTGAATACTAAAGAATATGCGAGGGTCATGGGCACAAATTTTTTAGCCCTATGACTTAGGGTTCTATGTATAAAATTTCGTGCACATCCGAGGTGTGTAGAGGGCGATACAGTTAAATTTCTGAGAGATGAACGAACATAAGGAAAAAACTTGCGAAAATTGCCCTCAAAAAGGGGAATTTTTTTTGAAATGTTGACTTAAGGCTCCGTTTCGACTCCAATATATTCATTTACCCATGAGATCTCTTGGGGAAAAATATCGAACGAGTTGAACACGAGGGTAATACATTTCGGAGAAATTAGTTAAATCTCCAATTCACCAAAGGGGTACCCCTTTCAGAAATCTTCGATTTCTCTAATATGGTTTCGAGCAATGTTTTGATAGTGAATACTAAAGAATATGCGAGGGTCATGGGCACAAAATTTGTAGCCCTATGTCTTAAGGTTCTATGTATAAAATTGCGTGCACATCCGAGGTGTGTAGAGGGCGATACAGTCAAATTTCTGAGAGATGAACGAACATAAGGAAAAAACTTGCGAAAATTGCCCTCAAAAAGGGGAATTTTTTTTGAAATGTTGACTTAAGTCTCCGTTTCGACTCCAATATATTCATTTACCCATGAGATCTCTTGGGGAAAAATATCGAACTAGTTGAACACGAGGGTAATACATTTCGGAGAAATTAGTGAAATCTCCAATTCACCAAAGGGGTACCCCTTTCAGAAATCTTCGATTTCTCTAATATGGTTTCGAGCAATGTTTTGATAGTGAATACTAAAGAATATGCGAGGGTCATGGGCACAAAATTTGTAGCCCTATGTCTTAGGGTTCTATGTATAATATTTCGTGCACATCCGAGGTGTGTAGAAGGCGATACAGTCAAATTTCTGAGAGATGAACGAACATAAGGAAAAAACTTGCGAAAATTGCCCTCAAAAAGGGGAATTTTTTTTGAAATGTTGACTTAAGGCTCCGTTTCGACTCCAATATATTCATTTACCCATGAGATCTCTTGGGGAAAAATATCGAACGAGTTGAACACGAGGGTAATACATTTCGGAGAAATTAGTTAAATCTCCAATTCACCAAAGGGGTACCCCTTTCAGAAATCTTCGATTTCTCTAATATGGTTTCGAGCAATGTTTTGATAGTGAATACTAAAGAATATGCGAGGGTCATGGGCACAAATTTTTTAGCCCTATGTCTTAGGGTTCTATGTATAAAATTTCGTGCACATCCGAGGTGTGTAGAGGGCGATACAGTCAAATTTCTGAGAGATGAACGAACATAAGGAAAAAACTTGCGAAAATTGCCCTCAAAAAGGGGAATTTTTTTTGAAATGTTGACTTAAGGCTCCGTTTCGACTCCAATATATTTATTTACCCATGAGATCTCTTGGGGAAAAATATCGAACTATTTGAACACGAGGGTAATACATTTCGGAGAAATTAGTTAAATCTCCTATTCACCAAAGGGGTACCCCTTTCAGAAATCTTCGATTTCTCTAATATGGTTTCGAGCAATGTTTTGATAGTGAATACTAAAGAATATGCGAGGGTCATGGGCACAAATTTTTTAGCCCTATGACTTAGGGTTCTATGTATAAAATTTCGTGCACATCCGAGGTGTGTAGAGGGCGATACAGTTAAATTTCTGAGAGATGAACGAACATAAGGAAAAAACTTGCGAAAATTGCCCTCAAAAAGGGGAATTTTTTTTGAAATGTTGACTTAAGGCTCCGTTTCGACTCCAATATATTCATTTACCCATGAGATCTCTTGGGGAAAAATATCGAACGAGTTGAACACGAGGGTAATACATTTCGGAGAAATTAGTTAAATCTCCAATTCACCAAAGGGGTACCCCTTTCAGAAATCTTCGATTTCTCTAATATGGTTTCGAGCAATGTTTTGATAGTGAATACTAAAGAATATGCGAGGGTCATGGGCACAAAATTTGTAGCCCTATGTCTTAAGGTTCTATGTATAAAATTGCGTGCACATCCGAGGTGTGTAGAGGGCGATACAGTCAAATTTCTGAGAGATGAACGAACATAAGGAAAAAACTTGCGAAAATTGCCCTCAAAAAGGGGAATTTTTTTTGAAATGTTGACTTAAGTCTCCGTTTCGACTCCAATATATTCATTTACCCATGAGATCTCTTGGGGAAAAATATCGAACTAGTTGAACACGAGGGTAATACATTTCGGAGAAATTAGTGAAATCTCCAATTCACCAAAGGGGTACCCCTTTCAGAAATCTTCGATTTCTCTAATATGGTTTCGAGCAATGTTTTGATAGTGAATACTAAAGAATATGCGAGGGTCATGGGCACAAAATTTGTAGCCCTATGTCTTAGGGTTCTATGTATAATATTTCGTGCACATCCGAGGTGTGTAGAAGGCGATACAGTCAAATTTCTGAGAGATGAACGAACATAAGGAAAAAACTTGCGAAAATTGCCCTCAAAAAGGGGAATTTTTTTTGAAATGTTGACTTAAGGCTCCGTTTCGACTCCAATATATTCATTTACCCATGAGATCTCTTGGGGAAAAATATCGAACGAGTTGAACACGAGGGTAATACATTTCGGAGAAATTAGTTAAATCTCCAATTCACCAAAGGGGTACCCCTTTCAGAAATCTTCGATTTCTCTAATATGGTTTCGAGCAATGTTTTGATAGTGAATACTAAAGAATATGCGAGGGTCATGGGCACAAATTTTTTAGCCCTATGACTTAGGGTTCTATGTATAAAATTTCGTGCACATCCGAGGTGTGTAGAGGGCGATACAGTCAAATTTCTGAGAGATGAACGAACATAAGGAAAAAACTTGCGAAAATTGCCCTCAAAAAGGGGAATTTTTTTTGAAATGTTGACTTAAGGCTCCGTTTCGACTCCAATATATTCATTTACCCATGAGATCTCTTGGGGAAAAATATCGAACGAGTTGAACACGAGGGTAATACATTTCGGAGAAATTAGTTAAATCTCCAATTCACCAAAGGGGTACCCCTTTCAGAAATCTTCGATTTCTCTAATATGGTTTCGAGCAATGTTTTGATAGTGAATACTAAAGAATATGCGAGGGTCATGGGCACAAAATTTGTAGCCCTATGACTTAAGGTTCTATGTATAAAATTTCGTGCACATCCGAGGTGTGTTGAGGGCGATACAGTCAAATTTCTGAGAGATGAACGAACATAAGGAAAAAACTTGCGAAAATTGCCCTCAAAAAGGGGAATTTTTTTTGAAATGTTGACTTAAGTCTCCGTTTCGACTCCAATATATTCATTTACCCATGAGATCTCTTGGGGAAAAATATCGAACTAGTTGAACACGAGGGTAATACATTTCGGAGAAATTAGTGAAATCTCAAATTCACCAAAGGGGTACCCCTTTCAGAAATCTTCGATTTCTCTAATATGGTTTCGAGCAATGTTTTGATAGTGAATACTAAAGAATATGCGAGGGTCATGGGCACAAAATTTGTAGCCCTATGTCTTAGGGTTCTATGTATAATATTTCGTGCACATCCGAGGTGTGTAGAAGGCGATACAGTCAAATTTCTGAGAGATGAACGAACATAAGGAAAAAACTTGCGAAAATTGCCCTCAAAAAGGGGAATTTTTTTTGAAATGTTGACTTAAGGCTCCGTTTCGACTCCAATATATTCATTTACCCATGAGATCTCTTGGGGAAAAATATCGAACGAGTTGAACACGAGGGTAATACATTTCGGAGAAATTAGTTAAATCTCCAATTCACCAAAGGGGTACCCCTTTCAGAAATCTTCGATTTCTCTAATATGGTTTCGAGCAATGTTTTGATAGTGAATACTAAAGAATATGCGAGGGTCATGGGCACAAATTTTTTAGCCCTATGTCTTAGGGTTCTATGTATAAAATTTCGTGCACATCCGAGGTGTGTAGAGGGCGATACAGTCAAATTTCTGAGAGATGAACGAACATAAGGAAAAAACTTGCGAAAATTGCCCTCAAAAAGGGGAATTTTTTTTGAAATGTTGACTTAAGGCTCCGTTTCGACTCCAATATATTTATTTACCCATGAGATCTCTTGGGGAAAAATATCGAACTATTTGAACACGAGGGTAATACATTTCGGAGAAATTAGTTAAATCTCCTATTCACCAAAGGGGTACCCCTTTCAGAAATCTTCGATTTCTCTAATATGGTTTCGAGCAATGTTTTGATAGTGAATACTAAAGAATATGCGAGGGTCATGGGCACAAATTTTTTAGCCCTATGACTTAGGGTTCTATGTATAAAATTTCGTGCACATCCGAGGTGTGTAGAGGGCGATACAGTTAAATTTCTGAGAGATGAACGAACATAAGGAAAAAACTTGCGAAAATTGCCCTCAAAAAGGGGAATTTTTTTTGAAATGTTGACTTAAGGCTCCGTTTCGACTCCAATATATTCATTTACCCATGAGATCTCTTGGGGAAAAATATCGAACGAGTTGAACACGAGGGTAATACATTTCGGAGAAATTAGTTAAATCTCCAATTCACCAAAGGGGTACCCCTTTCAGAAATCTTCGATTTCTCTAATATGGTTTCGAGCAATGTTTTGATAGTGAATACTAAAGAATATGCGAGGGTCATGGGCACAAAATTTGTAGCCCTATGTCTTAAGGTTCTATGTATAAAATTGCGTGCACATCCGAGGTGTGTAGAGGGCGATACAGTCAAATTTCTGAGAGATGAACGAACATAAGGAAAAAACTTGCGAAAATTGCCCTCAAAAAGGGGAATTTTTTTTGAAATGTTGACTTAAGTCTCCGTTTCGACTCCAATATATTCATTTACCCATGAGATCTCTTGGGGAAAAATATCGAACTAGTTGAACACGAGGGTAATACATTTCGGAGAAATTAGTGAAATCTCCAATTCACCAAAGGGGTACCCCTTTCAGAAATCTTCGATTTCTCTAATATGGTTTCGAGCAATGTTTTGATAGTGAATACTAAAGAATATGCGAGGGTCATGGGCACAAAATTTGTAGCCCTATGTCTTAGGGTTCTATGTATAATATTTCGTGCACATCCGAGGTGTGTAGAAGGCGATACAGTCAAATTTCTGAGAGATGAACGAACATAAGGAAAAAACTTGCGAAAATTGCCCTCAAAAAGGGGAATTTTTTTTGAAATGTTGACTTAAGGCTCCGTTTCGACTCCAATATATTCATTTACCCATGAGATCTCTTGGGGAAAAATATCGAACGAGTTGAACACGAGGGTAATACATTTCGGAGAAATTAGTTAAATCTCCAATTCACCAAAGGGGTACCCCTTTCAGAAATCTTCGATTTCTCTAATATGGTTTCGAGCAATGTTTTGATAGTGAATACTAAAGAATATGCGAGGGTCATGGGCACAAATTTTTTAGCCCTATGACTTAGGGTTCTATGTATAAAATTTCGTGCACATCCGAGGTGTGTAGAGGGCGATACAGTCAAATTTCTGAGAGATGAACGAACATAAGGAAAAAACTTGCGAAAATTGCCCTCAAAAAGGGGAATTTTTTTTGAAATGTTGACTTAAGGCTCCGTTTCGACTCCAATATATTCATTTACCCATGAGATCTCTTGGGGAAAAATATCGAACGAGTTGAACACGAGGGTAATACATTTCGGAGAAATTAGTTAAATCTCCAATTCACCAAAGGGGTACCCCTTTCAGAAATCTTCGATTTCTCTAATATGGTTTCGAGCAATGTTTTGATAGTGAATACTAAAGAATATGCGAGGGTCATGGGCACAAAATTTGTAGCCCTATGACTTAAGGTTCTATGTATAAAATTTCGTGCACATCCGAGGTGTGTTGAGGGCGATACAGTCAAATTTCTGAGAGATGAACGAACATAAGGAAAAAACTTGCGAAAATTGCCCTCAAAAAGGGGAATTTTTTTTGAAATGTTGACTTAAGTCTCCGTTTCGACTCCAATATATTCATTTACCCATGAGATCTCTTGGGGAAAAATATCGAACTAGTTGAACACGAGGGTAATACATTTCGGAGAAATTAGTGAAATCTCAAATTCACCAAAGGGGTACCCCTTTCAGAAATCTTCGATTTCTCTAATATGGTTTCGAGCAATGTTTTGATAGTGAATACTAAAGAATATGCGAGGGTCATGGGCACAAAATTTGTAGCCCTATGTCTTAGGGTTCTATGTATAATATTTCGTGCACATCCGAGGTGTGTAGAAGGCGATACAGTCAAATTTCTGAGAGATGAACGAACATAAGGAAAAAACTTGCGAAAATTGCCCTCAAAAAGGGGAATTTTTTTTGAAATGTTGACTTAAGGCTCCGTTTCGACTCCAATATATTCATTTACCCATGAGATCTCTTGGGGAAAAATATTGAACGAGTTGAACACGAGGGTAATACATTTCGGAGAAATTAGTTAAATCTCCAATTCACCAAAGGGGTACCCCTTTCAGAAATCTTCGATTTCTCTAATATGGTTTCGAGCAATGTTTTGATAGTGAATACTAAAGAATATGCGAGGGTCATGGGCACAAATTTTTTAGCCCTATGTCTTATGGTTCTATGTATAAAATTTCGTGCACATCCGAGGTGTGTAGAGGGCGATACAGTCAAATTTCTGAGAGATGAACGAACATAAGGAAAAAACTTGCGAAAATTGCCCTCAAAAAGGGGAATTTTTTTTGAAATGTTGACTTAAGGCTCCGTTTCGACTCCAATATATTCATTTACCCATGAGATCTCTTGGGGAAAAATATCGAACGAGTTGAACACGAGGGTAATACATTTCGGAGAAATTAGTTAAATCTCCAATTCACCAAAGGGGTACCCCTTTCAGAAATCTTCGATTTCTCTAATATGGTTTCGAGCAATGTTTTGATAGTGAATACTAAAGAATATGCGAGGGTCATGGGCACAAAATTTGTAGCCCTATGTCTTAAGGTTCTATGTATAAAATTGCGTGCACATCCGAGGTGTGTAGAGGGCGATACAGTCAAATTTCTGAGAGATGAACGAACATAAGGAAAAAACTTGCGAAAATTGCCCTCAAAAAGGGGAATTTTTTTTGAAATGTTGACTTAAGTCTCCGTTTCGACTCCAATATATTCATTTACCCATGAGATCTCTTGGGGAAAAATATCGAACTAGTTGAACACGAGGGTAATACATTTCGGAGAAATTAGTGAAATCTCCAATTCACCAAAGGGGTACCCCTTTCAGAAATCTTCGATTTCTCTAATATGGTTTCGAGCAATGTTTTGATAGTGAATACTAAAGAATATGCGAGGGTCATGGGCACAAAATTTGTAGCCCTATGTCTTAGGGTTCTATGTATAATATTTCGTGCACATCCGAGGTGTGTAGAAGGCGATACAGTCAAATTTCTGAGAGATGAACGAACATAAGGAAAAAACTTGCGAAAATTGCCCTCAAAAAGGGGAATTTTTTTTGAAATGTTGACTTAAGGCTCCGTTTCGACTCCAATATATTCATTTACCCATGAGATCTCTTGGGGAAAAATATCGAACGAGTTGAACACGAGGGTAATACATTTCGGAGAAATTAGTTAAATCTCCAATTCACCAAAGGGGTACCCCTTTCAGAAATCTTCGATTTCTCTAATATGGTTTCGAGCAATGTTTTGATAGTGAATACTAAAGAATATGCGAGGGTCATGGGCACAAATTTTTTAGCCCTATGACTTAGGGTTCTATGTATAAAATTTCGTGCACATCCGAGGTGTGTAGAGGGCGATACAGTCAAATTTCTGAGAGATGAACGAACATAAGGAAAAAACTTGCGAAAATTGCCCTCAAAAAGGGGAATTTTTTTTGAAATGTTGACTTAAGGCTCCGTTTCGACTCCAATATATTCATTTACCCATGAGATCTCTTGGGGAAAAATATCGAACGAGTTGAACACGAGGGTAATACATTTCGGAGAAATTAGTTAAATCTCCAATTCACCAAAGGGGTACCCCTTTCAGAAATCTTCGATTTCTCTAATATGGTTTCGAGCAATGTTTTGATAGTGAATACTAAAGAATATGCGAGGGTCATGGGCACAAAATTTGTAGCCCTATGACTTAAGGTTCTATGTATAAAATTTCGTGCACATCCGAGGTGTGTTGAGGGCGATACAGTCAAATTTCTGAGAGATGAACGAACATAAGGAAAAAACTTGCGAAAATTGCCCTCAAAAAGGGGAATTTTTTTTGAAATGTTGACTTAAGTCTCCGTTTCGACTCCAATATATTCATTTACCCATGAGATCTCTTGGGGAAAAATATCGAACTAGTTGAACACGAGGGTAATACATTTCGGAGAAATTAGTGAAATCTCAAATTCACCAAAGGGGTACCCCTTTCAGAAATCTTCGATTTCTCTAATATGGTTTCGAGCAATGTTTTGATAGTGAATACTAAAGAATATGCGAGGGTCATGGGCACAAAATTTGTAGCCCTATGTCTTAGGGTTCTATGTATAATATTTCGTGCACATCCGAGGTGTGTAGAAGGCGATACAGTCAAATTTCTGAGAGATGAACGAACATAAGGAAAAAACTTGCGAAAATTGCCCTCAAAAAGGGGAATTTTTTTTGAAATGTTGACTTAAGGCTCCGTTTCGACTCCAATATATTCATTTACCCATGAGATCTCTTGGGGAAAAATATTGAACGAGTTGAACACGAGGGTAATACATTTCGGAGAAATTAGTTAAATCTCCAATTCACCAAAGGGGTACCCCTTTCAGAAATCTTCGATTTCTCTAATATGGTTTCGAGCAATGTTTTGATAGTGAATACTAAAGAATATGCGAGGGTCATGGGCACAAATTTTTTAGCCCTATGTCTTATGGTTCTATGTATAAAATTTCGTGCACATCCGAGGTGTGTAGAGGGCGATACAGTCAAATTTCTGAGAGATGAACGAACATAAGGAAAAAACTTGCGAAAATTGCCCTCAAAAAGGGGAATTTTTTTTGAAATGTTGACTTAAGGCTCCGTTTCGACTCCAATATATTCATTTACCCATGAGATCTCTTGGGGAAAAATATCGAACGAGTTGAACACGAGGGTAATACATTTCGGAGAAATTAGTTAAATCTCCAATTCACCAAAGGGGTACCCCTTTCAGAAATCTTCGATTTCTCTAATATGGTTTCGAGCAATGTTTTGATAGTGAATACTAAAGAATATGCGAGGGTCATGGGCACAAAATTTGTAGCCCTATGACTTAAGGTTCTATGTATAAAATTTCGTGCACATCCGAGGTGTGTTGAGGGCGATACAGTCAAATTTCTGAGAGATGAACGAACATAAGGAAAAAACTTGCGAAAATTGCCCTCAAAAAGGGGAATTTTTTTTGAAATGTTGACTTAAGTCTCCGTTTCGACTCCAATATATTCATTTACCCATGAGATCTCTTGGGGAAAAATATCGAACTAGTTGAACACGAGGGTAATACATTTCGGAGAAATTAGTGAAATCTCAAATTCACCAAAGGGGTACCCCTTTCAGAAATCTTCGATTTCTCTAATATGGTTTCGAGCAATGTTTTGATAGTGAATACTAAAGAATATGCGAGGGTCATGGGCACAAAATTTGTAGCCCTATGTCTTAGGGTTCTATGTATAATATTTCGTGCACATCCGAGGTGTGTAGAAGGCGATACAGTCAAATTTCTGAGAGATGAACGAACATAAGGAAAAAACTTGCGAAAATTGCCCTCAAAAAGGGGAATTTTTTTTGAAATGTTGACTTAAGGCTCCGTTTCGACTCCAATATATTCATTTACCCATGAGATCTCTTGGGGAAAAATATCGAACGAGTTGAACACGAGGGTAATACATTTCGGAGAAATTAGTTAAATCTCCAATTCACCAAAGGGGTACCCCTTTCAGAAATCTTCGATTTCTCTAATATGGTTTCGAGCAATGTTTTGATAGTGAATACTAAAGAATATGCGAGGGTCATGGGCACAAATTTTTTAGCCCTATGTCTTATGGTTCTATGTATAAAATTTCGTGCACATCCGAGGTGTGTAGAGGGCGATACAGTCAAATTTCTGAGAGATGAACGAACATAAGGAAAAAACTTGCGAAAATTGCCCTCAAAAAGGGGAATTTTTTTTGAAATGTTGACTTAAGGCTCCGTTTCGACTCCAATATATTCATTTACCCATGAGATCTCTTGGGGAAAAATATCGAACGAGTTGAACACGAGGGTAATACATTTCGGAGAAATTAGTTAAATCTCCAATTCACCAAAGGGGTACCCCTTTCAGAAATCTTCGATTTCTCTAATATGGTTTCGAGCAATGTTTTGATAGTGAATACTAAAGAATATGCGAGGGTCATGGGCACAAAATTTGTAGCCCTATGACTTAAGGTTCTATGTATAAAATTTTGTGCACATCCGAGGTGTGTAGAGGGCGATACAGTCAAATTTCTGAGAGATGAACGAACATAAGGAAAAAACTTGCGAAAATTGCCCTCAAAAAGGGGAATTTTTTTTGAAATGTTGACTTAAGTCTCCGTTTCGACTCCAATATATTCATTTACCCATGAGATCTCTTGGGGAAAAATATCGAACTAGTTGAACACGAGGGTAATACATTTCGGAGAAATTAGTGAAATCTCCAATTCACCAAAGGGGTACCCCTTTCAGAAATCTTCGATTTCTCTAATATGGTTTCGAGCAATGTTTTGATAGTGAATACTAAAGAATATGCGAGGGTCATGGGCACAAAATTTGTAGCCCTATGTCTTAGGGTTCTATGTATAATATTTCGTGCACATCCGAGGTGTGTAGAAGGCGATACAGTCAAATTTCTGAGAGATGAACGAACATAAGGAAAAAACTTGCGAAAATTGCCCTCAAAAAGGGGAATTTTTTTTGAAATGTTGACTTAAGGCTCCGTTTCGACTCCAATATATTCATTTACCCATGAGATCTCTTGGGGAAAAATATCGAACGAGTTGAACACGAGGGTAATACATTTCGGAGAAATTAGTTAAATCTCCAATTCACCAAAGGGGTACCCCTTTCAGAAATCTTCGATTTCTCTAATATGGTTTCGAGCAATGTTTTGATAGTGAATACTAAAGAATATGCGAGGGTCATGGGCACAAATTTTTTAGCCCTATGTCTTAGGGTTCTATGTATAAAATTTCGTGCACATCCGAGGTGTGTAGAGGGCGATACAGTCAAATTTCTGAGAGATGAACGAACATAAGGAAAAAACTTGCGAAAATTGCCCTCAAAAAGGGGAATTTTTTTTGAAATGTTGACTTAAGGCTCCGTTTCGACTCCAATATATTCATTTACCCATGAGATCTCTTGGGGAAAAATATCGAACGAGTTGAACACGAGGGTAATACATTTCGGAGAAATTAGTTAAATCTCCAATTCACCAAAGGGGTACCCCTTTCAGAAATCTTCGATTTCTCTAATATGGTTTCGAGCAATGTTTTGATAGTGAATACTAAAGAATATGCGAGGGTCATGGGCACAAATTTTTTAGCCCTATGTCTTAGGGTTCTATGTATAAAATTTCGTGCACATCCGAGGTGTGTAGAGGGCGATACAGTCAAATTTCTGAGAGATGAACGAACATAAGGAAAAAACTTGCGAAAATTGCCCTCAAAAAGGGGAATTTTTTTTGAAATGTTGACTTAAGGCTCCGTTTCGACTCCAATATATTCATTTACCCATGAGATCTCTTGGGGAAAAATATCGAACGAGTTGAACACGAGGGTAATACATTTCGGAGAAATTAGTGAAATCTCCTATTCACCAAAGGGGCACCCCTTTCAGAAATCTTCGATTTTTCTAATATGGTTTCGAGCAATGTTTTGATAGTGAATACTAAAGAATATGCGAGGGTCATGGGCACAAATTTTTTAGCCCTATGTCTTAGGGTTCTATGTATAAAATTTCGTGCACATCCGAGGTGTGTAGAGGGCGATACAGTCAAATTTCTGAGAGATGAACGAACATAAGGAAAAAACTTGCGAAAATTGCCCTCAAAAAGGGGAATTTTTTTTGAAATGTTGACTTAAGGCTCCGTTTCGACTCCAATATATTCATTTACCCATGAGATCTCTTGGGGAAAAATATCGAACGAGTTGAACACGAGGGTAATACATTTCGGAGAAATTAGTTAAATCTCCAATTCACCAAAGGGGTACCCCTTTCAGAAATCTTCGATTTCTCTAATATGGTTTCGAGCAATGTTTTGATAGTGAATACTAAAGAATATGCGAGGGTCATGGGCACGAAATTTGTAGCCCTATGACTTAGGGTTCTATGTATAAAATTTCGTGCACATCCGAGGTGTGTAGAGGGCGATACAGTCAAATTTCTGAGAGATGAACGAACATAAGGAAAAAACTTGCGAAAATTGCCCTCAAAAAGGGGAATTTTTTTTGAAATGTTGACTTAAGTCTCCGTTTCGACTCCAATATATTCATTTACCCATGAGATCTCTTGGGGAAAAATATCGAACTAGTTGAACACGAGGGTAATACATTTCGGAGAAATTAGTGAAATCTCCAATTCACCAAAGGGGTACCCCTTTCAGAAATCTTCGATTTCTCTAATATGGTTTCGAGCAATGTTTTGATAGTGAATACTAAAGAATATGCGAGGGTCATGGGCACAAAATTTGTAGCCCTATGTCTTAGGGTTCTATGTATAATATTTCGTGCACATCCGAGGTGTGTAGAAGTCGATACAGTCAAATTTCTGAGAGATGAACGAACATAAGGAAAAAACTTGCGAAAATTGCCCTCAAAAAGGGGAATTTTTTTTGAAATGTTGACTTAAGGCTCCGTTTCGACTCCAATATATTCATTTACCCATGAGATCTCTTGGGGAAAAATATCGAACGAGTTGAACACGAGGGTAATACATTTCGGAGAAATTAGTTAAATCTCCAATTCACCAAAGGGGTACCCCTTTCAGAAATCTTCGATTTCTCTAATATGGTTTCGAGCAATGTTTTGATAGTGAATACTAAAGAATATGCGAGGGTCATGGGCACAAATTTTTTAGCCCTATGTCTTAGGGTTCTATGTATAAAATTTCGTGCACATCCGAGGTGTGTAGAGGGCGATACAGTCAAATTTCTGAGAGATGAACGAACATAAGGAAAAAACTTGCGAAAATTGCCCTCAAAAAGGGGAATTTTTTTTGAAATGTTGACTTAAGGCTCCGTTTCGACTCCAATATATTCATTTACCCATGAGATCTCTTGGGGAAAAATATCGAACGAGTTGAACACGAGGGTAATACATTTCGGAGAAATTAGTGAAATCTCCTATTCACCAAAGGGGCACCCCTTTCAGAAATCTTCGATTTTTCTAATATGGTTTCGAGCAATGTTTTGATAGTGAATACTAAAGAATATGCGAGGGTCATGGGCACAAATTTTTTAGCCCTATGTCTTAGGGTTCTATGTATAAAATTTCGTGCACATCCGAGGTGTGTAGAGGGCGATACAGTCAAATTTCTGAGAGATGAACGAACATAAGGAAAAAACTTGCGAAAATTGCCCTCAAAAAGGGGAATTTTTTTTGAAATGTTGACTTAAGGCTCCGTTTCGACTCCAATATATTCATTTACCCATGAGATCTCTTGGGTAAAAATATCGAACGAGTTGAACACGAGGGTAATACATTTCGGAGAAATTAGTTAAATCTCCAATTCACCAAAGGGGTACCCCTTTCAGAAATCTTCGATTTCTCTAATATGGTTTCGAGCAATGTTTTGATAGTGAATACTAAAGAATATGCGAGGGTCATGGGCACAAAATTTGTAGCCCTATGACTTAGGGTTCTATGTATAAAATTTCGTGCACATCCGAGGTGTGTAGAGGGCGATACAGTCAAATTTCTGAGAGATGAACGAACATAAGGAAAAAACTTGCGAAAATTGCCCTCAAAAAGGGGAATTTTTTTTGAAATGTTGACTTAAGTCTCCGTTTCGACTCCAATATATTCATTTACCCATGAGATCTCTTGGGGAAAAATATCGAACTAGTTGAACACGAGGGTAATACATTTCGGAGAAATTAGTGAAATCTCCAATTCACCAAAGGGGTACCCCTTTCAGAAATCTTCGATTTCTCTAATATGGTTTCGAGCAATGTTTTGATAGTGAATACTAAAGAATATGCGAGGGTCATGGGCACAAAATTTGTAGCCCTATGTCTTAGGGTTCTATGTATAATATTTCGTGCACATCCGAGGTGTGTAGAAGGCGATACAGTCAAATTTCTGAGAGATGAACGAACATAAGGAAAAAACTTGCGAAAATTGCCCTCAAAAAGGGGAATTTTTTTTGAAATGTTGACTTAAGGCTCCGTTTTGACTCCAATATATTCATTTACCCATGAGATCTCTTGGGGAAAAATATCGAACGAGTTGAACACGAGGGTAATACATTTCGGAGAAATTAGTGAAATCTCCTATTCACCAAAGGGGCACCCCTTTCAGAAATCTTCGATTTTTCTAATATGGTTTCGAGCAATGTTTTGATAGTGAATACTAAAGAATATGCGAGGGTCATGGGCACAAATTTTTTAGCCCTATGTCTTAGGGTTCTATGTATAAAATTTCGTGCACATCCGAGGTGTGTAGAGGGCGATACAGTCAAATTTCTGAGAGATGAACGAACATAAGGAAAAAACTTGCGAAAATTGCCCTCAAAAAGGGGAATTTTTTTTGAAATGTTGACTTAAGGCCCCGTTTCGACTCCAATATATTCATTTACCCATGAGATCTCTTGGGGAAAAATATCGAACTAGTTGAACACGAGGGTAATACATTTCGGAGAAATTAGTTAAATCTCCTATTCACCAAAGGGGTACCCTTTCAGAAATCTTCGATTTTTCTAATATGGTTTCGAGCAATGTTTTGATAGTGATTACTAAAGAATATGCGAGGGTCATGGGCACAAATTTTTTAGCCCTATGACTTAGGGTTCTATGTATAAAATTTCGTGCACATCCGAGGTGTGTAGAGGGCGATACAGTCAAATTTCTGAGAGATGAACGAACATAAGGAAAAAACTTGCGAAAATTGCCCTCAAAAAGGGGAATTTTTTTTGAAATGTTGACTTAAGGCTCCGTTTTGACTCCAATATATTCATTTACCCATGAGATCTCTTGGGGAAAAATATCGAACGAGTTGAACACGAGGGTAATACATTTCGGAGAAATTAGTGAAATCTCCTATTCACCAAAGGGGCACCCCTTTCAGAAATCTTCGATTTTTCTAATATGGTTTCGAGCAATGTTTTGATAGTGAATACTAAAGAATATGCGAGGGTCATGGGCACAAATTTTTTAGCCCTATGTCTTAGGGTTCTATGTATAAAATTTCGTGCACATCCGAGGTGTGTAGAGGGCGATACAGTCAAATTTCTGAGAGATGAACGAACATAAGGAAAAAACTTGCGAAAATTGCCCTCAAAAAGGGGAATTTTTTTTGAAATGTTGACTTAAGGCTCCGTTTCGACTCCAATATATTCATTTACCCATGAGATCTCTTGGGGAAAAATATCGAACGAGTTGAACACGAGGGTAATACATTTCGGAGAAATTAGTGAAATCTCCTATTCACCAAAGGGGCACCCCTTTCAGAAATCTTCGATTTTTCTAATATGGTTTCGAGCAATGTTTTGATAGTGAATACTAAAGAATATGCGAGGGTCATGGGCACAAATTTTTTAGCCCTATGTCTTAGGGTTCTATGTATAAAATTTCGTGCACATCCGAGGTGTGTAGAGGGCGATACAGTCAAATTTCTGAGAGATGAACGAACATAAGGAAAATACTTGCGAAAATTGCCCTCAAAAAGGGGAATTTTTTTTGAAATGTTGACTTAAGGCTCCGTTTCGACTCCAATATATTCATTTACCCATGAGATCTCTTGGGGAAAAATATCGAACGAGTTGAACACGAGGGTAATACATTTCGGAGAAATTAGTTAAATCTCCAATTCACCAAAGGGGTACCCCTTTCAGAAATCTTCGATTTCTCTAATATGGTTTCGAGCAATGTTTTGATAGTGAATACTAAAGAATATGCGAGGGTCATGGGCACAAAATTTGTAGCCCTATGACTTAGGGTTCTATGTATAAAATTTCGTGCACATCCGAGGTGTGTAGAGGGCGATACAGTCAAATTTCTGAGAGATGAACGAACATAAGGAAAAAACTTGCGAAAATTGCCCTCAAAAAGGGGAATTTTTTTTGAAATGTTGACTTAAGTCTCCGTTTCGACTCCAATATATTCATTTACCCATGAGATCTCTTGGGGAAAAATATCGAACTAGTTGAACACGAGGGTAATACATTTCGGAGAAATTAGTGAAATCTCCAATTCACCAAAGGGGCACCCCTTTCAGAAATCTTCGATTTCTCTAATATGGTTTCGAGCAATGTTTTGATAGTGAATACTAAAGAATATGCGAGGGTCATGGGCACAAAATTTGTAGCCCTATGTCTTAGGGTTCTATGTATAATATTTCGTGCACATCCGAGGTGTGTAGAAGGCGATACAGTCAAATTTCTGAGAGATGAACGAACATAAGGAAAAAACTTGCGAAAATTGCCCTCAAAAAGGGGAATTTTTTTTGAAATGTTGACTTAAGGCTCCGTTTTGACTCCAATATATTCATTTACCCATGAGATCTCTTGGGGAAAAATATCGAACGAGTTGAACACGAGGGTAATACATTTCGGAGAAATTAGTGAAATCTCCTATTCACCAAAGGGGCACCCCTTTCAGAAATCTTCGATTTTTCTAATATGGTTTCGAGCAATGTTTTGATAGTGAATACTAAAGAATATGCGAGGGTCATGGGCACAAATTTTTTAGCCCTATGTCTTAGGGTTCTATGTATAAAATTTCGTGCACATCCGAGGTGTGTAGAGGGCGATACAGTCAAATTTCTGAGAGATGAACGAACATAAGGAAAAAACTTGCGAAAATTGCCCTCAAAAAGGGGAATTTTTTTTGAAATGTTGACTTAAGGCTCCGTTTCGACTCCAATATATTCATTTACCCATGAGATCTCTTGGGGAAAAATATCGAACGAGTTGAACACGAGGGTAATACATTTCGGAGAAATTAGTGAAATCTCCTATTCACCAAAGGGGCACCCCTTTCAGAAATCTTCGATTTTTCTAATATGGTTTCGAGCAATGTTTTGATAGTGAATACTAAAGAATATGCGAGGGTCATGGGCACAAATTTTTTAGCCCTATGTCTTAGGGTTCTATGTATAATATTTCGTGCACATCCGAGGTGTGTAGAAGGCGATACAGTCAAATTTCTGAGAGATGAACGAACATAAGGAAAAAACTTGCGAAAATTGCCCTCAAAAAGGGGAATTTTTTTTGAAATGTTGACTTAAGGCTCCGTTTTGACTCCAATATATTCATTTACCCATGAGATCTCTTGGGGAAAAATATCGAACGAGTTGAACACGAGGGTAATACATTTCGGAGAAATTAGTGAAATCTCCTATTCACCAAAGGGGCACCCCTTTCAGAAATCTTCGATTTTTCTAATATGGTTTCGAGCAATGTTTTGATAGTGAATACTAAAGAATATGCGAGGGTCATGGGCACAAATTTTTTAGCCCTATGTCTTAGGGTTCTATGTATAAAATTTCGTGCACATCCGAGGTGTGTAGAGGGCGATACAGTCAAATTTCTGAGAGATGAACGAACATAAGGAAAAAACTTGCGAAAATTGCCCTCAAAAAGGGGAATTTTTTTTGAAATGTTGACTTAAGGCTCCGTTTCGACTCCAATATATTCATTTACCCATGAGATCTCTTGGGGAAAAATATCGAACGAGTTGAACACGAGGGTAATACATTTCGGAGAAATTAGTGAAATCTCCTATTCACCAAAGGGGCACCCCTTTCAGAAATCTTCGATTTTTCTAATATGGTTTCGAGCAATGTTTTGATAGTGAATACTAAAGAATATGCGAGGGTCATGGGCACAAATTTTTTAGCCCTATGTCTTAGGGTTCTATGTATAAAATTTCGTGCACATCCGAGGTGTGTAGAGGGCGATACAGTCAAATTTCTGAGAGATGAACGAACATAAGGAAAATACTTGCGAAAATTGCCCTCAAAAAGGGGAATTTTTTTTGAAATGTTGACTTAAGGCTCCGTTTCGACTCCAATATATTCATTTACCCATGAGATCTCTTGGGGAAAAATATCGAACGAGTTGAACACGAGGGTAATACATTTCGGAGAAATTAGTTAAATCTCCAATTCACCAAAGGGGTACCCCTTTCAGAAATCTTCGATTTCTCTAATATGGTTTCGAGCAATGTTTTGATAGTGAATACTAAAGAATATGCGAGGGTCATGGGCACAAAATTTGTAGCCCTATGACTTAGGGTTCTATGTATAAAATTTCGTGCACATCCGAGGTGTGTAGAGGGCGATACAGTCAAATTTCTGAGAGATGAACGAACATAAGGAAAAAACTTGCGAAAATTGCCCTCAAAAAGGGGAATTTTTTTTGAAATGTTGACTTAAGTCTCCGTTTCGACTCCAATATATTCATTTACCCATGAGATCTCTTGGGGAAAAATATCGAACTAGTTGAACACGAGGGTAATACATTTCGGAGAAATTAGTGAAATCTCCAATTCACCAAAGGGGCACCCCTTTCAGAAATCTTCGATTTCTCTAATATGGTTTCGAGCAATGTTTTGATAGTGAATACTAAAGAATATGCGAGGGTCATGGGCACAAAATTTGTAGCCCTATGTCTTAGGGTTCTATGTATAATATTTCGTGCACATCCGAGGTGTGTAGAAGGCGATACAGTCAAATTTCTGAGAGATGAACGAACATAAGGAAAAAACTTGCGAAAATTGCCCTCAAAAAGGGGAATTTTTTTTGAAATGTTGACTTAAGGCTCCGTTTTGACTCCAATATATTCATTTACCCATGAGATCTCTTGGGGAAAAATATCGAACGAGTTGAACACGAGGGTAATACATTTCGGAGAAATTAGTGAAATCTCCTATTCACCAAAGGGGCACCCCTTTCAGAAATCTTCGATTTTTCTAATATGGTTTCGAGCAATGTTTTGATAGTGAATACTAAAGAATATGCGAGGGTCATGGGCACAAATTTTTTAGCCCTATGTCTTAGGGTTCTATGTATAAAATTTCGTGCACATCCGAGGTGTGTAGAGGGCGATACAGTCAAATTTCTGAGAGATGAACGAACATAAGGAAAAAACTTGCGAAAATTGCCCTCAAAAAGGGGAATTTTTTTTGAAATGTTGACTTAAGGCTCCGTTTCGACTCCAATATATTCATTTACCCATGAGATCTCTTGGGGAAAAATATCGAACGAGTTGAACACGAGGGTAATACATTTCGGAGAAATTAGTGAAATCTCCTATTCACCAAAGGGGCACCCCTTTCAGAAATCTTCGATTTTTCTAATATGGTTTCGAGCAATGTTTTGATAGTGAATACTAAAGAATATGCGAGGGTCATGGGCACAAATTTTTTAGCCCTATGTCTTAGGGTTCTATGTATAATATTTCGTGCACATCCGAGGTGTGTAGAGGGCGATACAGTCAAATTTCTGAGAGATGAACGAACATAAGGAAAAAACTTGCGAAAATTGCCCTCAAAAAGGGGAATTTTTTTTGAAATGTTGACTTAAGGCTCCGTTTCGACTCCAATATATTCATTTACCCATGAGATCTCTTGGGGAAAAATATCGAACTAGTTGAACACGAGGGTAATACATTTCGGAGAAATTAGTTAAATCTCCTATTCACCAAAGGGGTACCCTTTCAGAAATCTTCGATTTTTCTAATATGGTTTCGAGCAATGTTTTGATAGTGATTTCTAAAGAATATGCGAGGGTCATGGGCACAAATTTTTTAGCCCTATGACTTAGGGTTCTATGTATAAAATTTCGTGCACATCCGAGGTGTGTAGAGGGCGATACAGTCAAATTTCTGAGAGATGAACGAACATAAGGAAAAAACTTGCGAAAATTGCCCTCAAAAAGGGGAATTTTTTTTGAAATGTTGACTTAAGGCTCCGTTTTGACTCCAATATATTCATTTACCCATGAGATCTCTTGGGGAAAAATATCGAACGAGTTGAACACGAGGGTAATACATTTCGGAGAAATTAGTGAAATCTCCTATTCACCAAAGGGGCACCCCTTTCAGAAATCTTCGATTTTTCTAATATGGTTTCGAGCAATGTTTTGATAGTGAATACTAAAGAATATGCGAGGGTCATGGGCACAAATTTTTTAGCCCTATGTCTTAGGGTTCTATGTATAAAATTTCGTGCACATCCGAGGTGTGTAGAGGGCGATACAGTCAAATTTCTGAGAGATGAACGAACATAAGGAAAAAACTTGCGAAAATTGCCCTCAAAAAGGGGAATTTTTTTTGAAATGTTGACTTAAGGCTCCGTTTTGACTCCAATATATTCATTTACCCATGAGATCTCTTGGGGAAAAATATCGAACTAGTTGAACACGAGGGTAATACATTTCGGAGAAATTAGTGAAATCTCCTATTCACCAAAGGGGCACCCCTTTCAGAAATCTTCGATTTTTCTAATATGGTTTCGAGCAATGTTTTGATAGTGAATACTAAAGAATATGCGAGGGTCATGGGCACAAATTTTTTAGCCCTATGTCTTAGGGTTCTATGTATAAAATTTCGTGCACATCCGAGGTGTGTAGAGGGCGATACAGTCAAATTTCTGAGAGATGAACGAACATAAGGAAAAAACTTGCGAAAATTGCCCTCAAAAAGGGGAATTTTTTTTGAAATGTTGACTTAAGGCTCCGTTTCGACTCCAATATATTCATTTACCCATGAGATCTCTTGGGGAAAAATATCGAACTAGTTGAACACGAGGGTAATACATTTCGGAGAAATTAGTTAAATCTCCTATTCACCAAAGGGGTACCCTTTCAGAAATCTTCGATTTTTCTAATATGGTTTCGAGCAATGTTTTGATAGTGATTACTAAAGAATATGCGAGGGTCATGGGCACAAATTTTTTAGCCCTATGACTTAGGGTTCTATGTATAAAATTTCGTGCACATCCGAGGTGTGTAGAGGGCGATACAGTCAAATTTCTGAGAGATGAACGAACATAAGGAAAAAACTTGCGAAAATTGCCCTCAAAAAGGGGAATTTTTTTTGAAATGTTGACTTAAGGCTCCGTTTTGACTCCAATATATTCATTTACCCATGAGATCTCTTGGGGAAAAATATCGAACGAGTTGAACACGAGGGTAATACATTTCGGAGAAATTAGTGAAATCTCCTATTCACCAAAGGGGCACCCCTTTCAGAAATCTTCGATTTTTCTAATATGGTTTCGAGCAATGTTTTGATAGTGAATACTAAAGAATATGCGAGGGTCATGGGCACAAATTTTTTAGCCCTATGTCTTAGGGTTCTATGTATAAAATTTCGTGCACATCCGAGGTGTGTAGAGGGCGATACAGTCAAATTTCTGAGAGATGAACGAACATAAGGAAAAAACTTGCGAAAATTGCCCTCAAAAAGGGGAATTTTTTTTGAAATGTTGACTTAAGGCTCCGTTTCGACTCCAATATATTCATTTACCCATGAGATCTCTTGGGGAAAAATATCGAACTAGTTGAACACGAGGGTAATACATTTCGGAGAAATTAGTGAAATCTCCTATTCACCAAAGGGGCACCCCTTTCAGAAATCTTCGATTTTTCTAATATGGTTTCGAGCAATGTTTTGATAGTGAATACTAAAGAATATGCGAGGGTCATGGGCACAAATTTTTTAGCCGTATGTCTTAGGGTTCTATGTATAAAATTTCGTCCACATCCGAGGTGTGTAGAGGGCGATACAGTCAAATTTCTGAGAGATGAACGAACATAAGGAAAAAACTTGCGAAAATTGCCCTCAAAAAGGGGAATTTTTTTTGAAATGTTGACTTAAGGCTCCGTTTCGACTCCAATATATTCATTTACCCATGAGATCTCTTGGGGAAAAATATCGAACTAGTTGAACACGAGGGTAATACATTTCGGAGAAATTAGTTAAATCTCCTATTCACCAAAGGGGTACCCTTTCAGAAATCTTCGATTTCTCTAATATGGTTTCGAGCAAAGTTTTGATAGTGATTACTAAAGAATATGCGAGGGTCATGGGCACAAATTTTTTAGCCCTATGACTTAGGGTTCTATGTATAAAATTTCGTGCACATCCGAGGTGTGTAGAGGGCGATACAGTCAAATTTCTGAGAGATGAACGAACATAAGGAAAAAACTTGCGAAAATTGCCCTCAAAAAGGGGAATTTTTTTTGAAATGTTGACTTAAGGCTCCGTTTCGACTCCAATATATTCATTTACCCATGAGATCTCTTGGGGAAAAATATCGAACGAGTTGAACACGAGGGTAATACATTTCGGAGAAATTAGTTAAATCTCCAATTCACCAAAGGGGTACCCCTTTCAGAAATCTTCGATTTCTCTAATATGGTTTCGAGCAATGTTTTGATAGTGAATACTAAAGAATATGCGAGGGTCATGGGCACAAAATTTGTAGCCCTATGACTTAGGGTTCTATGTATAAAATTTCGTGCACATCCGAGGTGTGTAGAGGGCGATACAGTCAAATTTCTGAGAGATGAACGAACATAAGGAAAAAACTTGCGAAAATTGCCCTCAAAAAGGGGAATTTTTTTTGAAATGTTGACTTAAGGCTCCGTTTTGACTCCAATATATTCATTTACCCATGAGATCTCTTGGGGAAAAATATCGAACGAGTTGAACACGAGGGTAATACATTTCGGAGAAATTAGTGAAATCTCCTATTCACCAAAGGGGCACCCCTTTCAGAAATCTTCGATTTTTCTAATATGGTTTCGAGCAATGTTTTGATAGTGAATACTAAAGAATATGGGAGGGTCATGGGCACAAATTTTTTAGCCCTATGTCTTAGGGTTCTATGTATAAAATTTCGTGCACATCCGAGGTGTGTAGAGGGCGATACAGTCAAATTTCTGAGAGATGAACGAACATAAGGAAAAAACTTGCGAAAATTGCCCTCAAAAAGGGGAATTTTTTTTGAAATGTTGACTTAAGGCTCCGTTTCGACTCCAATATATTCATTTACCCATGAGATCTCTTGGGGAAAAATATCGAACGAGTTGAACACGAGGGTAATACATTTCGGAGAAATTAGTGAAATCTCCTATTCACCAAAGGGGCACCCCTTTCAGAAATCTTCGATTTTTCTAATATGGTTTCGAGCAATGTTTTGATAGTGAATACTAAAGAATATGCGAGGGTCATGGGCACAAATTTTTTAGCCCTATGTCTTAGGGTTCTATGTATAAAATTTCGTCCACATCCGAGGTGTGTAGAGGGCGATACAGTCAAATTTCTGAGAGATGAACGAACATAAGGAAAAAACTTGCGAAAATTGCCCTCAAAAAGGGGAATTTTTTTTGAAATGTTGACTTAAGGCTCCGTTTCGACTCCAATATATTCATTTACCCATGAGATCTCTTGGGGAAAAATATCGAACTAGTTGAACACGAGGGTAATACATTTCGGAGAAATTAGTTAAATCTCCTATTCACCAAAGGGGTACCCTTTCAGAAATCTTCGATTTCTCTAATATGGTTTCGAGCAATGTTTTGATAGTGATTACTAAAGAATATGCGAGGGTCATGGGCACAAATTTTTTAGCCCTATGACTTAGGGTTCTATGTATAAAATTTCGTGCACATCCGAGGTGTGTAGAGGGCGATACAGTCAAATTTCTGAGAGATGAACGAACATAAGGAAAAAACTTGCGAAAATTGCCCTCAAAAAGGGGAATTTTTTTTGAAATGTTGACTTAAGGCTCCGTTTTGACTCCAATATATTCATTTACCCATGAGATCTCTTGGGGAAAAATATCGAACTAGTTGAACAAGAGGGTAATACATTTCGGAGAAATTAGTGAAATCTCCTATTCACCAAAGGGGCACCCCTTTCAGAAATCTTCGATTTTTCTAATATGGTTTCGAGCAATGTTTTGATAGTGAATACTAAAGAATATGCGAGGGTCATGGGCACAAAATTTGTAGCCCTATGACTTAGGGTTCTATGTATAAAATTTCGTGCACATCCGAGGTGTGTAGAGGGCGATACAGTCAAATTTCTGAGAGATGAACGAACATAAGGAAAAAACTTGCGAAAATTGCCCTCAAAAAGGGGAATTTTTTTTGAAATGTTGACTTAAGGCTCCGTTTTGACTCCAATATATTCATTTACCCATGAGATCTCTTGGGGAAAAATATCGAACGAGTTGAACACGAGGGTAATACATTTCGGAGAAATTAGTGAAATCTCCTATTCACCAAAGGGGCACCCCTTTCAGAAATCTTCGATTTTTCTAATATGGTTTCGAGCAATGTTTTGATAGTGAATACTAAAGAATATGCGAGGGTCATGGGCACAAATTTTTTAGCCCTATGTCTTAGGGTTCTATGTATAAAATTTCGTGCACATCCGAGGTGTGTAGAGGGCGATACAGTCAAATTTCTGAGAGATGAACGAACATAAGGAAAAAACTTGCGAAAATTGCCCTCAAAAAGGGGAATTTTTTTTGAAATGTTGACTTAAGGCTCCGTTTCGACTCCAATATATTCATTTACCCATGAGATCTCTTGGGGAAAAATATCGAACGAGTTGAACACGAGGGTAATACATTTCGGAGAAATTAGTGAAATCTCCTATTCACCAAAGGGGCACCCCTTTCAGAAATCTTCGATTTTTCTAATATGGTTTCGAGCAATGTTTTGATAGTGAATACTAAAGAATATGCGAGGGTCATGGGCACAAATTTTTTAGCCCTATGTCTTAGGGTTCTATGTATAAAATTTCGTCCACATCCGAGGTGTGTAGAGGGCGATACAGTCAAATTTCTGAGAGATGAACGAACATAAGGAAAAAACTTGCGAAAATTGCCCTCAAAAAGGGGAATTTTTTTTGAAATGTTGACTTAAGGCTCCGTTTCGACTCCAATATATTCATTTACCCATGAGATCTCTTGGGGAAAAATATCGAACTAGTTGAACACGAGGGTAATACATTTCGGAGAAATTAGTTAAATCTCCTATTCACCAAAGGGGTACCCTTTCAGAAATCTTCGATTTCTCTAATATGGTTTCGAGCAATGTTTTGATAGTGATTACTAAAGAATATGCGAGGGTCATGGGCACAAATTTTTTAGCCCTATGACTTAGGGTTCTATGTATAAAATTTCGTGCACATCCGAGGTGTGTAGAGGGCGATACAGTCAAATTTCTGAGAGATGAACGAACATAAGGAAAAAACTTGCGAAAATTGCCCTCAAAAAGGGGAATTTTTTTTGAAATGTTGACTTAAGGCTCCGTTTTGACTCCAATATATTCATTTACCCATGAGATCTCTTGGGGAAAAATATCGAACTAGTTGAACAAGAGGGTAATACATTTCGGAGAAATTAGTGAAATCTCCTATTCACCAAAGGGGCACCCCTTTCAGAAATCTTCGATTTTTCTAATATGGTTTCGAGCAATGTTTTGATAGTGAATACTAAAGAATATGCGAGGGTCATGGGCACAAATTTTTTAGCCCTATGTCTTAGGGTTCTATGTATAAAATTTCGTGCACATCCGAGGTGTGTAGAGGGCGATACAGTCAAATTTCTGAGAGATGAACGAACATAAGGAAAAAACTTGCGAAAATTGCCCTCAAAAAGGGGAATTTTTTTTGAAATGTTGACTTAAGGCTCCGTTTCGACTCCAATATATTCATTTACCCATGAGATCTCTTGGGGAAAAATATCGAACGAGTTGAACACGAGGGTAATACATTTCGGAGAAATTAGTGAAATCTCCAATTCACCAAAGGGGCACCCCTTTCAGAAATCTTCGATTTTTCTAATATGGTTTCGAGCAATGTTTTGATAGTGAATACTAAAGAATATGCGAGGGTCATGGGCACAAATTTTTTAGCCCTATGTCTTAGGGTTCTATGTATAAAATTTCGTCCACATCCGAGGTGTGTAGAGGGCGATACAGTCAAATTTCTGAGAGATGAACGAACATAAGGAAAAAACTTGCGAAAATTGCCCTCAAAAAGGGGAATTTTTTTTGAAATGTTGACTTAAGGCTCCGTTTCGACTCCAATATATTCATTTACCCATGAGATCTCTTGGGGAAAAATATCGAACTAGTTGAACACGAGGGTAATACATTTCGGAGAAATTAGTTAAATCTCCTATTCACCAAAGGGGTACCCTTTCAGAAATCTTCGATTTCTCTAATATGGTTTCGAGCAATGTTTTGATAGTGATTACTAAAGAATATGCGAGGGTCATGGGCACAAATTTTTTAGCCCTATGACTTAGGGTTCTATGTATAAAATTTCGTGCACATCCGAGGTGTGTAGAGGGCTATACAGTCAAATTTCTGAGAGATGAACGAACATAAGGAAAAAACTTGCGAAAATTGCCCTCAAAAAGGGGAATTTTTTTTGAAATGTTGACTTAAGGCTCCGTTTTGACTCCAATATATTCATTTACCCATGAGATCTCTTGGGGAAAAATATCGAACTAGTTGAACAAGAGGGTAATACATTTCGGAGAAATTAGTGAAATCTCCTATTCACCAAAGGGGCACCCCTTTCAGAAATCTTCGATTTTTCTAATATGGTTTCGAGCAATGTTTTGATAGTGAATACTAAAGAATATGCGAGGGTCATGGGCACAAATTTTTTAGCCCTATGTCTTAGGGTTCTATGTATAAAATTTCGTGCACATCCGAGGTGTGTAGAGGGCGATACAGTCAAATTTCTGAGAGATGAACGAACATAAGGAAAAAACTTGCGAAAATTGCCCTCAAAAAGGGGAATTTTTTTTGAAATGTTGACTTAAGGCTCCGTTTCGACTCCAATATATTCATTTACCCATGAGATCTCTTGGGGAAAAATATCGAACGAGTTGAACACGAGGGTAATACATTTCGGAGAAATTAGTGAAATCTCCAATTCACCAAAGGGGCACCCCTTTCAGAAATCTTCGATTTTTCTAATATGGTTTCGAGCAATGTTTTGATAGTGAATACTAAAGAATATGCGAGGGTCATGGGCACAAATTTTTTAGCCCTATGACTTAGGGTTCTATGTATAAAATTTCGTGCACATCCGAGGTGTGTAGAGGTCGATACAGTAAAATTTCTGAGAGATGAACGAACATAAGGAAAAAACTTGCGAAAATTGCCCTCAAAAAGGGGAATTTTTTTTGAAATGTTGACTTAAGGCTCCGTTTCGACTCCAATATATTCATTTACCCATGAGATCTCTTGGGGAAAAATATCGAACGAGTTGAACACGAGGGTAATACATTTCGGAGAAATTAGTGAAATCTCCTATTCACCAAAGGGGTACCCTTTCAGAAATCTTCGATTTCTCTAATATGGTTTCGAGCAATGTTTTGATAGTGAATACTAAAGAATATGCGAGGGTCATGGGCACAAATTTTTTAGCCCTATGACTTAGGGTTCTATGTATAAAATTTCGTGCACATCCGAGGTGTGTAGAGGGCGATACAGTCAAATTTCTGAGAGATGAACGAACATAAGGAAAAAACTTGCGAAAATTGCCCTCAAAAAGGGGAATTTTTTTTGAAATGTTGACTTAAGTCTCCGTTTCGACTCCAATATATTCATTTACCCATGAGATCTCTTGGGGAAAAATATCGAACTAGTTGAACACGAGGGTAATACATTTCGGAGAAATTAGTGAAATCTCCAATTCACCAAAGGGGCACCCCTTTCAGAAATCTTCGATTTCTCTAATATGGTTTCGAGCAATGTTTTGATAGTGAATACTAAAGAATATGCGAGGGTCATGGGCACAAATTTTTTAGCCCTATGACTTAGGGTTCTATGTATAAAATTTCGTCCACATCCGAGGTGTGTAGAGGGCGATACAGTCAAATTTCTGAGAGATGATTGAACATAAGGAAAAAACTTGCGAAAATTGCCCTCAAAAAGGGGAATTTTTTTTGAAATGTTGACTTAAGTCTCCGTTTCGACTCCAATATATTCATTTACCCATGAGATCTCTTGGGGAAAAATATCGAACTAGTTGAACACGAGGGTAATACATTTCGGAGAAATTAGTGAAATCTCCTATTCACCAAAGGGGCACCCCTTTCAGAAATCTTCGATTTCTCTAATATGGTTTCGAGCAATGTTTTGATAGTGAATACTAAAGAATATGCGAGGGTCATGGGCACAAAATTTGTAGCCCTATGTCTTAGGGTTCTATGTATAATATTTCGTGCACATCCGAGGTGTGTAGAAGGCGATACAGTCAAATTTCTGAGAGATGAACGAACATAAGGAAAAAACTTGCGAAAATTGCCCTCAAAAAGGGGAATTTTTTTTGAAATGTTGACTTAAGGCTCCGTTTCGACTCCAATATATTCATTTACCCATGAGATCTCTTGGGGAAAAATATCGAACGAGTTGAACACGAGGGTAATACATTTCGGAGAAATTAGTGAAATCTCCTATTCACCAAAGGGGCACCCCTTTCAGAAATCTTCGATTTTTCTAATATGGTTTCGAGCAATGTTTTGATAGTGAATACTAAAGAATATGCGAGGGTCATGGGCACAAAATTTGTAGCCCTATGTCTTAGGGTTCTATGTATAAAATTTCGTGCACATCCGAGGTGTGTAGAGGGCGATACAGTCAAATTTCTGAGAGATGAACGAACATAAGGAAAAAACTTGCGAAAATTGCCCTCAAAAAGGGGAATTTTTTTTGAAATGTTGACTTAAGGCTCCGTTTTGACTCCAATATATTCATTTACCCATGAGATCTCTTGGGGAAAAATATCGAACGAGTTGAACACGAGGGTAATACATTTCGGAGAAATTAGTGAAATCTCCTATTCACCAAAGGGGCACCCCTTTCAGAAATCTTCGATTTTTCTAATATGGTTTCGAGCAATGTTTTGATAGTGAATACTAAAGAATATGCGAGGGTCATGGGCACAAATTTTTTAGCCCTATGTCTTAGGGTTCTATGTATAAAATTTCGTCCACATCCGAGGTGTGTAGAGGGCGATACAGTCAAATTTCTGAGAGATGAACGAACATAAGGAAAAAACTTGCGAAAATTGCCCTCAAAAAGGGGAATTTTTTTTGAAATGTTGACTTAAGGCTCCGTTTCGACTCCAATATATTTATTTACCCATGAGATCTCTTGGGGAAAAATATCGAACTATTTGAACACGAGGGTAATACATTTCGGAGAAATTAGTTAAATCTCCTATTCACCAAAGGGGTACCCCTTTCAGAAATCTTCGATTTCTCTAATATGGTTTCGAGCAATGTTTTGATAGTGAATACTAAAGAATATGCGAGGGTCATGGGCACAAATTTTTTAGCCCTATGACTTAGGGTTCTATGTATAAAATTTCGTGCACATCCGAGGTGTGTAGAGGGCGATACAGTCAAATTTCTGAGAGATGAACGAACATAAGGAAAAAACTTGCGAAAATTGCCCTCAAAAAGGGGAATTTTTTTTGAAATGTTGACTTAAGTCTCCGTTTCGACTCCAATATATTCATTTACCCATGAGATCTCTTTGGGAAAAATATCGAACTAGTTGAACACGAGGGTAATACATTTCGGAGAAATTAGTGAAATCTCCTATTCACCAAAGCGGTACCCCTTTCAGAAATCTTCGATTTTTCTAATATGGTTTCGAGCAATGTTTTGATAGTGAATACTAAAGAATATGCGAGGGTCATGGGCAAAAATTTTTTAGCCCTATGACTTAGGGTTCTATGTATAAAATTTCGTGCACATCCGAGGTGTGTAGAGGGCGATACAGTCAAATTTCTGAGAGATGAACGAACATAAGGAAAAAACTTGCGAAAATTGCCCTCAAAAAGGGGAATTTTTTTTGAAATGTTGACTTAAGGCTCCGTTTCGACTCCAATATATTCATTTACCCATGAGATCTCTTGGGGAAAAATATCGAACTAGTTGAACACGAGGGTAATACATTTCGGAGAAATTAGTTAAATCTCCTATTCACCAAAGGGGTACCCTTTCAGAAATCTTCGATTTTTCTAATATGGTTTCGAGCAATGTTTTGATAGTGATTACTAAAGAATATGCGAGGGTCATGGGCACAAATTTTTTAGCCCTATGACTTAGGGTTCTATGTATAAAATTTCGTGCACATCCGAGGTGTGTAGAGGGCGATACAGTCAAATTTCTGAGAGATGAACGAACATAAGGAAAAAACTTGCGAAAATTGCCCTCAAAAAGGGGAATTTTTTTTGAAATGTTGACTTAAGGCTCCGTTTCGACTCCAATATATTCATTTACCCATGAGATCTCTTGGGGAAAAATATCGAACTAGTTGAACACGAGGGTAATACATTTCGGAGAAATTAGTGAAATCTCCTATTCACCAAAGGGGCACCCCTTTCAGAAATCTTCGATTTTTCTAATATGGTTTCGAGCCATGTTTTGATAGTGAATACTAAAGAATATGCGAGGGTCATGGGCACAAATTTTTTAGCCCTATGTCTTAGGGTTCTATGTATAAAATTTCGTGCACATCCGAGGTGTGTAGAGGGCGATACAGTCAAATTTCTGAGAGATGAACGAACATAAGGAAAAAACTTGCGAAAATTGCCCTCAAAAAGGGGAATTTTTTTTGAAATGTTGACTTAAGGCTCCGTTTCGACTCCAATATATTCATTTACCCATGAGATCTCTTGGGGAAAAATATCGAACGAGTTGAACACGAGGGTAATACATTTCGGAGAAATTAGTGAAATCTCCTATTCACCAAAGGGGCACCCCTTTCAGAAATCTTCGATTTTTCTAATATGGTTTCGAGCAATGTTTTGATAGTGATTACTAAAGAATATGCGAGGGTCATGGGCACAAATTTTTTAGCCCTATGACTTAGGGTTCTATGTATAAAATTTCGTGCACATCCGAGGTGTGTAGAGGGCGATACAGTCAAATTTCTGAGAGATGAACGAACATAAGGAAAAAACTTGCGAAAATTGCCCTCAAAAAGGGGAATTTTTTTTGAAATGTTGACTTAAGTCTCCATTTCGACTCCAATATATTCATTTACCCATGAGATCTCCTGGGGAAAAATATCGAACTAGTTGAACACGAGGGTAATACATTTCGGAGAAATTAGTGAAATCTCCAATTCACCAAAGGGGCACCCCTTTCAGAAATCTTCGATTTCTCTAATATGGTTTCGAGCAATGTTTTGATAGTGAATACTAAAGAATATGCGAGGGTCATGGGCACAAATTTTTTAGCCCTATGTCTTAGGGTTCTATGTATAAAATTTCGTGCACATCCGAGGTGTGTAGAGGGCGATACAGTCAAATTTCTGAGAGATGAACGAACATAAGGAAAAAACTTGCGAAAATTGCCCTCAAAAAGGGGAATTTTTTTTGAAATGTTGACTTAAGGCTCCGTTTCGACTCCAATATATTCATTTACCCATGAGATCTCTTGGGGAAAAATATCGAACTAGTTGAACACGAGGGTAATACATTTCGGAGAAATTAGTTAAATCTCCTATTCACCAAAGGGGTACCCTTTCAGAAATCTTCGATTTTTCTAATATGGTTTCGAGCAATGTTTTGATAGTGATTACTAAAGAATATGCGAGGGTCATGGGCACAAATTTTTTAGCCCTATGACTTAGGGTTCTATGTATAAAATTTCGTGCACATCCGAGGTGTGTAGAGGGCGATACAGTCAAATTTCTGAGAGATGAACGAACATAAGGAAAAAACTTGCGAAAATTGCCCTCAAAAAGGGGAATTTTTTTTGAAATGTTGACTTAAGGCTCCGTTTCGACTCCAATATATTCATTTACCCATGAGATCTCTTGGGGAAAAATATCGAACTAGTTGAACACGAGGGTAATACATTTCGGAGAAATTAGTGAAATCTCCTATTCACCAAAGGGGCACCCCTTTCAGAAATCTTCGATTTTTCTAATATGGTTTCGAGCCATGTTTTGATAGTGAATACTAAAGAATATGCGAGGGTCATGGGCACAAATTTTTTAGCCCTATGTCTTAGGGTTCTATGTATAAAATTTCGTGCACATCCGAGGTGTGTAGAGGGCGATACAGTCAAATTTCTGAGAGATGAACGAACATAAGGAAAAAACTTGCGAAAATTGCCCTCAAAAAGGGGAATTTTTTTTGAAATGTTGACTTAAGGCTCCGTTTCGACTCCAATATATTCATTTACCCATGAGATCTCTTGGGGAAAAATATCGAACGAGTTGAACACGAGGGTAATACATTTCGGAGAAATTAGTGAAATCTCCTATTCACCAAAGGGGCACCCCTTTCAGAAATCTTCGATTTTTCTAATATGGTTTCGAGCAATGTTTTGATAGTGATTACTAAAGAATATGCGAGGGTCATGGGCACAAATTTTTTAGCCCTATGACTTAGGGTTCTATGTATAAAATTTCGTGCACATCCGAGGTGTGTAGAGGGCGATACAGTCAAATTTCTGAGAGATGAACGAACATAAGGAAAAAACTTGCGAAAATTGCCCTCAAAAAGGGGAATTTTTTTTGAAATGTTGACTTAAGTCTCCATTTCGACTCCAATATATTCATTTACCCATGAGATCTCTTGGGGAAAAATATCGAACTAGTTGAACACGAGGGTAATACATTTCGGAGAAATTAGTGAAATCTCCAATTCACCAAAGGGGCACCCCTTTCAGAAATCTTCGATTTCTCTAATATGGTTTCGAGCAATGTTTTGATAGTGAATACTAAAGAATATGCGAGGGTCATGGGCACAAATTTTTTAGCCCTATGTCTTAGGGTTCTATGTATAAAATTTCGTCCACATCCGAGGTGTGTAGAGGGCGATACAGTCAAATTTCTGAGAGATGAACGAACATAAGGAAAAAACTTGCGAAAATTGCCCTCAAAAAGGGGAATTTTTTTTGAAATGTTGACTTAAGGCTCCGTTTCGACTCCAATATATTCATTTACCCATGAGATCTCTTGGGGAAAAATATCGAACGAGTTGAACACGAGGGTAATACATTTCGGAGAAATTAGTGAAATCTCCTATTCACCAAAGGGGCACCCCTTTCAGAAATCTTCGATTTTTCTAATATGGTTTCGAGCAATGTTTTGATAGTGAATACTAAAGAATATGCGAGGGTCATGGGCACAAATTTTTTAGCCCTATGTCTTAGGGTTCTATGTATAAAATTTCGTCCACATCCGAGGTGTGTAGAGGGCGATACAGTCAAATTTCTGAGAGATGAACGAACATAAGGAAAAAACTTGCGAAAATTGCCCTAAAAAAGGGGAATTTTTTTTGAAATGTTGACTTAAGGCTCCGTTTCGACTCCAATATATTCATTTACCCATGAGATCTCTTGGGGAAAAATATCGAACGAGTTGAACACGAGGGTAATACATTTCGGAGAAATTAGTGAAATCTCCTATTCACCAAAGGGGCACCCCTTTCAGAAATCTTCGATTTCTCTAATATGGTTTCGAGCAATGTTTTGATAGTGAATACTAAAGAATATGCGAGGGTCATGGGCACGAAATTTGTAGCCCTATGTCTTAGGGTTCTATGTATAATATTTCGTGCACATCCGAGGTGTGTAGAAGGCGATACAGTCAAATTTCTGAGAGATGAACGAACATAAGGAAAAAACTTGCGAAAATTGCCCTCAAAAAGGGGAATTTTTTTTGAAATGTTGACTTAAGGCTCCGTTTCGACTCCAATATATTCATTTACCCATGAGATCTCTTGGGGAAAAATATCGAACGAGTTGAACACGAGGGTAATACATTTCGGAGAAATTAGTGAAATCTCCTATTCACCAAAGGGGCACCCCTTTCAGAAATCTTCGATTTTTCTAATATGGTTTCGAGCAATGTTTTGATAGTGAATACTAAAGAATATGCGAGGGTCATGGGCACAAATTTTTTAGCCCTATGTCTTAGGGTTCTATGTATAAAATTTCGTCCACATCCGAGGTGTGTAGAGGGCGATACAGTCAAATTTCTGAGAGATGAACGAACATAAGGAAAAAACATGCGAAAATTGCCCTCAAAAAGGGGAATTTTTTTTGAAATGTTGACTTAAGGCTCCGTTTCGACTCCAATATATTCATTTACCCATGAGATCTCTTGGGGAAAAATATCGAACGAGTTGAACACGAGGGTAATACATTTCGGAGAAATTAGTTAAATCTCCTATTCACCAAAGGGGCACCCCTTTCAGAAATCTTCGATTTTTCTAATATGGTTTCGAGCAATGTTTTGATAGTGATTACTAAAGAATATGCGAGGGTCATGGGCACAAATTTTTTAGCCCTATGACTTAGGGTTCTATGTATAAAATTTCGTGCACATCCGAGGTGTGTAGAGGGCGATACAGTCAAATTTCTGAGAGATGAACGAACATAAGGAAAAAACTTGCGAAAATTGCCCTCAAAAAGGGGAATTTTTTTTGAAATGTTGACTTAAGGCTCCGTTTCAACTCCAATATATTCATTTACCCATGAGATCTCTTGGGGAAAAATATCGAACTAGTTGAACACGAGGGTAATACATTTCGGAGAAATTAGTGAAATCTCCTATTCACCAAAGGGGTACCCCTTTCAGAAATCTTCGATTTTTCTAATATGGTTTCGAGCAATGTTTTGATAGTGAATACTAAAGAATATGCGAGGGTCATGGGCAAAAATTTTTTAGCCCTATGACTTAGGGTTCTATGTATCAAATTTCGTGCACATCCGAGGTGTGTAGAGGGCGATACAGTCAAATTTCTGAGAGATGAACGAACATAAGGAAAAAACTTGCGAAAATTGCCCTCAAAAAGGGGAATTTTTTTTGAAATGTTGACTTAAGGCTCCGTTTCGACTCCAATATATTCATTTACCCATGAGATCTCTTGGGGAAAAATATCGAACGAGTTGAACACGAGGGTAATACATTTCGGAGAAATTAGTGAAATCTCCTATTCACCAAAGGGGCACCCCTTTCAGAAATCTTCGATTTTTCTAATATGGTTTCGAGCCATGTTTTGATAGTGAATACTAAAGAATATGCGAGGGTCATGGGCAAAAATTTTTTAGCCCTATGACTTAGGGTTCTATGTATAAAATTTCGTGCACATCCGAGGTGTGTAGAGGGCGATACAGTCAAATTTCTGAGAGATGAACGAACATAAGGAAAAAACTTGCGAAAATTGCCCTCAAAAAGGGGAATTTTTTTTGAAATGTTGACTTAAGGCTCCGTTTCGACTCCAATATATTCATTTACCCATGAGATCTCTTGGGGAAAAATATCGAACGAGTTGAACACGAGGGTAATACATTTCGGAGAAATTAGTGAAATCTCCTATTCACCAAAGGGGCACCCCTTTCAGAAATCTTCGATTTTTCTAATATGGTTTCGAGCCATGTTTTGATAGTGAATACTAAAGAATATGCGAGGGTCATGGGCACAAAATTTGTAGCCCTATGTCTTAGGGTTCTATGTATAATATTTCGTGCACATCCGAGGTGTGTAGAAGGCGATACAGTCAAATTTCTGAGAGATGAACGAACATAAGGAAAAAACTTGCGAAAATTGCCCTCAAAAAGGGGAATTTTTTTTGAAATGTTGACTTAAGGCTCCGTTTCGACTCCAATATATTCATTTACCCATGAGATCTCTTGGGGAAAAATATCGAACTAGTTGAACACGAGGGTAATACATTTCGGAGAAATTAGTTAAATCTCCTATTCACCAAAGGGGCACCCCTTTCAGAAATCTTCGATTTTTCTAATATGGTTTCGAGCAATGTTTTGATAGTGAATACTAAAGAATATGCGAGGGTCATGGGCACAAATTTTTTAGCCCTATGTCTTAGGGTTCTATGTATAAAATTTCGTGCACATCCGAGGTGTGTAGAGGGCGATACAGTCAAATTTCTGAGAGATGAACGAACATAAGGAAAAAACTTGCGAAAATTGCCCTCAAAAAGGGGAATTTTTTTTTAAATGTTGACTTAAGTCTCCGTTTCGACTCCAATATATTCATTTACCCATGAGATCTCTTGGGGAAAAATATCGAACTAGTTGAACACGAGGGTAATACATTTCGGAGAAATTAGTGAAATCTCCTATTCACCAAAGGGGTACCCCTTTCAGAAATCTTCGATTTTTCTAATATGGTTTCGAGCAATGTTTTGATAGTGAATACTAAAGAATATGCGAGCGTCATGGGCAAAAATTTTTTAGCCCTATGACTTAGGGTTCTATGTATAAAATTTCGTGCACATCCGAGGTGTGTAGAGGGCGATACAGTCAAATTTCTGAGAGATGAACGAACATAAGGAAAAAACTTGCGAAAATTGCCCTCAAAAAGGGGAATTTTTTTTGAAATGTTGACTTAAGGCTCCGTTTCGACTCCAATATATTCATTTACCCATGAGATCTCTTGGGGAAAAATATCGAACGAGTTGAACACGAGGGTAATACATTTCGGAGAAATTAGTGAAATCTCCTATTCACCAAAGGGGCACCCCTTTCAGAAATCTTCGATTTTTCTAATATGGTTTCGAGCAATGTTTTGATAGTGAATACTAAAGAATATGCGAGGGTCATGGGCACAAATTTTTTAGCCCTATGTCTTAGGGTTCTATGTATAAAATTTCGTCCACATCCGAGGTGTGTAGAGGGCGATACAGTCAAATTTCTGAGAGATGAACGAACATAAGGAAAAAACTTGCGAAAATTGCCCTCAAAGAGGGGAATTTTTTTTGAAATGTTGACTTAAGGCTCCGTTTCGACTCCAATATATTCATTTACCCATGAGATCTCTTGGGGAAAAATATCGAACGAGTTGAACACGAGGGTAATGAATTTCGGAGAAATTAATGAAATCTCCTATTCACCAAAGGGGCACCCCTTTCAGAAATCTTCGATTTTTCTAATATGGTTTCGAGCAATGTTTTGATAGTGAATACTAAAGAATATGCGAGGGTCATGGGCACAAATTTTTTAGCCCTATGTCTTAGGGTTCTATGTATAAAATTTCGTCCACATCCGAGGTGTGTAGAGGGCGATACAGTCAAATTTCTGAGAGATGAACGAACATAAGGAAAAAACTTGCGAAAATTGCCCTCAAAAAGGGGAATTTGTTTTGAAATGTTGACTTAAGGCTCCGTTTCGACTCCAATATATTCATTTACCCATGAGATCTCTTGGGGAAAAATATCGAACGAGTTGAACACGAGGGTAATACATTTCGGAGAAATTAGTTAAATCTCCTATTCACCAAAGGGGCACCCCTTTCAGAAATCTTCGATTTTTCTAATATGGTTTCGAGCAATGTTTTGATAGTGATTACTAAAGAATATGCGAGGGTCATGGGCACAAATTTTTTAGCCCTATGTCTTAGGGTTCTATGTATAAAATTTCGTGCACATCCGAGGTGTGTAGAGGGCGATACAGTCAAATTTCTGAGAGATGAACGAACATAAGGAAAAAACTTGCGAAAATTGCCCTCAAAAAGGGGAATTTTTTTTTAAATGTTGACTTAAGTCTCCGTTTCGACTCCAATATATTCATTTACCCATGAGATCTCTTGGGGAAAAATATCGAACTAGTTGAACACGAGGGTAATACATTTCGGAGAAATTAGTGAAATCTCCTATTCACCAAAGGGGTACCCCTTTCAGAAATCTTCGATTTTTCTAATATGGTTTCGAGCAATGTTTTGATAGTGAATACTAAAGAATATGCGAGGGTCATGGGCAAAAATTTTTTAGCCCTATGACTTAGGGTTCTATGTATAAAATTTCGTGCACATCCGAGGTGTGTAGAGGGCGATACAGTCAAATTTCTGAGAGATGAACGAACATAAGGAAAAAACTTGCGAAAATTGCCCTCAAAAAGGGGAATTTTTTTTGAAATGTTGACTTAAGGCTCCGTTTCGACTCCAATATATTCATTTACCCATGAGATCTCTTGGGGAAAAATATCGAACGAGTTGAACACGAGGGTAATGAATTTCGGAGAAATTAGTGAAATCTCCTATTCACCAAAGGGGCACCCCTTTCAGAAATCTTCGATTTTTCTAATATGGTTTCGAGCAATGTTTTGATAGTGAATACTAAAGAATATGCGAGGGTCATGGGCACAAATTTTTTAGCCCTATGTCTTAGGGTTCTATGTATAAAATTTCGTCTACATCCGAGGTGTGTAGAGGGCGATACAGTCAAATTTCTGAGAGATGAACGAACATAAGGAAAAAACTTGCGAAAATTGCCCTCAAAAAGGGGAATTTGTTTTGAAATGTTGACTTAAGGCTCCGTTTCGACTCCAATATATTCATTTACCCATGAGATCTCTTGGGGAAAAATATCGAACGAGTTGAACACGAGGGTAATACATTTCGGAGAAATTAGTTAAATCTCCTATTCACCAAAGGGGCACCCCTTTCAGAAATCTTCGATTTTTCTAATATGGTTTCGAGCAATGTTTTGATAGTGATTACTAAAGAATATGCGAGGGTCATGGGCACAAATTTTTTAGCCCTATGTCTTAGGGTTCTATGTATAAAATTTCGTGCACATCCGAGGTGTGTAGAGGGCGATACAGTCAAATTTCTGAGAGATGAACGAACATAAGGAAAAAACTTGCGAAAATTGCCCTCAAAAAGGGGAATTTTTTTTGAAATGTTGACTTAAGTCTCCATTTCGACTCCAATATATTCATTTACCCATGAGATCTCTTGGGGAAAAATATCGAACTAGTTGAACACGAGGGTAATACATTTCGGAGAAATTAGTGAAATCTCCTATTCACCAAAGGGGCACCCCTTTCAGAAATCTTCGATTTCTCTAATATGGTTTCGAGCCATGTTTTGATAGTGAATACTAAAGAATATGCGAGGGTCATGGGCACAAAATTTGTAGCCCTATGTCTTAGGGTTCTATGTATAAAATTTCGTGCACATCCGAGGTGTGTAGAAGGCGATACAGTCAAATTTCTGAGAGATGAACGAACATAAGGAAAAAACTTGCGAAAATTGCCCTCAAAAAGGGGAATATTTTTTGAAATGTTGACTTAAGGCTCCGTTTCGACGCCAATATATTCATTTACCCATGAGATCTCTTGGGGAAAAATATCGAACGAGTTGAACACGAGGGTAATACATTTCGGAGAAATTAGTGAAATCTCCTATTCACCAAAGGGGCACCCCTTTCAGAAATCTTCGATTTTTCTAATATGGTTTCGAGCAATGTTTTGATAGTGAATACTAAAGAATATGCGAGGGTCATGGGCACAAATTTTTTAGCCCTATGTCTTAGGGTTCTATGTATAAAATTTCGTGCACATCCGAGGTGTGTAGAGGGCGATACAGTCAAATTTCTGAGAGATGAACGAACATAAGGAAAAAACTTGCGAAAATTGCCCTCAAAAAGGGGAATATTTTTTGAAATGTTGACTTAAGGCTCCGTTTCGACGCCAATATATTCATTTACCCATGAGATCTCTTGGGGAAAAATATCGAACGAGTTGAACACGAGGGTAATACATTTCGGAGAAATTAGTGAAATCTCCTATTCACCAAAGGGGCACCCCTTTCAGAAATCTTCGATTTTTCTAATATGGTTTCGAGCAATGTTTTGATAGTGAATACTAAAGAATATGCGAGGGTCATGGGCACAAATTTTTTAGCCCTATGTCTTAGGGTTCTATGTATAAAATTTCGTGCACATCCGAGGTGTGTAGAGGGCGATACAGTCAAATTTCTGAGAGATGAACGAACATAAGGAAAAAACTTGCGAAAATTGCCCTCAAAAAGGGGAATTTTTTTTGAAATGTTGACTTAAGGCTCCGTTTCGACTCCAATATATTCATTTACCCATGAGATCTCTTGGGGAAAAATATCGAACGAGTTGAACACGAGGGTAATACATTTCGGAGAAATTAGTGAAATCTCCTATTCACCAAAGGGGCACCCCTTTCAGAAATCTTCGATTTTTCTAATATGGTTTCGAGCAATGTTTTGATAGTGAATACTAAAGAATATGCGAGGGTCATGGGCACAAATTTTTTAGCCCTATGTCTTAGGGTTCTATGTATAAAATTTCGTCCACATCCGAGGTGTGTAGAGGGCGATACAGTCAAATTTCTGAGAGATGAACGAACATAAGGAAAAAACTTGCGAAAATTGCCCTCAAAAAGGGGAATTTGTTTTGAAATGTTGACTTAAGGCTCCGTTTCGACTCCAATATATTCATTTACCCATGAGATCTCTTGGGGAAAAATATCGAACGAGTTGAACACGAGGGTAATACATTTCGGAGAAATTAGTTAAATCTCCTATTCACCAAAGGGGCACCCCTTTCAGAAATCTTCGATTTTTCTAATATGGTTTCGAGCAATGTTTTGATAGTGATTACTAAAGAATATGCGAGGGTCATGGGCACAAATTTTTTAGCCCTATGTCTTAGGGTTCTATGTATAAAATTTCGTGCACATCCGAGGTGTGTAGAGGGCGATACAGTCAAATTTCTGAGAGATGAACGAACATAAGGAAAAAACTTGCGAAAATTGCCCTCAAAAAGGGGAATTTTTTTTGAAATGTTGACTTAAGGCTCCGTTTCAACTCCAATATATTCATTTACCCATGAGATCTCTTGGGGAAAAATATCGAACTAGTTGAACACGAGGGTAATACATTTCGGAGAAATTAGTGAAATCTCCTATTCACCAAAGGGGTACCCCTTTCAGAAATCTTCGATTTTTCTAATATGGTTTCGAGCAATGTTTTGATAGTGAATACTAAAGAATATGCGAGGGTCATGGGCAAAAATTTTTTAGCCCTATGACTTAGGGTTCTATGTATCAAATTTCGTGCACATCCGAGGTGTGTAGAGGGCGATACAGTCAAATTTCTGAGAGATGAACGAACATAAGGAAAAAACTTGCGAAAATTGCCCTCAAAAAGGGGAATTTTTTTTGAAATGTTGACTTAAGGCTCCGTTTCGACTCCAATATATTCATTTACCCATGAGATCTCTTGGGGAAAAATATCGAACGAGTTGAACACGAGGGTAATACATTTCGGAGAAATTAGTTAAATCTCCTATTCACCAAAGGGGTACCCTTTCAGAAATCTTCGATTTTTCTAATATGGTTTCGAGCAATGTTTTGATAGTGAATACTAAAGAATATGCGAGGGTCATGGGCACAAATTTTTTAGCCCTATGACTTAGGGTTCTATGTATAAAATTTCGTGCACATCCGAGGTGTGTAGAGGGCGATACAGTCAAATTTCTGAGAGATGAACGAACATAAGGAAAAAACTTGCGAAAATTGCCCTCAAAAAGGGGAATTTTTTTTGAAATGTTGACTTAAGGCTCCGTTTCGACTCCAATATATTCATTTACCCATGAGATCTCTTGGGGAAAAATATCGAACGAGTTGAACACGAGGGTAATACATTTCGGAGAAATTAGTGAAATCTCCTATTCACCAAAGGGGCACCCCTTTCAGAAATCTTCGATTTTTCTAATATGGTTTCGAGCCATGTTTTGATAGTGAATACTAAAGAATATGCGAGGGTCATGGGCACAAATTTTTTAGCCCTATGTCTTAGGGTTCTATGTATAATATTTCGTGCACATCCGAGGTGTGTAGAAGGCGATACAGTCAAATTTCTGAGAGATGAACGAACATAAGGAAAAAACTTGCGAAAATTGCCCTCAAAAAGGGGAATTTTTTTTGAAATGTTGACTTAAGGCTCCGTTTCGACTCCAATATATTCATTTACCCATGAGATCTCTTGGGGAAAAATATCGAACGAGTTGAACACGAGGGTAATACATTTCGGAGAAATTAGTGAAATCTCCTATTCACCAAAGGGGCACCCCTTTCAGAAATCTTCGATTTTTCTAATATGGTTTCGAGCAATGTTTTGATAGTGATTACTAAAGAATATGCGAGGGTCATGGGCACAAATTTTTTAGCCCTATGACTTAGGGTTCTATGTATAAAATTTCGTGCACATCCGAGGTGTGTAGAGGGCGATACAGTCAAATTTCTGAGAGATGAACGAACATAAGGAAAAAACTTGCGAAAATTGCCCTCAAAAAGGGGAATTTTTTTTGAAATGTTGACTTAAGGCTCCGTTTCGACTCCAATATATTCATTTACCCATGAGATCTCTTGGGGAAAAATATCGAACGAGTTGAACACGAGGGTAATACATTTCGGAGAAATTAGTGAAATCTCCTATTCACCAAAGGGGCACCCCTTTCAGAAATCTTCGATTTTTCTAATATGGTTTCGAGCCATGTTTTGATAGTGAATACTAAAGAATATGCGAGGGTCATGGGCAAAAATTTTTTAGCCCTATGACTTAGGGTTCTATGTATAAAATTTCGTGCACATCCGAGGTGTGTAGAGGGCGATACAGTCAAATTTCTGAGAGATGAACGAACATAAGGAAAAAACTTGCGAAAATTGCCCTCAAAAAGGGGAATTTTTTTTGAAATGTTGACTTAAGGCTCCGTTTCGACTCCAATATATTCATTTACCCATGAGATCTCTTGGGGAAAAATATCGAACGAGTTGAACACGAGGGTAATACATTTCGGAGAAATTAGTGAAATCTCCTATTCACCAAAGGGGCACCCCTTTCAGAAATCTTCGATTTTTCTAATATGGTTTCGAGCAATGTTTTGATAGTGAATACTAAAGAATATGCGAGGGTCATGGGCACAAATTTTTTAGCCCTATGACTTAGGGTTCTATGTATAAAATTTCGTGCACATCCGAGGTGTGTAGAGGGCGATACAGTCAAATTTCTGAGAGATGAACGAACATAAGGAAAAAACTTGCGAAAATTGCCCTCAAAAAGGGGAATTTTTTTTGAAATGTTGACTTAAGGCTCCGTTTCGACTCCAATATATTCATTTACCCATGAGATCTCTTGGGGAAAAATATCGAACGAGTTGAACACGAGGGTAATACATTTCGGAGAAATTAGTTAAATCTCCTATTCACCAAAGGGGCACCCCTTTCAGAAATCTTCGATTTTTCTAATATGGTTTCGAGCAATGTTTTGATAGTGAATACTAAAGAATATGCGAGGGTCATGGGCACAAATTTTTTAGCCCTATGTCTTAGGGTTCTATGTATAAAATTTCGTCCACATCCGAGGTGTGTAGAGGGCGATACAGTCAAATTTCTGAGAGATGAACGAACATAAGGAAAAAACTTGCGAAAATTGCCCTCAAAAAGGGGAATTTTTTTTGAAATGTTGACTTAAGGCTCCGTTTCGACTCCAATATATTCATTTACCCATGAGATCTCTTGGGGAAAAATATCGAACGAGTTGAACACGAGGGTAATACATTTCGGAGAAATTAGTGAAATCTCCTATTCACCAAAGGGGCACCCCTTTCAGAAATCTTCGATTTTTCTAATATGGTTTCGAGCCATGTTTTGATAGTGAATACTAAAGAATATGCGAGGGTCATGGGCACAAAATTTGTAGCCCTATGTCTTAGGGTTCTATGTATAATATTTCGTGCACATCCGAGGTGTGTAGAAGGCGATACAGTCAAATTTCTGAGAGATGAACGAACATAAGGAAAAAACTTGCGAAAATTGCCCTCAAAAAGGGGAATTTTTTTTGAAATGTTGACTTAAGGCTCCGTTTCGACTCCAATATATTCATTTACCCATGAGATCTCTTGGGGAAAAATATCGAACTAGTTGAACACGAGGGTAATACATTTCGGAGAAATTAGTTAAATCTCCTATTCACCAAAGGGGCACCCCTTTCAGAAATCTTCGATTTTTCTAATATGGTTTCGAGCAATGTTTTGATAGTGAATACTAAAGAATATGCGAGGGTCATGGGCACAAATTTTTTAGCCCTATGTCTTAGGGTTCTATGTATAAAATTTCGTGCACATCCGAGGTGTGTAGAGGGCGATACAGTCAAATTTCTGAGAGATGAACGAACATAAGGAAAAAACTTGCGAAAATTGCCCTCAAAAAGGGGAATTTTTTTTTAAATGTTGACTTAAGTCTCCGTTTCGACTCCAATATATTCATTTACCCATGAGATCTCTTGGGGAAAAATATCGAACTAGTTGAACACGAGGGTAATACATTTCGGAGAAATTAGTGAAATCTCCTATTCACCAAAGGGGTACCCCTTTCAGAAATCTTCGATTTTTCTAATATGGTTTCGAGCAATGTTTTGATAGTGAATACTAAAGAATATGCGAGCGTCATGGGCAAAATTTTTTTAGCCCTATGACTTAGGGTTCTATGTATAAAATTTCGTGCACATCCGAGGTGTGTAGAGGGCGATACAGTCAAATTTCTGAGAGATGAACGAACATAAGGAAAAAACTTGCGAAAATTGCCCTCAAAAAGGGGAATTTTTTTTGAAATGTTGACTTAAGGCTCCGTTTCGACTCCAATATATTCATTTACCCATGAGATCTCTTGGGGAAAAATATCGAACGAGTTGAACACGAGGGTAATACATTTCGGAGAAATTAGTGAAATCTCCTATTCACCAAAGGGGCACCCCTTTCAGAAATCTTCGATTTTTCTAATATGGTTTCGAGCAATGTTTTGATAGTGAATACTAAAGAATATGCGAGGGTCATGGGCACAAATTTTTTAGCCCTATGTCTTAGGGTTCTATGTATAAAATTTCGTCCACATCCGAGGTGTGTAGAGGGCGATACAGTCAAATTTCTGAGAGATGAACGAACATAAGGAAAAAACTTGCGAAAATTGCCCTCAAAGAGGGGAATTTTTTTTGAAATGTTGACTTAAGGCTCCGTTTCGACTCCAATATATTCATTTACCCATGAGATCTCTTGGGTAAAAATATCGAACGAGTTGAACACGAGGGTAATGAATTTCGGAGAAATTAATGAAATCTCCTATTCACCAAAGGGGCACCCCTTTAAGAAATCTTCGATTTTTCTAATATGGTTTCGAGCAATGTTTTGATAGTGAATACTAAAGAATATGCGAGGGTCATGGGCACAAATTTTTTAGCCCTATGTCTTAGGGTTCTATGTATAAAATTTCGTCCACATCCGAGGTGTGTAGAGGGCGATACAGTCAAATTTCTGAGAGATGAACGAACATAAGGAAAAAACTTGCGAAAATTGCCCTCAAAAAGGGGAATTTGTTTTGAAATGTTGACTTAAGGCTCCGTTTCGACTCCAATATATTCATTTACCCATGAGATCTCTTGGGGAAAAATATCGAACGAGTTGAACACGAGGGTAATACATTTCGGAGAAATTAGTTAAATCTCCTATTCACCAAAGGGGCACCCCTTTCAGAAATCTTCGATTTTTCTAATATGGTTTCGAGCAATGTTTTGATAATGATTACTAAAGAATATGCGAGGGTCATGGGCACAAATTTTTTAGCCCTATGTCTTAGGGTTCTATGTATAAAATTTCGTGCACATCCGAGGTGTGTAGAGGGCGATACAGTCAAATTTCTGAGAGATGAACGAACATAAGGAAAAAACTTGCGAAAATTGCCCTCAAAAAGGGGAATTTTTTTTTAAATGTTGACTTAAGTCTCCGTTTCGACTCCAATATATTCATTTACCCATGAGATCTCTTGGGGAAAAATATCGAACTAGTTGAACACGAGGGTAATACATTTCGGAGAAATTAGTGAAATCTCCTATTCACCAAAGGGGTACCCCTTTCAGAAATCTTCGATTTTTCTAATATGGTTTCGAGCAATGTTTTGATAGTGAATACTAAAGAATATGCGAGGGTCATGGGCAAAAATTTTTTAGCCCTATGACTTAGGGTTCTATGTATAAAATTTCGTGCACATCCGAGGTGTGTAGAGGGCGATACAGTCAAATTTCTGAGAGATGAACGAACATAAGGAAAAAACTTGCGAAAATTGCCCTCAAAAAGGGGAATTTTTTTTGAAATGTTGACTTAAGGCTCCGTTTCGACTCCAATATATTCATTTACCCATGAGATCTCTTGGGGAAAAATATCGAACGAGTTGAACACGAGGGTAATGAATTTCGGAGAAATTAGTGAAATCTCCTATTCACCAAAGGGGCACCCCTTTCAGAAATCTTCGATTTTTCTAATATGGTTTCGAGCAATGTTTTGATAGTGAATACTAAAGAATATGCGAGGGTCATGGGCACAAATTTTTTAGCCCTATGTCTTAGGGTTCTATGTATAAAATTTCGTCTACATCCGAGGTGTGTAGAGGGCGATACAGTCAAATTTCTGAGAGATGAACGAACATAAGGAAAAAACTTGCGAAAATTGCCCTCAAAAAGGGGAATTTGTTTTGAAATGTTGACTTAAGGCTCCGTTTCGACTCCAATATATTCATTTACCCATGAGATCTCTTGGGGAAAAATATCGAACGAGTTGAACACGAGGGTAATACATTTCGGAGAAATTAGTTAAATCTCCTATTCACCAAAGGGGCACCCCTTTCAGAAATCTTCGATTTTTCTAATATGGTTTCGAGCAATGTTTTGATAGTGATTACTAAAGAATATGCGAGGGTCATGGGCACAAATTTTTTAGCCCTATGTCTTAGGGTTCTATGTATAAAATTTCGTGCACATCCGAGGTGTGTAGAGGGCGATACAGTCAAATTTCTGAGAGATGAACGAACATAAGGAAAAAACTTGCGAAAATTGCCCTCAAAAAGGGGAATTTTTTTTGAAATGTTGACTTAAGTCTCCATTTCGACTCCAATATATTCATTTACCCATGAGATCTCTTGGGGAAAAATATCGAACTAGTTGAACACGAGGGTAATACATTTCGGAGAAATTAGTGAAATCTCCTATTCACCAAAGGGGCACCCCTTTCAGAAATCTTCGATTTCTCTAATATGGTTTCGAGCCATGTTTTGATAGTGAATACTAAAGAATATGCGAGGGTCATGGGCACAAAATTTGTAGCCCTATGTCTTAGGGTTCTATGTATAAAATTTCGTGCACATCCGAGGTGTGTAGAAGGCGATACAGTCAAATTTCTGAGAGATGAACGAACATAAGGAAAAAACTTGCGAAAATTGCCCTCAAAAAGGGGAATTTTTTTTGAAATGTTGACTTAAGGCTCCGTTTCGACGCCAATATATTCATTTACCCATGAGATCTCTTGGGGAAAAATATCGAACGAGTTGAACACGAGGGTAATACATTTCGGAGAAATTAGTGAAATCTCCTATTCACCAAAGGGGCACCCCTTTCAGAAATCTTCGATTTTTCTAATATGGTTTCGAGCAATGTTTTGATAGTGAATACTAAAGAATATGCGAGGGTCATGGGCACAAATTTTTTAGCCCTATGTCTTAGGGTTCTATGTATAAAATTTCGTGCACATCCGAGGTGTGTAGAGGGCGATACAGTCAAATTTCTGAGAGATGAACGAACATAAGGAAAAAACTTGCGAAAATTGCCCTCAAAAAGGGGAATTTTTTTTGAAATGTTGACTTAAGGCTCCGTTTCGACTCCAATATATTCATTTACCCATGAGATCTCTTGGGGAAAAATATCGAACGAGTTGAACACGAGGGTAATACATTTCGGAGAAATTAGTGAAATCTCCTATTCACCAAAGGGGCACCCCTTTCAGAAATCTTCGATTTTTCTAATATGGTTTCGAGCAATGTTTTCATAGTGAATACTAAAGAATATGCGAGGGTCATGGGCACAAATTTTTTAGCCCTATGTCTTAGGGTTCTATGTATAAAATTTCGTCCACATCCGAGGTGTGTAGAGGGCGATACAGTCAAATTTCTGAGAGATGAACGAACATAAGGAAAAAACTTGCGAAAATTGCCCTCAAAAAGGGGAATTTGTTTTGAAATGTTGACTTAAGGCTCCGTTTCGACTCCAATATATTCATTTACCCATGAGATCTCTTGGGGAAAAATATCGAACGAGTTGAACACGAGGGTAATACATTTCGGAGAAATTAGTTAAATCTCCTATTCACCAAAGGGGCACCCCTTTCAGAAATCTTCGATTTTTCTAATATGGTTTCGAGCAATGTTTTGATAGTGATTACTAAAGAATATGCGAGGGTCATGGGCACAAATTTTTTAGCCCTATGTCTTAGGGTTCTATGTATAAAATTTCGTGCACATCCGAGGTGTGTAGAGGGCGATACAGTCAAATTTCTGAGAGATGAACGAACATAAGGAAAAAACTTGCGAAAATTGCCCTCAAAAAGGGGAATTTTTTTTGAAATGTTGACTTAAGTCTCCATTTCGACTCCAATATATTCATTTACCCATGAGATCTCTTGGGGAAAAATATCGAACTAGTTGAACACGAGGGTAATACATTTCGGAGAAATTAGTGAAATCTCCTATTCACCAAAGGGGCACCCCTTTCAGAAATCTTCGATTTCTCTAATATGGTTTCGAGCCATGTTTTGATAGTGAATACTAAAGAATATGCGAGGGTCATGGGCACAAAATTTGTAGCCCTATGTCTTAGGGTTCTATGTATAAAATTTCGTGCACATCCGAGGTGTGTAGAAGGCGATACAGTCAAATTTCTGAGAGATGAACGAACATAAGGAAAAAACTTGCGAAAATTGCCCTCAAAAAGGGGAATTTTTTTTGAAATGTTGACTTAAGGCTCCGTTTCGACGCCAATATATTCATTTACCCATGAGATCTCTTGGGGAAAAATATCGAACGAGTTGAACACGAGGGTAATACATTTCGGAAAAATTAGTGAAATCTCCTATTCACCAAAGGGGCACCCCTTTCAGAAATCTTCGATTTTTCTAATATGGTTTCGAGCAATGTTTTGATAGTGAATACTAAAGAATATGCGAGGGTCATGGGCACAAATTTTTTAGCCCTATATCTTAGGGTTCTATGTATGAAATTTCGTCCACATCCGAGGTGTGTAGAGGGCGATACAGTCAAATTTCTGAGAGATGAACGAACATAAGGAAAAAACTTGCGAAAATTGCCCTCAAAGAGGGGAATTTTTTTTGAAATGTTGACTTAAGGCTCCGTTTCGACTCCAATATATTCATTTACCCATGAGATCTCTTGGGGAAAAATATCGAACTAGTTGAACACGAGGGTAATACATTTCGGAGAAATTAGTGAAATCTCCAATTCACCAAAGGGGTACCCCTTTCAGAAATCTTCGATTTCTCTAATATGGTTTCGAGCAATGTTTTGATAGTGAATACTAAAGAATATGCGAGGGTCATGGGCACAAAATTTGTAGCCCTATGTCTTAGGGTTCTATGTATAATATTTCGTGCACATCCGAGGTGTGTAGAAGGCGATACAGTCAAATTTCTGAGAGATGAACGAACATAAGGAAAAAACTTGCGAAAATTGCCCTCAAAAAGGGGAATTTTTTTTGAAATGTTGACTTAAGGCTCCGTTTCGACTCCAATATATTCATTTACCCATGAGATCTCTTGGGGAAAAATATCGAACTAGTTGAACACGAGGGTAATACATTTCGGAGAAATTAGTGAAATCTCCTATTCACCAAAGGGGCACCCCTTTCAGAAATCTTCGATTTTTCTAATATGGTTTCGAGCAATGTTTTGATAGTCAATACTAAAGAATATGCGATGGTCACGGGCACAAATTTTTTAGCCCTATGTCTTAGGGTTCTATGTATAAAATTTCGTGCACATCCGAGGTGTGTAGAGGGCGATACAGTCAAATTTCTGAGAGATGAACGAACATAAGGAAAAAACTTGCGAAAATTGCCCTCAAAAAGGGGAATTTTTTTTTAAATGTTGACTTAAGTCTCCGTTTCGACTCCAATATATTCATTTACCCATGAGATCTCTTGGGGAAAAATATCGAACTAGTTGAACACGAGGGTAATACATTTCGGAGAAATTAGTGAAATCTCCTATTCACCAAAGGGGTACCCCTTTCAGAAATCTTCGATTTTTCTAATATGGTTTCGAGCAATGTTTTGATAGTGAATACTAAAGAATATGCGAGGGTCATGGGCAAAAATTTTTTAGCCCTATGACTTAGGGTTCTATGTATAAAATTTCGTGCACATCCGAGGTGTGTAGAGGGCGATACAGTCAAATTTCTGAGAGATGAACGAACATAAGGAAAAAACTTGCGAAAATTGCCCTCAAAAAGGGGAATTTTTTTTGAAATGTTGACTTAAGTCTCCATTTCGACTCCAATATATTCATTTACCCATGAGATCTCTTGGGGAAAAATATCGAACTAGTTGAACACGAGGGTAATACATTTCGGAGAAATTAGTGAAATCTCCTATTCACCAAAGGGGCACCCCTTTCAGAAATCTTCGATTTCTCTAATATGGTTTCGAGCCATGTTTTGATAGTGAATACTAAAGAATATGCGAGGGTCATGGGCACAAAATTTGTAGCCCTATGTCTTAGGGTTCTATGTATAAAATTTCGTGCACATCCGAGGTGTGTAGAAGGCGATACAGTCAAATTTCTGAGAGATGAACGAACATAAGGAAAAAACTTGCGAAAATTGCCCTCAAAAAGGGGAATTTTTTTTGAAATGTTGACTTAAGGCTCCGTTTCGACGCCAATATATTCATTTACCCATGAGATCTCTTGGGGAAAAATATCGAACGAGTTGAACACGAGGGTAATACATTTCGGAGAAATTAGTGAAATCTCCTATTCACCAAAGGGGCACCCCTTTCAGAAATCTTCGATTTTTCTAATATGGTTTCGAGCAATGTTTTGATAGTGAATACTAAAGAATATGCGAGGGTCACGGGCACAAATTTTTTAGCCCTATGTCTTAGGGTTCTATGTATAAAATTTCGTCCACATCCGAGGTGTGTAGAGGGCGATACAGTCAAATTTCTGAGAGATGAACGAACATAAGGAAAAAACTTGCGAAAATTGCCCTCAAAGAGGGGAATTTTTTTTGAAATGTTGACTTAAGGCTCCGTTTCGACTCCAATATATTCATTTACCCATGAGATCTCTTGGGGAAAAATATCGAACTAGTTGAACACGAGGGTAATACATTTCGGAGAAATTAGTGAAATCTCCAATTCACCAAAGGGGTACCCCTTTCAGAAATCTTCGATTTCTCTAATATGGTTTCGAGCAATGTTTTGATAGTGAATACTAAAGAATATGCGAGGGTCATGGGCACAAAATTTGTAGCCCTATGTCTTAGGGTTCTATGTATAATATTTCGTGCACATCCGAGGTGTGTAGAAGGCGATACAGTCAAATTTCTGAGAGATGAACGAACATAAGGAAAAAACTTGCGAAAATTGCCCTCAAAAAGGGGAATTTTTTTTGAAATGTTGACTTAAGGCTCCGTTTCGACTCCAATATATTCATTTACCCATGAGATCTCTTGGGGAAAAATATCGAACTAGTTGAACACGAGGGTAATACATTTCGGAGAAATTAGTGAAATCTCCTATTCACCAAAGGGGCACCCCTTTCAGAAATCTTCGATTTTTCTAATATGGTTTCGAGCAATGTTTTGATAGTCAATACTAAAGAATATGCGAGGGTCACGGGCACAAATTTTTTAGCCCTATGTCTTAGGGTTCTATGTATAAAATTTCGTGCACATCCGAGGTGTGTAGAGGGCGATACAGTCAAATTTCTGAGAGATGAACGAACATAAGGAAAAAACTTGCGAAAATTGCCCTCAAAAAGGGGAATTTTTTTTTAAATGTTGACTTAAGTCTCCGTTTCGACTCCAATATATTCATTTACCCATGAGATCTCTTGGGGAAAAATATCGAACTAGTTGAACACGAGGGTAATACATTTCGGAGAAATTAGTGAAATCTCCTATTCACCAAAGGGGCACCCCTTTCAGAAATCTTCGATTTTTCTAATATGGTTTCGAGCCATGTTTTGATAGTGAATACTAAAGAATATGCGAGGGTCATGGGCACAAATTTTTTAGCCCTATGTCTTAGGGTTCTATGTATAAAATTTCGTGCACATCCGAGGTGTGTAGAGGGCGATACAGTCAAATTTCTGAGAGATGAACGAACATAAGGAAAAAACTTGCGAAAATTGCCCTCAAAAAGGGGAATTTTTATTGAAATGTTGACTTAAGGCTCCGTTTCGACTCCAATATATTCATTTACCCATGAGATCTCTTGGGGAAAAATATCGAACGAGTTGAACACGAGGGTAATACATTTCGGAGAAATTAGTGAAATCTCCTATTCACCAAAGGGGCACCCCTTTCAGAAATCTTCGATTTTTCTAATATGGTTTCGAGCAATGTTTTGATAGTGAATACTAAAGAATATGCGAGGGTCATGGGCACAAATTTTTTAGCCCTATGTCTTAGGGTTCTATGTATAAAATTTCGTGCACATCCGAGGTGTGTAGAGGGCGATACAGTCAAATTTCTGAGAGATGAACGAACATAAGGAAAAAACTTGCGAAAATTGCCCTCAAAGAGGGGAATTTTTTTTGAAATGTTGACTTAAGGCTCCGTTTCGACTCCAATATATTCATTTACCCATGAGATCTCTTGGGGAAAAATATCGAACGAGTTGAACACGAGGGTAATGAATTTCGGAGAAATTAGTGAAATCTCCTATTCACCAAAGGGGCACCCCTTTCAGAAATCTTCGATTTTTCTAATATGGTTTCGAGCAATGTTTTGATAGTGAATACTAAAGAATATGCGAGGGTCATGGGCACAAATTTTTTAGCCCTATGTCTTAGGGTTCTATGTATAAAATTTCGTCCACATCCGAGGTGTGTAGAGGGCGATACAGTCAAATTTCTGAGAGATGAACGAACATAAGGAAAAAACTTGCGAAAATTGCCCTCAAAAAGGGGAATTTTTTTTGAAATGTTGACTTAAGGCTCCGTTTCGACTCCAATATATTCATTTACCCATGAGATCTCTTGGGGAAAAATATCGAACTAGTTGAACACGAGGGTAATACATTTCGGAGAAATTAGGGAAATCTCCTATTCACCAAAGGGGTACCCCTTTCAGAAATCTTCGATTTTTCTAATATGGTTTCGAGCAATGTTTTGATAGTGAATACTAAAGAATATGCGAGGGTCATGGGCACAAATTTTTTAGCCCTATGAATTAGGGTTCTATGTATAAAATTTCGTGCACATCCGAGGTGTGTAGAGGGCGATACAGTCAAATTTCTGAGAGATGAACGAACATAAGGAAAAAACTTGCGAAAATTGCCCTCAAAGAGGGGAATTTTTTTTGAAATGTTGACTTAAGGCTCCGTTTCGACTCCAATATATTCATTTACCCATGAGATCTCTTGGCGAAAAATATCGAACTAGTTGAACACGAGGGTAATACATTTCGGAGAAATTAGTGAAATCTCCAATTCACCAAAGGGGTACCCCTTTCAGAAATCTTCGATTTTTCTAATATGGTTTCGAGCAATGTTTTGATAGTGAATACTAAAGAATATGCGAGGGTCATGGGCACAAATTTTTTAGCCCTATGTCTTAGGGTTCTATGTATAAAATTCCGTGCACATCCGAGGTGTGTAGAGGGCGATACAGTCAAATTTCTGAGAGATGAACGAACATAAGGAAAAAACTTGCGAAAATTGCCCTCAAAAAGGGGAATTTTTTTTGAAATGTTGACTTAAGGCTCCGTTTCGACTCCAATATATTCATTTACCCATGAGATCTCTTGGGGAAAAATATCGAACGAGTTGAACACGAGGGTAATACATTTCGGAGAAATTAGTGAAATCTCCTATTCACCAAAGGGGCACCCCTTTCAGAAATCTTCGATTTTTCTAATATGGTTTCGAGCCATGTTTTGATAGTGAATACTAAAGAATATGCGAGGGTCATGGGCACAAATTTTTTAGCCCTATGTCTTAGGGTTCTATGTATAAAATTTCGTGCACATCCGAGGTGTGTAGAGGGCGATACAGTCAAATTTCTGAGAGATGAACGAACATAAGGAAAAAACTTGCGAAAATTGCCCTCAAAAAGGGGAATTTTTTTTTAAATGTTGACTTAAGTCTCCGTTTCGACTCCAATATATTCATTTACCCATGAGATCTCTTGGGGAAAAATATCGAACTAGTTGAACACGAGGGTAATACATTTCGGAGAAATTAGTGAAATCTCCTATTCACCAAAGGGGTACCCCTTTCAGAAATCTTCGATTTTTCTAATATGGTTTCGAGCAATGTTTTGATAGTGAATACTAAAGAATATGCGAGGGTCATGGGCAAAAATTTTTTAGCCCTATGACTTAGGGTTCTATGTATAAAATTTCGTGCACATCCGAGGTGTGTAGAGGGCGATAAAGTCAAATTTCTGAGAGATGAACGAACATAAGGAAAAAACTTGCGAAAATTGCCCTCAAAGAGGGGAATTTTTTTTGAAATGTTGACTTAAGGCTCCGTTTCGACTCCAATATATTCATTTACCCATGAGATCTCTTGGGGAAAAATATCGAACTAGTTGAACACGAGGGTAATACATTTCGGAGAAATTAGTGAAATCTCCAATTCACCAAAGGGGTACCCCTTTCAGAAATCTTCGATTTTTCTAATATGGTTTCGAGCAATGTTTTGATAGTGAATACTAAAGAATATGCGAGGGTCATGGGCACAAATTTTTTAGCCCTATGTCTTAGGGTTCTATGTATAAAATTTCGTGCACATCCGAGGTGTGTAGAGGGCGATACAGTCAAATTTCTGAGAGATGAACGAACATAAGGAAAAAACTTGCGAAAATTGCCCTCAAAAAGGGGAATTTTTTTTGAAATGTTGACTTAAGGCTCCGTTTCGACTCCAATATATTCATTTACCCATGAGATCTCTTGGGGAAAAATATCGAACGAGTTGAACACGAGGGTAATACATTTCGGAGAAATTAGTGAAATCTCCTATTCACCAAAGGGGCACCCCTTTCAGAAATCTTCGATTTTTCTAATATGGTTTCGAGCAATGTTTTGATAGTGAATACTAAAGAATATGCGAGGGTCATGGGCAAAAATTTTTTAGCCCTATGACTTAGGGTTCTATGTATAAAATTTCGTGCACATCCGAGGTGTGTAGAGGGCGATACAGTCAAATTTCTGAGAGATGAACGAACATAAGGAAAAAACTTGCGAAAATTGCCCTCAAAGAGGGGAATTTTTTTTGAAATGTTGACTTAAGGCTCCGTTTCGACTCCAATATATTCATTTACCCATGAGATCTCTTGGGGAAAAATATCGAACTAGTTGAACACGAGGGTAATACATTTCGGAGAAATTAGTGAAATCTCCAATTCACCAAAGGGGTACCCCTTTCAGAAATCTTCGATTTTTCTAATATGGTTTCGAGCAATGTTTTGATAGTGAATACTAAAGAATATGCGAGGGTCATGGGCACAAATTTTTTAGCCCTATGTCTTAGGGTTCTATGTATAAAATTTCGTGCACATCCGAGGTGTGTAGAGGGCGATACAGTCAAATTTCTGAGAGATGAACGAACATAAGGAAAAAACTTGCGAAAATTGCCCTCAAAAAGGGGAATTTTTTTTGAAATGTTGACTTAAGGCTCCGTTTCGACTCCAATATATTCATTTACCCATGAGATCTCTTGGGGAAAAATATCGAACGAGTTGAACACGAGGGTAATACATTTCGGAGAAATTAGTGAAATCTCCTATTCACCAAAGGGGCACCCCTTTCAGAAATCTTCGATTTTTCTAATATGGTTTCGAGCAATGTTTTGATAGTGAATACTAAAGAATATGCGAGGGTCATGGGCACAAATTTTTTAGCCCTATGTCTTAGGGTTCTATGTATAAAATTTCGTGCACATCCGAGGTGTGTAGAGGGCGATACAGTCAAATTTCTGAGAGATGAACGAACATAAGGAAAAAACTTGCGAAAATTGCCCTCAAAAAGGGGAATTTTTTTTTAAATGTTGACTTAAGTCTCCGTTTCGACTCCAATATATTCATTTACCCATGAGATCTCTTGGGGAAAAATATCGAACTAGTTGAACACGAGGGTAATACATTTCGGAGAAATTAGTGAAATCTCCTATTCACCAAAGGGGTACCCCTTTCAGAAATCTTCGATTTTTCTAATATGGTTTCGAGCAATGTTTTGATAGTGAATACTAAAGAATATGCGAGGGTCATGGGCAAAAATTTTTTAGCCCTATGACTTAGGGTTCTATGTATAAAATTTCGTGCACATCCGAGGTGTGTAGAGGGCGATACAGTCAAATTTCTGAGAGATGAACGAACATAAGGAAAAAACTTGCGAAAATTGCCCTCAAAAAGGGGAATTTTTTTTGAAATGTTGACTTAAGGCTCCGTTTCGACTCCAATATATTCATTTACCCATGAGATCTCTTGGGGAAAAATATCGAACGAGTTGAACACGAGGGTAATACATTTCGGAGAAATTAGTGAAATCTCCTATTCACCAAAGGGGCACCCCTTTCAGAAATCTTCGATTTTTCTAATATGGTTTCGAGCAATGTTTTGATAGTGAATACTAAAGAATATGCGAGGGTCATGGGCACAAATTTTTTAGCCCTATGAATTAGGGTTCTATGTATAAAATTTCGTGCACATCCGAGGTGTGTAGAGGGCGATACAGTCAAATTTCTGAGAGATGAACGAACATAAGGAAAAAACTTGCGAAAATTGCCCTCAAAGAGGGGAATTTTTTTTGAAATGTTGACTTAAGGCTCCGTTTCGACTCCAATATATTCATTTACCCATGAGATCTCTTGGGGAAAAATATCGAACGAGTTGAACACGAGGGTAATGAAGTTCGGAGAAATTAGTGAAATCTCCTATTCACCAAAGGGGCACCCCTTTCAGAAATCTTCGATTTTTCTAATATGGTTTCGAGCAATGTTTTGATAGTGAATACTAAAGAATATGCGAGGGTCATGGGCACAAATTTTTTAGCCCTATGTCTTAGGGTTCTATGTATAAAATTTCGTGCACATCCGAGGTGTGTAGAGGGCGATACAGTCAAATTTCTGAGAGATGAACGAACATAAGGAAAAAACTTGCGAAAATTGCCCTCAAAAAGGGGAATTTTTTTTGAAATGTTGACTTAAGGCTCCGTTTCGACTCCAATATATTCATTTACCCATGAGATCTCTTGGGGAAAAATATCGAACTAGTTGAACACGAGGGTAATACATTTCGGAGAAATTAGGGAAATCTCCTATTCACCAAAGGGGTACCCCTTTCAGAAATCTTCGATTTTTCTAATATGGTTTCGAGCAATGTTTTGATAGTGAATACTAAAGAATATGCGAGGGTCATGGGCACAAATTTTTTAGCCCTATGAATTAGGGTTCTATGTATAAAATTTCGTGCACATCCGAGATGTGTAGAGGGCGATACAGTCAAATTTCTGAGAGATGAACGAACATAAGGAAAAAACTTGCGAAAATTGCCCTCAAAAAGGGGAATTTTTTTTGAAATGTTGACTTAAGTCTCCGTTTCGACTCCAATATATTCATTTACCCATGAGATCTCTTGGGGAAAAATATCGAACGAGTTGAACACGAGGGTAATACATTTCGGAGAAATTAGTGAAATCTCCAATTCACCAAAGGGGTACCCCTTTCAGAAATCTTCGATTTTTCTAATATGGTTTCGAGCAATGTTTTGATAGTGAATACTAAAGAATATGCGAGGGTCATGGGCACAAATTTTTTAGCCCTATGTCTTAGGGTTCTATGTATAAAATTTCGTGCACATCCGAGGTGTGTAGAGGGCGATACAGTCAAATTTCTGAGAGATGAACGAACATAAGGAAAAAACTTGCGAAAATTGCCCTCAAAAAGGGGAATTTTTTTTGAAATGTTGACTTAAGGCTCCGTTTCGACTCCAATATATTCATTTACCCATGAGATCTCTTGGGGAAAAATATCGAACTAGTTGAACACGAGGGTAATACATTTCGGAGAAATTAGTTAAATCTCCTATTCACCAAAGGGGTACCCTTTCAGAAATCTTCGATTTTTCTAATATGGTTTCGAGCAATGTTTTGATAGTGATTACTAAAGAATATGCGAGGGTCATGGGCACAAATTTTTTAGCCCTATGACTTAGGGTTCTATGTATAAAATTTCGTGCACATCCGAGGTGTGTAGAGGGCGATACAGTCAAATTTCTGAGAGATGAACGAACATAAGGAAAAAACTTGCGAAAATTGCCCTCAAACAGGGGAATTTTTTTTGAAATGTTGACTTAAGGCTCCGTTTCGACTCCAATATATTCATTTACCCATGAGATCTCTTGGGGAAAAATATCGAACGAGTTGAACACGAGGGTAATCCATTTCGGAGAAATTAGTGAAATCTCCTATTCACCAAAGGGGCACCCCTTTCAGAAATCTTCGATTTTTCTAATATGGTTTCGAGCCATGTTTTGATAGTGAATACTAAAGAATATGCGAGGGTCATGGGCACAAATTTTTTAGCCCTATGTCTTAGGGTTCTATGTATAAAATTTCGTGCACATCCGAGGTGTGTAGAGGGCGATACAGTCAAATTTCTGAGAGATGAACGAACATAAGGAAAAAACTTGCGAAAATTGCCCTCAAACAGGGGAATTTTTTTTGAAATGTTGACTTAAGGCTCCGTTTCGACTCCAATATATTCATTTACCCATGAGATCTCTTGGGGAAAAATATCGAACTAGTTGAACACGAGGGTAATACATTTCGGAGAAATTAGTTAAATCTCCTATTCACCAAAGGGGTACCCTTTCAGAAATCTTCGATTTTTCTAATATGGTTTCGAGCAATGTTTTGATAGTGATTACTAAAGAATATGCGAGGGTCATGGGCACAAATTTTTTAGCCCTATGACTTAGGGTTCTATGTATAAAATTTCGTGCACATCCGAGGTGTGTAGAGGGCGATACAGTCAAATTTCTGAGAGATGAACGAACATAAGGAAAAAACTTGCGAAAATTGCCCTCAAAAAGGGGAATTTTTTTTGAAATGTTGACTTAAGGCTCCGTTTCGACTCCAATATATTCATTTACCCATGAGATCTCTTGGGGAAAAATATCGAACGAGTTGAACACGAGGGTAATACATTTCGGAGAAATTAGTGAAATCTCCTATTCACCAAAGGGGCACCCCTTTCAGAAATCTTCGATTTTTCTAATATGGTTTCGAGCCATGTTTTGATAGTGAATACTAAAGAATATGCGAGGGTCATGGGCATAAATTTTTTAGCCCTATGTCTTAGGGTTCTATGTATAAAATTTCGTGCACATCCGAGGTGTGTAGAGGGCGATACAGTCAAATTTCTGAGAGATGAACGAACATAAGGAAAAAACTTGCGAAAATTGCCCTCAAAAAGGGGAATTTGTTTTGAAATGTTGACTTAAGGCTCCGTTTCGACTCCAATATATTCATTTACCCATGAGATCTCTTGGGGAAAAATATCGAACGAGTTGAACACGAGGGTAATACATTTCGGAGAAATTAGTGAAATCTCCTATTCACCAAAGGGGCACCCCTTTCAGAAATCTTCGATTTTTCTAATATGGTTTCGAGCAATGTTTTGATAGTGAATACTAAAGAATATGCGAGGGTCATGGGCACAAATTTTTTAGCCCTATGTCTTAGGGTTCTATGTATAAAATTTCGTCCACATCCGAGGTGTGTAGAGGGCGAAACAGTCAAATTTCTGAGAGATGAACGAACATAAGGAAAAAACTTGCGAAAATTGCCCTCAAAAAGGGGAATTTTTTTTGAAATGTTGACTTAAGGCTCCGTTTCGACTCCAATATATTCATTTACCCATGAGATCTCTTGGGGAAAAATATCGAACTAGTTGAACACGAGGGTAATACATTTCGGAGAAATTAGGGAAATCTCCTATTCACCAAAGGGGTACCCCTTTCAGAAATCTTCGATTTTTCTAATATGGTTTCGAGCAATGTTTTGATAGTGAATACTAAAGAATATGCGAGGGTCATGGGCACAAATTTTTTAGCCCTATGAATTAGGGTTCTATGTATAAAATTTCGTGCACATCCGAGATGTGTAGAGGGCGATACAGTCAAATTTCTGAGAGATGAACGAACATAAGGAAAAAACTTGCGAAAATTGCCCTCAAAAAGGGGAATTTTTTTTGAAATGTTGACTTAAGTCTCCGTTTCGACTCCAATATATTCATTTACCCATGAGATCTCTTGGGGAAAAATATCGAACGAGTTGAACACGAGGGTAATACATTTCGGAGAAATTAGTGAAATCTCCAATTCACCAAAGGGGTACCCCTTTCAGAAATCTTCGATTTTTCTAATATGGTTTCGAGCAATGTTTTGATAGTGAATACTAAAGAATATGCGAGGGTCATGGGCACAAATTTTTTAGCCCTATGTCTTAGGGTTCTATGTATAAAATTTCGTGCACATCCGAGGTGTGTAGAGGGCGATACAGTCAAATTTCTGAGAGATGAACGAACATAAGGAAAAAACTTGCGAAAATTGCCCTCAAAAAGGGGAATTTTTTTTGAAATGTTGACTTAAGGCTCCGTTTCGACTCCAATATATTCATTTACCCATGAGATCTCTTGGGGAAAAATATCGAACTAGTTGAACACGAGGGTAATACATTTCGGAGAAATTAGTTAAATCTCCTATTCACCAAAGGGGTACCCTTTCAGAAATCTTCGATTTTTCTAATATGGTTTCGAGCAATGTTTTGATAGTGATTACTAAAGAATATGCGAGGGTCATGGGCACAAATTTTTTAGCCCTATGACTTAGGGTTCTATGTATAAAATTTCGTGCACATCCGAGGTGTGTAGAGGGCGATACAGTCAAATTTCTGAGAGATGAACGAACATAAGGAAAAAACTTGCGAAAATTGCCCTCAAACAGGGGAATTTTTTTTGAAATGTTGACTTAAGGCTCCGTTTCGACTCCAATATATTCATTTACCCATGAGATCTCTTGGGGAAAAATATCGAACGAGTTGAACACGAGGGTAATCCATTTCGGAGAAATTAGTGAAATCTCCTATTCACCAAAGGGGCACCCCTTTCAGAAATCTTCGATTTTTCTAATATGGTTTCGAGCCATGTTTTGATAGTGAATACTAAAGAATATGCGAGGGTCATGGGCACAAATTTTTTAGCCCTATGTCTTAGGGTTCTATGTATAAAATTTCGTGCACATCCGAGGTGTGTAGAGGGCGATACCGTCAAATTTCTGAGAGATGAACGAACATAAGGAAAAAACTTGCGAAAATTGCCCTCAAACAGGGGAATTTTTTTTGAAATGTTGACTTAAGGCTCCGTTTCGACTCCAATATATTCATTTACCCATGAGATCTCTTGGGGAAAAATATCGAACTAGTTGAACACGAGGGTAATACATTTCGGAGAAATTAGTTAAATCTCCTATTCACCAAAGGGGTACCCTTTCAGAAATCTTCGATTTTTCTAATATGGTTTCGAGCAATGTTTTGATAGTGATTACTAAAGAATATGCGAGGGTCATGGGCACAAATTTTTTAGCCCTATGACTTAGGGTTCTATGTATAAAATTTCGTGCACATCCGAGGTGTGTAGAGGGCGATACAGTCAAATTTCTGAGAGATGAACGAACATAAGGAAAAAACTTGCGAAAATTGCCCTCAAAAAGGGGAATTTTTTTTGAAATGTTGACTTAAGGCTCCGTTTCGACTCCAATATATTCATTTACCCATGAGATCTCTTGGGGAAAAATATCGAACGAGTTGAACACGAGGGTAATACATTTCGGAGAAATTAGTGAAATCTCCTATTCACCAAAGGGGCACCCCTTTCAGAAATCTTCGATTTTTCTAATATGGTTTCGAGCCATGTTTTGATAGTGAATACTAAAGAATATGCGAGGGTCATGGGCATAAATTTTTTAGCCCTATGTCTTAGGGTTCTATGTATAAAATTTCGTGCACATCCGAGGTGTGTAGAGGGCGATACAGTCAAATTTCTGAGAGATGAACGAACATAAGGAAAAAACTTGCGAAAATTGCCCTCAAAAAGGGGAATTTGTTTTGAAATGTTGACTTAAGGCTCCGTTTCGACTCCAATATATTCATTTACCCATGAGATCTCTTGGGGAAAAATATCGAACGAGTTGAACACGAGGGTAATACATTTCGGAGAAATTAGTGAAATCTCCTATTCACCAAAGGGGCACCCCTTTCAGAAATCTTCGATTTTTCTAATATGGTTTCGAGCAATGTTTTGATAGTGAATACTAAAGAATATGCGAGGGTCATGGGCACAAATTTTTTAGCCCTATGTCTTAGGGTTCTATGTATAAAATTTCGTCCACATCCGAGGTGTGTAGAGGGCGAAACAGTCAAATTTCTGAGAGATGAACGAACATAAGGAAAAAACTTGCGAAAATTGCCCTCAAAAAGGGGAATTTTTTTTGAAATGTTGACTTAAGTCTCCATTTCGACTCCAATATATTCATTTACCCATGAGATCTCTTGGGGAAAAATATCGAACTAGTTGAACACGAGGGTAATACATTTCGGAGAAATTAGTGAAATCTCCAATTCACCAAAGGGGTACCCCTTTCAGAAATCTTCGATTTCTCTAATATGGTTTCGAGCAATGTTTTGATAGTGAATACTAAAGAATATGCGAGGGTCATGGGCACAAAATTTGTAGCCCTATGTCTTAGGGTCCTATGTATAATATTTCGTGCACATCCGAGGTGTGTAGAAGGCGATACAGTCAAATTTCTGAGAGATGAACGAACATAAGGAAAAAACTTGCGAAAATTGCCCTCAAAAAGGGGAATTTTTTTTGAAATGTTGACTTAAGGCTCCGTTTCGACTCCAATATATTCATTTACCCATGAGATCTCTTGGGGAAAAATATCGAACGAGTTGAACACGAGGGTAATACATTTCGGAGAAATTAGTGAAATCTCCTATTCACCAAAGGGGCACCCCTTTCAGAAATCTTCGATTTTTCTAATATGGTTTCGAGCAATGTTTTGATAGTGAATACTAAAGAATATGCGAGGGTCATGGGCACAAATTTTTTAGCCCTATGTCTTAGGGTTCTATGTATAAAATTTCGTGCACATCCGAGGTGTGTAGAGGGCGATACAGTCAAATTTCTGAGAGATGAACGAACATAAGGAAAAAACTTGCGAAAATTGCCCTCAAAGAGGGGAATTTTTTTTGAAATGTTGACTTAAGGCTCCGTTTCGACTCCAATATATTCATTTACCCATGAGATCTCTTGGGGAAAAATATCGAACTAGTTGAACACGAGGGTAATACATTTCGGAGAAATTAGTGAAATCTCCTATTCACCAAAGGGGTACCCTTTCAGAAATCTTCGATTTTTCTAATATGGTTTCGAGCAATGTTTTGATAGTGATTACTAAAGAATATGCGAGGGTCATGGGCACAAATTTTTTAGCCCTATGACTTAGGGTTCTATGTATAAAATTTCGTGCACATCCGAGGTGTGTAGAGGGCGATACAGTCAAATTTCTGAGAGATGAACGAACATAAGGAAAAAACTTGCGAAAATTGCCCTCAAAAAGGGGAATTTTTTTTTAAATGTTGACTTAAGGCTCCGTTTCGACTCCAATATATTCATTTACCCATGAGATCTCTTGGGGAAAAATATCGAACGAGTTGAACACGAGGGTAATACATTTCGGAGAAATTAGTGAAATCTCCTATTCACCAAAGGGGCACCCCTTTCAGAAATCTTCGATTTTTCTAATATGGTTTCGAGCCATGTTTTGATAGTGAATACTAAAGAATATGCGAGGGTCATGGGCACAAATTTTTTAGCCCTATGTCTTAGGGTTCTATGTATAAAATTTCGTGCACATCCGAGGTGTGTAGAGGGCGATACAGTCAAATTTCTGAGAGATGAACGAACATAAGGAAAAAACTTGCGAAAATTGCCCTCAAAAAGGGGAATTTTTTTTGAAATGTTGACTTAAGGCTCCGTTTCGACTCCAATATATTCATTTACCCATGAGATCTCTTGGGGAAAAATATCGAACTAGTTGAACACGAGGGTAATACATTTCGGAGAAATTAGTTAAATCTCCTATTCACCAAAGGGGTACCCTTTCAGAAATCTTCGATTTTTCTAATATGGTTTCGAGCAATGTTTTGATAGTGATTACTAAAGAATATGCGAGGGTCATGGGCACAAATTTTTTAGCCCTATGACTTAGGGTTCTATGTATAAAATTTCGTGCACATCCGAGGTGTGTAGAGGGCGATACAGTCAAATTTCTGAGAGATGAACGAACATAAGGAAAAAACTTGCGAAAATTGCCCTCAAAAAGGGGAATTTTTTTTGAAATGTTGACTTAAGGCTCCGTTTCGACTCCAATATATTCATTTACCCATGAGATCTCTTGGGGAAAAATATCGAACGAGTTGAACACGAGGGTAATACATTTCGGAGAAATTAGTGAAATCTCCTATTCACCAAAGGGGCACCCCTTTCAGAAATCTTCGATTTTTCTAATATGGTTTCGAGCAATGTTTTGATAGTGAATACTAAAGAATATGCGAGGGTCATGGGCACAAATTTTTTAGCCCTATGTCTTAGGGTTCTATGTATAAAATTTCGTCCACATCCGAGGTGTGTAGAGGGCGAAACAGTCAAATTTCTGAGAGATGAACGAACATAAGGAAAAAACTTGCGAAAATTGCCCTCAAAAAGGGGAATTTTTTTTGAAATGTTGACTTAAGTCTCCATTTCGACTCCAATATATTCATTTACCCATGAGATCTCTTGGGGAAAAATATCGAACTAGTTGAACACGAGGGTAATACATTTCGGAGAAATTAGTGAAATCTCCAATTCACCAAAGGGGTACCCCTTTCAGAAATCTTCGATTTCTCTAATATGGTTTCGAGCAATGTTTTGATAGTGAATACTAAAGAATATGCGAGGGTCATGGGCACAAAATTTGTAGCCCTATGTCTTAGGTTTCTATGTATAATATTTCGTGCACATCCGAGGTGTGTAGAAGGCGATACAGTCAAATTTCTGAGAGATGAACGAACATAAGGAAAAAACTTGCGAAAATTGCCCTCAAAAAGGGGAATTTTTTTTGAAATGTTGACTTAAGGCTCCGTTTCGACTCCAATATATTCATTTACCCATGAGATCTCTTGGGGAAAAATATCGAACGAGTTGAACACGAGGGTAATACATTTCGGAGAAATTAGTGAAATCTCCTATTCACCAAAGGGGCACCCCTTTCAGAAATCTTCGATTTTTCTAATATGGTTTCGAGCAATGTTTTGATAGTGAATACTAAAGAATATGCGAGGGTCATGGGCACAAATTTTTTAGCCCTATGTCTTAGGGTTCTATGTATAAAATTTCGTGCACATCCGAGGTGTGTAGAGGGCGATACAGTCAAATTTCTGAGAGATGAACGAACATAAGGAAAAAACTTGCGAAAATTGCCCTCAAAGAGGGGAATTTTTTTTGAAATGTTGACTTAAGGCTCCGTTTCGACTCCAATATATTCATTTACCCATGAGATCTCTTGGGGAAAAATATCGAACTAGTTGAACACGAGGGTAATACATTTCGGAGAAATTAGTGAAATCTCCTATTCACCAAAGGGGTACCCTTTCAGAAATCTTCGATTTTTCTAATATGGTTTCGAGCAATGTTTTGATAGTGATTACTAAAGAATATGCGAGGGTCATGGGCACAAATTTTTTAGCCCTATGACTTAGGGTTCTATGTATAAAATTTCGTGCACATCCGAGGTGTGTAGAGGGCGATACAGTCAAATTTCTGAGAGATGAACGAACATAAGGAAAAAACTTGCGAAAATTGCCCTCAAAAAGGGGAATTTTTTTTTAAATGTTGACTTAAGGCTCCGTTTCGACTCCAATATATTCATTTACCCATGAGATCTCTTGGGGAAAAATATCGAACGAGTTGAACACGAGGGTAATACATTTCGGAGAAATTAGTGAAATCTCCTATTCACCAAAGGGGCACCCCTTTCAGAAATCTTCGATTTTTCTAATATGGTTTCGAGCCATGTTTTGATAGTGAATACTAAAGAATATGCGAGGGTCATGGGCACAAATTTTTTAGCCCTATGTCTTAGGGTTCTATGTATAAAATTTCGTGCACATCCGAGGTGTGTAGAGGGCGATACAGTCAAATTTCTGAGAGATGAACGAACATAAGGAAAAAACTTGCGAAAATTGCCCTCAAAAAGGGGAATTTTTTTTGAAATGTTGACTTAAGGCTCCGTTTCGACTCCAATATATTCATTTACCCATGAGATCTCTTGGGGAAAAATATCGAACTAGTTGAACACGAGGGTAATACATTTCGGAGAAATTAGTTAAATCTCCTATTCACCAAAGGGGTACCCTTTCAGAAATCTTCGATTTTTCTAATATGGTTTCGAGCAATGTTTTGATAGTGATTACTAAAGAATATGCGAGGGTCATGGGCACAAATTTTTTAGCCCTATGACTTAGGGTTCTATGTATAAAATTTCGTGCACATCCGAGGTGTGTAGAGGGCGATACAGTCAAATTTCTGAGAGATGAACGAACATAAGGAAAAAACTTGCGAAAATTGCCCTCAAAAAGGGGAATTTTTTTTGAAATGTTGACTTAAGGCTCCGTTTCGACTCCAATATATTCATTTACCCATGAGATCTCTTGGGGAAAAATATCGAACGAGTTGAACACGAGGGTAATACATTTCGGAGAAATTAGTGAAATCTCCTATTCACCAAAGGGGCACCCCTTTCAGAAATCTTCGATTTTTCTAATATGGTTTCGAGCCATGTTTTGATAGTGAATACTAAAGAATATGCGAGGGTCATGGGCATAAATTTTTTAGCCCAATGTCTTAGGGTTCTATGTATAAAATTTCGTGCACATCCGAGGTGTGTAGAGGGCGATACAGTCAAATTTCTGAGAGATGAACGAACATAAGGAAAAAACTTGCGAAAATTGCCCTCAAAAAGGGGAATTTTTTTTGAAATGTTGACTTAAGGCTCCGTTTCGACTCCAATATATTCATTTACCCATGAGATCTCTTGGGGAAAAATATCGAACGAGTTGAACACGAGGGTAATACATTTCGGAGAAATTAGTGAAATCTCCTATTCACCAAAGGGGCACCCCTTTCAGAAATCTTCGATTTTTCTAATATGGTTTCGAGCAATGTTTTGATAGTGAATACTAAAGAATATGCGAGGGTCATGGGCACAAATTTTTTAGCCCTATGTCTTAGGGTTCTATGTATAAAATTTCGTCCACATCCGAGGTGTGTAGAGGGCGATACAGTCAAATTTCTGAGAGATGAACGAACATAAGGAAAAAACTTGCGAAAATTGCCCTCAAAAAGGGGAATTTTTTTTGAAATGTTGACTTAAGGCTCCGTTTCGACTCCAATATATTCATTTACCCATGAGATCTCTTGGGGAAAAATATCGAACTAGTTGAACACGAGGGTAATACATTTCGGAGAAATTAGTGAAATCTCCAATTCACCAAAGGGGTACCCCTTTCAGAAATCTTCGATTTTTCTAATATGGTTTCGAGCAATGTTTTGATAGTGAATACTAAAGAATATGCGAGGGTCATGGGCACAAATTTTTTAGCCCTATGTCTTAGGGTTCTATGTATAAAATTTCGTGCACATCCGAGGTGTGTAGAGGGCGATACAGTCAAATTTCTGAGAGATGAACGAACATAAGGAAAAAACTTGCGAAAATTGCCCTCAAAAAGGGGAATTTTTTTTGAAATGTTGACTTAAGGCTCCGTTTCGACTCCAATATATTCATTTACCCATGAGATCTCTTGGGGAAAAATATCGAACTAGTTGAACACGAGGGTAATACATTTCGGAGAAATTAGTTAAATCTCCTATTCACCAAAGGGGTACCCTTTCAGAAATCTTCGATTTTTCTAATATGGTTTCGAGCAATGTTTTGATAGTGATTACTAAAGAATATGCGAGGGTCATGGGCACAAATTTTTTAGCCCTATGACTTAGGGTTCTATGTATAAAATTTCGTGCACATCCGAGGTGTGTAGAGGGCGATACAGTCAAATTTCTGAGAGATGAACGAACATAAGGAAAAAACTTGCGAAAATTGCCCTCAAATAGGGGAATTTTTTTTGAAATGTTGACTTAAGGCTCCGTTTCGACTCCAATATATTCATTTACCCATGAGATCTCTTGGGGAAAAATATCGAACGAGTTGAACACGAGGGTAATCCATTTCGGAGAAATTAGTGAAATCTCCTATTCACCAAAGGGGCACCCCTTTCAGAAATCTTCGATTTTTCTAATATGGTTTCGAGCCATGTTTTGATAGTGAATACTAAAGAATATGCGAGGGTCATGGGCACAAATTTTTTAGCCCTATGTCTTAGGGTTCTATGTATAAAATTTCGTGCACATCCGAGGTGTGTAGAGGGCGATACAGTCAAATTTCTGAGAGATGAACGAACATAAGGAAAAAACTTGCGAAAATTGCCCTCAAAAAGGGGAATTTTTTTTGAAATGTTGACTTAAGGCTCCGTTTCGACTCCAATATATTCATTTACCCATGAGATCTCTTGGGGAAAAATATCGAACTAGTTGAACACGAGGGTAATACATTTCGGAGAAATTAGTTAAATCTCCTATTCACCAAAGGGGTACCCTTTCAGAAATCTTCGATTTTTCTAATATGGTTTCGAGCAATGTTTTGATAGTGATTACTAAAGAATATGCGAGGGTCATGGGCACAAATTTTTTAGCCCTATGACTTAGGGTTCTATGTATAAAATTTCGTGCACATCCGAGGTGTGTAGAGGGCGATACAGTCAAATTTCTGAGAGATGAACGAACATAAGGAAAAAACTTGCGAAAATTGCCCTCAAACAGGGGAATTTTTTTTGAAATGTTGACTTAAGGCTCCGTTTCGACTCCAATATATTCATTTACCCATGAGATCTCTTGGGGAAAAATATCGAACGAGTTGAACACGAGGGTAATCCATTTCGGAGAAATTAGTGAAATCTCCTATTCACCAAAGGGGCACCCCTTTCAGAAATCTTCGATTTTTCTAATATGGTTTCGAGCCATGTTTTGATAGTGAATACTAAAGAATATGCGAGGGTCATGGGCACAAATTTTTTAGCCCTATGTCTTAGGGTTCTATGTATAAAATTTCGTGCACATCCGAGGTGTGTAGAGGGCGATACAGTCAAATTTCTGAGAGATGAACGAACATAAGGAAAAAACTTGCGAAAATTGCCCTCAAAAAGGGGAATTTTTTTTGAAATGTTGACTTAAGGCTCCGTTTCGACTCCAATATATTCATTTACCCATGAGATCTCTTGGGGAAAAATATCGAACTAGTTGAACACGAGGGTAATACATTTCGGAGAAATTAGTTAAATCTCCTATTCACCAAAGGGGTACCCTTTCAGAAATCTTCGATTTTTCTAATATGGTTTCGAGCAATGTTTTGATAGTGATTACTAAAGAATATGCGAGGGTCATGGGCACAAATTTTTTAGCCCTATGACTTAGGGTTCTATGTATAAAATTTCGTGCACATCCGAGGTGTGTAGAGGGCGATACAGTCAAATTTCTGAGAGATGAACGAACATAAGGAAAAAACTTGCGAAAATTGCCCTCAAAAAGGGGAATTTTTTTTGAAATGTTGACTTAAGGCTCCGTTTCGACTCCAATATATTCATTTACCCATGAGATCTCTTGGGGAAAAATATCGAACGAGTTGAACACGAGGGTAATACATTTCGGAGAAATTAGTGAAATCTCCTATTCACCAAAGGGGCACCCCTTTCAGAAATCTTCGATTTTTCTAATATGGTTTCGAGCCATGTTTTGATAGTGAATACTAAAGAATATGCGAGGGTCATGGGCATAAATTTTTTAGCCCTATGTCTTAGGGTTCTATGTATAAAATTTCGTGCACATCCGAGGTGTGTAGAGGGCGATACAGTCAAATTTCTGAGAGATGAACGAACATAAGGAAAAAACTTGCGAAAATTGCCCTCAAACAGGGGGATTTGTTTTGAAATGTTGACTTAAGGCTCCGTTTCGACTCCAATATATTCATTTACCCATGAGATCTCTTGGGGAAAAATATCGAACGAGTTGAACACGAGGGTAATACATTTCGGAGAAATTAGTGAAATCTCCTATTCACCAAAGGGGCACCCCTTTCAGAAATCTTCGATTTTTCTAATATGGTTTCGAGCAATGTTTTGATAGTGAATACTAAAGAATATGCGAGGGTCATGGGCACAAATTTTTTAGCCCTATGTCTTAGGGTTCTATGTATAAAATTTCGTCCACATCCGAGGTGTGTAGAGGGCGATACAGTCAAATTTCTGAGAGACGAACGAACATAAGGAAAAAACTTGCGAAAATTGCCCTCAAAAAGGGGAATTTTTTTTGAAATGTTGACTTAAGTCTCCATTTCGACTCCAATATATTCATTTACCCATGAGATCTCTTGGGGAAAAATATCGAACTAGTTGAACACGAGGGTAATACATTTCGGAGAAATTAGTGAAATCTCCAATTCACCAAAGGGGTACCCCTTTCAGAAATCTTCGATTTCTCTAATATGGTTTCGAGCAATGTTTTGATAGTGAATACTAAAGAATATGCGAGGGTCATGGGCACAAAATTTGTAGCCCTATGTCTTAGGGTTCTATGTATAATATTTCGTGCACATCCGAGGTGTGTAGAAGGCGATACAGTCAAATTTCTGAGAGATGAACGAACATAAGGAAAAAACTTGCGAAAATTGCCCTCAAAAAGGGGAATTTTTTTTGAAATGTTGACTTAAGGCTCCGTTTCGACTCCAATATATTCATTTACCCATGAGATCTCTTGGGGAAAAATATCGAACGAGTTGAACACGAGGGTAATACATTTCGGAGAAATTAGTTAAATCTCCTATTCACCAAAGGGGTACCCTTTCAGAAATCTTCGATTTTTCTAATATGGTTTCGAGCAATGTTTTGATAGTGATTACTAAAGAATATGCGAGGGTCATGGGCACAAATTTTTTAGCCCTATGACTTAGGGTTCTATGTATAAAATTTCGTGCACATCCGAGGTGTGTAGAGGGCGATACAGTCAAATTTCTGAGAGATGAACGAACATAAGGAAAAAACTTGCGAAAATTGCCCTCAAAAAGGGGAATTTTTTTTGAAATGTTGACTTAAGGCTCCGTTTCGACTCCAATATATTCATTTACCCATGAGATCTCTTGGGGAAAAATATCGAACGAGTTGAACACGAGGGTAATCCATTTCGGAGAAATTAGTGAAATCTCCTATTCACCAAAGGGGCACCCCTTTCAGAAATCTTCGATTTTTCTAATATGGTTTCGAGCCATGTTTTGATAGTGAATACTAAAGAATATGCGAGGGTCATGGGCACAAATTTTTTAGCCCTATGTCTTAGGGTTCTATGTATAAAATTTCGTGCACATCCGAGGTGTGTAGAGGGCGATACAGTCAAATTTCTGAGAGATGAACGAACATAAGGAAAAAACTTGCGAAAATTGCCCTCAAAAAGGGGAATTTTTTTTGAAATGTTGACTTAAGGCTCCGTTTCGACTCCAATATATTCATTTACCCATGAGATCTCTTGGGGAAAAATATCGAACTAGTTGAACACGAGGGTAATACATTTCGGAGAAATTAGTTAAATCTCCTATTCACCAAAGGGGTACCCTTTCAGAAATCTTCGATTTTTCTAATATGGTTTCGAGCAATGTTTTGATAGTGATTACTAAAGAATATGCGAGGGTCATGGGCACAAATTTTTTAGCCCTATGACTTAGGGTTCTATGTATAAAATTTCGTGCACATCCGAGGTGTGTAGAGGGCGATACAGTCAAATTTCTGAGAGATGAACGAACATAAGGAAAAAACTTGCGAAAATTGCCCTCAAAAAGGGGAATTTTTTTTGAAATGTTGACTTAAGGCTCCGTTTCGACTCCAATATATTCATTTACCCATGAGATCTCTTGGGGAAAAATATCGAACGAGTTGAACACGAGGGTAATACATTTCGGAGAAATTAGTGAAATCTCCTATTCACCAAAGGGGCACCCCTTTCAGAAATCTTCGATTTTTCTAATATGGTTTCGAGCCATGTTTTGATAGTGAATACTAAAGAATATGCGAGGGTCATGGGCATAAATTTTTTAGCCCTATGTCTTAGGGTTCTATGTATAAAATTTCGTGCACATCCGAGGTGTGTAGAGGGCGATACAGTCAAATTTCTGAGAGATGAACGAACATAAGGAAAAAACTTGCGAAAATTGCCCTCAAACAGGGGGATTTGTTTTGAAATGTTGACTTAAGGCTCCGTTTCGACTCCAATATATTCATTTACCCATGAGATCTCTTGGGGAAAAATATCGAACGAGTTGAACACGAGGGTAATACATTTCGGAGAAATTAGTGAAATCTCCTATTCACCAAAGGGGCACCCCTTTCAGAAATCTTCGATTTTTCTAATATGGTTTCGAGCAATGTTTTGATAGTGAATACTAAAGAATATGCGAGGGTCATGGGCACAAATTTTTTAGCCCTATGTCTTAGGGTTCTATGTATAAAATTTCGTCCACATCCGAGGTGTGTAGAGGGCGATACAGTCAAATTTCTGAGAGACGAACGAACATAAGGAAAAAACTTGCGAAAATTGCCCTCAAAAAGGGGAATTTTTTTTGAAATGTTGACTTAAGTCTCCATTTCGACTCCAATATATTCATTTACCCATGAGATCTCTTGGGGAAAAATATCGAACTAGTTGAACACGAGGGTAATACATTTCGGAGAAATTAGTGAAATCTCCAATTCACCAAAGGGGTACCCCTTTCAGAAATCTTCGATTTCTCTAATATGGTTTCGAGCAATGTTTTGATAGTGAATACTAAAGAATATGCGAGGGTCATGGGCACAAAATTTGTAGCCCTATGTCTTAGGGTTCTATGTATAATATTTCGTGCACATCCGAGGTGTGTAGAAGGCGATACAGTCAAATTTCTGAGAGATGAACGAACATAAGGAAAAAACTTGCGAAAATTGCCCTCAAAAAGGGGAATTTTTTTTGAAATGTTGACTTAAGGCTCCGTTTCGACTCCAATATATTCATTTACCCATGAGATCTCTTGGGGAAAAATATCGAACGAGTTGAACACGAGGGTAATACATTTCGGAGAAATTAGTTAAATCTCCTATTCACCAAAGGGGTACCCTTTCAGAAATCTTCGATTTTTCTAATATGGTTTCGAGCAATGTTTTGATAGTGATTACTAAAGAATATGCGAGGGTCATGGGCACAAATTTTTTAGCCCTATGACTTAGGGTTCTATGTATAAAATTTCGTGCACATCCGAGGTGTGTAGAGGGCGATACAGTCAAATTTCTGAGAGATGAACGAACATAAGGAAAAAACTTGCGAAAATTGCCCTCAAAAAGGGGAATTTTTTTTGAAATGTTGACTTAAGGCTCCGTTTCGACTCCAATATATTCATTTACCCATGAGATCTCTTGGGGAAAAATATCGAACGAGTTGAACACGAGGGTAATACATTTCGGAGAAATTAGTGAAATCTCCAATTCACCAAAGGGGTACCCCTTTCAGAAATCTTCGATTTCTCTAATATGGTTTCGAGCAATGTTTTGATAGTGAATACTAAAGAATATGCGAGGGTCATGGGCACAAAATTTGTAGCCCTATGTCTTAGGGTTCTATGTATAATATTTCGTGCACATCCGAGGTGTGTAGAAGGCGATACAGTCAAATTTCTGAGAGATGAACGAACATAAGGAAAAAACTTGCGAAAATTGCCCTCAAAAAGGGGAATTTTTTTTGAAATGTTGACTTAAGGCTCCGTTTCGACTCCAATATATTCATTTACCCATGAGATCTCTTGGGGAAAAATATCGAACGAGTTGAACACGAGGGTAATACATTTCGGAGAAATTAGTTAAATCTCCTATTCACCAAAGGGGTACCCTTTCAGAAATCTTCGATTTTTCTAATATGGTTTCGAGCAATGTTTTGATAGTGATTACTAAAGAATATGCGAGGGTCATGGGCACAAATTTTTTAGCCCTATGACTTAGGGTTCTATGTATAAAATTTCGTGCACATCCGAGGTGTGTAGAGGGCGATACAGTCAAATTTCTGAGAGATGAACGAACATAAGGAAAAAACTTGCGAAAATTGCCCTCAAAAAGGGGAATTTTTTTTGAAATGTTGACTTAAGGCTCCGTTTCGACTCCAATATATTCATTTACCCATGAGATCTCTTGGGGAAAAATATCGAACGAGTTGAACACGAGGGTAATACATTTCGGAGAAATTAGTGAAATCTCCTATTCACCAAAGGGGCACCCCTTTCAGAAATCTTCGATTTTTCTAATATGGTTTCGAGCCATGTTTTGATAGTGAATACTAAAGAATATGCGAGGGTCATGGGCATAAATTTTTTAGCCCTATGTCTTAGGGTTCTATGTATAAAATTTCGTGCACATCCGAGGTGTGTAGAGGGCGATACAGTCAAATTTCTGAGAGATGAACGAACATAAGGAAAAAACTTGCGAAAATTGCCCTCAAAAAGGGGAATTTGTTTTGAAATGTTGACTTAAGGCTCCGTTTCGACTCCAATATATTCATTTACCCATGAGATCTCTTGGGGAAAAATATCGAACGAGTTGAACACGAGGGTAATACATTTCGGAGAAATTAGTGAAATCTCCTATTCACCAAAGGGGCACCCCTTTCAGAAATCTTCGATTTTTCTAATATGGTTTCGAGCAATGTTTTGATAGTGAATACTAAAGAATATGCGAGGGTCATGGGCACAAATTTTTTAGCCCTATGTCTTAGGGTTCTATGTATAAAATTTCGTCCACATCCGAGGTGTGTAGAGGGCGATACAGTCAAATTTCTGAGAGATGAACGAACATAAGGAAAAAACTTGCGAAAATTGCCCTCAAAAAGGGGAATTTTTTTTGAAATGTTGACTTAAGTCTCCATTTCGACTCCAATATATTCATTTACCCATGAGATCTCTTGGGGAAAAATATCGAACTAGTTGAACACGAGGGTAATACATTTCGGAGAAATTAGTGAAATCTCCAATTCACCAAAGGGGTACCCCTTTCAGAAATCTTCGATTTCTCTAATATGGTTTCGAGCAATGTTTTGATAGTGAATACTAAAGAATATGCGAGGGTCATGGGCACAAAATTTGTAGCCCTATGTCTTAGGGTTCTATGTATAATATTTCGTGCACATCCGAGGTGTGTAGAAGGCGATACAGTCAAATTTCTGAGAGATGAACGAACATAAGGAAAAAACTTGCGAAAATTGCCCTCAAAAAGGGGAATTTTTTTTGAAATGTTGACTTAAGGCTCCGTTTCGACTCCAATATATTCATTTACCCATGAGATCTCTTGGGGAAAAATATCGAACTAGTTGAACACGAGGGTAATACATTTCGGAGAAATTAGTTAAATCTCCTATTCACCAAAGGGGTACCCTTTCAGAAATCTTCGATTTTTCTAATATGGTTTCGAGCAATGTTTTGATAGTGATTACTAAAGAATATGCGAGGGTCATGGGCACAAATTTTTTAGCCCTATGACTTAGGGTTCTATGTATAAAATTTCGTACACATCCGAGGTGTGTAGAGGGCGATACAGTCAAATTTCTGAGAGATGAACGAACATAAGGAAAAAACTTGCGAAAATTGCCCTCAAAAAGGGGAATTTTTTTTGAAATGTTGACTTAAGGCTCCGTTTCGACTCCAATATATTCATTTACCCATGAGATCTCTTGGGGAAAAATATCGAACGAGTTGAACACGAGGGTAATACATTTCGGAGAAATTAGTGAAATCTCCTATTCACCAAAGGGGCACCCCTTTCAGAAATCTTCGATTTTTCTAATATGGTTTCGAGCCATGTTTTGATAGTGAATACTAAAGAATATGCGAGGGTCATGGGCATAAATTTTTTAGCCCTATGTCTTAGGGTTCTATGTATAAAATTTCGTGCACATCCGAGGTGTGTAGAGGGCGATACAGTCAAATTTCTGAGAGATGAACGAACATAAGGAAAAAACTTGCGAAAATTGCCCTCAAAAAGGGGAATTTTTTTTGAAATGTTGACTTAAGGCTCCGTTTCGACTCCAATATATTCATTTACCCATGAGATCTCTTGGGGAAAAATATCGAACGAGTTGAACACGAGGGTAATACATTTCGGAGAAATTAGTGAAATCTCCTATTCACCAAAGGGGCACCCCTTTCAGAAATCTTCGATTTTTCTAATATGGTTTCGAGCAATGTTTTGATAGTGAATACTAAAGAATATGCGAGGGTCATGGGCACAAATTTTTTAGCCCTATGTCTTAGGGTTCTATGTATAAAATTTCGTCCACATCCGAGGAGTGTAGAGGGCGATACAGTCAAATTTCTGAGAGATGAACGAACATAAGGAAAAAACTTGCGAAAATTGCCCTCAAAAAGGGGAATTTTTTTTGAAATGTTGACTTAAGGCTCCGTTTCGACTCCAATATATTCATTTACCCATGAGATCTCTTGGGGAAAAATATCGAACTAGTTGAACACGAGGGTAATACATTTCGGAGAAATTAGTGAAATCTCCAATTCACCAAAGGGGTACCCCTTTCAGAAATCTTCGATTTTTCTAATATGGTTTCGAGCAATGTTTTGATAGTGAATACTAAAGAATATGCGAGGGTCATGGGCACAAATTTTTTAGCCCTATGTCTTAGGGTTCTATGTATAAAATTTCGTGCACATCCGAGGTGTGTAGAGGGCGATACAGTCAAATTTCTGAGAGATGAACGAACATAAGGAAAAAACTTGCGAAAATTGCCCTCAAAAAGGGGAATTTTTTTTGAAATGTTGACTTAAGGCTCCGTTTCGACTCCAATATATTCATTTACCCATGAGATCTCTTGGGGAAAAATATCGAACTAGTTGAACACGAGGGTAATACATTTCGGAGAAATTAGTTAAATCTCCTATTCACCAAAGGGGTACCCTTTCAGAAATCTTCGATTTTTCTAATATGGTTTCGAGCAATGTTTTGATAGTGATTACTAAAGAATATGCGAGGGTCATGGGCACAAATTTTTTAGCCCTATGACTTAGGGTTCTATGTATAAAATTTCGTGCACATCCGAGGTGTGTAGAGGGCGATACAGTCAAATTTCTGAGAGATGAACGAACATAAGGAAAAAACTTGCGAAAATTGCCCTCAAACAGGGGAATTTTTTTTGAAATGTTGACTTAAGGCTCCGTTTCGACTCCAATATATTCATTTACCCATGAGATCTCTTGGGGAAAAATATCGAACGAGTTGAACACGAGGGTAATCCATTTCGGAGAAATTAGTGAAATCTCCTATTCACCAAAGGGGCACCCCTTTCAGAAATCTTCGATTTTTCTAATATGGTTTCGAGCCATGTTTTGATAGTGAATACTAAAGAATATGCGAGGGTCATGGGCATAAATTTTTTAGCCCTATGTCTTAGGGTTCTATGTATAAAATTTCGTGCACATCCGAGGTGTGTAGAGGGCGATACAGTCAAATTTCTGAGAGATGAACGAACATAAGGAAAAAACTTGCGAAAATTGCCCTCAAAAAGGGGAATTTTTTTTGAAATGTTGACTTAAGGCTCCGTTTCGACTCCAATATATTCATTTACCCATGAGATCTCTTGGGGAAAAATATCGAACGAGTTGAACACGAGGGTAATACATTTCGGAGAAATTAGTGAAATCTCCTATTCACCAAAGGGGCACCCCTTTCAGAAATCTTCGATTTTTCTAATATGGTTTCGAGCAATGTTTTGATAGTGAATACTAAAGAATATGCGAGGGTCATGGGCACAAATTTTTTAGCCCTATGTCTTAGGGTTCTATGTATAAAATTTCGTCCACATCCGAGGTGTGTAGAGGGCGATACAGTCAAATTTCTGAGAGATGAACGAACATAAGGAAAAAACTTGCGAAAATTGCCCTCAAAAAGGGGAATTTTTTTTGAAATGTTGACTTAAGGCTCCGTTTCGACTCCAATATATTCATTTACCCATGAGATCTCTTGGGGAAAAATATCGAACTAGTTGAACACGAGGGTAATACATTTCGGAGAAATTAGTGAAATCTCCAATTCACCAAAGGGGTACCCCTTTCAGAAATCTTCGATTTTTCTAATATGGTTTCGAGCAATGTTTTGATAGTGAATACTAAAGAATATGCGAGGGTCATGGGCACAAATTTTTTAGCCCTATGTCTTAGGGTTCTATGTATAAAATTTCGTGCACATCCGAGGTGTGTAGAGGGCGATACAGTCAAATTTCTGAGAGATGAACGAACATAAGGAAAAAACTTGCGAAAATTGCCCTCAAAAAGGGGAATTTTTTTTGAAATGTTGACTTAAGGCTCCGTTTCGACTCCAATATATTCATTTACCCATGAGATCTCTTGGGGAAAAATATCGAACTAGTTGAACACGAGGGTAATACATTTCGGAGAAATTAGTTAAATCTCCTATTCACCAAAGGGGTACCCTTTCAGAAATCTTCGATTTTTCTAATATGGTTTCGAGCAATGTTTTGATAGTGATTACTAAAGAATATGCGAGGGTCATGGGCACAAATTTTTTAGCCCTATGACTTAGGGTTCTATGTATAAAATTTCGTGCACATCCGAGGTGTGTAGAGGGCGATACAGTCAAATTTCTGAGAGATGAACGAACATAAGGAAAAAACTTGCGAAAATTGCCCTCAAACAGGGGAATTTTTTTTGAAATGTTGACTTAAGGCTCCGTTTCGACTCCAATATATTCATTTACCCATGAGATCTCTTGGGGAAAAATATCGAACGAGTTGAACACGAGGGTAATCCATTTCGGAGAAATTAGTGAAATCTCCTATTCACCAAAGGGGCACCCCTTTCAGAAATCTTCGATTTTTCTAATATGGTTTCGAGCCATGTTTTGATAGTGAATACTAAAGAATATGCGAGGGTCATGGGCACAAATTTTTTAGCCCTATGTCTTAGGGTTCTATGTATAAAATTTCGTGCACATCCGAGGTGTGTAGAGGGCGATACAGTCAAATTTCTGAGAGATGAACGAACATAAGGAAAAAACTTGCGAAAATTGCCCTCAAAAAGGGGAATTTTTTTTGAAATGTTGACTTAAGGCTCCGTTTCGACTCCAATATATTCATTTACCCATGAGATCTCTTGGGGAAAAATATCGAACGAGTTGAACACGAGGGTAATACATTTCGGAGAAATTAGTGAAATCTCCTATTCACCAAAGGGGCACCCCTTTCAGAAATCTTCGATTTTTCTAATATGGTTTCGAGCAATGTTTTGATAGTGAATACTAAAGAATATGCGAGGGTCATGGGCACAAATTTTTTAGCCCTATGTCTTAGGGTTCTATGTATAAAATTTCGTCCACATCCGAGGTGTGTAGAGGGCGATACAGTCAAATTTCTGAGAGATGAACGAACATAAGGAAAAAACTTGCGAAAATTGCCCTCAAAAAGGGGAATTTTTTTTGAAATGTTGACTTAAGGCTCCGTTTCGACTCCAATATATTCATTTACCCATGAGATCTCTTGGGGAAAAATATCGAACTAGTTGAACACGAGGGTAATACATTTCGGAGAAATTAGTGAAATCTCCAATTCACCAAAGGGGTACCCCTTTCAGAAATCTTCGATTTTTCTAATATGGTTTCGAGCAATGTTTTGATAGTGAATACTAAAGAATATGCGAGGGTCATGGGCACAAATTTTTTAGCCCTATGTCTTAGGGTTCTATGTATAAAATTTCGTGCACATCCGAGGTGTGTAGAGGGCGATACAGTCAAATTTCTGAGAGATGAACGAACATAAGGAAAAAACTTGCGAAAATTGCCCTCAAAAAGGGGAATTTTTTTTGAAATGTTGACTTAAGGCTCCGTTTCGACTCCAATATATTCATTTACCCATGAGATCTCTTGGGGAAAAATATCGAACTAGTTGAACACGAGGGTAATACATTTCGGAGAAATTAGTTAAATCTCCTATTCACCAAAGGGGTACCCTTTCAGAAATCTTCGATTTTTCTAATATGGTTTCGAGCAATGTTTTGATAGTGATTACTAAAGAATATGCGAGGGTCATGGGCACAAATTTTTTAGCCCTATGACTTAGGGTTCTATGTATAAAATTTCGTGCACATCCGAGGTGTGTAGAGGGCGATACAGTCAAATTTCTGAGAGATGAACGAACATAAGGAAAAAACTTGCGAAAATTGCCCTCAAACAGGGGAATTTTTTTTGAAATGTTGACTTAAGGCTCCGTTTCGACTCCAATATATTCATTTACCCATGAGATCTCTTGGGGAAAAATATCGAACGAGTTGAACACGAGGGTAATCCATTTCGGAGAAATTAGTGAAATCTCCTATTCACCAAAGGGGCACCCCTTTCAGAAATCTTCGATTTTTCTAATATGGTTTCGAGCCATGTTTTGATAGTGAATACTAAAGAATATGCGAGGGTCATGGGCACAAATTTTTTAGCCCTATGTCTTAGGGTTCTATGTATAAAATTTCGTGCACATCCGAGGTGTGTAGAGGGCGATACAGTCAAATTTCTGAGAGATGAACGAACATAAGGAAAAAACTTGCGAAAATTGCCCTCAAAAAGGGGAATTTTTTTTGAAATGTTGACTTAAGGCTCCGTTTCGACTCCAATATATTCATTTACCCATGAGATCTCTTGGGGAAAAATATCGAACTAGTTGAACACGAGGGTAATACATTTCGGAGAAATTAGTTAAATCTCCTATTCACCAAAGGGGTACCCTTTCAGAAATCTTCGATTTTTCTAATATGGTTTCGAGCAATGTTTTGATAGTGATTACTAAAGAATATGCGAGGGTCATGGGCACAAATTTTTTAGCCCTATGACTTAGGGTTCTATGTATAAAATTTCGTGCACATCCGAGGTGTGTAGAGGGCGATACAGTCAAATTTCTGAGAGATGAACGAACATAAGGAAAAAACTTGCGAAAATTGCCCTCAAACAGGGGAATTTTTTTTGAAATGTTGACTTAAGGCTCCGTTTCGACTCCAATATATTCATTTACCCATGAGATCTCTTGGGGAAAAATATCGAACGAGTTGAACACGAGGGTAATCCATTTCGGAGAAATTAGTGAAATCTCCTATTCACCAAAGGGGCACCCCTTTCAGAAATCTTCGATTTTTCTAATATGGTTTCGAGCCATGTTTTGATAGTGAATACTAAAGAATATGCGAGGGTCATGGGCACAAATTTTTTAGCCCTATGTCTTAGGGTTCTATGTATAAAATTTCGTGCACATCCGAGGTGTGTAGAGGGCGATACAGTCAAATTTCTGAGAGATGAACGAACATAAGGAAAAAACTTGCGAAAATTGCCCTCAAAAAGGGGAATTTTTTTTGAAATGTTGACTTAAGGCTCCGTTTCGACTCCAATATATTCATTTACCCATGAGATCTCTTGGGGAAAAATATCGAACGAGTTGAACACGAGGGTAATACATTTCGGAGAAATTAGTGAAATCTCCTATTCACCAAAGGGGCACCCCTTTCAGAAATCTTCGATTTTTCTAATATGGTTTCGAGCAATGTTTTGATAGTGAATACTAAAGAATATGCGAGGGTCATGGGCACAAATTTTTTAGCCCTATGTCTTAGGGTTCTATGTATAAAATTTCGTCCACATCCGAGGTGTGTAGAGGGCGATACAGTCAAATTTCTGAGAGATGAACGAACATAAGGAAAAAACTTGCGAAAATTGCCCTCAAAAAGGGGAATTTTTTTTGAAATGTTGACTTAAGGCTCCGTTTCGACTCCAATATATTCATTTACCCATGAGATCTCTTGGGGAAAAATATCGAACTAGTTGAACACGAGGGTAATACATTTCGGAGAAATTAGTGAAATCTCCAATTCACCAAAGGGGTACCCCTTTCAGAAATCTTCGATTTTTCTAATATGGTTTCGAGCAATGTTTCGATAGTGAATACTAAAGAATATGCGAGGGTCATGGGCACAAATTTTTTAGCCCTATGTCTTAGGGTTCTATGTATAAAATTTCGTGCACATCCGAGGTGTGTAGAGGGCGATACAGTCAAATTTCTGAGAGATGAACGAACATAAGGAAAAAACTTGCGAAAATTGCCCTCAAAAAGGGGAATTTTTTTTGAAATGTTGACTTAAGGCTCCGTTTCGACTCCAATATATTCATTTACCCATGAGATCTCTTGGGGAAAAATATCGAACTAGTTGAACACGAGGGTAATACATTTCGGAGAAATTAGTTAAATCTCCTATTCACCAAAGGGGTACCCTTTCAGAAATCTTCGATTTTTCTAATATGGTTTCGAGCAATGTTTTGATAGTGATTACTAAAGAATATGCGAGGGTCATGGGCACAAATTTTTTAGCCCTATGACTTAGGGTTCTATGTATAAAATTTCGTGCACATCCGAGGTGTGTAGAGGGCGATACAGTCAAATTTCTGAGAGATGAACGAACATAAGGAAAAAACTTGCGAAAATTGCCCTCAAACAGGGGAATTTTTTTTGAAATGTTGACTTAAGGCTCCGTTTCGACTCCAATATATTCATTTACCCATGAGATCTCTTGGGGAAAAATATCGAACGAGTTGAACACGAGGGTAATCCATTTCGGAGAAATTAGTGAAATCTCCTATTCACCAAAGGGGCACCCCTTTCAGAAATCTTCGATTTTTCTAATATGGTTTCGAGCCATGTTTTGATAGTGAATACTAAAGAATATGCGAGGGTCATGGGCACAAATTTTTTAGCCCTATGTCTTAGGGTTCTATGTATAAAATTTCGTGCACATCCGAGGTGTGTAGAGGGCGATACAGTCAAATTTCTGAGAGATGAACGAACATAAGGAAAAAACTTGCGAAAATTGCCCTCAAAAAGGGGAATTTTTTTTGAAATGTTGACTTAAGGCTCCGTTTCGACTCCAATATATTCATTTACCCATGAGATCTCTTGGGGAAAAATATCGAACGAGTTGAACACGAGGGTAATACATTTCGGAGAAATTAGTGAAATCTCCTATTCACCAAAGGGGCACCCCTTTCAGAAATCTTCGATTTTTCTAATATGGTTTCGAGCAATGTTTTGATAGTGAATACTAAAGAATATGCGAGGGTCATGGGCACAAATTTTTTAGCCCTATGTCTTAGGGTTCTATGTATAAAATTTCGTCCACATCCGAGGTGTGTAGAGGGCGATACAGTCAAATTTCTGAGAGATGAACGAACATAAGGAAAAAACTTGCGAAAATTGCCCTCAAAAAGGGGAATTTTTTTTGAAATGTTGACTTAAGGCTCCGTTTCGACTCCAATATATTCATTTACCCATGAGATCTCTTGGGGAAAAATATCGAACTAGTTGAACACGAGGGTAATACATTTCGGAGAAATTAGTGAAATCTCCAATTCACCAAAGGGGTACCCCTTTCAGAAATCTTCGATTTTTCTAATATGGTTTCGAGCAATGTTTTGATAGTGAATACTAAAGAATATGCGAGGGTCATGGGCACAAATTTTTTAGCCCTATGTCTTAGGGTTCTATGTATAAAATTTCGTGCACATCCGAGGTGTGTAGAGGGCGATACAGTCAAATTTCTGAGAGATGAACGAACATAAGGAAAAAACTTGCGAAAATTGCCCTCAAAAAGGGGAATTTTTTTTGAAATGTTGACTTAAGGCTCCGTTTCGACTCCAATATATTCATTTACCCATGAGATCTCTTGGGGAAAAATATCGAACTAGTTGAACACGAGGGTAATACATTTCGGAGAAATTAGTTAAATCTCCTATTCACCAAAGGGGTACCCTTTCAGAAATCTTCGATTTTTCTAATATGGTTTCGAGCAATGTTTTGATAGTGATTACTAAAGAATATGCGAGGGTCATGGGCACAAATTTTTTAGCCCTATGACTTAGGGTTCTATGTATAAAATTTCGTGCACATCCGAGGTGTGTAGAGGGCGATACAGTCAAATTTCTGAGAGATGAACGAACATAAGGAAAAAACTTGCGAAAATTGCCCTCAAACAGGGGAATTTTTTTTGAAATGTTGACTTAAGGCTCCGTTTCGACTCCAATATATTCATTTACCCATGAGATCTCTTGGGGAAAAATATCGAACGAGTTGAACACGAGGGTAATCCATTTCGGAGAAATTAGTGAAATCTCCTATTCACCAAAGGGGCACCCCTTTCAGAAATCTTCGATTTTTCTAATATGGTTTCGAGCCATGTTTTGATAGTGAATACTAAAGAATATGCGAGGGTCATGGGCACAAATTTTTTAGCCCTATGTCTTAGGGTTCTATGTATAAAATTTCGTGCACATCCGAGGTGTGTAGAGGGCGATACAGTCAAATTTCTGAGAGATGAACGAACATAAGGAAAAAACTTGCGAAAATTGCCCTCAAAAAGGGGAATTTTTTTTGAAATGTTGACTTAAGGCTCCGTTTCGACTCCAATATATTCATTTACCCATGAGATCTCTTGGGGAAAAATATCGAACGAGTTGAACACGAGGGTAATACATTTCGGAGAAATTAGTGAAATCTCCTATTCACCAAAGGGGCACCCCTTTCAGAAATCTTCGATTTTTCTAATATGGTTTCGAGCAATGTTTTGATAGTGAATACTAAAGAATATGCGAGGGTCATGGGCACAAATTTTTTAGCCCTATGTCTTAGGGTTCTATGTATAAAATTTCGTCCACATCCGAGGTGTGTAGAGGGCGATACAGTCAAATTTCTGAGAGATGAACGAACATAAGGAAAAAACTTGCGAAAATTGCCCTCAAAAAGGGGAATTTTTTTTGAAATGTTGACTTAAGGCTCCGTTTCGACTCCAATATATTCATTTACCCATGAGATCTCTTGGGGAAAAATATCGAACTAGTTGAACACGAGGGTAATACATTTCGGAGAAATTAGTGAAATCTCCAATTCACCAAAGGGGTACCCCTTTCAGAAATCTTCGATTTTTCTAATATGGTTTCGAGCAATGTTTTGATAGTGAATACTAAAGAATATGCGAGGGTCATGGGCACAAATTTTGTAGCCCTATGTCTTAGGGTTCTATGTATAAAATTTCGTGCACATCCGAGGTGTGTAGAGGGCGATACAGTCAAATTTCTGAGAGATGAACGAACATAAGGAAAAAACTTGCGAAAATTGCCCTCAAAAAGGGGAATTTTTTTTGAAATGTTGACTTAAGGCTCCGTTTCGACTCCAATATATTCATTTACCCATGAGATCTCTTGGGGAAAAATATCGAACTAGTTGAACACGAGGGTAATACATTTCGGAGAAATTAGTTAAATCTCCTATTCACCAAAGGGGTACCCTTTCAGAAATCTTCGATTTTTCTAATATGGTTTCGAGCAATGTTTTGATAGTGATTACTAAAGAATATGCGAGGGTCATGGGCACAAATTTTTTAGCCCTATGACTTAGGGTTCTATGTATAAAATTTCGTGCACATCCGAGGTGTGTAGAGGGCGATACAGTCAAATTTCTGAGAGATGAACGAACATAAGGAAAAAACTTGCGAAAATTGCCCTCAAACAGGGGAATTTTTTTTGAAATGTTGACTTAAGGCTCCGTTTCGACTCCAATATATTCATTTACCCATGAGATCTCTTGGGGAAAAATATCGAACGAGTTGAACACGAGGGTAATCCATTTCGGAGAAATTAGTGAAATCTCCTATTCACCAAAGGGGCACCCCTTTCAGAAATCTTCGATTTTTCTAATATGGTTTCGAGCCATGTTTTGATAGTGAATACTAAAGAATATGCGAGGGTCATGGGCACAAATTTTTTAGCCCTATGTCTTAGGGTTCTATGTATAAAATTTCGTGCACATCCGAGGTGTGTAGAGGGCGATACAGTCAAATTTCTGAGAGATGAACGAACATAAGGAAAAAACTTGCGAAAATTGCCCTCAAAAAGGGGAATTTTTTTTGAAATGTTGACTTAAGGCTCCGTTTCGACTCCAATATATTCATTTACCCATGAGATCTCTTGGGGAAAAATATCGAACTAGTTGAACACGAGGGTAATACATTTCGGAGAAATTAGTTAAATCTCCTATTCACCAAAGGGGTACCCTTTCAGAAATCTTCGATTTTTCTAATATGGTTTCGAGCAATGTTTTGATAGTGATTACTAAAGAATATGCGAGGGTCATGGGCACAAATTTTTTAGCCCTATGACTTAGGGTTCTATGTATAAAATTTCGTGCACATCCGAGGTGTGTAGAGGGCGATACAGTCAAATTTCTGAGAGATGAACGAACATAAGGAAAAACATTGCGAAAATTGCCCTCAAAAAGGGGAATTTTTTTTGAAATGTTGACTTAAGGCTCCGTTTCGACTCCAATATATTCATTTACCCATGAGATCTCTTGGGGAAAAATATCGAACGAGTTGAACACGAGGGTAATACATTTCGGAGAAATTAGTGAAATCTCCTATTCACCAAAGGGGCACCCCTTTCAGAAATCTTCGATTTTTCTAATATGGTTTCGAGCCATGTTTTGATAGTGAATACTAAAGAATATGCGAGGGTCATGGGCATAAATTTTTTAGCCCTATGTCTTAGGGTTCTATGTATAAAATTTCGTGCACATCCGAGGTGTGTAGAGGGCGATACAGTCAAATTTCTGAGAGATGAACGAACATAAGGAAAAAACTTGCGAAAATTGCCCTCAAACAGGGGAATTTGTTTTGAAATGTTGACTTAAGGCTCCGTTTCGACTCCAATATATTCATTTACCCATGAGATCTCTTGGGGAAAAATATCGAACGAGTTGAACACGAGGGTAATACATTTCGGAGAAATTAGTGAAATCTCCTATTCACCAAAGGGGCACCCCTTTCAGAAATCTTCGATTTTTCTAATATGGTTTCGAGCAATGTTTTGATAGTGAATACTAAAGAATATGCGAGGGTCATGGGCACAAATTTTTTAGCCCTATGTCTTAGGGTTCTATGTATAAAATTTCGTCCACATCCGAGGTGTGTAGAGGGCGATACAGTCAAATTTCTGAGAGATGAACGAACATAAGGAAAAAACTTGCGAAAATTGCCCTCAAAAAGGGGAATTTTTTTTGAAATGTTGACTTAAGGCTCCGTTTCGACTCCAATATATTCATTTACCCATGAGATCTCTTGGGGAAAAATATCGAACTAGTTGAACACGAGGGTAATACATTTCGGAGAAATTAGTGAAATCTCCAATTCACCAAAGGGGTACCCCTTTCAGAAATCTTCGATTTTTCTAATATGGTTTCGAGCAATGTTTTGATAGTGAATACTAAAGAATATGCGAGGGTCATGGGCACAAATTTTTTAGCCCTATGTCTTAGGGTTCTATGTATAAAATTTCGTGCACATCCGAGGTGTGTAGAGGGCGATACAGTCAAATTTCTGAGAGATGAACGAACATAAGGAAAAAACTTGCGAAAATTGCCCTCAAAAAGGGGAATTTTTTTTGAAATGTTGACTTAAGGCTCCGTTTCGACTCCAATATATTCATTTACCCATGAGATCTCTTGGGGAAAAATATCGAACGAGTTGAACACGAGGGTAATACATTTCGGAGAAATTAGTGAAATCTCCTATTCACCAAAGGGGTACCCTTTCAGAAATCTTCGATTTTTCTAATATGGTTTCGAGCCATGTTTTGATAGTGAATACTAAAGAATATGCGAGGGTCATGGGCACAAATTTTTTAGCCCTATGTCTTAGGGTTCTATGTATAAAATTTCGTGCACATCCGAGGTGTGTAGAGGGCGATACAGTCAAATTTCTGAGAGATGAACGAACATAAGGAAAAAACTTGCGAAAATTGCCCTCAAAAAGGGGAATTTTTTTTGAAATGTTGACTTAAGGCTCCGTTTCGACTCCAATATATTCATTTACCCATGAGATCTCTTGGGGAAAAATATCGAACGAGTTGAACACGAGGGTAATACATTTCGGAGAAATTAGTGAAATCTCCTATTCACCAAAGGGGCACCCCTTTCAGAAATCTTCGATTTTTCTAATATGGTTTCGAGCAATGTTTTGATAGTGAATACTAAAGAATATGCGAGGGTCATGGGCACAAATTTTTTAGCCCTATGTCTTAGGGTTCTATGTATAAAATTTCGTCCACATCCGAGGTGTGTAGAGGGCGATACAGTCAAATTTCTGAGAGATGAACGAACATAAGGAAAAAACTTGCGAAAATTGCCCTCAAAAAGGGGAATTTTTTTTGAAATGTTGACTTAAGGCTCCGTTTCGACTCCAATATATTCATTTACCCATGAGATCTCTTGGGGAAAAATATCGAACTAGTTGAACACGAGGGTAATACATTTCGGAGAAATTAGTGAAATCTCCAATTCACCAAAGGGGTACCCCTTTCAGAAATCTTCGATTTTTCTAATATGGTTTCGAGCAATGTTTTGATAGTGAATACTAAAGAATATGCGAGGGTCATGGGCACAAATTTTTTAGCCCTATGTCTTAGGGTTCTATGTATAAAATTTCGTGCACATCCGAGGTGTGTAGAGGGCGATACAGTCAAATTTCTGAGAGATGAACGAACATAAGGAAAAAACTTGCGAAAATTGCCCTCAAAAAGGGGAATTTTTTTTGAAATGTTGACTTAAGGCTCCGTTTCGACTCCAATATATTCATTTACCCATGAGATCTCTTGGGGAAAAATATCGAACTAGTTGAACACGAGGGTAATACATTTCGGAGAAATTAGTTAAATCTCCTATTCACCAAAGGGGTACCCTTTCAGAAATCTTCGATTTTTCTAATATGGTTTCGAGCAATGTTTTGATAGTGATTACTAAAGAATATGCGAGGGTCATGGGCACAAATTTTTTAGCCCTATGACTTAGGGTTCTATGTATAAAATTTCGTGCACATCCGAGGTGTGTAGAGGGCGATACAGTCAAATTTCTGAGAGATGAACGAACATAAGGAAAAAACTTGCGAAAATTGCCCTCAAACAGGGGAATTTTTTTTGAAATGTTGACTTAAGGCTCCGTTTCGACTCCAATATATTCATTTACCCATGAGATCTCTTGGGGAAAAATATCGAACGAGTTGAACACGAGGGTAATACATTTCGGAGAAATTAGTGAAATCTCCTATTCACCAAAGGGGCACCCCTTTCAGAAATCTTCGATTTTTCTAATATGGTTTCGAGCAATGTTTTGATAGTGAATACTAAAGAATATGCGAGGGTCATGGGCACAAATTTTTTAGCCCTATGTCTTAGGGTTCTATGTATAAAATTTCGTCCACATCCGAGGTGTGTAGAGGGCGATACAGTCAAATTTCTGAGAGATGAACGAACATAAGGAAAAAACTTGCGAAAATTGCCCTCAAAAAGGGGAATTTTTTTTGAAATGTTGACTTAAGGCTCCGTTTCGACTCCAATATATTCATTTACCCATGAGATCTCTTGGGGAAAAATATCGAACTAGTTGAACACGAGGGTAATACATTTCGGAGAAATTAGTGAAATCTCCAATTCACCAAAGGGGTACCCCTTTCAGAAATCTTCGATTTTTCTAATATGGTTTCGAGCAATGTTTTGATAGTGAATACTAAAGAATATGCGAGGGTCATGGGCACAAATTTTTTAGCCCTATGTCTTAGGGTTCTATGTATAAAATTTCGTGCACATCCGAGGTGTGTAGAGGGCGATACAGTCAAATTTCTGAGAGATGAACGAACATAAGGAAAAAACTTGCGAAAATTGCCCTCAAAAAGGGGAATTTTTTTTGAAATGTTGACTTAAGGCTCCGTTTCGACTCCAATATATTCATTTACCCATGAGATCTCTTGGGGAAAAATATCGAACTAGTTGAACACGAGGGTAATACATTTCGGAGAAATTAGTTAAATCTCCTATTCACCAAAGGGGTACCCTTTCAGAAATCTTCGATTTTTCTAATATGGTTTCGAGCAATGTTTTGATAGTGATTACTAAAGAATATGCGAGGGTCATGGGCACAAATTTTTTAGCCCTATGACTTAGGGTTCTATGTATAAAATTTCGTGCACATCCGAGGTGTGTAGAGGGCGATACAGTCAAATTTCTGAGAGATGAACGAACATAAGGAAAAAACTTGCGAAAATTGCCCTCAAACAGGGGAATTTTTTTTGAAATGTTGACTTAAGGCTCCGTTTCGACTCCAATATATTCATTTACCCATGAGATCTCTTGGGGAAAAATATCGAACGAGTTGAACACGAGGGTAATACATTTCGGAGAAATTAGTGAAATCTCCTATTCACCAAAGGGGCACCCCTTTCAGAAATCTTCGATTTTTCTAATATGGTTTCGAGCAATGTTTTGATAGTGAATACTAAAGAATATGCGAGGGTCATGGGCACAAATTTTTTAGCCCTATGTCTTAGGGTTCTATGTATAAAATTTCGTGCACATCCGAGGTGTGTAGAGGGCGATACAGTCAAATTTCTGAGAGATGAACGAACATAAGTAAAAAACTTGCGAAAATTGCCCTCAAAAAGGGGAATTTTTTTTGAAATGTTGACTTAAGGCTCCGTTTCGACTCCAATATATTCATTTACCCATGAGATCTCTTGGGGAAAAATATCGAACGAGTTGAACACGAGGGTAATACATTTCGGAGAAATTAGTGAAATCTCCTATTCACCAAAGGGGCACCCCTTTCAGAAATCTTCGATTTTTCTAATATGGTTTCGAGCCATGTTTTGATAGTGAATACTAAAGAATATGCGAGGGTCATGGGCATAAATTTTTTAGCCCTATGTCTTAGGGTTCTATGTATAAAATTTCGTGCACATCCGAGGTGTGTAGAGGGCGATACAGTCAAATTTCTGAGAGATGAACGAACATAAGGAAAAAACTTGCGAAAATTGCCCTCAAACAGGGGAATTTGTTTTGAAATGTTGACTTAAGGCTCCGTTTCGACTCCAATATATTCATTTACCCATGAGATCTCTTGGGGAAAAATATCGAACGAGTTGAACACGAGGGTAATACATTTCGGAGAAATTAGTGAAATCTCCTATTCACCAAAGGGGCACCCCTTTCAGAAATCTTCGATTTTTCTAATATGGTTTCGAGAAATGTTTTGATAGTGAATACTAAAGAATATGCGAGGGTCATGGGCACAAATTTTTTAGCCCTATGTCTTAGGGTTCTATGTATAAAATTTCGTCCACATCCGAGGTGTGTAGAGGGCGATACAGTCAAATTTCTGAGAGATGAACGAACATAAGGAAAAAACTTGCGAAAATTGCCCTCAAAAAGGGGAATTTTTTTTGAAATGTTGACTTAAGGCTCCGTTTCGACTCCAATATATTCATTTACCCATGAGATCTCTTGGGGAAAAATATCGAACTAGTTGAACACGAGGGTAATACATTTCGGAGAAATTAGTGAAATCTCCAATTCACCAAAGGGGTACCCCTTTCAGAAATCTTCGATTTTTCTAATATGGTTTCGAGCAATGTTTTGATAGTGAATACTAAAGAATATGCGAGGGTCATGGGCACAAATTTTTTAGCCCTATGTCTTAGGGTTCTATGTATAAAATTTTGTGCACATCCGAGGTGTGTAGAGGGCGATACAGTCAAATTTCTGAGAGATGAACGAACATAAGGAAAAAACTTGCGAAAATTGCCCTCAAAAAGGGGAATTTTTTTTGAAATGTTGACTTAAGGCTCCGTTTCGACTCCAATATATTCATTTACCCATGAGATCTCTTGGGGAAAAATATCGAACTAGTTGAACACGAGGGTAATACATTTCGGAGAAATTAGTTAAATCTCCTATTCACCAAAGGGGTACCCTTTCAGAAATCTTCGATTTTTCTAATATGGTTTCGAGCAATGTTTTGATAGTGATTACTAAAGAATATGCGAGGGTCATGGGCACAAATTTTTTAGCCCTATGACTTAGGGTTCTATGTATAAAATTTCGTGCACATCCGAGGTGTGTAGAGGGCGATACAGTCAAATTTCTGAGAGATGAACGAACATAAGGAAAAAACTTGCGAAAATTGCCCTCAAACAGGGGAATTTTTTTTGAAATGTTGACTTAAGGCTCCGTTTCGACTCCAATATATTCATTTACCCATGAGATCTCTTGGGGAAAAATATCGAACGAGTTGAACACGAGGGTAATCCATTTCGGAGAAATTAGTGAAATCTCCTATTCACCAAAGGGGCACCCCTTTCAGAAATCTTCGATTTTTCTAATATGGTTTCGAGCCATGTTTTGATAGTGAATACTAAAGAATATGCGAGGGTCATGGGCACAAATTTTTTAGCCCTATGTCTTAGGGTTCTATGTATAAAATTTCGTGCACATCCGAGGTGTGTAGAGGGCGATACAGTCAAATTTCTGAGAGATGAACGAACATAAGGAAAAAACTTGCGAAAATTGCCCTCAAAAAGGGGAATTTTTTTTGAAATGTTGACTTAAGGCTCCGTTTCGACTCCAATATATTCATTTACCCATGAGATCTCTTGGGGAAAAATATCGAACTAGTTGAACACGAGGGTAATACATTTCGGAGAAATTAGTTAAATCTCCTATTCACCAAAGGGGTACCCTTTCAGAAATCTTCGATTTTTCTAATATGGTTTCGAGCAATGTTTTGATAGTGATTACTAAAGAATATGCGAGGGTCATGGGCACAAATTTTTTAGCCCTATGACTTAGGGTTCTATGTATAAAATTTCGTGCACATCCGAGGTGTGTAGAGGGCGATACAGTCAAATTTCTGAGAGATGAACGAACATAAGGAAAAACATTGCGAAAATTGCCCTCAAAAAGGGGAATTTTTTTTGAAATGTTGACTTAAGGCTCCGTTTCGACTCCAATATATTCATTTACCCATGAGATCTCTTGGGGAAAAATATCGAACGAGTTGAACACGAGGGTAATACATTTCGGAGAAATTAGTGAAATCTCCTATTCACCAAAGGGGCACCCCTTTCAGAAATCTTCGATTTTTCTAATATGGTTTCGAGCCATGTTTTGATAGTGAATACTAAAGAATATGCGAGGGTCATGGGCATAAATTTTTTAGCCCTATGTCTTAGGGTTCTATGTATAAAATTTCGTGCACATCCGAGGTGTGTAGAGGGCGATACAGTCAAATTTCTGAGAGATGAACGAACATAAGGAAAAAACTTGCGAAAATTGCCCTCAAACAGGGGAATTTGTTTTGAAATGTTGACTTAAGGCTCCGTTTCGACTCCAATATATTCATTTACCCATGAGATCTCTTGGGGAAAAATATCGAACGAGTTGAACACGAGGGTAATACATTTCGGAGAAATTAGTGAAATCTCCTATTCACCAAAGGGGCACCCCTTTCAGAAATCTTCGATTTTTCTAATATGGTTTCGAGCAATGTTTTGATAGTGAATACTAAAGAATATGCGAGGGTCATGGGCACAAATTTTTTAGCCCTATGTCTTAGGGTTCTATGTATAAAATTTCGTCCACATCCGAGGTGTGTAGAGGGCGATACAGTCAAATTTCTGAGAGACGAACGAACATAAGGAAAAAACTTGCGAAAATTGCCCTCAAAAAGGGGAATTTTTTTTGAAATGTTGACTTAAGTCTCCATTTCGACTCCAATATATTCATTTACCCATGAGATCTCTTGGGGAAAAATATCGAACTAGTTGAACACGAGGGTAATACATTTCGGAGAAATTAGTGAAATCTCCAATTCACCAAAGGGGTACCCCTTTCAGAAATCTTCGATTTCTCTAATATGGTTTCGAGCAATGTTTTGATAGTGAATACTAAAGAATATGCGAGGGTCATGGGCACAAAATTTGTAGCCCTATGTCTTAGGGTTCTATGTATAATATTTCGTGCACATCCGAGGTGTGTAGAAGGCGATACAGTCAAATTTCTGAGAGATGAACGAACATAAGGAAAAAACTTGCGAAAATTGCCCTCAAAAAGGGGAATTTTTTTTGAAATGTTGACTTAAGGCTCCGTTTCGACTCCAATATATTCATTTACCCATGAGATCTCTTGGGGAAAAATATCGAACGAGTTGAACACGAGGGTAATACATTTCGGAGAAATTAGTTAAATCTCCTATTCACCAAAGGGGTACCCTTTCAGAAATCTTCGATTTTTCTAATATGGTTTCGAGCAATGTTTTGATAGTGATTACTAAAGAATATGCGAGGGTCATGGGCACAAATTTTTTAGCCCTATGACTTAGGGTTCTATGTATAAAATTTCGTGCACATCCGAGGTGTGTAGAGGGCGATACAGTCAAATTTCTGAGAGATGAACGAACATAAGGAAAAAACTTGCGAAAATTGCCCTCAAAAAGGGGAATTTTTTTTGAAATGTTGACTTAAGGCTCCGTTTCGACTCCAATATATTCATTTACCCATGAGATCTCTTGGGGAAAAATATCGAACGAGTTGAACACGAGGGTAATACATTTCGGAGAAATTAGTGAAATCTCCTATTCACCAAAGGGGCACCCCTTTCAGAAATCTTCGATTTTTCTAATATGGTTTCGAGCCATGTTTTGATAGTGAATACTAAAGAATATGCGAGGGTCATGGGCATAAATTTTTTAGCCCTATGTCTTAGGGTTCTATGTATAAAATTTCGTGCACATCCGAGGTGTGTAGAGGGCGATACAGTCAAATTTCTGAGAGATGAACGAACATAAGGAAAAAACTTGCGAAAATTGCCCTCAAAAAGGGGAATTTGTTTTGAAATGTTGACTTAAGGCTCCGTTTCGACTCCAATATATTCATTTACCCATGAGATCTCTTGGGGAAAAATATCGAACGAGTTGAACACGAGGGTAATACATTTCGGAGAAATTAGTGAAATCTCCTATTCACCAAAGGGGCACCCCTTTCAGAAATCTTCGATTTTTCTAATATGGTTTCGAGCAATGTTTTGATAGTGAATACTAAAGAATATGCGAGGGTCATGGGCACAAATTTTTTAGCCCTATGTCTTAGGGTTCTATGTATAAAATTTCGTCCACATCCGAGGTGTGTAGAGGGCGATACAGTCAAATTTCTGAGAGATGAACGAACATAAGGAAAAAACTTGCGAAAATTGCCCTCAAAAAGGGGAATTTTTTTTGAAATGTTGACTTAAGGCTCCGTTTCGACTCCAATATATTCATTTACCCATGAGATCTCTTGGGGAAAAATATCGAACTAGTTGAACACGAGGGTAATACATTTCGGAGAAATTAGTGAAATCTCCAATTCACCAAAGGGGTACCCCTTTCAGAAATCTTCGATTTTTCTAATATGGTTTCGAGCAATGTTTTGATAGTGAATACTAAAGAATATGCGAGGGTCATGGGCACAAATTTTTTAGCCCTATGTCTTAGGGTTCTATGTATAAAATTTCGTGCACATCCGAGGTGTGTAGAGGGCGATACAGTCAAATTTCTGAGAGATGAACGAACATAAGGAAAAAACTTGCGAAAATTGCCCTCAAAAAGGGGAATTTTTTTTGAAATGTTGACTTAAGGCTCCGTTTCGACTCCAATATATTCATTTACCCATGAGATCTCTTGGGGAAAAATATCGAACGAGTTGAACACGAGGGTAATACATTTCGGAGAAATTAGTGAAATCTCCTATTCACCAAAGGGGCACCCCTTTCAGAAATCTTCGATTTTTCTAATATGGTTTCGAGCCATGTTTTGATAGTGAATACTAAAGAATATGCGAGGGTCATGGGCATAAATTTTTTAGCCCTATGACTTAGGGTTCTATGTATAAAATTTCGTCCACATCCGAGGTGTGTAGAGGGCGATACAGTCAAATTTCTGAGAGATGAACGAACATAAGGAAAAAACTTGCGAAAATTGCCCTCAAAAAGGGGAATTTTTTTTGAAATGTTGACTTAAGTCTCCATTTCGACTCCAATATATTCATTTACCCATGAGATCTCTTGGGGAAAAATATCGAACTAGTTGAACACGAGGGTAATACATTTCGGAGAAATTAGTGAAATCTCCAATTCACCAAAGGGGTACCCCTTTCAGAAATCTTCGATTTCTCTAATATGGTTTCGAGCAATGTTTTGATAGTGAATACTAAAGAATATGCGAGGGTCATGGGCACAAAATTTGTAGCCCTATGTCTTAGGGTTCTATGTATAATATTTCGTGCACATCCGAGGTGTGTAGAAGGCGATACAGTCAAATTTCTGAGAGATGAACGAACATAAGGAAAAAACTTGCGAAAATTGCCCTCAAAAAGGGGAATTTTTTTTGAAATGTTGACTTAAGGCTCCGTTTCGACTCCAATATATTCATTTACCCATGAGATCTCTTGGGGAAAAATATCGAACGAGTTGAACACGAGGGTAATACATTTCGGAGAAATTAGTGAAATCTCCTATTCACCAAAGGGGCACCCCTTTCAGAAATCTTCGATTTTTCTAATATGGTTTCGAGCAATGTTTTGATAGTGAATACTAAAGAATATGCGAGGGTCATGGGCACAAATTTTTTAGCCCTATGTCTTAGGGTTCTATGTATAAAATTTCGTGCACATCCGAGGTGTGTAGAGGGCGATACAGTCAAATTTCTGAGAGATGAACGAACATAAGGAAAAAACTTGCGAAAATTGCCCTCAAAGAGGGGAATTTTTTTTGAAATGTTGACTTAAGGCTCCGTTTCGACTCCAATATATTCATTTACCCATGAGATCTCTTGGGGAAAAATATCGAACTAGTTGAACACGAGGGTAATACATTTCGGAGAAATTAGTGAAATCTCCTATTCACCAAAGGGGTACCCTTTCAGAAATCTTCGATTTTTCTAATATGGTTTCGAGCAATGTTTTGATAGTGATTACTAAAGAATATGCGAGGGTCATGGGCACAAATTTTTTAGCCCTATGACTTAGGGTTCTATGTATAAAATTTCGTGCACATCCGAGGTGTGTAGAGGGCGATACAGTCAAATTTCTGAGAGATGAACGAACATAAGGAAAAAACTTGCGAAAATTGCCCTCAAAAAGGGGAATTTTTTTTGAAATGTTGACTTAAGGCTCCGTTTCGACTCCAATATATTCATTTACCCATGAGATCTCTTGGGGAAAAATATCGAACGAGTTGAACACGAGGGTAATACATTTCGGAGAAATTAGTGAAATCTCCTATTCACCAAAGGGGCACCCCTTTCAGAAATCTTCGATTTTTCTAATATGGTTTCGAGCCATGTTTTGATAGTGAATACTAAAGAATATGCGAGGGTCATGGGCACAAATTTTTTAGCCCTATGTCTTAGGGTTCTATGTATAAAATTCCGTGCACATCCGAGGTGTGTAGAGGGCGATACAGTCAAATTTCTGAGAGATGAACGAACATAAGGAAAAAACTTGCGAAAATTGCCCTCAAAAAGGGGAATTTTTTTTGAAATGTTGACTTAAGGCTCCGTTTCGACTCCAATATATTCATTTACCCATGAGATCTCTTGGGGAAAAATATCGAACTAGTTGAACACGAGGGTAATACATTTCGGAGAAATTAGTTAAATCTCCTATTCACCAAAGGGGTACCATTTCAGAAATCTTCGATTTTTCTAATATGGTTTCGAGCAATGTTTTGATAGTGATTACTAAAGAATATGCGAGGGTCATGGGCACAAATTTTTTAGCCCTATGACTTAGGGTTCTATGTATAAAATTTCGTGCACATCCGAGGTGTGTAGAGGGCGATACAGTCAAATTTCTGAGAGATGAACGAACATAAGGAAAAAACTTGCGAAAATTGCCCTCAAAAAGGGGAATTTTTTTTGAAATGTTGACTTAAGGCTCCGTTTCGACTCCAATATATTCATTTACCCATGAGATCTCTTGGGGAAAAATATCGAACGAGTTGAACACGAGGGTAATACATTTCGGAGAAATTAGTGAAATCTCCTATTCACCAAAGGGGCACCCCTTTCAGAAATCTTCGATTTTTCTAATATGGTTTCGAGCCATGTTTTGATAGTGAATACTAAAGAATATGCGAGGGTCATGGGCATAAATTTTTTAGCCCTATGTCTTAGGGTTCTATGTATAAAATTTCGTGCACATCCGAGGTGTGTAGAGGGCGATACAGTCAAATTTCTGAGAGATGAACGAACATAAGGAAAAAACTTGCGAAAATTGCCCTCAAAAAGGGGAATTTTTTTTGAAATGTTGACTTAAGGCTCCGTTTCGACTCCAATATATTCATTTACCCATGAGATCTCTTGGGGAAAAATATCGAACTAGTTGAACACGAGGGTAATACATTTCGGAGAAATTAGTGAAATCTCCTATTCACCAAAGGGGTACCCTTTCAGAAATCTTCGATTTTTCTAATATGGTTTCGAGCAATGTTTTGATAGTGATTACTAAAGAATATGCGAGGGTCATGGGCACAAATTTTTTAGCCCTATGACTTAGGGTTCTATGTATAAAATTTCGTGCACATCCGAGGTGTGTAGAGGGCGATACAGTCAAATTTCTGAGAGATGAACGAACATAAGGAAAAAACTTGCGAAAATTGCCCTCAAAAAGGGGAATTTTTTTTGAAATGTTGACTTAAGGCTCCGTTTCGACTCCAATATATTCATTTACCCATGAGATCTCTTGGGGAAAAATATCGAACGAGTTGAACACGAGGGTAATACATTTCGGAGAAATTAGTGAAATCTCCTATTCACCAAAGGGGCACCCCTTTCAGAAATCTTCGATTTTTCTAATATGGTTTCGAGCCATGTTTTGATAGTGAATACTAAAGAATATGCGAGGGTCATGGGCACAAATTTTTTAGCCCTATGTCTTAGGGTTCTATGTATAAAATTCCGTGCACATCCGAGGTGTGTAGAGGGCGATACAGTCAAATTTCTGAGAGATGAACGAACATAAGGAAAAAACTTGCGAAAATTGCCCTCAAAAAGGGGAATTTTTTTTGAAATGTTGACTTAAGGCTCCGTTTCGACTCCAATATATTCATTTACCCATGAGATCTCTTGGGGAAAAATATCGAACTAGTTGAACACGAGGGTAATACATTTCGGAGAAATTAGTTAAATCTCCTATTCACCAAAGGGGTACCATTTCAGAAATCTTCGATTTTTCTAATATGGTTTCGAGCAATGTTTTGATAGTGATTACTAAAGAATATGCGAGGGTCATGGGCACAAATTTTTTAGCCCTATGACTTAGGGTTCTATGTATAAAATTTCGTGCACATCCGAGGTGTGTAGAGGGCGATACAGTCAAATTTCTGAGAGATGAACGAACATAAGGAAAAAACTTGCGAAAATTGCCCTCAAAAAGGGGAATTTTTTTTGAAATGTTGACTTAAGGCTCCGTTTCGACTCCAATATATTCATTTACCCATGAGATCTCTTGGGGAAAAATATCGAACGAGTTGAACACGAGGGTAATACATTTCGGAGAAATTAGTGAAATCTCCTATTCACCAAAGGGGCACCCCTTTCAGAAATCTTCGATTTTTCTAATATGGTTTCGAGCCATGTTTTGATAGTGAATACTAAAGAATATGCGAGGGTCATGGGCATAAATTTTTTAGCCCTATGTCTTAGGGTTCTATGTATAAAATTTCGTGCACATCCGAGGTGTGTAGAGGGCGATACAGTCAAATTTCTGAGAGATGAACGAACATAAGGAAAAAACTTGCGAAAATTGCCCTCAAAAAGGGGAATTTTTTTTGAAATGTTGACTTAAGGCTCCGTTTCGACTCCAATATATTCATTTACCCATGAGATCTCTTGGGGAAAAATATCGAACTAGTTGAACACGAGGGTAATACATTTCGGAGAAATTAGTGAAATCTCCTATTCACCAAAGGGGTACCCTTTCAGAAATCTTCGATTTTTCTAATATGGTTTCGAGCAATGTTTTGATAGTGATTACTAAAGAATATGCGAGGGTCATGGGCACAAATTTTTTAGCCCTATGACTTAGGGTTCTATGTATAAAATTTCGTGCACATCCGAGGTGTGTAGAGGGCGATACAGTCAAATTTCTGAGAGATGAACGAACATAAGGAAAAAACTTGCGAAAATTGCCCTCAAAAAGGGGAATTTTTTTTGAAATGTTGACTTAAGGCTCCGTTTCGACTCCAATATATTCATTTACCCATGAGATCTCTTGGGGAAAAATATCGAACGAGTTGAACACGAGGGTAATACATTTCGGAGAAATTAGTGAAATCTCCTATTCACCAAAGGGGCACCCCTTTCAGAAATCTTCGATTTTTCTAATATGGTTTCGAGCAATGTTTTGATAGTGAATACTAAAGAATATGCGAGGGTCATGGGCACAAATTTTTTAGCCCTATGTCTTAGGGTTCTATGTATAAAATTTCGTGCACATCCGAGGTGTGTAGAGGGCGATACAGTCAAATTTCTGAGAGATGAACGAACATAAGGAAAAAACTTGCGAAAATTGCCCTCAAAGAGGGGAATTTTTTTTGAAATGTTGACTTAAGGCTCCGTTTCGACTCCAATATATTCATTTACCCATGAGATCTCTTGGGGAAAAATATCGAACTAGTTGAACACGAGGGTAATACATTTCGGAGAAATTAGTGAAATCTCCTATTCACCAAAGGGGTACCCTTTCAGAAATCTTCGATTTTTCTAATATGGTTTCGAGCAATGTTTTGATAGTGATTACTAAAGAATATGCGAGGGTCATGGGCACAAATTTTTTAGCCCTATGACTTAGGGTTCTATGTATAAAATTTCGTGCACATCCGAGGTGTGTAGAGGGCGATACAGTCAAATTTCTGAGAGATGAACGAACATAAGGAAAAAACTTGCGAAAATTGCCCTCAAAAAGGGGAATTTTTTTTGAAATGTTGACTTAAGGCTCCGTTTCGACTCCAATATATTCATTTACCCATGAGATCTCTTGGGGAAAAATATCGAACGAGTTGAACACGAGGGTAATACATTTCGGAGAAATTAGTGAAATCTCCTATTCACCAAAGGGGCACCCCTTTCAGAAATCTTCGATTTTTCTAATATGGTTTCGAGCCATGTTTTGATAGTGAATACTAAAGAATATGCGAGGGTCATGGGCACAAATTTTTTAGCCCTATGTCTTAGGGTTCTATGTATAAAATTCCGTGCACATCCGAGGTGTGTAGAGGGCGATACAGTCAAATTTCTGAGAGATGAACGAACATAAGGAAAAAACTTGCGAAAATTGCCCTCAAAAAGGGGAATTTTTTTTGAAATGTTGACTTAAGGCTCCGTTTCGACTCCAATATATTCATTTACCCATGAGATCTCTTGGGGAAAAATATCGAACTAGTTGAACACGAGGGTAATACATTTCGGAGAAATTAGTTAAATCTCCTATTCACCAAAGGGGTACCATTTCAGAAATCTTCGATTTTTCTAATATGGTTTCGAGCAATGTTTTGATAGTGATTACTAAAGAATATGCGAGGGTCATGGGCACAAATTTTTTAGCCCTATGACTTAGGGTTCTATGTATAAAATTTCGTGCACATCCGAGGTGTGTAGAGGGCGATACAGTCAAATTTCTGAGAGATGAACGAACATAAGGAAAAAACTTGCGAAAATTGCCCTCAAAAAGGGGAATTTTTTTTGAAATGTTGACTTAAGGCTCCGTTTCGACTCCAATATATTCATTTACCCATGAGATCTCTTGGGGAAAAATATCGAACGAGTTGAACACGAGGGTAATACATTTCGGAGAAATTAGTGAAATCTCCTATTCACCAAAGGGGCACCCCTTTCAGAAATCTTCGATTTTTCTAATATGGTTTCGAGCCATGTTTTGATAGTGAATACTAAAGAATATGCGAGGGTCATGGGCATAAATTTTTTAGCCCTATGTCTTAGGGTTCTATGTATAAAATTTCGTGCACATCCGAGGTGTGTAGAGGGCGATACAGTCAAATTTCTGAGAGATGAACGAACATAAGGAAAAAACTTGCGAAAATTGCCCTCAAAAAGGGGAATTTTTTTTGAAATGTTGACTTAAGGCTCCGTTTCGACTCCAATATATTCATTTACCCATGAGATCTCTTGGGGAAAAATATCGAACGAGTTGAACACGAGGGTAATACATTTCGGAGAAATTAGTGAAATCTCCTATTCACCAAAGGGGCACCCCTTTCAGAAATCTTCGATTTTTCTAATATGGTTTCGAGCAATGTTTTGATAGTGAATACTAAAGAATATGCGAGGGTCATGGGCACAAATTTTTTAGCCCTATGTCTTAGGGTTCTATGTATAAAATTTCGTCCACATCCGAGGTGTGTAGAGGGCGATACAGTCAAATTTCTGAGAGATGAACGAACATAAGGAAAAAACTTGCGAAAATTGCCCTCAAAAAGGGGAATTTTTTTTGAAATGTTGACTTAAGGCTCCGTTTCGACTCCAATATATTCATTTACCCATGAGATCTCTTGGGGAAAAATATCGAACTAGTTGAACACGAGGGTAATACATTTCGGAGAAATTAGTTAAATCTCCTATTCACCAAAGGGGTACCCTTTCAGAAATCTTCGATTTTTCTAATATGGTTTCGAGCAATGTTTTGATAGTGAATACTAAAGAATATGCGAGGGTCATGGGCACAAATTTTTTAGCCCTATGTCTTAGGGTTCTATGTATAAAATTTCGTCCACATCCGAGGTGTGTAGAGGGCGATACAGTCAAATTTCTGAGAGATGAACGAACATAAGGAAAAAACTTGCGAAAATTGCCCTCAAAAAGGGGAATTTTTTTTGAAATGTTGACTTAAGTCTCCATTTCGACTCCAATATATTCATTTACCCATGAGATCTCTTGGGGAAAAATATCGAACTAGTTGAACACGAGGGTAATACATTTCGGAGAAATTAGTGAAATCTCCAATTCACCAAAGGGGTACCCCTTTCAGAAATCTTCGATTTCTCTAATATGGTTTCGAGCAATGTTTTGATAGTGAATACTAAAGAATATGCGAGGGTCATGGGCACAAAATTTGTAGCCCTATGTCTTAGGGTTCTATGTATAATATTTCGTGCACATCCGAGGTGTGTAGAAGGCGATACAGTCAAATTTCTGAGAGATGAACGAACATAAGGAAAAAACTTGCGAAAATTGCCCTCAAAAAGGGGAATTTTTTTTGAAATGTTGACTTAAGGCTCCGTTTCGACTCCAATATATTCATTTACCCATGAGATCTCTTGGGGAAAAATATCGAACGAGTTGAACACGAGGGTAATACATTTCGGAGAAATTAGTGAAATCTCCTATTCACCAAAGGGGCACCCCTTTCAGAAATCTTCGATTTTTCTAATATGGTTTCGAGCAATGTTTTGATAGTGAATACTAAAGAATATGCGAGGGTCATGGGCACAAATTTTTTAGCCCTATGTCTTAGGGTTCTATGTATAAAATTTCGTGCACATCCGAGGTGTGTAGAGGGCGATACAGTCAAATTTCTGAGAGATGAACGAACATAAGGAAAAAACTTGCGAAAATTGCCCTCAAAGAGGGGAATTTTTTTTGAAATGTTGACTTAAGGCTCCGTTTCGACTCCAATATATTCATTTACCCATGAGATCTCTTGGGGAAAAATATCGAACTAGTTGAACACGAGGGTAATACATTTCGGAGAAATTAGTGAAATCTCCTATTCACCAAAGGGGTACCCTTTCAGAAATCTTCGATTTTTCTAATATGGTTTCGAGCAATGTTTTGATAGTGATTACTAAAGAATATGCGAGGGTCATGGGCACAAATTTTTTAGCCCTATGACTTAGGGTTCTATGTATAAAATTTCGTGCACATCCGAGGTGTGTAGAGGGCGATACAGTCAAATTTCTGAGAGATGAACGAACATAAGGAAAAAACTTGCGAAAATTGCCCTCAAAAAGGGGAATTTTTTTTGAAATGTTGACTTAAGGCTCCGTTTCGACTCCAATATATTCATTTACCCATGAGATCTCTTGGGGAAAAATATCGAACGAGTTGAACACGAGGGTAATACATTTCGGAGAAATTAGTGAAATCTCCTATTCACCAAAGGGGCACCCCTTTCAGAAATCTTCGATTTTTCTAATATGGTTTCGAGCCATGTTTTGATAGTGAATACTAAAGAATATGCGAGGGTCATGGGCACAAATTTTTTAGCCCTATGTCTTAGGGTTCTATGTATAAAATTTCGTGCACATCCGAGGTGTGTAGAGGGCGATACAGTCAAATTTCTGAGAGATGAACGAACATAAGGAAAAAACTTGCGAAAATTGCCCTCAAAAAGGGGAATTTTTTTTGAAATGTTGACTTAAGGCTCCGTTTCGACTCCAATATATTCATTTACCCATGAGATCTCTTGGGGAAAAATATCGAACTAGTTGAACACGAGGGTAATACATTTCGGAGAAATTAGTTAAATCTCCTATTCACCAAAGGGGTACCCTTTCAGAAATCTTCGATTTTTCTAATATGGTTTCGAGCAATGTTTTGATAGTGATTACTAAAGAATATGCGAGGGTCATGGGCACAAATTTTTTAGCCCTATGACTTAGGGTTCTATGTATAAAATTTCGTGCACATCCGAGGTGTGTAGAGGGCGATACAGTCAAATTTCTGAGAGATGAACGAACATAAGGAAAAAACTTGCGAAAATTGCCCTCAAAAAGGGGAATTTTTTTTGAAATGTTGACTTAAGGCTCCGTTTCGACTCCAATATATTCATTTACCCATGAGATCTCTTGGGGAAAAATATCGAACGAGTTGAACACGAGGGTAATACATTTCGGAGAAATTAGTGAAATCTCCTATTCACCAAAGGGGCACCCCTTTCAGAAATCTTCGATTTTTCTAATATGGTTTCGAGCAATGTTTTGATAGTGAATACTAAAGAATATGCGAGGGTCATGGGCACAAATTTTTTAGCCCTATGTCTTAGGGTTCTATGTATAAAATTTCGTCCACATCCGAGGTGTGTAGAGGGCGATACAGTCAAATTTCTGAGAGATGAACGAACATAAGGAAAAAACTTGCGAAAATTGCCCTCAAAAAGGGGAATTTTTTTTGAAATGTTGACTTAAGTCTCCATTTCGACTCCAATATATTCATTTACCCATGAGATCTCTTGGGGAAAAATATCGAACGAGTTGAACACGAGGGTAATACATTTCGGAGAAATTAGTGAAATCTCCTATTCACCAAAGGGGCACCCCTTTCAGAAATCTTCGATTTTTCTAATATGGTTTCGAGCCATGTTTTGATAGTGAATACTAAAGAATATGCGAGGGTCATGGGCATAAATTTTTTAGCCCTATGTCTTAGGGTTCTATGTATAAAATTTCGTGCACATCCGAGGTGTGTAGAGGGCGATACAGTCAAATTTCTGAGAGATGAACGAACATAAGGAAAAAACTTGCGAAAATTGCCCTCAAAAAGGGGAATTTTTTTTGAAATGTTGACTTAAGGCTCCGTTTCGACTCCAATATATTCATTTACCCATGAGATCTCTTGGGGAAAAATATCGAACGAGTTGAACACGAGGGTAATACATTTCGGAGAAATTAGTGAAATCTCCTATTCACCAAAGGGGCACCCCTTTCAGAAATCTTCGATTTTTCTAATATGGTTTCGAGCCATGTTTTGATAGTGAATACTAAAGAATATGCGAGGGTCATGGGCACAAATTTTTTAGCCCTATGTCTTAGGGTTCTATGTATAAAATTTCGTGCACATCCGAGGTGTGTAGAGGGCGATACAGTCAAATTTCTGAGAGATGAACGAACATAAGGAAAAAACTTGCGAAAATTGCCCTCAAAAAGGGGAATTTTTTTTGAAATGTTGACTTAAGGCTCCGTTTCGACTCCAATATATTCATTTACCCATGAGATCTCTTGGGGAAAAATATCGAACTAGTTGAACACGAGGGTAATACATTTCGGAGAAATTAGTTAAATCTCCTATTCACCAAAGGGGTACCCTTTCAGAAATCTTCGATTTTTCTAATATGGTTTCGAGCAATGTTTTGATAGTGATTACTAAAGAATATGCGAGGGTCATGGGCACAAATTTTTTAGCCCTATGACTTAGGGTTCTATGTATAAAATTTCGTGCACATCCGAGGTGTGTAGAGGGCGATACAGTCAAATTTCTGAGAGATGAACGAACATAAGGAAAAAACTTGCGAAAATTGCCCTCAAAAAGGGGAATTTTTTTTGAAATGTTGACTTAAGGCTCCGTTTCGACTCCAATATATTCATTTACCCATGAGATCTCTTGGGGAAAAATATCGAACGAGTTGAACACGAGGGTAATACATTTCGGAGAAATTAGTGAAATCTCCTATTCACCAAAGGGGCACCCCTTTCAGAAATCTTCGATTTTTCTAATATGGTTTCGAGCAATGTTTTGATAGTGAATACTAAAGAATATGCGAGGGTCATGGGCACAAATTTTTTAGCCCTATGTCTTAGGGTTCTATGTATAAAATTTCGTCCACATCCGAGGTGTGTAGAGGGCGATACAGTCAAATTTCTGAGAGATGAACGAACATAAGGAAAAAACTTGCGAAAATTGCCCTCAAAAAGGGGAATTTTTTTTGAAATGTTGACTTAAGTCTCCATTTCGACTCCAATATATTCATTTACCCATGAGATCTCTTGGGGAAAAATATCGAACTAGTTGAACACGAGGGTAATACATTTCGGAGAAATTAGTGAAATCTCCAATTCACCAAAGGGGTACCCCTTTCAGAAATCTTCGATTTCTCTAATATGGTTTCGAGCAATGTTTTGATAGTGAATACTAAAGAATATGCGAGGGTCATGGGCACAAAATTTGTAGCCCTATGTCTTAGGGTTCTATGTATAATATTTCGTGCACATCCGAGGTGTGTAGAAGGCGATACAGTCAAATTTCTGAGAGATGAACGAACATAAGGAAAAAACTTGCGAAAATTGCCCTCAAAAAGGGGAATTTTTTTTGAAATGTTGACTTAAGGCTCCGTTTCGACTCCAATATATTCATTTACCCATGAGATCTCTTGGGGAAAAATATCGAACGAGTTGAACACGAGGGTAATACATTTCGGAGAAATTAGTGAAATCTCCTATTCACCAAAGGGGCACCCCTTTCAGAAATCTTCGATTTTTCTAATATGGTTTCGAGCAATGTTTTGATAGTGAATACTAAAGAATATGCGAGGGTCATGGGCACAAATTTTTTAGCCCTATGTCTTAGGGTTCTATGTATAAAATTTCGTGCACATCCGAGGTGTGTAGAGGGCGATACAGTCAAATTTCTGAGAGATGAACGAACATAAGGAAAAAACTTGCGAAAATTGCCCTCAAAGAGGGGAATTTTTTTTGAAATGTTGACTTAAGGCTCCGTTTCGACTCCAATATATTCATTTACCCATGAGATCTCTTGGGGAAAAATATCGAACTAGTTGAACACGAGGGTAATACATTTCGGAGAAATTAGTGAAATCTCCTATTCACCAAAGGGGTACCCTTTCAGAAATCTTCGATTTTTCTAATATGGTTTCGAGCAATGTTTTGATAGTGATTACTAAAGAATATGCGAGGGTCATGGGCACAAATTTTTTAGCCCTATGACTTAGGGTTCTATGTATAAAATTTCGTGCACATCCGAGGTGTGTAGAGGGCGATACAGTCAAATTTCTGAGAGATGAACGAACATAAGGAAAAAACTTGCGAAAATTGCCCTCAAAAAGGGGAATTTTTTTTGAAATGTTGACTTAAGGCTCCGTTTCGACTCCAATATATTCATTTACCCATGAGATCTCTTGGGGAAAAATATCGAACGAGTTGAACACGAGGGTAATACATTTCGGAGAAATTAGTGAAATCTCCTATTCACCAAAGGGGCACCCCTTTCAGAAATCTTCGATTTTTCTAATATGGTTTCGAGCCATGTTTTGATAGTGAATACTAAAGAATATGCGAGGGTCATGGGCACAAATTTTTTAGCCCTATGTCTTAGGGTTCTATGTATAAAATTTCGTGCACATCCGAGGTGTGTAGAGGGCGATACAGTCAAATTTCTGAGAGATGAACGAACATAAGGAAAAAACTTGCGAAAATTGCCCTCAAAAAGGGGAATTTTTTTTGAAATGTTGACTTAAGGCTCCGTTTCGACTCCAATATATTCATTTACCCATGAGATCTCTTGGGGAAAAATATCGAACTAGTTGAACACGAGGGTAATACATTTCGGAGAAATTAGTTAAATCTCCTATTCACCAAAGGGGTACCCTTTCAGAAATCTTCGATTTTTCTAATATGGTTTCGAGCAATGTTTTGATAGTGATTACTAAAGAATATGCGAGGGTCATGGGCACAAATTTTTTAGCCCTATGACTTAGGGTTCTATGTATAAAATTTCGTGCACATCCGAGGTGTGTAGAGGGCGATACAGTCAAATTTCTGAGAGATGAACGAACATAAGGAAAAAACTTGCGAAAATTGCCCTCAAAAAGGGGAATTTTTTTTGAAATGTTGACTTAAGGCTCCGTTTCGACTCCAATATATTCATTTACCCATGAGATCTCTTGGGGAAAAATATCGAACGAGTTGAACACGAGGGTAATACATTTCGGAGAAATTAGTGAAATCTCCTATTCACCAAAGGGGCACCCCTTTCAGAAATCTTCGATTTTTCTAATATGGTTTCGAGCCATGTTTTGATAGTGAATACTAAAGAATATGCGAGGGTCATGGGCATAAATTTTTTAGCCCTATGTCTTAGGGTTCTATGTATAAAATTTCGTGCACATCCGAGGTGTGTAGAGGGCGATACAGTCAAATTTCTGAGAGATGAACGAACATAAGGAAAAAACTTGCGAAAATTGCCCTCAAAAAGGGGAATTTTTTTTGAAATGTTGACTTAAGGCTCCGTTTCGACTCCAATATATTCATTTACCCATGAGATCTCTTGGGGAAAAATATCGAACGAGTTGAACACGAGGGTAATACATTTCGGAGAAATTAGTGAAATCTCCTATTCACCAAAGGGGCACCCCTTTCAGAAATCTTCGATTTTTCTAATATGGTTTCGAGCAATGTTTTGATAGTGAATACTAAAGAATATGCGAGGGTCATGGGCACAAATTTTTTAGCCCTATGTCTTAGGGTTCTATGTATAAAATTTCGTCCACATCCGAGGTGTGTAGAGGGCGATACAGTCAAATTTCTGAGAGATGAACGAACATAAGGAAAAAACTTGCGAAAATTGCCCTCAAAAAGGGGAATTTTTTTTGAAATGTTGACTTAAGTCTCCATTTCGACTCCAATATATTCATTTACCCATGAGATCTCTTGGGGAAAAATATCGAACTAGTTGAACACGAGGGTAATACATTTCGGAGAAATTAGTGAAATCTCCAATTCACCAAAGGGGTACCCCTTTCAGAAATCTTCGATTTCTCTAATATGGTTTCGAGCAATGTTTTGATAGTGAATACTAAAGAATATGCGAGGGTCATGGGCACAAAATTTGTAGCCCTATGTCTTAGGGTTCTATGTATAATATTTCGTGCACATCCGAGGTGTGTAGAAGGCGATACAGTCAAATTTCTGAGAGATGAACGAACATAAGGAAAAAACTTGCGAAAATTGCCCTCAAAAAGGGGAATTTTTTTTGAAATGTTGACTTAAGGCTCCGTTTCGACTCCAATATATTCATTTACCCAAGAGATCTCTTGGGGAAAAATATCGAACGAGTTGAACACGAGGGTAATACATTTCGGAGAAATTAGTGAAATCTCCTATTCACCAAAGGGGCACCCCTTTCAGAAATCTTCGATTTTTCTAATATGGTTTCGAGCAATGTTTTGATAGTGAATACTAAAGAATATGCGAGGGTCATGGGCACAAATTTTTTAGCCCTATGTCTTAGGGTTCTATGTATAAAATTTCGTGCACATCCGAGGTGTGTAGAGGGCGATACAGTCAAATTTCTGAGAGATGAACGAACATAAGGAAAAAACTTGCGAAAATTGCCCTCAAAGAGGGGAATTTTTTTTGAAATGTTGACTTAAGGCTCCGTTTCGACTCCAATATATTCATTTACCCATGAGATCTCTTGGGGAAAAATATCGAACTAGTTGAACACGAGGGTAATACATTTCGGAGAAATTAGTGAAATCTCCTATTCACCAAAGGGGTACCCTTTCAGAAATCTTCGATTTTTCTAATATGGTTTCGAGCAATGTTTTGATAGTGATTACTAAAGAATATGCGAGGGTCATGGGCACAAATTTTTTAGCCCTATGACTTAGGGTTCTATGTATAAAATTTCGTGCTCATCCGAGGTGTGTAGAGGGCGATACAGTCAAATTTCTGAGAGATGAACGAACATAAGGAAAAAACTTGCGAAAATTGCCCTCAAAAAGGGGAATTTTTTTTGAAATGTTGACTTAAGGCTCCGTTTCGACTCCAATATATTCATTTACCCATGAGATCTCTTGGGGAAAAATATCGAACGAGTTGAACACGAGGGTAATACATTTCGGAGAAATTAGTGAAATCTCCTATTCACCAAAGGGGCACCCCTTTCAGAAATCTTCGATTTTTCTAATATGGTTTCGAGCAATGTTTTGATAGTGAATACTAAAGAATATGCGAGGGTCATGGGCACAAATTTTTTAGCCCTATGTCTTAGGGTTCTATGTATAAAATTTCGTCCACATCCGAGGTGTGTAGAGGGCGATACAGTCAAATTTCTGAGAGATGAACGAACATAAGGAAAAAACTTGCGAAAATTGCCCTCAAAAAGGGGAATTTTTTTTGAAATGTTGACTTAAGGCTCCGTTTCGACTCCAATATATTCATTTACCCATGAGATCTCTTGGGGAAAAATATCGAACTAGTTGAACACGAGGGTAATACATTTCGGAGAAATTAGTGAAATCTCCTATTCACCAAAGGGGCACCCCTTTCAGAAATCTTCGATTTTTCTAATATGGTTTCGAGCCATGTTTTGATAGTGAATACTAAAGAATATGCGAGGGTCATGGGCATAAATTTTTTAGCCCTATGTCTTAGGGTTCTATGTATAAAATTTCGTGCACATCCGAGGTGTGTAGAGGGCGATACAGTCAAATTTCTGAGAGATGAACGAACATAAGGAAAAAACTTGCGAAAATTGCCCTCAAAAAGGGGAATTTTTTTTGAAATGTTGACTTAAGTCTCCATTTCGACTCCAATATATTCATTTACCCATGAGATCTCTTGGGGAAAAATATCGAACGAGTTGAACACGAGGGTAATACATTTCGGAGAAATTAGTGAAATCTCCTATTCACCAAAGGGGCACCCCTTTCAGAAATCTTCGATTTTTCTAATATGGTTTCGAGCAATGTTTTGATAGTGAATACTAAAGAATATGCGAGGGTCATGGGCACAAATTTTTTAGCCCTATGTCTTAGGGTTCTATGTATAAAATTTCGTCCACATCCGAGGTGTGTAGAGGGCGATACAGTCAAATTTCTGAGAGATGAACGAACATAAGGAAAAAACTTGCGAAAATTGCCCTCAAAAAGGGGAATTTTTTTTGAAATGTTGACTTAAGTCTCCATTTCGACTCCAATATATTCATTTACCCATGAGATCTCTTGGGGAAAAATATCGAACTAGTTGAACACGAGGGTAATACATTTCGGAGAAATTAGTGAAATCTCCAATTCACCAAAGGGGTACCCCTTTCAGAAATCTTCGATTTCTCTAATATGGTTTCGAGCAATGTTTTGATAGTGAATACTAAAGAATATGCGAGGGTCATGGGCACAAAATTTGTAGCCCTATGTCTTAGGGTTCTATGTATAATATTTCGTGCACATCCGAGGTGTGTAGAAGGCGATACAGTCAAATTTCTGAGAGATGAACGAACATAAGGAAAAAACTTGCGAAAATTGCCCTCAAAAAGGGGAATTTTTTTTGAAATGTTGACTTAAGGCTCCGTTTCGACTCCAATATATTCATTTACCCATGAGATCTCTTGGGGAAAAATATCGAACTAGTTGAACACGAGGGTAATACATTTCGGAGAAATTAGTTAAATCTCCTATTCACCAAAGGGGTACCCTTTCAGAAATCTTCGATTTTTCTAATATGGTTTCGAGCAATGTTTTGATAGTGATTACTAAAGAATATGCGAGGGTCATGGGCACAAATTTTTTAGCCCTATGACTTAGGGTTCTATGTATAAAATTTCGTGCACATCCGAGGTGTGTAGAGGGCGATACAGTCAAATTTCTGAGAGATGAACGAACATAAGGAAAAAACTTGCGAAAATTGCCCTCAAAAAGGGGAATTTTTTTTGAAATGTTGACTTAAGGCTCCGTTTCGACTCCAATATATTCATTTACCCATGAGATCTCTTGGGGAAAAATATCGAACGAGTTGAACACGAGGGTAATACATTTCGGAGAAATTAGTGAAATCTCCTATTCACCAAAGGGGCACCCCTTTCAGAAATCTTCGATTTTTCTAATATGGTTTCGAGCCATGTTTTGATAGTGAATACTAAAGAATATGCGAGGGTCATGGGCATAAATTTTTTAGCCCTATGTCTTAGGGTTCTATGTATAAAATTTCGTGCACATCCGAGGTGTGTAGAGGGCGATACAGTCAAATTTCTGAGAGATGAACGAACATAAGGAAAAAACTTGCGAAAATTGCCCTCAAAAAGGGGAATTTTTTTTGAAATGTTGACTTAAGGCTCCGTTTCGACTCCAATATATTCATTTACCCATGAGATCTCTTGGGGAAAAATATCGAACGAGTTGAACACGAGGGTAATACATTTCGGAGAAATTAGTGAAATCTCCTATTCACCAAAGGGGCACCCCTTTCAGAAATCTTCGATTTTTCTAATATGGTTTCGAGCAATGTTTTGATAGTGAATACTAAAGAATATGCGAGGGTCATGGGCACAAATTTTTTAGCCCTATGTCTTAGGGTTCTATGTACAAAATTTCGTCCACATCCGAGGTGTGTAGAGGGCGATACAGTCAAATTTCTGAGAGATGAACGAACATAAGGAAAAAACTTGCGAAAATTGCCCTCAAAAAGGGGAATTTTTTTTGAAATGTTGACTTAAGTCTCCATTTCGACTCCAATATATTCATTTACCCATGAGATCTCTTGGGGAAAAATATCGAACTAGTTGAACACGAGGGTAATACATTTCGGAGAAATTAGTGAAATCTCCAATTCACCAAAGGGGTACCCCTTTCAGAAATCTTCGATTTCTCTAATATGGTTTCGAGCAATGTTTTGATAGTGAATACTAAAGAATATGCGAGGGTCATGGGCACAAAATTTGTAGCCCTATGTCTTAGGGTTCTATGTATAATATTTCGTGCACATCCGAGGTGTGTAGAAGGCGATACAGTCAAATTTCTGAGAGATGAACGAACATAAGGAAAAAACTTGCGAAAATTGCCCTCAAAAAGGGGAATTTTTTTTGAAATGTTGACTTAAGGCTCCGTTTCGACTCCAATATATTCATTTACCCAAGAGATCTCTTGGGGAAAAATATCGAACGAGTTGAACACGAGGGTAATACATTTCGGAGAAATTAGTGAAATCTCCTATTCACCAAAGGGGCACCCCTTTCAGAAATCTTCGATTTTTCTAATATGGTTTCGAGCAATGTTTTGATAGTGAATACTAAAGAATATGCGAGGGTCATGGGCACAAATTTTTTAGCCCTATGTCTTAGGGTTCTATGTATAAAATTTCGTGCACATCCGAGGTGTGTAGAGGGCGATACAGTCAAATTTCTGAGAGATGAACGAACATAAGGAAAAAACTTGCGAAAATTGCCCTCAAAGAGGGGAATTTTTTTTGAAATGTTGACTTAAGGCTCCGTTTCGACTCCAATATATTCATTTACCCATGAGATCTCTTGGGGAAAAATATCGAACTAGTTGAACACGAGGGTAATACATTTCGGAGAAATTAGTGAAATCTCCTATTCACCAAAGGGGTACCCTTTCAGAAATCTTCGATTTTTCTAATATGGTTTCGAGCAATGTTTTGATAGTGATTACTAAAGAATATGCGAGGGTCATGGGCACAAATTTTTTAGCCCTATGACTTAGGGTTCTATGTATAAAATTTCGTGCTCATCCGAGGTGTGTAGAGGGCGATACAGTCAAATTTCTGAGAGATGAACGAACATAAGGAAAAAACTTGCGAAAATTGCCCTCAAAAAGGGGAATTTTTTTTGAAATGTTGACTTAAGGCTCCGTTTCGACTCCAATATATTCATTTACCCATGAGATCTCTTGGGGAAAAATATCGAACGAGTTGAACACGAGGGTAATACATTTCGGAGAAATTAGTGAAATCTCCTATTCACCAAAGGGGCACCCCTTTCAGAAATCTTCGATTTTTCTAATATGGTTTCGAGCAATGTTTTGATAGTGAATACTAAAGAATATGCGAGGGTCATGGGCACAAATTTTTTAGCCCTATGTCTTAGGGTTCTATGTATAAAATTTCGTCCACATCCGAGGTGTGTAGAGGGCGATACAGTCAAATTTCTGAGAGATGAACGAACATAAGGAAAAAACTTGCGAAAATTGCCCTCAAAAAGGGGAATTTTTTTTGAAATGTTGACTTAAGGCTCCGTTTCGACTCCAATATATTCATTTACCCATGAGATCTCTTGGGGAAAAATATCGAACTAGTTGAACACGAGGGTAATACATTTCGGAGAAATTAGTGAAATCTCCTATTCACCAAAGGGGCACCCCTTTCAGAAATCTTCGATTTTTCTAATATGGTTTCGAGCCATGTTTTGATAGTGAATACTAAAGAATATGCGAGGGTCATGGGCATAAATTTTTTAGCCCTATGTCTTAGGGTTCTATGTATAAAATTTCGTGCACATCCGAGGTGTGTAGAGGGCGATACAGTCAAATTTCTGAGAGATGAACGAACATAAGGAAAAAACTTGCGAAAATTGCCCTCAAAAAGGGGAATTTTTTTTGAAATGTTGACTTAAGTCTCCATTTCGACTCCAATATATTCATTTACCCATGAGATCTCTTGGGGAAAAATATCGAACGAGTTGAACACGAGGGTAATACATTTCGGAGAAATTAGTGAAATCTCCTATTCACCAAAGGGGCACCCCTTTCAGAAATCTTCGATTTTTCTAATATGGTTTCGAGCAATGTTTTGATAGTGAATACTAAAGAATATGCGAGGGTCATGGGCACAAATTTTTTAGCCCTATGTCTTAGGGTTCTATGTATAAAATTTCGTCCACATCCGAGGTGTGTAGAGGGCGATACAGTCAAATTTCTGAGAGATGAACGAACATAAGGAAAAAACTTGCGAAAATTGCCCTCAAAAAGGGGAATTTTTTTTGAAATGTTGACTTAAGTCTCCATTTCGACTCCAATATATTCATTTACCCATGAGATCTCTTGGGGAAAAATATCGAACTAGTTGAACACGAGGGTAATACATTTCGGAGAAATTAGTGAAATCTCCAATTCACCAAAGGGGTACCCCTTTCAGAAATCTTCGATTTCTCTAATATGGTTTCGAGCAATGTTTTGATAGTGAATACTAAAGAATATGCGAGGGTCATGGGCACAAAATTTGTAGCCCTATGTCTTAGGGTTCTATGTATAATATTTCGTGCACATCCGAGGTGTGTAGAAGGCGATACAGTCAAATTTCTGAGAGATGAACGAACATAAGGAAAAAACTTGCGAAAATTGCCCTCAAAAAGGGGAATTTTTTTTGAAATGTTGACTTAAGGCTCCGTTTCGACTCCAATATATTCATTTACCCATGAGATCTCTTGGGGAAAAATATCGAACGAGTTGAACACGAGGGTAATACATTTCGGAGAAATTAGTGAAATCTCCTATTCACCAAAGGGGCACCCCTTTCAGAAATCTTCGATTTTTCTAATATGGTTTCGAGCAATGTTTTGATAGTGAATACTAAAGAATATGCGAGGGTCATGGGCACAAATTTTTTAGCCCTATGTCTTAGGGTTCTATGTATAAAATTTCGTGCACATCCGAGGTGTGTAGAGGGCGATACAGTCAAATTTCTGAGAGATGAACGAACATAAGGAAAAAACTTGCGAAAATTGCCCTCAAAGAGGGGAATTTTTTTTGAAATGTTGACTTAAGGCTCCGTTTCGACTCCAATATATTCATTTACCCATGAGATCTCTTGGGGAAAAATATCGAACTAGTTGAACACGAGGGTAATACATTTCGGAGAAATTAGTGAAATCTCCTATTCACCAAAGGGGTACCCTTTCAGAAATCTTCGATTTTTCTAATATGGTTTCGAGCAATGTTTTGATAGTGATTACTAAAGAATATGCGAGGGTCATGGGCACAAATTTTTTAGCCCTATGACTTAGGGTTCTATGTATAAAATTTCGTGCACATCCGAGGTGTGTAGAGGGCGATACAGTCAAATTTCTGAGAGATGAACGAACATAAGGAAAAAACTTGCGAAAATTGCCCTCAAAAAGGGGAATTTTTTTTGAAATGTTGACTTAAGGCTCCGTTTCGACTCCAATATATTCATTTACCCATGAGATCTCTTGGGGAAAAATATCGAACGAGTTGAACACGAGGGTAATACATTTCGGAGAAATTAGTGAAATCTCCTATTCACCAAAGGGGCACCCCTTTCAGAAATCTTCGATTTTTCTAATATGGTTTCGAGCAATGTTTTGATAGTGAATACTAAAGAATATGCGAGGGTCATGGGCACAAATTTTTTAGCCCTATGTCTTAGGGTTCTATGTATAAAATTTCGTCCACATCCGAGGTGTGTAGAGGGCGATACAGTCAAATTTCTGAGAGATGAACGAACATAAGGAAAAAACTTGCGAAAATTGCCCTCAAAAAGGGGAATTTTTTTTGAAATGTTGACTTAAGGCTCCGTTTCGACTCCAATATATTCATTTACCCATGAGATCTCTTGGGGAAAAATATCGAACTAGTTGAACACGAGGGTAATACATTTCGGAGAAATTAGTGAAATCTCCTATTCACCAAAGGGGCACCCCTTTCAGAAATCTTCGATTTTTCTAATATGGTTTCGAGCCATGTTTTGATAGTGAATACTAAAGAATATGCGAGGGTCATGGGCATAAATTTTTTAGCCCTATGTCTTAGGGTTCTATGTATAAAATTTCGTGCACATCCGAGGTGTGTAGAGGGCGATACAGTCAAATTTCTGAGAGATGAACGAACATAAGGAAAAAACTTGCGAAAATTGCCCTCAAAAAGGGGAATTTTTTTTGAAATGTTGACTTAAGGCTCCGTTTCGACTCCAATATATTCATTTACCCATGAGATCTCTTGGGGAAAAATATCGAACGAGTTGAACACGAGGGTAATACATTTCGGAGAAATTAGTGAAATCTCCTATTCACCAAAGGGGCACCCCTTTCAGAAATCTTCGATTTTTCTAATATGGTTTCGAGCAATGTTTTGATAGTGAATACTAAAGAATATGCGAGGGTCATGGGCACAAATTTTTTAGCCCTATGTCTTAGGGTTCTATGTATAAAATTTCGTCCACATCCGAGGTGTGTAGAGGGCGATACAGTCAAATTTCTGAGAGATGAACGAACATAAGGAAAAAACTTGCGAAAATTGCCCTCAAAAAGGGGAATTTTTTTTGAAATGTTGACTTAAGTCTCCATTTCGACTCCAATATATTCATTTACCCATGAGATCTCTTGGGGAAAAATATCGAACTAGTTGAACACGAGGGTAATACATTTCGGAGAAATTAGTGAAATCTCCAATTCACCAAAGGGGTACCCCTTTCAGAAATCTTCGATTTCTCTAATATGGTTTCGAGCAATGTTTTGATAGTGAATACTAAAGAATATGCGAGGGTCATGGGCACAAAATTTGTAGCCCTATGTCTTAGGGTTCTATGTATAATATTTCGTGCACATCCGAGGTGTGTAGAAGGCGATACAGTCAAATTTCTGAGAGATGAACGAACATAAGGAAAAAACTTGCGAAAATTGCCCTCAAAAAGGGGAATTTTTTTTGAAATGTTGACTTAAGGCTCCGTTTCGACTCCAATATATTCATTTACCCATGAGATCTCTTGGGGAAAAATATCGAACGAGTTGAACACGAGGGTAATACATTTCGGAGAAATTAGTGAAATCTCCTATTCACCAAAGGGGCACCCCTTTCAGAAATCTTCGATTTTTCTAATATGGTTTCGAGCAATGTTTTGATAGTGAATACTAAAGAATATGCGAGGGTCATGGGCACAAATTTTTTAGCCCTATGTCTTAGGGTTCTATGTATAAAATTTCGTGCACATCCGAGGTGTGTAGAGGGCGATACAGTCAAATTTCTGAGAGATGAACGAACATAAGGAAAAAACTTGCGAAAATTGCCCTCAAAAAGGGGAATTTTTTTTGAAATGTTGACTTAAGGCTCCGTTTCGACTCCAATATATTCATTTACCCATGAGATCTCTTGGGGAAAAATATCGAACGAGTTGAACACGAGGGTAATACATTTCGGAGAAATTAGTGAAATCTCCTATTCACCAAAGGGGCACCCCTTTCAGAAATCTTCGATTTTTCTAATATGGTTTCGAGCAATGTTTTGATAGTGAATACTAAAGAATATGCGAGGGTCATGGGCACAAATTTTTTAGCCCTATGTCTTAGGGTTCTATGTATAAAATTTCGTCCACATCCGAGGTGTGTAGAGGGCGATACAGTCAAATTTCTGAGAGATGAACGAACATAAGGAAAAAACTTGCGAAAATTGCCCTCAAAAAGGGGAATTTTTTTTGAAATGTTGACTTAAGGCTCCGTTTCGACTCCAATATATTCATTTACCCATGAGATCTCTTGGGGAAAAATATCGAACTAGTTGAACACGAGGGTAATACATTTCGGAGAAATTAGTGAAATCTCTAATTCACCAAAGGGGTACCCCTTTCAGAAATCTTCGATTTCTCTAATATGGTTTCGAGCAATGTTTTGATAGTGAATACTAAAGAATATGCGAGGGTCATGGGCACAAAATTTGTAGCCCTATGTCTTAGGGTTCTATGTATAATATTTCGTGCACATCCGAGGTGTGTAGAAGGCGATACAGTCAAATTTCTGAGAGATGAACGAACATAAGGAAAAAACTTGCGAAAATTGCCCTCAAAAAGGGGAATTTTTTTTGAAATGTTGACTTAAGGCTCCGTTTCGACTCCAATATATTCATTTACCCATGAGATCTCTTGGGGAAAAATATCGAACGAGTTGAACACGAGGGTAATACATTTCGGAGAAATTAGTGAAATCTCCTATTCACCAAAGGGGCACCCCTTTCAGAAATCTTCGATTTTTCTAATATGGTTTCGAGCAATGTTTTGATAGTGAATACTAAAGAATATGCGAGGGTCATGGGCACAAATTTTTTAGCCCTATGTCTTAGGGTTCTATGTATAAAATTTCGTGCACATCCGAGGTGTGTAGAGGGCGATACAGTCAAATTTCTGAGAGATGAACGAACATAAGGAAAAAACTTGCGAAAATTGCCCTCAAAGAGGGGAATTTTTTTTGAAATGTTGACTTAAGGCTCCGTTTCGACTCCAATATATTCATTTACCCATGAGATCTCTTGGGGAAAAATATCGAACTAGTTGAACACGAGGGTAATACATTTCGGAGAAATTAGTGAAATCTCCTATTCACCAAAGGGGTACCCTTTCAGAAATCTTCGATTTTTCTAATATGGTTTCGAGCAATGTTTTGATAGTGATTACTAAAGAATATGCGAGGGTCATGGGCACAAATTTTTTAGCCCTATGACTTAGGGTTCTATGTATAAAATTTCGTGCACATCCGAGGTGTGTAGAGGGCGATACAGTCAAATTTCTGAGAGATGAACGAACATAAGGAAAAAACTTGCGAAAATTGCCCTCAAAAAGGGGAATTTTTTTTGAAATGTTGACTTAAGGCTCCGTTTCGACTCCAATATATTCATTTACCCATGAGATCTCTTGGGGAAAAATATCGAACGAGTTGAACACGAGGGTAATACATTTCGGAGAAATTAGTGAAATCTCCTATTCACCAAAGGGGCACCCCTTTCAGAAATCTTCGATTTTTCTAATATGGTTTCGAGCCATGTTTTGATAGTGAATACTAAAGAATATGCGAGGGTCATGGGCACAAAATTTGTAGCCCTATGTCTTAGGGTTCTATGTATAATATTTCGTGCACATCCGAGGTGTGTAGAAGGCGATACAGTCAAATTTCTGAGAGATGAACGAACATAAGGAAAAAACTTGCGAAAATTGCCCTCAAAAAGGGGAATTTTTTTTGAAATGTTGACTTAAGGCTCCGTTTCGACTCCAATATATTCATTTACCCATGAGATCTCTTGGGGAAAAATATCGAACTAGTTGAACACGAGGGTAATACATTTCGGAGAAATTAGTTAAATCTCCTATTCACCAAAGGGGTACCCTTTCAGAAATCTTCGATTTTTCTAATATGGTTTCGAGCAATGTTTTGATAGTGATTACTAAAGAATATGCGAGGGTCATGGGCACAAATTTTTTAGCCCTATGACTTAGGGTTCTATGTATAAAATTTCGTGCACATCCGAGGTGTGTAGAGGGCGATACAGTCAAATTTCTGAGAGATGAACGAACATAAGGAAAAAACTTGCGAAAATTGCCCTCAAAAAGGGGAATTTTTTTTGAAATGTTGACTTAAGGCTCCGTTTCGACTCCAATATATTCATTTACCCATGAGATCTCTTGGGGAAAAATATCGAACGAGTTGAACACGAGGGTAATACATTTCGGAGAAATTAGTGAAATCTCCTATTCACCAAAGGGGCACCCCTTTCAGAAATCTTCGATTTTTCTAATATGGTTTCGAGCCATGTTTTGATAGTGAATACTAAAGAATATGCGAGGGTCATGGGCACAAATTTTTTAGCCCTATGTCTTAGGGTTCTATGTATAAAATTTCGTGCACATCCGAGGTGTGTAGAGGGCGATACAGTCAAATTTCTGAGAGATGAACGAACATAAGGAAAAAACTTGCGAAAATTGCCCTCAAAAAGGGGAATTTTTTTTGAAATGTTGACTTAAGGCTCCGTTTCGACTCCAATATATTCATTTACCCATGAGATCTCTTGGGGAAAAATATCGAACTAGTTGAACACGAGGGTAATACATTTCGGAGAAATTAGTTAAATCTCCTATTCACCAAAGGGGTACCCTTTCAGAAATCTTCGATTTTTCTAATATGGTTTCGAGCAATGTTTTGATAGTGATTACTAAAGAATATGCGAGGGTCATGGGCACAAATTTTTTAGCCCTATGACTTAGGGTTCTATGTATAAAATTTCGTGCACATCCGAGGTGTGTAGAGGGCGATACAGTCAAATTTCTGAGAGATGAACGAACATAAGGAAAAAACTTGCGAAAATTGCCCTCAAAAAGGGGAATTTTTTTTGAAATGTTGACTTAAGGCTCCGTTTCGACTCCAATATATTCATTTACCCATGAGATCTCTTGGGGAAAAATATCGAACGAGTTGAACACGAGGGTAATACATTTCGGAGAAATTAGTGAAATCTCCTATTCACCAAAGGGGCACCCCTTTCAGAAATCTTCGATTTTTCTAATATGGTTTCGAGCCATGTTTTGATAGTGAATACTAAAGAATATGCGAGGGTCATGGGCACAAATTTTTTAGCCCTATGTCTTAGGGTTCTATGTATAAAATTTCGTGCACATCCGAGGTGTGTAGAGGGCGATACAGTCAAATTTCTGAGAGATGAACGAACATAAGGAAAAAACTTGCGAAAATTGCCCTCAAAAAGGGGAATTTTTTTTGAAATGTTGACTTAAGGCTCCGTTTCGACTCCAATATATTCATTTACCCATGAGATCTCTTGGGGAAAAATATCGAACGAGTTGAACACGAGGGTAATACATTTCGGAGAAATTAGTGAAATCTCCTATTCACCAAAGGGGCACCCCTTTCAGAAATCTTCGATTTTTCTAATATGGTTTCGAGCAATGTTTTGATAGTGAATACTAAAGAATATGCGAGGGTCATGGGCACAAATTTTTTAGCCCTATGTCTTAGGGTTCTATGTATAAAATTTCGTGCACATCCGAGGTGTGTAGAGGGCGATACAGTCAAATTTCTGAGAGATGAACGAACATAAGGAAAAAACTTGCGAAAATTGCCCTCAAAAAGGGGAATTTTTTTTGAAATGTTGACTTAAGGCTCCGTTTCGACTCCAATATATTCATTTACCCATGAGATCTCTTGGGGAAAAATATCGAACGAGTTGAACACGAGGGTAATACATTTCGGAGAAATTAGTGAAATCTCCTATTCACCAAAGGGGCACCCCTTTCAGAAATCTTCGATTTTTCTAATATGGTTTCGAGCAATGTTTTGATAGTGAATACTAAAGAATATGCGAGGGTCATGGGCACAAATTTTTTAGCCCTATGTCTTAGGGTTCTATGTATAAAATTTCGTCCACATCCGAGGTGTGTAGAGGGCGATACAGTCAAATTTCTGAGAGATGAACGAACATAAGGAAAAAACTTGCGAAAATTGCCCTCAAAAAGGGGAATTTTTTTTGAAATGTTGACTTAAGGCTCCGTTTCGACTCCAATATATTCATTTACCCATGAGATCTCTTGGGGAAAAATATCGAACTAGTTGAACACGAGGGTAATACATTTCGGAGAAATTAGTGAAATCTCTAATTCACCAAAGGGGTACCCCTTTCAGAAATCTTCGATTTCTCTAATATGGTTTCGAGCAATGTTTTGATAGTGAATACTAAAGAATATGCGAGGGTCATGGGCACAAAATTTGTAGCCCTATGTCTTAGGGTTCTATGTATAATATTTCGTGCACATCCGAGGTGTGTAGAAGGCGATACAGTCAAATTTCTGAGAGATGAACGAACATAAGGAAAAAACTTGCGAAAATTGCCCTCAAAAAGGGGAATTTTTTTTGAAATGTTGACTTAAGGCTCCGTTTCGACTCCAATATATTCATTTACCCATGAGATCTCTTGGGGAAAAATATCGAACGAGTTGAACACGAGGGTAATACATTTCGGAGAAATTAGTGAAATCTCCTATTCACCAAAGGGGCACCCCTTTCAGAAATCTTCGATTTTTCTAATATGGTTTCGAGCAATGTTTTGATAGTGAATACTAAAGAATATGCGAGGGTCATGGGCACAAATTTTTTAGCCCTATGTCTTAGGGTTCTATGTATAAAATTTCGTGCACATCCGAGGTGTGTAGAGGGCGATACAGTCAAATTTCTGAGAGATGAACGAACATAAGGAAAAAACTTGCGAAAATTGCCCTCAAAGAGGGGAATTTTTTTTGAAATGTTGACTTAAGGCTCCGTTTCGACTCCAATATATTCATTTACCCATGAGATCTCTTGGGGAAAAATATCGAACTAGTTGAACACGAGGGTAATACATTTCGGAGAAATTAGTGAAATCTCCTATTCACCAAAGGGGTACCCTTTCAGAAATCTTCGATTTTTCTAATATGGTTTCGAGCAATGTTTTGATAGTGATTACTAAAGAATATGCGAGGGTCATGGGCACAAATTTTTTAGCCCTATGACTTAGGGTTCTATGTATAAAATTTCGTGCACATCCGAGGTGTGTAGAGGGCGATACAGTCAAATTTCTGAGAGATGAACGAACATAAGGAAAAAACTTGCGAAAATTGCCCTCAAAAAGGGGAATTTTTTTTGAAATGTTGACTTAAGGCTCCGTTTCGACTCCAATATATTCATTTACCCATGAGATCTCTTGGGGAAAAATATCGAACGAGTTGAACACGAGGGTAATACATTTCGGAGAAATTAGTGAAATCTCCTATTCACCAAAGGGGCACCCCTTTCAGAAATCTTCGATTTTTCTAATATGGTTTCGAGCCATGTTTTGATAGTGAATACTAAAGAATATGCGAGGGTCATGGGCACAAAATTTGTAGCCCTATGTCTTAGGGTTCTATGTATAATATTTCGTGCACATCCGAGGTGTGTAGAAGGCGATACAGTCAAATTTCTGAGAGATGAACGAACATAAGGAAAAAACTTGCGAAAATTGCCCTCAAAAAGGGGAATTTTTTTTGAAATGTTGACTTAAGGCTCCGTTTCGACTCCAATATATTCATTTACCCATGAGATCTCTTGGGGAAAAATATCGAACTAGTTGAACACGAGGGTAATACATTTCGGAGAAATTAGTTAAATCTCCTATTCACCAAAGGGGTACCCTTTCAGAAATCTTCGATTTTTCTAATATGGTTTCGAGCAATGTTTTGATAGTGATTACTAAAGAATATGCGAGGGTCATGGGCACAAATTTTTTAGCCCTATGACTTAGGGTTCTATGTATAAAATTTCGTGCACATCCGAGGTGTGTAGAGGGCGATACAGTCAAATTTCTGAGAGATGAACGAACATAAGGAAAAAACTTGCGAAAATTGCCCTCAAAAAGGGGAATTTTTTTTGAAATGTTGACTTAAGGCTCCGTTTCGACTCCAATATATTCATTTACCCATGAGATCTCTTGGGGAAAAATATCGAACGAGTTGAACACGAGGGTAATACATTTCGGAGAAATTAGTGAAATCTCCTATTCACCAAAGGGGCACCCCTTTCAGAAATCTTCGATTTTTCTAATATGGTTTCGAGCCATGTTTTGATAGTGAATACTAAAGAATATGCGAGGGTCATGGGCACAAATTTTTTAGCCCTATGTCTTAGGGTTCTATGTATAAAATTTCGTGCACATCCGAGGTGTGTAGAGGGCGATACAGTCAAATTTCTGAGAGATGAACGAACATAAGGAAAAAACTTGCGAAAATTGCCCTCAAAAAGGGGAATTTTTTTTGAAATGTTGACTTAAGGCTCCGTTTCGACTCCAATATATTCATTTACCCATGAGATCTCTTGGGGAAAAATATCGAACTAGTTGAACACGAGGGTAATACATTTCGGAGAAATTAGTTAAATCTCCTATTCACCAAAGGGGTACCCTTTCAGAAATCTTCGATTTTTCTAATATGGTTTCGAGCAATGTTTTGATAGTGATTACTAAAGAATATGCGAGGGTCATGGGCACAAATTTTTTAGCCCTATGACTTAGGGTTCTATGTATAAAATTTCGTGCACATCCGAGGTGTGTAGAGGGCGATACAGTCAAATTTCTGAGAGATGAACGAACATAAGGAAAAAACTTGCGAAAATTGCCCTCAAAAAGGGGAATTTTTTTTGAAATGTTGACTTAAGGCTCCGTTTCGACTCCAATATATTCATTTACCCATGAGATCTCTTGGGGAAAAATATCGAACGAGTTGAACACGAGGGTAATACATTTCGGAGAAATTAGTGAAATCTCCTATTCACCAAAGGGGCACCCCTTTCAGAAATCTTCGATTTTTCTAATATGGTTTCGAGCCATGTTTTGATAGTGAATACTAAAGAATATGCGAGGGTCATGGGCACAAATTTTTTAGCCCTATGTCTTAGGGTTCTATGTATAAAATTTCGTGCACATCCGAGGTGTGTAGAGGGCGATACAGTCAAATTTCTGAGAGATGAACGAACATAAGGAAAAAACTTGCGAAAATTGCCCTCAAAAAGGGGAATTTTTTTTGAAATGTTGACTTAAGGCTCCGTTTCGACTCCAATATATTCATTTACCCATGAGATCTCTTGGGGAAAAATATCGAACGAGTTGAACACGAGGGTAATACATTTCGGAGAAATTAGTTAAATCTCCTATTCACCAAAGGGGTACCCTTTCAGAAATCTTCGATTTTTCTAATATGGTTTCGAGCAATGTTTTGATAGTGATTACTAAAGAATATGCTAGGGTCATGGGCACAAATTTTTTAGCCCTATGACTTAGGGTTCTATGTATAAAATTTCGTGCACATCCGAGGTGTGTAGAGGGCGATACAGTCAAATTTCTGAGAGATGAACGAACATAAGGAAAAAACTTGCGAAAATTGCCCTCAAAAAGGGGAATTTTTTTTGAAATGTTGACTTAAGGCTCCGTTTCGACTCCAATATATTCATTTACCCATGAGATCTCTTGGGGAAAAATATCGAACGAGTTGAACACGAGGGTAATACATTTCGGAGAAATTAGTGAAATCTCCTATTCACCAAAGGGGCACCCCTTTCAGAAATCTTCGATTTTTCTAATATGGTTTCGAGCCATGTTTTGATAGTGAATACTAAAGAATATGCGAGGGTCATGGGCACAAAATTTGTAGCCCTATGTCTTAGGGTTCTATGTATAATATTTCGTGCACATCCGAGGTGTGTAGAAGGCGATACAGTCAAATTTCTGAGAGATGAACGAACATAAGGAAAAAACTTGCGAAAATTGCCCTCAAAAAGGGGAATTTTTTTTGAAATGTTGACTTAAGGCTCCGTTTCGACTCCAATATATTCATTTACCCATGAGATCTCTTGGGGAAAAATATCGAACGAGTTGAACACGAGGGTAATACATTTCGGAGAAATTAGTGAAATCTCCTATTCACCAAAGGGGCACCCCTTTCAGAAATCTTCGATTTTTCTAATATGGTTTCGAGCCATGTTTTGATAGTGAATACTAAAGAATATGCGAGGGTCATGGGCACAAATTTTTTAGCCCTATGTCTTAGGGTTCTATGTATAAAATTTCGTGCACATCCGAGGTGTGTAGAGGGCGATACAGTCAAATTTCTGAGAGATGAACGAACATAAGGAAAAAACTTGCGAAAATTGCCCTCAAAAAGGGGAATTTTTTTTGAAATGTTGACTTAAGGCTCCGTTTCGACTCCAATATATTCATTTACCCATGAGATCTCTTGGGGAAAAATATCGAACGAGTTGAACACGAGGGTAATACATTTCGGAGAAATTAGTTAAATCTCCTATTCACCAAAGGGGTACCCTTTCAGAAATCTTCGATTTTTCTAATATGGTTTCGAGCAATGTTTTGATAGTGATTACTAAAGAATATGCGAGGGTCATGGGCACAAATTTTTTAGCCCTATGACTTAGGGTTCTATGTATAAAATTTCGTGCACATCCGAGGTGTGTAGAGGGCGATACAGTCAAATTTCTGAGAGATGAACGAACATAAGGAAAAAACTTGCGAAAATTGCCCTCAAAAAGGGGAATTTTTTTTGAAATGTTGACTTAAGGCTCCGTTTCGACTCCAATATATTCATTTACCCATGAGATCTCTTGGGGAAAAATATCGAACGAGTTGAACACGAGGGTAATACATTTCGGAGAAATTAGTGAAATCTCCTATTCACCAAAGGGGCACCCCTTTCAGAAATCTTCGATTTTTCTAATATGGTTTCGAGCCATGTTTTGATAGTGAATACTAAAGAATATGCGAGGGTCATGGGCACAAAATTTGTAGCCCTATGTCTTAGGGTTCTATGTATAATATTTCGTGCACATCCGAGGTGTGTAGAAGGCGATACAGTCAAATTTCTGAGAGATGAACGAACATAAGGAAAAAACTTGCGAAAATTGCCCTCAAAAAGGGGAATTTTTTTTGAAATGTTGACTTAAGGCTCCGTTTCGACTCCAATATATTCATTTACCCATGAGATCTCTTGGGGAAAAATATCGAACGAGTTGAACACGAGGGTAATACATTTCGGAGAAATTAGTGAAATCTCCTATTCACCAAAGGGGCACCCCTTTCAGAAATCTTCGATTTTTCTAATATGGTTTCGAGCAATGTTTTGATAGTGAATACTAAAGAATATGCGAGGGTCATGGGCACAAATTTTTTAGCCCTATGTCTTAGGGTTCTATGTATAAAATTTCGTGCACATCCGAGGTGTGTAGAGGGCGATACAGTCAAATTTCTGAGAGATGAACGAACATAAGGAAAAAACTTGCGAAAATTGCCCTCAAAAAGGGGAATTTTTTTTGAAATGTTGACTTAAGGCTCCGTTTCGACTCCAATATATTCATTTACCCATGAGATCTCTTGGGGAAAAATATCGAACGAGTTGAACACGAGGGTAATACATTTCGGAGAAATTAGTGAAATCTCCTATTCACCAAAGGGGCACCCCTTTCAGAAATCTTCGATTTTTCTAATATGGTTTCGAGCCATGTTTTGATAGTGAATACTAAAGAATATGCGAGGGTCATGGGCACAAATTTTTTAGCCCTATGTCTTAGGGTTCTATGTATAAAATTTCGTGCACATCCGAGGTGTGTAGAGGGCGATACAGTCAAATTTCTGAGAGATGAACGAACATAAGGAAAAAACTTGCGAAAATTGCCCTCAAAAAGGGGAATTTTTTTTGAAATGTTGACTTAAGGCTCCGTTTCGACTCCAATATATTCATTTACCCATGAGATCTCTTGGGGAAAAATATCGAACGAGTTGAACACGAGGGTAATACATTTCGGAGAAATTAGTTAAATCTCCTATTCACCAAAGGGGTACCCTTTCAGAAATCTTCGATTTTTCTAATATGGTTTCGAGCAATGTTTTGATAGTGATTACTAAAGAATATGCGAGGGTCATGGGCACAAATTTTTTAGCCCTATGACTTAGGGTTCTATGTATAAAATTTCGTGCACATCCGAGGTGTGTAGAGGGCGATACAGTCAAATTTCTGAGAGATGAACGAACATAAGGAAAAAACTTGCGAAAATTGCCCTCAAAAAGGGGAATTTTTTTTGAAATGTTGACTTAAGGCTCCGTTTCGACTCCAATATATTCATTTACCCATGAGATCTCTTGGGGAAAAATATCGAACGAGTTGAACACGAGGGTAATACATTTCGGAGAAATTAGTGAAATCTCCTATTCACCAAAGGGGCACCCCTTTCAGAAATCTTCGATTTTTCTAATATGGTTTCGAGCCATGTTTTGATAGTGAATACTAAAGAATATGCGAGGGTCATGGGCACAAAATTTGTAGCCCTATGTCTTAGGGTTCTATGTATAATATTTCGTGCACATCCGAGGTGTGTAGAAGGCGATACAGTCAAATTTCTGAGAGATGAACGAACATAAGGAAAAAACTTGCGAAAATTGCCCTCAAAAAGGGGAATTTTTTTTGAAATGTTGACTTAAGGCTCCGTTTCGACTCCAATATATTCATTTACCCATGAGATCTCTTGGGGAAAAATATCGAACGAGTTGAACACGAGGGTAATACATTTCGGAGAAATTAGTGAAATCTCCTATTCACCAAAGGGGCACCCCTTTCAGAAATCTTCGATTTTTCTAATATGGTTTCGAGCAATGTTTTGATAGTGAATACTAAAGAATATGCGAGGGTCATGGGCACAAATTTTTTAGCCCTATGTCTTAGGGTTCTATGTATAAAATTTCGTGCACATCCGAGGTGTGTAGAGGGCGATACAGTCAAATTTCTGAGAGATGAACGAACATAAGGAAAAAACTTGCGAAAATTGCCCTCAAAGAGGGGAATTTTTTTTGAAATGTTGACTTAAGGCTCCGTTTCGACTCCAATATATTCATTTACCCATGAGATCTCTTGGGGAAAAATATCGAACTAGTTGAACACGAGGGTAATACATTTCGGAGAAATTAGTGAAATCTCCTATTCACCAAAGGGGTACCCTTTCAGAAATCTTCGATTTTTCTAATATGGTTTCGAGCAATGTTTTGATAGTGATTACTAAAGAATATGCGAGGGTCATGGGCACAAATTTTTTAGCCCTATGACTTAGGGTTCTATGTATAAAATTTCGTGCACATCCGAGGTGTGTAGAGGGCGATACAGTCAAATTTCTGAGAGATGAACGAACATAAGGAAAAAACTTGCGAAAATTGCCCTCAAAAAGGGGAATTTTTTTTGAAATGTTGACTTAAGGCTCCGTTTCGACTCCAATATATTCATTTACCCATGAGATCTCTTGGGGAAAAATATCGAACGAGTTGAACACGAGGGTAATACATTTCGGAGAAATTAGTGAAATCTCCTATTCACCAAAGGGGCACCCCTTTCAGAAATCTTCGATTTTTCTAATATGGTTTCGAGCAATGTTTTGATAGTGAATACTAAAGAATATGCGAGGGTCATGGGCACAAATTTTTTAGCCCTATGTCTTAGGGTTCTATGTATAAAATTTCGTCCACATCCGAGGTGTGTAGAGGGCGATACAGTCAAATTTCTGAGAGATGAACGAACATAAGGAAAAAACTTGCGAAAATTGCCCTCAAAAAGGGGAATTTTTTTTGAAATGTTGACTTAAGGCTCCGTTTCGACTCCAATATATTCATTTACCCATGAGATCTCTTGGGGAAAAATATCGAACTAGTTGAACACGAGGGTAATACATTTCGGAGAAATTAGTGAAATCTCCAATTCACCAAAGGGGTACCCCTTTCAGAAATCTTCGATTTCTCTAATATGGTTTCGAGCAATGTTTTGATAGTGAATACTAAAGAATATGCGAGGGTCATGGGCACAAAATTTGTAGCCCTATGTCTTAGGGTTCTATGTATAATATTTCGTGCACATCCGAGGTGTGTAGAAGGCGATACAGTCAAATTTCTGAGAGATGAACGAACATAAGGAAAAAACTTGCGAAAATTGCCCTCAAAAAGGGGAATTTTTTTTGAAATGTTGACTTAAGGCTCCGTTTCGACTCCAATATATTCATTTACCCATGAGATCTCTTGGGGAAAAATATCGAACGAGTTGAACACGAGGGTAATACATTTCGGAGAAATTAGTGAAATCTCCTATTCACCAAAGGGGCACCCCTTTCAGAAATCTTCGATTTTTCTAATATGGTTTCGAGCAATGTTTTGATAGTGAATACTAAAGAATATGCGAGGGTCATGGGCACAAATTTTTTAGCCCTATGTCTTAGGGTTCTATGTATAAAATTTCGTGCACATCCGAGGTGTGTAGAGGGCGATACAGTCAAATTTCTGAGAGATGAACGAACATAAGGAAAAAACTTGCGAAAATTGCCCTCAAAGAGGGGAATTTTTTTTGAAATGTTGACTTAAGGCTCCGTTTCGACTCCAATATATTCATTTACCCATGAGATCTCTTGGGGAAAAATATCGAACTAGTTGAACACGAGGGTAATACATTTCGGAGAAATTAGTGAAATCTCCTATTCACCAAAGGGGTACCCTTTCAGAAATCTTCGATTTTTCTAATATGGTTTCGAGCAATGTTTTGATAGTGATTACTAAAGAATATGCGAGGGTCATGGGCACAAATTTTTTAGCCCTATGACTTAGGGTTCTATGTATAAAATTTCGTGCACATCCGAGGTGTGTAGAGGGCGATACAGTCAAATTTCTGAGAGATGAACGAACATAAGGAAAAAACTTGCGAAAATTGCCCTCAAAAAGGGGAATTTTTTTTGAAATGTTGACTTAAGGCTCCGTTTCGACTCCAATATATTCATTTACCCATGAGATCTCTTGGGGAAAAATATCGAACGAGTTGAACACGAGGGTAATACATTTCGGAGAAATTAGTGAAATCTCCTATTCACCAAAGGGGCACCCCTTTCAGAAATCTTCGATTTTTCTAATATGGTTTCGAGCCATGTTTTGATAGTGAATACTAAAGAATATGCGAGGGTCATGGGCACAAATTTTTTAGCCCTATGTCTTAGGGTTCTATGTATAAAATTTCGTGCACATCCGAGGTGTGTAGAGGGCGATACAGTCAAATTTCTGAGAGATGAACGAACATAAGGAAAAAACTTGCGAAAATTGCCCTCAAAAAGGGGAATTTTTTTTGAAATGTTGACTTAAGGCTCCGTTTCGACTCCAATATATTCATTTACCCATGAGATCTCTTGGGGAAAAATATCGAACTAGTTGAACACGAGGGTAATACATTTCGGAGAAATTAGTTAAATCTCCTATTCACCAAAGGGGTACCCTTTCAGAAATCTTCGATTTTTCTAATATGGTTTCGAGCAATGTTTTGATAGTGATTACTAAAGAATATGCGAGGGTCATGGGCACAAATTTTTTAGCCCTATGACTTAGGGTTCTATGTATAAAATTTCGTGCACATCCGAGGTGTGTAGAGGGCGATACAGTCAAATTTCTGAGAGATGAACGAACATAAGGAAAAAACTTGCGAAAATTGCCCTCAAAAAGGGGAATTTTTTTTGAAATGTTGACTTAAGGCTCCGTTTCGACTCCAATATATTCATTTACCCATGAGATCTCTTGGGGAAAAATATCGAACGAGTTGAACACGAGGGTAATACATTTCGGAGAAATTAGTGAAATCTCCTATTCACCAAAGGGGCACCCCTTTCAGAAATCTTCGATTTTTCTAATATGGTTTCGAGCCATGTTTTGATAGTGAATACTAAAGAATATGCGAGGGTCATGGGCACAAATTTTTTAGCCCTATGTCTTAGGGTTCTATGTATAAAATTTCGTGCACATCCGAGGTGTGTAGAGGGCGATACAGTCAAATTTCTGAGAGATGAACGAACATAAGGAAAAAACTTGCGAAAATTGCCCTCAAAAAGGGGAATTTTTTTTGAAATGTTGACTTAAGGCTCCGTTTCGACTCCAATATATTCATTTACCCATGAGATCTCTTGGGGAAAAATATCGAACGAGTTGAACACGAGGGTAATACATTTCGGAGAAATTAGTGAAATCTCCTATTCACCAAAGGGGCACCCCTTTCAGAAATCTTCGATTTTTCTAATATGGTTTCGAGCAATGTTTTGATAGTGAATACTAAAGAATATGCGAGGGTCATGGGCACAAATTTTTTAGCCCTATGTCTTAGGGTTCTATGTATAAAATTTCGTCCACATCCGAGGTTTGTAGAGGGCGATACAGTCAAATTTCTGAGAGATGAACGAACATAAGGAAAAAACTTGCGAAAATTGCCCTCAAAAAGGGGAATTTTTTTTGAAATGTTGACTTAAGTCTCCATTTCGACTCCAATATATTCATTTACCCATGAGATCTCTTGGGGAAAAATATCGAACTAGTTGAACACGAGGGTAATACATTTCGGAGAAATTAGTGAAATCTCCAATTCACCAAAGGGGTACCCCTTTCAGAAATCTTCGATTTCTCTAATATGGTTTCGAGCAATGTTTTGATAGTGAATACTAAAGAATATGCGAGGGTCATGGGCACAAAATTTGTAGCCCTATGTCTTAGGGTTCTATGTATAATATTTCGTGCACATCCGAGGTGTGTAGAAGGCGATACAGTCAAATTTCTGAGAGATGAACGAACATAAGGAAAAAACTTGCGAAAATTGCCCTCAAAAAGGGGAATTTTTTTTGAAATGTTGACTTAAGGCTCCGTTTCGACTCCAATATATTCATTTACCCATGAGATCTCTTGGGGAAAAATATCGAACGAGTTGAACACGAGGGTAATACATTTCGGAGAAATTAGTGAAATCTCCTATTCACCAAAGGGGCACCCCTTTCAGAAATCTTCGATTTTTCTAATATGGTTTCGAGCAATGTTTTGATAGTGAATACTAAAGAATATGCGAGGGTCATGGGCACAAATTTTTTAGCCCTATGTCTTAGGGTTCTATGTATAAAATTTCGTGCACATCCGAGGTGTGTAGAGGGCGATACAGTCAAATTTCTGAGAGATGAACGAACATAAGGAAAAAACTTGCGAAAATTGCCCTCAAAGAGGGGAATTTTTTTTGAAATGTTGACTTAAGGCTCCGTTTCGACTCCAATATATTCATTTACCCATGAGATCTCTTGGGGAAAAATATCGAACTAGTTGAACACGAGGGTAATACATTTCGGAGAAATTAGTGAAATCTCCTATTCACCAAAGGGGTACCCTTTCAGAAATCTTCGATTTTTCTAATATGGTTTCGAGCAATGTTTTGATAGTGATTACTAAAGAATATGCGAGGGTCATGGGCACAAATTTTTTAGCCCTATGACTTAGGGTTCTATGTATAAAATTTCGTGCACATCCGAGGTGTGTAGAGGGCGATACAGTCAAATTTCTGAGAGATGAACGAACATAAGGAAAAAACTTGCGAAAATTGCCCTCAAAAAGGGGAATTTTTTTTGAAATGTTGACTTAAGGCTCCGTTTCGACTCCAATATATTCATTTACCCATGAGATCTCTTGGGGAAAAATATCGAACGAGTTGAACACGAGGGTAATACATTTCGGAGAAATTAGTGAAATCTCCTATTCACCAAAGGGGCACCCCTTTCAGAAATCTTCGATTTTTCTAATATGGTTTCGAGCAATGTTTTGATAGTGAATACTAAAGAATATGCGAGGGTCATGGGCACAAATTTTTTAGCCCTATGTCTTAGGGTTCTATGTATAAAATTTCGTCCACATCCGAGGTGTGTAGAGGGCGATACAGTCAAATTTCTGAGAGATGAACGAACATAAGGAAAAAACTTGCGAAAATTGCCCTCAAAGAGGGGAATTTTTTTTGAAATGTTGACTTAAGGCTCCGTTTCGACTCCAATATATTCATTTACCCATGAGATCTCTTGGGGAAAAATATCGAACTAGTTGAACACGAGGGTAATACATTTCGGAGAAATTAGTGAAATCTCCTATTCACCAAAGGGGTACCCTTTCAGAAATCTTCGATTTTTCTAATATGGTTTCGAGCAATGTTTTGATAGTGATTACTAAAGAATATGCGAGGGTCATGGGCACAAATTTTTTAGCCCTATGACTTAGGGTTCTATGTATAAAATTTCGTGCACATCCGAGGTGTGTAGAGGGCGATACAGTCAAATTTCTGAGAGATGAACGAACATAAGGAAAAAACTTGCGAAAATTGCCCTCAAAAAGGGGAATTTTTTTTGAAATGTTGACTTAAGGCTCCGTTTCGACTCCAATATATTCATTTACCCATGAGATCTCTTGGGGAAAAATATCGAACGAGTTGAACACGAGGGTAATACATTTCGGAGAAATTAGTGAAATCTCCTATTCACCAAAGGGGCACCCCTTTCAGAAATCTTCGATTTTTCTAATATGGTTTCGAGCAATGTTTTGATAGTGAATACTAAAGAATATGCGAGGGTCATGGGCACAAATTTTTTAGCCCTATGTCTTAGGGTTCTATGTATAAAATTTCGTCCACATCCGAGGTGTGTAGAGGGCGATACAGTCAAATTTCTGAGAGATGAACGAACATAAGGAAAAAACTTGCGAAAATTGCCCTCAAAAAGGGGAATTTTTTTTGAAATGTTGACTTAAGGCTCCGTTTCGACTCCAATATATTCATTTACCCATGAGATCTCTTGGGGAAAAATATCGAACGAGTTGAACACGAGGGTAATACATTTCGGAGAAATTAGTGAAATCTCCTATTCACCAAAGGGGCACCCCTTTCAGAAATCTTCGATTTTTCTAATATGGTTTCGAGCCATGTTTTGATAGTGAATACTAAAGAATATGCGAGGGTCATGGGCACAAATTTTTTAGCCCTATGTCTTAGGGTTCTATGTATAAAATTTCGTCCACATCCGAGGTGTGTAGAGGGCGATACAGTCAAATTTCTGAGAGATGAACGAACATAAGGAAAAAACTTGCGAAAATTGCCCTCAAAAAGGGGAATTTTTTTTGAAATGTTGACTTAAGGCTCCGTTTCGACTCCAATATATTCATTTACCCATGAGATCTCTTGGGGAAAAATATCGAACTAGTTGAACACGAGGGTAATACATTTCGGAGAAATTAGTGAAATCTCCTATTCACCAAAGGGGCACCCCTTTCAGAAATCTTCGATTTTTCTAATATGGTTTCGAGCCATGTTTTGATAGTGAATACTAAAGAATATGCGAGGGTCATGGGCATAAATTTTTTAGCCCTATGTCTTAGGGTTCTATGTATAAAATTTCGTGCACATCCGAGGTGTGTAGAGGGCGATACAGTCAAATTTCTGAGAGATGAACGAACATAAGGAAAAAACTTGCGAAAATTGCCCTCAAAAAGGGGAATTTTTTTTGAAATGTTGACTTAAGTCTCCATTTCGACTCCAATATATTCATTTACCCATGAGATCTCTTGGGGAAAAATATCGAACGAGTTGAACACGAGGGTAATACATTTCGGAGAAATTAGTGAAATCTCCTATTCACCAAAGGGGCACCCCTTTCAGAAATCTTCGATTTTTCTAATATGGTTTCGAGCAATGTTTTGATAGTGAATACTAAAGAATATGCGAGGGTCATGGGCACAAATTTTTTAGCCCTATGTCTTAGGGTTCTATGTATAAAATTTCGTCCACATCCGAGGTGTGTAGAGGGCGATACAGTCAAATTTCTGAGAGATGAACGAACATAAGGAAAAAACTTGCGAAAATTGCCCTCAAAAAGGGGAATTTTTTTTGAAATGTTGACTTAAGTCTCCATTTCGACTCCAATATATTCATTTACCCATGAGATCTCTTGGGGAAAAATATCGAACTAGTTGAACACGAGGGTAATACATTTCGGAGAAATTAGTGAAATCTCCAATTCACCAAAGGGGTACCCCTTTCAGAAATCTTCGATTTCTCTAATATGGTTTCGAGCAATGTTTTGATAGTGAATACTAAAGAATATGCGAGGGTCATGGGCACAAAATTTGTAGCCCTATGTCTTAGGGTTCTATGTATAATATTTCGTGCACATCCGAGGTGTGTAGAAGGCGATACAGTCAAATTTCTGAGAGATGAACGAACATAAGGAAAAAACTTGCGAAAATTGCCCTCAAAAAGGGGAATTTTTTTTGAAATGTTGACTTAAGGCTCCGTTTCGACTCCAATATATTCATTTACCCATGAGATCTCTTGGGGAAAAATATCGAACGAGTTGAACACGAGGGTAATACATTTCGGAGAAATTAGTGAAATCTCCTATTCACCAAAGGGGCACCCCTTTCAGAAATCTTCGATTTTTCTAATATGGTTTCGAGCAATGTTTTGATAGTGAATACTAAAGAATATGCGAGGGTCATGGGCACAAATTTTTTAGCCCTATGTCTTAGGGTTCTATGTATAAAATTTCGTGCACATCCGAGGTGTGTAGAGGGCGATACAGTCAAATTTCTGAGAGATGAACGAACATAAGGAAAAAACTTGCGAAAATTGCCCTCAAAGAGGGGAATTTTTTTTGAAATGTTGACTTAAGGCTCCGTTTCGACTCCAATATATTCATTTACCCATGAGATCTCTTGGGGAAAAATATCGAACTAGTTGAACACGAGGGTAATACATTTCGGAGAAATTAGTGAAATCTCCTATTCACCAAAGGGGTACCCTTTCAGAAATCTTCGATTTTTCTAATATGGTTTCGAGCAATGTTTTGATAGTGATTACTAAAGAATATGCGAGGGTCATGGGCACAAATTTTTTAGCCCTATGACTTAGGGTTCTATGTATAAAATTTCGTGCACATCCGAGGTGTGTAGAGGGCGATACAGTCAAATTTCTGAGAGATGAACGAACATAAGGAAAAAACTTGCGAAAATTGCCCTCAAAAAGGGGAATTTTTTTTGAAATGTTGACTTAAGGCTCCGTTTCGACTCCAATATATTCATTTACCCATGAGATCTCTTGGGGAAAAATATCGAACGAGTTGAACACGAGGGTAATACATTTCGGAGAAATTAGTGAAATCTCCTATTCACCAAAGGGGCACCCCTTTCAGAAATCTTCGATTTTTCTAATATGGTTTCGAGCAATGTTTTGATAGTGAATACTAAAGAATATGCGAGGGTCATGGGCACAAATTTTTTAGCCCTATGTCTTAGGGTTCTATGTATAAAATTTCGTCCACATCCGAGGTGTGTAGAGGGCGATACAGTCAAATTTCTGAGAGATGAACGAACATAAGGAAAAAACTTGCGAAAATTGCCCTCAAAAAGGGGAATTTTTTTTGAAATGTTGACTTAAGTCTCCATTTCGACTCCAATATATTCATTTACCCATGAGATCTCTTGGGGAAAAATATCGAACTAGTTGAACACGAGGGTAATACATTTCGGAGAAATTAGTGAAATCTCCAATTCACCAAAGGGGTACCCCTTTCAGAAATCTTCGATTTCTCTAATATGGTTTCGAGCAATGTTTTGATAGTGAATACTAAAGAATATGCGAGGGTCATGGGCACAAAATTTGTAGCCCTATGTCTTAGGGTTCTATGTATAATATTTCGTGCACATCCGAGGTGTGTAGAAGGCGATACAGTCAAATTTCTGAGAGATGAACGAACATAAGGAAAAAACTTGCGAAAATTGCCCTCAAAAAGGGGAATTTTTTTTGAAATGTTGACTTAAGGCTCCGTTTCGACTCCAATATATTCATTTACCCATGAGATCTCTTGGGGAAAAATATCGAACGAGTTGAACACGAGGGTAATACATTTCGGAGAAATTAGTGAAATCTCCTATTCACCAAAGGGGCACCCCTTTCAGAAATCTTCGATTTTTCTAATATGGTTTCGAGCAATGTTTTGATAGTGAATACTAAAGAATATGCGAGGGTCATGGGCACAAATTTTTTAGCCCTATGTCTTAGGGTTCTATGTATAAAATTTCGTGCACATCCGAGGTGTGTAGAGGGCGATACAGTCAAATTTCTGAGAGATGAACGAACATAAGGAAAAAACTTGCGAAAATTGCCCTCAAAGAGGGGAATTTTTTTTGAAATGTTGACTTAAGGCTCCGTTTCGACTCCAATATATTCATTTACCCATGAGATCTCTTGGGGAAAAATATCGAACTAGTTGAACACGAGGGTAATACATTTCGGAGAAATTAGTGAAATCTCCTATTCACCAAAGGGGTACCCTTTCAGAAATCTTCGATTTTTCTAATATGGTTTCGAGCAATGTTTTGATAGTGATTACTAAAGAATATGCGAGGGTCATGGGCACAAATTTTTTAGCCCTATGACTTAGGGTTCTATGTATAAAATTTCGTGCACATCCGAGGTGTGTAGAGGGCGATACAGTCAAATTTCTGAGAGATGAACGAACATAAGGAAAAAACTTGCGAAAATTGCCCTCAAAAAGGGGAATTTTTTTTGAAATGTTGACTTAAGGCTCCGTTTCGACTCCAATATATTCATTTACCCATGAGATCTCTTGGGGAAAAATATCGAACGAGTTGAACACGAGGGTAATACATTTCGGAGAAATTAGTGAAATCTCCTATTCACCAAAGGGGCACCCCTTTCAGAAATCTTCGATTTTTCTAATATGGTTTCGAGCAATGTTTTGATAGTGAATACTAAAGAATATGCGAGGGTCATGGGCACAAATTTTTTAGCCCTATGTCTTAGGGTTCTATGTATAAAATTTCGTCCACATCCGAGGTGTGTAGAGGGCGATACAGTCAAATTTCTGAGAGATGAACGAACATAAGGAAAAAACTTGCGAAAATTGCCCTCAAAAAGGGGAATTTTTTTTGAAATGTTGACTTAAGGCTCCGTTTCGACTCCAATATATTCATTTACCCATGAGATCTCTTGGGGAAAAATATCGAACTAGTTGAACACGAGGGTAATACATTTCGGAGAAATTAGTGAAATCTCCAATTCACCAAAGGGGTACCCCTTTCAGAAATCTTCGATTTCTCTAATATGGTTTCGAGCAATGTTTTGATAGTGAATACTAAAGAATATGCGAGGGTCATGGGCACAAAATTTGTAGCCCTATGTCTTAGGGTTCTATGTATAATATTTCGTGCACATCCGAGGTGTGTAGAAGGCGATACAGTCAAATTTCTGAGAGATGAACGAACATAAGGAAAAAACTTGCGAAAATTGCCCTCAAAAAGGGGAATTTTTTTTGAAATGTTGACTTAAGGCTCCGTTTCGACTCCAATATATTCATTTACCCATGAGATCTCTTGGGGAAAAATATCGAACGAGTTGAACACGAGGGTAATACATTTCGGAGAAATTAGTGAAATCTCCTATTCACCAAAGGGGCACCCCTTTCAGAAATCTTCGATTTTTCTAATATGGTTTCGAGCAATGTTTTGATAGTGAATACTAAAGAATATGCGAGGGTCATGGGCACAAATTTTTTAGCCCTATGTCTTAGGGTTCTATGTATAAAATTTCGTGCACATCCGAGGTGTGTAGAGGGCGATACAGTCAAATTTCTGAGAGATGAACGAACATAAGGAAAAAACTTGCGAAAATTGCCCTCAAAAAGGGGAATTTTTTTTGAAATGTTGACTTAAGGCTCCGTTTCGACTCCAATATATTCATTTACCCATGAGATCTCTTGGGGAAAAATATCGAACGAGTTGAACACGAGGGTAATACATTTCGGAGAAATTAGTGAAATCTCCTATTCACCAAAGGGGCACCCCTTTCAGAAATCTTCGATTTCTCTAATATGGTTTCGAGCAATGTTTTGATAGTGAATACTAAAGAATATGCGAGGGTCATGGGCACAAAATTTGTAGCCCTATGTCTTAGGGTTCTATGTATAATATTTCGTGCACATCCGAGGTGTGTAGAGGGCGATACAGTCAAATTTCTGAGAGATGAACGAACATAAGGAAAAAACTTGCGAAAATTGCCCTCAAAAAGGGGAATTTTTTTTGAAATGTTGACTTAAGGCTCCGTTTCGACTCCAATATATTCATTTACCCATGAGATCTCTTGGGGAAAAATATCGAACGAGTTGAACACGAGGGTAATACATTTCGGAGAAATTAGTGAAATCTCCTATTCACCAAAGGGGCACCCCTTTCAGAAATCTTCGATTTTTCTAATATGGTTTCGAGCCATGTTTTGATAGTGAATACTAAAGAATATGCGAGGGTCATGGGCATAAATTTTTTAGCCCTATGTCTTAGGGTTCTATGTATAAAATTTCGTGCACATCCGAGGTGTGTAGAGGGCGATACAGTCAAATTTCTGAGAGATGAACGAACATAAGGAAAAAACTTGCGAAAATTGCCCTCAAAAAGGGGAATTTTTTTTGAAATGTTGACTTAAGGCTCCGTTTCGACTCCAATATATTCATTTACCCATGAGATCTCTTGGGGAAAAATATCGAACGAGTTGAACACGAGGGTAATACATTTCGGAGAAATTAGTGAAATCTCCTATTCACCAAAGGGGCACCCCTTTCAGAAATCTTCGATTTTTCTAATATGGTTTCGAGCAATGTTTTGATAGTGAATACTAAAGAATATGCGAGGGTCATGGGCACAAATTTTTTAGCCCTATGTCTTAGGGTTCTATGTATAAAATTTCGTCCACATCCGAGGTGTGTAGAGGGCGATACAGTCAAATTTCTGAGAGATGAACGAACATAAGGAAAAAACTTGCGAAAATTGCCCTCAAAAAGGGGAATTTTTTTTGAAATGTTGACTTAAGTCTCCATTTCGACTCCAATATATTCATTTACCCATGAGATCTCTTGGGGAAAAATATCGAACTAGTTGAACACGAGGGTAATACATTTCGGAGAAATTAGTGAAATCTCCAATTCACCAAAGGGGTACCCCTTTCAGAAATCTTCGATTTCTCTAATATGGTTTCGAGCAATGTTTTGATAGTGAATACTAAAGAATATGCGAGGGTCATGGGCACAAAATTTGTAGCCCTATGTCTTAGGGTTCTATGTATAATATTTCGTGCACATCCGAGGTGTGTAGAAGGCGATACAGTCAAATTTCTGAGAGATGAACGAACATAAGGAAAAAACTTGCGAAAATTGCCCTCAAAAAGGGGAATTTTTTTTGAAATGTTGACTTAAGGCTCCGTTTCGACTCCAATATATTCATTTACCCATGAGATCTCTTGGGGAAAAATATCGAACGAGTTGAACACGAGGGTAATACATTTCGGAGAAATTAGTGAAATCTCCTATTCACCAAAGGGGCACCCCTTTCAGAAATCTTCGATTTTTCTAATATGGTTTCGAGCAATGTTTTGATAGTGAATACTAAAGAATATGCGAGGGTCATGGGCACAAATTTTTTAGCCCTATGTCTTAGGGTTCTATGTATAAAATTTCGTGCACATCCGAGGTGTGTAGAGGGCGATACAGTCAAATTTCTGAGAGATGAACGAACATAAGGAAAAAACTTGCGAAAATTGCCCTCAAAAAGGGGAATTTTTTTTGAAATGTTGACTTAAGGCTCCGTTTCGACTCCAATATATTCATTTACCCATGAGATCTCTTGGGGAAAAATATCGAACGAGTTGAACACGAGGGTAATACATTTCGGAGAAATCAGTGAAATCTCCTATTCACCAAAGGGGTACCCTTTCAGAAATCTTCGATTTTTCTAATATGGTTTCGAGCAATGTTTTGATAGTGAATACTAAAGAATATGCGAGGGTCATGGGCACAAATTTTTTAGCCCTATGACTTAGGGTTCTATGTATAAAATTTCGTGCACATCCGAGGTGTGTAGAGGGCGATACAGTCAAATTTCTGAGAGATGAACGAACATAAGGAAAAAACTTGCGAAAATTGCCCTCAAAAAGGGGAATTTTTTTTGAAATGTTGACTTAAGTCTCCATTTCGACTCCAATATATTCATTTACCCATGAGATCTCTTGGGGAAAAATATCGAACTAGTTGAACACGAGGGTAATACATTTCGGAGAAATTAGTGAAATCTCCAATTCACCAAAGGGGTACCCCTTTCAGAAATCTTCGATTTCTCTAATATGGTTTCGAGCAATGTTTTGATAGTGAATACTAAAGAATATGCGAGGGTCATGGGCACAAAATTTGTAGCCCTATGTCTTAGGGTTCTATGTATAATATTTCGTGCACATCCGAGGTGTGTAGAAGGCGATACAGTCAAATTTCTGAGAGATGAACGAACATAAGGAAAAAACTTGCGAAAATTGCCCTCAAAAAGGGGAATTTTTTTTGAAATGTTGACTTAAGGCTCCGTTTCGACTCCAATATATTCATTTACCCATGAGATCTCTTGGGGAAAAATATCGAACGAGTTGAACACGAGGGTAATACATTTCGGAGAAATTAGTGAAATCTCCTATTCACCAAAGGGGCACCCCTTTCAGAAATCTTCGATTTTTCTAATATGGTTTCGAGCAATGTTTTGATAGTGAATACTAAAGAATATGCGAGGGTCATGGGCACAAATTTTTTAGCCCTATGTCTTAGGGTTCTATGTATAAAATTTCGTGCACATCCGAGGTGTGTAGAGGGCCATACAGTCAAATTTCTGAGAGATGAACGAACATAAGGAAAAAACTTGCGAAAATTGCCCTCAAAGAGGGGAATTTTTTTTGAAATGTTGACTTAAGGCTCCGTTTCGACTCCAATATATTCATTTACCCATGAGATCTCTTGGGGAAAAATATCGAACTAGTTGAACACGAGGGTAATACATTTCGGAGAAATTAGTGAAATCTCCTATTCACCAAAGGGGTACCCTTTCAGAAATCTTCGATTTTTCTAATATGGTTTCGAGCAATGTTTTGATAGTGATTACTAAAGAATATGCGAGGGTCATGGGCACAAATTTTTTAGCCCTATGACTTAGGGTTCTATGTATAAAATTTCGTGCACATCCGAGGTGTGTAGAGGGCGATACAGTCAAATTTCTGAGAGATGAACGAACATAAGGAAAAAACTTGCGAAAATTGCCCTCAAAAAGGGGAATTTTTTTTGAAATGTTGACTTAAGGCTCCGTTTCGACTCCAATATATTCATTTACCCGTGAGATCTCTTGGGGAAAAATATCGAACGAGTTGAACACGAGGGTAATACATTTCGGAGAAATTAGTGAAATCTCCTATTCACCAAAGGGGCACCCCTTTCAGAAATCTTCGATTTTTCTAATATGGTTTCGAGCAATGTTTTGATAGTGAATACTAAAGAATATGCGAGGGTCATGGGCACAAATTTTTTAGCCCTATGTCTTAGGGTTCTATGTATAAAATTTCGTCCACATCCGAGGTGTGTAGAGGGCGATACAGTGAAATTTCTGAGAGATGAACGAACATAAGGAAAAAACTTGCGAAAATTGCCCTCAAAAAGGGGAATTTTTTTTGAAATGTTGACTTAAGGCTCCGTTTCGACTCCAATATATTCATTTACCCATGAGATCTCTTGGGGAAAAATATCGAACTAGTTGAACACGAGGGTAATACATTTCGGAGAAATTAGTGAAATCTCCAATTCACCAAAGGGGTACCCCTTTCAGAAATCTTCGATTTCTCTAATATGGTTTCGAGCAATGTTTTGATAGTGAATACTAAAGAATATGCGAGGGTCATGGGCACAAAATTTGTAGCCCTATGTCTTAGGGTTCTATGTATAATATTTCGTGCACATCCGAGGTGTGTAGAGGGCGATACAGTCAAATTTCTGAGAGATGAACGAACATAAGGAAAAAACTTGCGAAAATTGCCCTCAAAAAGGGGAATTTTTTTTGAAATGTTGACTTAAGTCTCCATTTCGACTCCAATATATTCATTTACCCATGAGATCTCTTGGGGAAAAATATCGAACTAGTTGAACACGAGGGTAATACATTTCGGAGAAATTAGTGAAATCTCCAATTCACCAAAGGGGTACCCCTTTCAGAAATCTTCGATTTCTCTAATATGGTTTCGAGCAATGTTTTGATAGTGAATACTAAAGAATATGCGAGGGTCATGGGCACAAAATTTGTAGCCCTATGTCTTAGGGTTCTATGTATAATATTTCGTGCACATCCGAGGTGTGTAGAAGGCGATACAGTCAAATTTCTGAGAGATGAACGAACATAAGGAAAAAACTTGCGAAAATTGCCCTCAAAAAGGGGAATTTTTTTTGAAATGTTGACTTAAGGCTCCGTTTCGACTCCAATATATTCATTTACCCATGAGATCTCTTGGGGAAAAATATCGAACGAGTTGAACACGAGGGTAATACATTTCGGAGAAATTAGTGAAATCTCCTATTCACCAAAGGGGCACCCCTTTCAGAAATCTTCGATTTTTCTAATATGGTTTCGAGCAATGTTTTGATAGTGAATACTAAAGAATATGCGAGGGTCATGGGCACAAATTTTTTAGCCCTATGTCTTAGGGTTCTATGTATAAAATTTCGTGCACATCCGAGGTGTGTAGAGGGCGATACAGTCAAATTTCTGAGAGATGAACGAACATAAGGAAAAAACTTGCGAAAATTGCCCTCAAAGAGGGGAATTTTTTTTGAAATGTTGACTTAAGGCTCCGTTTCGACTCCAATATATTCATTTACCCATGAGATCTCTTGGGGAAAAATATCGAACTAGTTGAACACGAGGGTAATACATTTCGGAGAAATTAGTGAAATCTCCTATTCACCAAAGGGGTACCCTTTCAGAAATCTTCGATTTTTCTAATATGGTTTCGAGCAATGTTTTGATAGTGATTACTAAAGAATATGCGAGGGTCATGGGCACAAATTTTTTAGCCCTATGACTTAGGGTTCTATGTATAAAATTTCGTGCACATCCGAGGTGTGTAGAGGGCGATACAGTCAAATTTCTGAGAGATGAACGAACATAAGGAAAAAACTTGCGAAAATTGCCCTCAAAAAGGGGAATTTTTTTTGAAATGTTGACTTAAGGCTCCGTTTCGACTCCAATATATTCATTTACCCATGAGATCTCTTGGGGAAAAATATCGAACGAGTTGAACACGAGGGTAATACATTTCGGAGAAATTAGTGAAATCTCCTATTCACCAAAGGGGCACCCCTTTCAGAAATCTTCGATTTTTCTAATATGGTTTCGAGCAATGTTTTGATAGTGAATACTAAAGAATATGCGAGGGTCATGGGCACAAATTTTTTAGCCCTATGTCTTAGGGTTCTATGTATAAAATTTCGTCCACATCCGAGGTGTGTAGAGGGCGATACAGTCAAATTTCTGAGAGATGAACGAACATAAGGAAAAAACTTGCGAAAATTGCCCTCAAAAAGGGGAATTTTTTTTGAAATGTTGACTTAAGGCTCCGTTTCGACTCCAATATATTCATTTACCCATGAGATCTCTTGGGGAAAAATATCGAACTAGTTGAACACGAGGGTAATACATTTCGGAGAAATTAGTGAAATCTCCAATTCACCAAAGGGGTACCCCTTTCAGAAATCTTCGATTTCTCTAATATGGTTTCGAGCAATGTTTTGATAGTGAATACTAAAGAATATGCGAGGGTCATGGGCACAAAATTTGTAGCCCTATGTCTTAGGGTTCTATGTATAATATTTCGTGCACATCCGAGGTGTGTAGAAGGCGATACAGTCAAATTTCTGAGAGATGAACGAACATAAGGAAAAAACTTGCGAAAATTGCCCTCAAAAAGGGGAATTTTTTTTGAAATGTTGACTTAAGGCTCCGTTTCGACTCCAATATATTCATTTACCCATGAGATCTCTTGGGGAAAAATATCGAACGAGTTGAACACGAGGGTAATACATTTCGGAGAAATTAGTGAAATCTCCTATTCACCAAAGGGGCACCCCTTTCAGAAATCTTCGATTTTTCTAATATGGTTTCGAGCAATGTTTTGATAGTGAATACTAAAGAATATGCGAGGGTCATGGGCACAAATTTTTTAGCCCTATGTCTTAGGGTTCTATGTATAAAATTTCGTGCACATCCGAGGTGTGTAGAGGGCGATACAGTCAAATTTCTGAGAGATGAACGAACATAAGGAAAAAACTTGCGAAAATTGCCCTCAAAAAGGGGAATTTTTTTTGAAATGTTGACTTAAGGCTCCGTTTCGACTCCAATATATTCATTTACCCATGAGATCTCTTGGGGAAAAATATCGAACGAGTTGAACACGAGGGTAATACATTTCGGAGAAATTAGTGAAATCTCCTATTCACCAAAGGGGCACCCCTTTCAGAAATCTTCGATTTCTCTAATATGGTTTCGAGCAATGTTTTGATAGTGAATACTAAAGAATATGCGAGGGTCATGGGCACAAAATTTGTAGCCCTATGTCTTAGGGTTCTATGTATAATATTTCGTGCACATCCGAGGTGTGTAGAGGGCGATACAGTCAAATTTCTGAGAGATGAACGAACATAAGGAAAAAACTTGCGAAAATTGCCCTCAAAAAGGGGAATTTTTTTTGAAATGTTGACTTAAGGCTCCGTTTCGACTCCAATATATTCATTTACCCATGAGATCTCTTGGGGAAAAATATCGAACGAGTTGAACACGAGGGTAATACATTTCGGAGAAATTAGTGAAATCTCCTATTCACCAAAGGGGCACCCCTTTCAGAAATCTTCGATTTTTCTAATATGGTTTCGAGCCATGTTTTGATAGTGAATACTAAAGAATATGCGAGGGTCATGGGCATAAATTTTTTAGCCCTATGTCTTAGGGTTCTATGTATAAAATTTCGTGCACATCCGAGGTGTGTAGAGGGCGATACAGTCAAATTTCTGAGAGATGAACGAACATAAGGAAAAAACTTGCGAAAATTGCCCTCAAAAAGGGGAATTTTTTTTGAAATGTTGACTTAAGGCTCCGTTTCGACTCCAATATATTCATTTACCCATGAGATCTCTTGGGGAAAAATATCGAACGAGTTGAACACGAGGGTAATACATTTCGGAGAAATTAGTGAAATCTCCTATTCACCAAAGGGGCACCCCTTTCAGAAATCTTCGATTTTTCTAATATGGTTTCGAGCAATGTTTTGATAGTGAATACTAAAGAATATGCGAGGGTCATGGGCACAAATTTTTTAGCCCTATGTCTTAGGGTTCTATGTATAAAATTTCGTCCACATCCGAGGTGTGTAGAGGGCGATACAGTCAAATTTCTGAGAGATGAACGAACATAAGGAAAAAACTTGCGAAAATTGCCCTCAAAAAGGGGAATTTTTTTTGAAATGTTGACTTAAGTCTCCATTTCGACTCCAATATATTCATTTACCCATGAGATCTCTTGGGGAAAAATATCGAACTAGTTGAACACGAGGGTAATACATTTCGGAGAAATTAGTGAAATCTCCAATTCACCAAAGGGGTACCCCTTTCAGAAATCTTCGATTTCTCTAATATGGTTTCGAGCAATGTTTTGATAGTGAATACTAAAGAATATGCGAGGGTCATGGGCACAAAATTTGTAGCCCTATGTCTTAGGGTTCTATGTATAATATTTCGTGCACATCCGAGGTGTGTAGAAGGCGATACAGTCAAATTTCTGAGAGATGAACGAACATAAGGAAAAAACTTGCGAAAATTGCCCTCAAAAAGGGGAATTTTTTTTGAAATGTTGACTTAAGGCTCCGTTTCGACTCCAATATATTCATTTACCCATGAGATCTCTTGGGGAAAAATATCGAACGAGTTGAACACGAGGGTAATACATTTCGGAGAAATTAGTGAAATCTCCTATTCACCAAAGGGGCACCCCTTTCAGAAATCTTCGATTTTTCTAATATGGTTTCGAGCAATGTTTTGATAGTGAATACTAAAGAATATGCGAGGGTCATGGGCACAAATTTTTTAGCCCTATGTCTTAGGGTTCTATGTATAAAATTTCGTCCACATCCGAGGTGTGTAGAGGGCGATACAGTCAAATTTCTGAGAGATGAACGAACATAAGGAAAAAACTTGCGAAAATTGCCCTCAAAAAGGGGAATTTTTTTTGAAATGTTGACTTAAGTCTCCATTTCGACTCCAATATATTCATTTACCCATGAGATCTCTTGGGGAAAAATATCGAACTAGTTGAACACGAGGGTAATACATTTCGGAGAAATTAGTGAAATCTCCAATTCACCAAAGGGGTACCCCTTTCAGAAATCTTCGATTTCTCTAATATGGTTTCGAGCAATGTTTTGATAGTGAATACTAAAGAATATGCGAGGGTCATGGGCACAAAATTTGTAGCCCTATGTCTTAGGGTTCTATGTATAATATTTCGTGCACATCCGAGGTGTGTAGAAGGCGATACAGTCAAATTTCTGAGAGATGAACGAACATAAGGAAAAAACTTGCGAAAATTGCCCTCAAAAAGGGGAATTTTTTTTGAAATGTTGACTTAAGGCTCCGTTTCGACTCCAATATATTCATTTACCCATGAGATCTCTTGGGGAAAAATATCGAACGAGTTGAACACGAGGGTAATACATTTCGGAGAAATTAGTGAAATCTCCTATTCACCAAAGGGGCACCCCTTTCAGAAATCTTCGATTTTTCTAATATGGTTTCGAGCAATGTTTTGATAGTGAATACTAAAGAATATGCGAGGGTCATGGGCACAAATTTTTTAGCCCTATGTCTTAGGGTTCTATGTATAAAATTTCGTCCACATCCGAGGTGTGTAGAGGGCGATACAGTCAAATTTCTGAGAGATGAACGAACATAAGGAAAAAACTTGCGAAAATTGCCCTCAAAGAGGGGAATTTTTTTTGAAATGTTGACTTAAGTCTCCATTTCGACTCCAATATATTCATTTACCCATGAGATCTCTTGGGGAAAAATATCGAACTAGTTGAACACGAGGGTAATACATTTCGGAGAAATTAGTGAAATCTCCAATTCACCAAAGGGGTACCCCTTTCAGAAATCTTCGATTTCTCTAATATGGTTTCGAGCAATGTTTTGATAGTGAATACTAAAGAATATGCGAGGGTCATGGGCACAAAATTTGTAGCCCTATGTCTTAGGGTTCTATGTATAATATTTCGTGCACATCCGAGGTGTGTAGAAGGCGATACAGTCAAATTTCTGAGAGATGAACGAACATAAGGAAAAAACTTGCGAAAATTGCCCTCAAAAAGGGGAATTTTTTTTGAAATGTTGACTTAAGGCTCCGTTTCGACTCCAATATATTCATTTACCCATGAGATCTCTTGGGGAAAAATATCGAACGAGTTGAACACGAGGGTAATACATTTCGGAGAAATTAGTGAAATCTCCTATTCACCAAAGGGGCACCCCTTTCAGAAATCTTCGATTTTTCTAATATGGTTTCGAGCAATGTTTTGATAGTGAATACTAAAGAATATGCGAGGGTCATGGGCACAAATTTTTTAGCCCTATGTCTTAGGGTTCTATGTATAAAATTTCGTGCACATCCGAGGTGTGTAGAGGGCGATACAGTCAAATTTCTGAGAGATGAACGAACATAAGGAAAAAACTTGCGAAAATTGCCCTCAAAAAGGGGAATTTTTTTTGAAATGTTGACTTAAGGCTCCGTTTCGACTCCAATATATTCATTTACCCATGAGATCTCTTGGGGAAAAATATCGAACGAGTTGAACACGAGGGTAATACATTTCGGAGAAATTAGTGAAATCTCCTATTCACCAAAGGGGCACCCCTTTCAGAAATCTTCGATTTCTCTAATATGGTTTCGAGCAATGTTTTGATAGTGAATACTAAAGAATATGCGAGGGTCATGGGCACAAAATTTGTAGCCCTATGTCTTAGGGTTCTATGTATAATATTTCGTGCACATCCGAGGTGTGTAGAGGGCGATACAGTCAAATTTCTGAGAGATGAACGAACATAAGGAAAAAACTTGCGAAAATTGCCCTCAAAAAGGGGAATTTTTTTTGAAATGTTGACTTAAGGCTCCGTTTCGACTCCAATATATTCATTTACCCATGAGATCTCTTGGGGAAAAATATCGAACGAGTTGAACACGAGGGTAATACATTTCGGAGAAATTAGTGAAATCTCCTATTCACCAAAGGGGCACCCCTTTCAGAAATCTTCGATTTTTCTAATATGGTTTCGAGCAATGTTTTGATAGTGAATACTAAAGAATATGCGAGGGTCATGGGCACAAATTTTTTAGCCCTATGTCTTAGGGTTCTATGTATAAAATTTCGTCCACATCCGAGGTGTGTAGAGGGCGATACAGTCAAATTTCTGAGAGATGAACGAACATAAGGAAAAAACTTGCGAAAATTGCCCTCAAAAAGGGGAATTTTTTTTGAAATGTTGACTTAAGTCTCCATTTCGACTCCAATATATTCATTTACCCATGAGATCTCTTGGGGAAAAATATCGAACTAGTTGAACACGAGGGTAATACATTTCGGAGAAATTAGTGAAATCTCCAATTCACCAAAGGGGTACCCCTTTCAGAAATCTTCGATTTCTCTAATATGGTTTCGAGCAATGTTTTGATAGTGAATACTAAAGAATATGCGAGGGTCATGGGCACAAAATTTGTAGCCCTATGTCTTAGGGTTCTATGTATAATATTTCGTGCACATCCGAGGTGTGTAGAAGGCGATACAGTCAAATTTCTGAGAGATGAACGAACATAAGGAAAAAACTTGCGAAAATTGCCCTCAAAAAGGGGAATTTTTTTTGAAATGTTGACTTAAGGCTCCGTTTCGACTCCAATATATTCATTTACCCATGAGATCTCTTGGGGAAAAATATCGAACGAGTTGAACACGAGGGTAATACATTTCGGAGAAATTAGTGAAATCTCCTATTCACCAAAGGGGCACCCCTTTCAGAAATCTTCGATTTTTCTAATATGGTTTCGAGCAATGTTTTGATAGTGAATACTAAAGAATATGCGAGGGTCATGGGCCCAAATTTTTTAGCCCTATGTCTTAGGGTTCTATGTATAAAATTTCGTCCACATCCGAGGTGTGTAGAGGGCGATACAGTCAAATTTCTGAGAGATGAACGAACATAAGGAAAAAACTTGCGAAAATTGCCCTCAAAGAGGGGAATTTTTTTTGAAATGTTGACTTAAGTCTCCATTTCGACTCCAATATATTCATTTACCCATGAGATCTCTTGGGGAAAAATATCGAACTAGTTGAACACGAGGGTAATACATTTCGGAGAAATTAGTGAAATCTCCAATTCACCAAAGGGGTACCCCTTTCAGAAATCTTCGATTTCTCTAATATGGTTTCGAGCAATGTTTTGATAGTGAATACTAAAGAATATGCGAGGGTCATGGGCACAAAATTTGTAGCCCTATGTCTTAGGGTTCTATGTATAATATTTCGTGCACATCCGAGGTGTGTAGAAGGCGATACAGTCAAATTTCTGAGAGATGAACGAACATAAGGAAAAAACTTGCGAAAATTGCCCTCAAAAAGGGGAATTTTTTTTGAAATGTTGACTTAAGGCTCCGTTTCGACTCCAATATATTCATTTACCCATGAGATCTCTTGGGGAAAAATATCGAACGAGTTGAACACGAGGGTAATACATTTCGGAGAAATTAGTGAAATCTCCTATTCACCAAAGGGGCACCCCTTTCAGAAATCTTCGATTTTTCTAATATGGTTTCGAGCAATGTTTTGATAGTGAATACTAAAGAATATGCGAGGGTCATGGGCACAAATTTTTTAGCCCTATGTCTTAGGGTTCTATGTATAAAATTTCGTGCACATCCGAGGTGTGTAGAGGGCGATACAGTCAAATTTCTGAGAGATGAACGAACATAAGGAAAAAACTTGCGAAAATTGCCCTCAAAAAGGGGAATTTTTTTTGAAATGTTGACTTAAGGCTCCGTTTCGACTCCAATATATTCATTTACCCATGAGATCTCTTGGGGAAAAATATCGAACGAGTTGAACACGAGGGTAATACATTTCGGAGAAATCAGTGAAATCTCCTATTCACCAAAGGGGTACCCTTTCAGAAATCTTCGATTTTTCTAATATGGTTTCGAGCAATGTTTTGATAGTGAATACTAAAGAATATGCGAGGGTCATGGGCACAAATTTTTTAGCCCTATGACTTAGGGTTCTATGTATAAAATTTCGTGCACATCCGAGGTGTGTAGAGGGCGATACAGTCAAATTTCTGAGAGATGAACGAACATAAGGAAAAAACTTGCGAAAATTGCCCTCAAAAAGGGGAATTTTTTTTGAAATGTTGACTTAAGGCTCCGTTTCGACTCCAATATATTCATTTACCCATGAGATCTCTTGGGGAAAAATATCGAACGAGTTGAACACGAGGGTAATACATTTCGGAGAAATTAGTGAAATCTCCTATTCACCAAAGGGGCACCCCTTTCAGAAATCTTCGATTTTTCTAATATGGTTTCGAGCAATGTTTTGATAGTGAATACTAAAGAATATGCGAGGGTCATGGGCACAAATTTTTTAGCCCTATGTCTTAGGGTTCTATGTATAAAATTTCGTGCACATCCGAGGTGTGTAGAGGGCGATACAGTCAAATTTCTGAGAGATGAACGAACATAAGGAAAAAACTTGCGAAAATTGCCCTCAAAAAGGGGAATTTTTTTTGAAATGTTGACTTAAGGCTCCGTTTCGACTCCAATATATTCATTTACCCATGAGATCTCTTGGGGAAAAATATCGAACGAGTTGAACACGAGGGTAATACATTTCGGAGAAATTAGTGAAATCTCCTATTCACCAAAGGGGCACCCCTTTCAGAAATCTTCGATTTCTCTAATATGGTTTCGAGCAATGTTTTGATAGTGAATACTAAAGAATATGCGAGGGTCATGGGCACAAAATTTGTAGCCCTATGTCTTAGGGTTCTATGTATAATATTTCGTGCACATCCGAGGTGTGTAGAGGGCGATACAGTCAAATTTCTGAGAGATGAACGAACATAAGGAAAAAACTTGCGAAAATTGCCCTCAAAAAGGGGAATTTTTTTTGAAATGTTGACTTAAGGCTCCGTTTCGACTCCAATATATTCATTTACCCATGAGATCTCTTGGGGAAAAATATCGAACGAGTTGAACACGAGGGTAATACATTTCGGAGAAATTAGTGAAATCTCCTATTCACCAAAGGGGCACCCCTTTCAGAAATCTTCGATTTTTCTAATATGGTTTCGAGCAATGTTTTGATAGTGAATACTAAAGAATATGCGAGGGTCATGGGCACAAATTTTTTAGCCCTATGTCTTAGGGTTCTATGTATAAAATTTCGTCCACATCCGAGGTGTGTAGAGGGCGATACAGTCAAATTTCTGAGAGATGAACGAACATAAGGAAAAAACTTGCGAAAATTGCCCTCAAAAAGGGGAATTTTTTTTGAAATGTTGACTTAAGTCTCCATTTCGACTCCAATATATTCATTTACCCATGAGATCTCTTGGGGAAAAATATCGAACTAGTTGAACACGAGGGTAATACATTTCGGAGAAATTAGTGAAATCTCCAATTCACCAAAGGGGTACCCCTTTCAGAAATCTTCGATTTCTCTAATATGGTTTCGAGCAATGTTTTGATAGTGAATACTAAAGAATATGCGAGGGTCATGGGCACAAAATTTGTAGCCCTATGTCTTAGGGTTCTATGTATAATATTTCGTGCACATCCGAGGTGTGTAGAAGGCGATACAGTCAAATTTCTGAGAGATGAACGAACATAAGGAAAAAACTTGCGAAAATTGCCCTCAAAAAGGGGAATTTTTTTTGAAATGTTGACTTAAGGCTCCGTTTCGACTCCAATATATTCATTTACCCATGAGATCTCTTGGGGAAAAATATCGAACGAGTTGAACACGAGGGTAATACATTTCGGAGAAATTAGTGAAATCTCCTATTCACCAAAGGGGCACCCCTTTCAGAAATCTTCGATTTTTCTAATATGGTTTCGAGCAATGTTTTGATAGTGAATACTAAAGAATATGCGAGGGTCATGGGCCCAAATTTTTTAGCCCTATGTCTTAGGGTTCTATGTATAAAATTTCGTCCACATCCGAGGTGTGTAGAGGGCGATACAGTCAAATTTCTGAGAGATGAACGAACATAAGGAAAAAACTTGCGAAAATTGCCCTCAAAGAGGGGAATTTTTTTTGAAATGTTGACTTAAGTCTCCATTTCGACTCCAATATATTCATTTACCCATGAGATCTCTTGGGGAAAAATATCGAACTAGTTGAACACGAGGGTAATACATTTCGGAGAAATTAGTGAAATCTCCAATTCACCAAAGGGGTACCCCTTTCAGAAATCTTCGATTTCTCTAATATGGTTTCGAGCAATGTTTTGATAGTGAATACTAAAGAATATGCGAGGGTCATGGGCACAAAATTTGTAGCCCTATGTCTTAGGGTTCTATGTATAATATTTCGTGCACATCCGAGGTGTGTAGAAGGCGATACAGTCAAATTTCTGAGAGATGAACGAACATAAGGAAAAAACTTGCGAAAATTGCCCTCAAAAAGGGGAATTTTTTTTGAAATGTTGACTTAAGGCTCCGTTTCGACTCCAATATATTCATTTACCCATGAGATCTCTTGGGGAAAAATATCGAACGAGTTGAACACGAGGGTAATACATTTCGGAGAAATTAGTGAAATCTCCTATTCACCAAAGGGGCACCCCTTTCAGAAATCTTCGATTTTTCTAATATGGTTTCGAGCAATGTTTTGATAGTGAATACTAAAGAATATGCGAGGGTCATGGGCACAAATTTTTTAGCCCTATGTCTTAGGGTTCTATGTATAAAATTTCGTGCACATCCGAGGTGTGTAGAGGGCGATACAGTCAAATTTCTGAGAGATGAACGAACATAAGGAAAAAACTTGCGAAAATTGCCCTCAAAAAGGGGAATTTTTTTTGAAATGTTGACTTAAGGCTCCGTTTCGACTCCAATATATTCATTTACCCATGAGATCTCTTGGGGAAAAATATCGAACGAGTTGAACACGAGGGTAATACATTTCGGAGAAATCAGTGAAATCTCCTATTCACCAAAGGGGTACCCTTTCAGAAATCTTCGATTTTTCTAATATGGTTTCGAGCAATGTTTTGATAGTGAATACTAAAGAATATGCGAGGGTCATGGGCACAAATTTTTTAGCCCTATGACTTAGGGTTCTATGTATAAAATTTCGTGCACATCCGAGGTGTGTAGAGGGCGATACAGTCAAATTTCTGAGAGATGAACGAACATAAGGAAAAAACTTGCGAAAATTGCCCTCAAAAAGGGGAATTTTTTTTGAAATGTTGACTTAAGGCTCCGTTTCGACTCCAATATATTCATTTACCCATGAGATCTCTTGGGGAAAAATATCGAACGAGTTGAACACGAGGGTAATACATTTCGGAGAAATTAGTGAAATCTCCTATTCACCAAAGGGGCACCCCTTTCAGAAATCTTCGATTTTTCTAATATGGTTTCGAGCAATGTTTTGATAGTGAATACTAAAGAATATGATAGGGTCATGGGCACAAATTTTTTAGCCCTATGTCTTAGGGTTCTATGTATAAAATTTCGTGCACATCCGAGGTGTGTAGAGGGCGATACAGTCAAATTTCTGAGAGATGAACGAACATAAGGAAAAAACTTGCGAAAATTGCCCTCAAAGAGGGGAATTTTTTTTGAAATGTTGACTTAAGGCTCCGTTTCGACTCCAATATATTCATTTACCCATGAGATCTCTTGGGGAAAAATATCGAACTAGTTGAACACGAGGGTAATACATTTCGGAGAAATTAGTGAAATCTCCTATTCACCAAAGGGGTACCCTTTCAGAAATCTTCGATTTTTCTAATATGGTTTCGAGCAATGTTTTGATAGTGATTACTAAAGAATATGCGAGGGTCATGGGCACAAATTTTTTAGCCCTATGACTTAGGGTTCTATGTATAAAATTTCGTGCACATCCGAGGTGTGTAGAGGGCGATACAGTCAAATTTCTGAGAGATGAACGAACATAAGGAAAAAACTTGCGAAAATTGCCCTCAAAAAGGGGAATTTTTTTTGAAATGTTGACTTAAGGCTCCGTTTCGACTCCAATATATTCATTTACCCATGAGATCTCTTGGGGAAAAATATCGAACGAGTTGAACACGAGGGTAATACATTTCGGAGAAATTAGTGAAATCTCCTATTCACCAAAGGGGCACCCCTTTCAGAAATCTTCGATTTTTCTAATATGGTTTCGAGCAATGTTTTGATAGTGAATACTAAAGAATATGATAGGGTCATGGGCACAAATTTTTTAGCCCTATGTCTTAGGGTTCTATGTATAAAATTTCGTGCACATCCGAGGTGTGTAGAGGGCGATACAGTCAAATTTCTGAGAGATGAACGAACATAAGGAAAAAACTTGCGAAAATTGCCCTCAAAGAGGGGAATTTTTTTTGAAATGTTGACTTAAGGCTCCGTTTCGACTCCAATATATTCATTTACCCATGAGATCTCTTGGGGAAAAATATCGAACTAGTTGAACACGAGGGTAATACATTTCGGAGAAATTAGTGAAATCTCCTATTCACCAAAGGGGTACACCTTTCAGAAATCTTCGATTTTTCTAATATGGTTTCGAGCAATGTTTTGATAGTGAATACTAAAGAATATGCGAGGGTCATGGGCACAAATTTTTTAGCCCTATGACTTAGGGTTCTATGTATAAAATTTCGTGCACATCCGAGGTGTGTAGAGGGCGATACAGTCAAATTTCTGAGAGATGAACGAACATAAGGAAAAAACTTGCGAAAATTGCCCTCAAAAAGGGGAATTTTTTTTGAAATGTTGACTTAAGTCTCCGTTTCGACTCCAATATATTCATTTACCCATGAGATCTCTTGGGGAAAAATATCGAACTAGTTGAACACGAGGGTAATACATTTCGGAGAAATTAGTGAAATCTCCAATTCACCAAAGGGGTACCCCTTTCAGAAATCTTCGATTTTTCTAATATGGTTTCGAGCAATGTTTTGATAGTGAATACTAAAGAATATGCGAGGGTCATGGGCACAAATTTTTTAGCCCTATGTCTTAGGGTTCTATGTATAAAATTTCGTGCACATCCGAGGTGTGTAGAGGGCGATACAGTCAAATTTCTGAGAGATGAACGAACATAAGGAAAAAACTTGCGAAAATTGCCCTCAAAAAGGGGAATTTTTTTTGAAATGTTGACTTAAGGCTCCGTTTCGACTCCAATATATTCATTTACCCATGAGATCTCTTGGGGAAAAATATCGAACGAGTTGAACACGAGGGTAATACATTTCGGAGAAATTAGTGAAATCTCCTATTCACCAAAGGGGCACCCCTTTCAGAAATCTTCGATTTTTCTAATATGGTTTCGAGCAATGTTTTGATAGTGAATACTAAAGAATATGCGAGGGTCATGGGCACAAATTTTTTAGCCCTATGTCTTAGGGTTCTATGTATAAAATTTCGTCCACATCCGAGGTGTGTAGAGGGCGATACAGTCAAATTTCTGAGAGATGAACGAACATAAGGAAAAAACTTGCGAAAATTGCCCTCAAAAAGGGGAATTTTTTTTGAAATGTTGACTTAAGGCTCCGTTTCGACTCCAATATATTCATTTACCCATGAGATCTCTTGGGGAAAAATATCGAATGAGTTGAACACGAGGGTAATACATTTCGGAGAAATTAGTGAAATCTCCTATTCACCAAAGGGGCACCCCTTTCAGAAATCTTCGATTTTTCTAATATGGTTTCGAGCAATGTTTTGATAGTGAATACTAAAGAATATGATAGGGTCATGGGCACAAATTTTTTAGCCCTATGTCTTAGGGTTCTATGTATAAAATTTCGTGCACATCCGAGGTGTGTAGAGGGCGATACAGTCAAATTTCTGAGAGATGAACGAACATAAGGAAAAAACTTGCGAAAATTGCCCTCAAAAAGGGGAATTTTTTTTGAAATGTTGACTTAAGTCTCCGTTTCGACTCCAATATATTCATTTACCCATGAGATCTCTTGGGGAAAAATATCGAACTAGTTGAACACGAGGGTAATACATTTCGGAGAAATTAGTGAAATCTCCAATTCACCAAAGGGGTACCCCTTTCAGAAATCTTCGATTTTTCTAATATGGTTTCGAGCAATGTTTTGATAGTGAATACTAAAGAATATGCGAGGGTCATGGGCACAAATTTTTTAGCCCTATGTCTTAGGGTTCTATGTATAAAATTTCGTGCACATCCGAGGTGTGTAGAGGGCGATACAGTCAAATTTCTGAGAGATGAACGAACATAAGGAAAAAACTTGCGAAAATTGCCCTCAAAAAGGGGAATTTTTTTTGAAATGTTGACTTAAGGCTCCGTTTCGACTCCAATATATTCATTTACCCATGAGATCTCTTGGGGAAAAATATCGAATGAGTTGAACACGAGGGTAATACATTTCGGAGAAATTAGTGAAATCTCCTATTCACCAAAGGGGTACCCCTTTCAGAAATCTTCGATTTTTCTAATATGGTTTCGAGCAATGTTTTGATAGTGAATACTAAAGAATATGATAGGGTCATGGGCACAAATTTTTTAGCCCTATGTCTTAGGGTTCTATGTATAAAATTTCGTGCACATCCGAGGTGTGTAGAGGGCGATACAGTCAAATTTCTGAGAGATGAACGAACATAAGGAAAAAACTTGCGAAAATTGCCCTCAAAAAGGGGAATTTTTTTTGAAATGTTGACTTAAGTCTCCGTTTCGACTCCAATATATTCATTTACCCATGAGATCTCTTGGGGAAAAATATCGAACTAGTTGAACACGAGGGTAATACATTTCGGAGAAATTAGTGAAATCTCCAATTCACCAAAGGGGTACCCCTTTCAGAAATCTTCGATTTTTCTAATATGGTTTCGAGCAATGTTTTGATAGTGAATACTAAAGAATATGCGAGGGTCATGGGCACAAATTTTTTAGCCCTATGTCTTAGGGTTCTATGTATAAAATTTCGTGCACATCCGAGGTGTGTAGAGGGCGATACAGTCAAATTTCTGAGAGATGAACGAACATAAGGAAAAAACTTGCGAAAATTGCCCTCAAAAAGGGGAATTTTTTTTGAAATGTTGACTTAAGGCTCCGTTTCGACTCCAATATATTCATTTACCCATGAGATCTCTTGGGGAAAAATATCGAACGAGTTGAACACGAGGGTAATACATTTCGGAGAAATTAGTGAAATCTCCTATTCACCAAAGGGGCACCCCTTTCAGAAATCTTCGATTTTTCTAATATGGTTTCGAGCAATGTTTTGATAGTGAATACTAAAGAATATGCGAGGGTCATGGGCACAAATTTTTTAGCCCTATGTCTTAGGGTTCTATGTATAAAATTTCGTCCACATCCGAGGTGTGTAGAGGGCGATACAGTCAAATTTCTGAGAGATGAACGAACATAAGGAAAAAACTTGCGAAAATTGCCCTCAAAAAGGGGAATTTTTTTTGAAATGTTGACTTAAGGCTCCGTTTCGACTCCAATATATTCATTTACCCATGAGATCTCTTGGGGAAAAATATCGAATGAGTTGAACACGAGGGTAATACATTTCGGAGAAATTAGTGAAATCTCCTATTCACCAAAGGGGCACCCCTTTCAGAAATCTTCGATTTTTCTAATATGGTTTCGAGCAATGTTTTGATAGTGAATACTAAAGAATATGATAGGGTCATGGGCACAAATTTTTTAGCCCTATGTCTTAGGGTTCTATGTATAAAATTTCGTGCACATCCGAGGTGTGTAGAGGGCGATACAGTCAAATTTCTGAGAGATGAACGAACATAAGGAAAAAACTTGCGAAAATTGCCCTCAAAGAGGGGAATTTTTTTTGAAATGTTGACTTAAGGCTCCGTTTCGACTCCAATATATTCATTTACCCATGAGATCTCTTGGGGAAAAATATCGAACTAGTTGAACACGAGGGTAATACATTTCGGAGAAATTAGTGAAATCTCCTATTCACCAAAGGGGTACCCTTTCAGAAATCTTCGATTTTTCTAATATGGTTTCGAGCAATGTTTTGATAGTGATTACTAAAGAATATGCGAGGGTCATGGGCACAAATTTTTTAGCCCTATGACTTAGGGTTCTATGTATAAAATTTCGTGCACATCCGAGGTGTGTAGAGGGCGATACAGTCAAATTTCTGAGAGATGAACGAACATAAGGAAAAAACTTGCGAAAATTGCCCTCAAAAAGGGGAATTTTTTTTGAAATGTTGACTTAAGGCTCCGTTTCGACTCCAATATATTCATTTACCCATGAGATCTCTTGGGGAAAAATATCGAACGAGTTGAACACGAGGGTAATACATTTCGGAGAAATTAGTGAAATCTCCTATTCACCAAAGGGGCACCCCTTTCAGAAATCTTCGATTTTTCTAATATGGTTTCGAGCAATGTTTTGATAGTGAATACTAAAGAATATGATAGGGTCATGGGCACAAATTTTTTAGCCCTATGTCTTAGGGTTCTATGTATAAAATTTCGTGCACATCCGAGGTGTGTAGAGGGCGATACAGTCAAATTTCTGAGAGATGAACGAACATAAGGAAAAAACTTGCGAAAATTGCCCTCAAAGAGGGGAATTTTTTTTGAAATGTTGACTTAAGGCTCCGTTTCGACTCCAATATATTCATTTACCCATGAGATCTCTTGGGGAAAAATATCGAACTAGTTGAACACGAGGGTAATACATTTCGGAGAAATTAGTGAAATCTCCTATTCACCAAAGGGGTACACCTTTCAGAAATCTTCGATTTTTCTAATATGGTTTCGAGCAATGTTTTGATAGTGAATACTAAAGAATATGCGAGGGTCATGGGCACAAATTTTTTAGCCCTATGACTTAGGGTTCTATGTATAAAATTTCGTGCACATCCGAGGTGTGTAGAGGGCGATACAGTCAAATTTCTGAGAGATGAACGAACATAAGGAAAAAACTTGCGAAAATTGCCCTCAAAAAGGGGAATTTTTTTTGAAATGTTGACTTAAGTCTCCGTTTCGACTCCAATATATTCATTTACCCATGAGATCTCTTGGGGAAAAATATCGAACTAGTTGAACACGAGGGTAATACATTTCGGAGAAATTAGTGAAATCTCCAATTCACCAAAGGGGTACCCCTTTCAGAAATCTTCGATTTTTCTAATATGGTTTCGAGCAATGTTTTGATAGTGAATACTAAAGAATATGCGAGGGTCATGGGCACAAATTTTTTAGCCCTATGTCTTAGGGTTCTATGTATAAAATTTCGTGCACATCCGAGGTGTGTAGAGGGCGATACAGTCAAATTTCTGAGAGATGAACGAACATAAGGAAAAAACTTGCGAAAATTGCCCTCAAAAAGGGGAATTTTTTTTGAAATGTTGACTTAAGGCTCCGTTTCGACTCCAATATATTCATTTACCCATGAGATCTCTTGGGGAAAAATATCGAACGAGTTGAACACGAGGGTAATACATTTCGGAGAAATTAGTGAAATCTCCTATTCACCAAAGGGGCACCCCTTTCAGAAATCTTCGATTTTTCTAATATGGTTTCGAGCAATGTTTTGATAGTGAATACTAAAGAATATGCGAGGGTCATGGGCACAAATTTTTTAGCCCTATGTCTTAGGGTTCTATGTATAAAATTTCGTCCACATCCGAGGTGTGTAGAGGGCGATACAGTCAAATTTCTGAGAGATGAACGAACATAAGGAAAAAACTTGCGAAAATTGCCCTCAAAAAGGGGAATTTTTTTTGAAATGTTGACTTAAGGCTCCGTTTCGACTCCAATATATTCATTTACCCATGAGATCTCTTGGGGAAAAATATCGAACGAGTTGAACACGAGGGTAATACATTTCGGAGAAATTAGTGAAATCTCCTATTCACCAAAGGGGCACCCCTTTCAGAAATCTTCGATTTTTCTAATATGGTTTCGAGCAATGTTTTGATAGTGAATACTAAAGAATATGCGAGGGTCATGGGCACAAATTTTTTAGCCCTATGTCTTAGGGTTCTATGTATAAAATTTCGTGCACATCCGAGGTGTGTAGAGGGCGATACAGTCAAATTTCTGAGAGATGAACGAACATAAGGAAAAAACTTGCGAAAATTGCCCTCAAAAAGGGGAATTTTTTTTGAAATGTTGACTTAAGGCTCCGTTTCGACTCCAATATATTCATTTACCCATGAGATCTCTTGGGGAAAAATATCGAACTAGTTGAACACGAGGGTAATACATTTCGGAGAAATTAGTGAAATCTCCTATTCACCAAAGGGGTACCCCTTTCAGAAATCTTCGATTTTTCTAATATGGTTTCGAGCAATGTTTTGATAGTGAATACTAAAGAATATGCGAGGGTCATGGGCAAAAATTTTTTAGCCCTATGACTTAGGGTTCTATGTAGAGGGCGATACAGTCAAATTTCTGAGAGATGAACGAACATAAGGAAAAAACTTGCGAAAATTGCCCTCAAAAAGGGGAATTTTTTTTTAAATGTTGACTTAAGGCTCCGTTTCGACTCCAATATATTCATTTACCCATGAGATCTCTTGGGGAAAAATATCGAACTAGTTGAACACGAGGGTAATACATTTCGGAGAAATTAGTGAAATCTCCAATTCACCAAAGGGGTACCCCTTTCAGAAATCTTCGATTTCTCTAATATGGTTTCGAGCAATGTTTTGATAGTGAATACTAAAGAATATGCGAGGGTCATGGGCACAAATTTTTTAGCCCTATGTCTTAGGGTTCTATGTATAAAATTTCGTGCACATCCGAGGTGTGTAGAGGGCGATACGGTCAAATTTCTGAGAGATGAACGAACATAAGGAAAAAACTTGCGAAAATTGTCCTCAAAAAGGGGAATTTTTTTTGAAATGTTGACTTAAGGCTCCGTTTCGACTCCAATATATTCATTTACCCATGAGATCTCTTGGGGAAAAATATCGAACTAGTTAAACACGAGGGTAATACATTTCGGAGAAATTAGTGAAATCTCCTATTCACCAAAGGGGTACCCCTTTCAGAAATCTTCGATTTTTCTAATATGGTTTCGAGCAATGTTTTGATAGTGAATACTAAAGAATATGCGAGGGTCATGGGCAAAAATTTTTTAGCCCTATGACTTAGGGTTCTATGTATAAAATTTCGTGCACATCCGAGGTGTGTAGAGGGCGATACAGTCAAATTTCTGAGAGATGAACGAACATAAGGAAAAAACTTGCGAAAATTGCCCTCAAAAAGGGGAATTTTTTTTGAAATGTTGACTTAAGGCTCCGTTTCGACTCCAATATATTCATTTACCCATGAGATCTCTTGGGGAAAAATATCGAACTAGTTGAACACGAGGGTAATACATTTCGGAGAAATTAGTGAAATCTCCAATTCACCAAAGGGGTACCCCTTTCAGAAATCTTCGATTTCTCTAATATGGTTTCGAGCAATGTTTTGATAGTGAATACTAAAGAATATGCGAGGGTCATGGGCACAAATTTTTTAGCCCTATGTCTTAGGGTTCTATGTATAAAATTTCGTGCACATCCGAGGTGTGTAGAGGGCGATACAGTCAAATTTCTGAGAGATGAACGAACATAAGGAAAAAACTTGCGAAAATTGCCCTCAAAAAGGGGAATTTTTTTTGAAATGTTGACTTAAGGCTCCGTTTCGACTCCAATATATTCATTTACCCATGAGATCTCTTGGGGAAAAATATCGAACGAGTTGAACACGAGGGTAATACATTTCGGAGAAATTAGTGAAATCTCCTATTCACCAAAGGGGCACCCCTTTCAGAAATCTTCGATTTTTCTAATATGGTTTCGAGCAATGTTTTGATAGTGAATACTAAAGAATATGCGAGGGTCATGGGCACAAATTTTTTAGCCCTATGTCTTAGGGTTCTATGTATAAAATTTCGTCCACATCCGAGGTGTGTAGAGGGCGATACAGTCAAATTTCTGAGAGATGAACGAACATAAGGAAAAAACTTGCGAAAATTGCCCTCAAAAAGGGGAATTTTTTTTGAAATGTTGACTTAAGGCTCCGTTTCGACTCCAATATATTCATTTACCCATGAGATCTCTTGGGGAAAAATATCGAACGAGTTGAACACGAGGGTAATACATTTCGGAGAAATTAGTGAAATCTCCTATTCACCAAAGGGGCACCCCTTTCAGAAATCTTCGATTTTTCTAATATGGTTTCGAGCAATGTTTTGATAGTGAATACTAAAGAATATGCGAGGGTCATGGGCACAAATTTTTTAGCCCTATGTCTTAGGGTTCTATGTATAAAATTTCGTGCACATCCGAGGTGTGTAGAGGGCGATACAGTCAAATTTCTGAGAGATGAACGAACATAAGGAAAAAACTTGCGAAAATTGCCCTCAAAAAGGGGAATTTTTTTTGAAATGTTGACTTAAGGCTCCGTTTCGACTCCAATATATTCATTTACCCATGAGATCTCTTGGGGAAAAATATCGAACTAGTTGAACACGAGGGTAATACATTTCGGAGAAATTAGTGAAATCTCCTATTCACCAAAGGGGTACCCCTTTCAGAAATCTTCGATTTTTCTAATATGGTTTCGAGCAATGTTTTGATAGTGAATACTAAAGAATATGCGAGGGTCATGGGCAAAAATTTTTTAGCCCTATGACTTAGGGTTCTATGTAGAGGGCGATACAGTCAAATTTCTGAGAGATGAACGAACATAAGGAAAAAACTTGCGAAAATTGCCCTCAAAAAGGGGAATTTTTTTTTAAATGTTGACTTAAGGCTCCGTTTCGACTCCAATATATTCATTTACCCATGAGATCTCTTGGGGAAAAATATCGAACTAGTTGAACACGAGGGTAATACATTTCGGAGAAATTAGTGAAATCTCCAATTCACCAAAGGGGTACCCCTTTCAGAAATCTTCGATTTCTCTAATATGGTTTCGAGCAATGTTTTGATAGTGAATACTAAAGAATATGCGAGGGTCATGGGCACAAATTTTTTAGCCCTATGTCTTAGGGTTCTATGTATAAAATTTCGTGCACATCCGAGGTGTGTAGAGGGCGATACCGTCAAATTTCTGAGAGATGAACGAACATAAGGAAAAAACTTGCGAAAATTGCCCTCAAAAAGGGGAATTTTTTTTGAAATGTTGACTTAAGGCTCCGTTTCGACTCCAATATATTCATTTACCCATGAGATCTCTTGGGGAAAAATATCGAACGAGTTGAACACGAGGGTAATACATTTCGGAGAAATTAGTGAAATCTCCTATTCACCAAAGGGGCACCCCTTTCAGAAATCTTCGATTTTTCTAATATGGTTTCGAGCAATGTTTTGATAGTGAATACTAAAGAATATGCGAGGGTCATGGGCACAAATTTTTTAGCCCTATGTCTTAGGGTTCTATGTATAAAATTTCGTGCACATCCGAGGTGTGTAGAGGGCGATACAGTCAAATTTCTGAGAGATGAACGAACATAAGGAAAAAACTTGCGAAAATTGCCCTCAAAAAGGGGAATTTTTTTTGAAATGTTGACTTAAGGCTCCGTTTCGACTCCAATATATTCATTTACCCATGAGATCTCTTGGGGAAAAATATCGAACGAGTTGAACACGAGGGTAATACATTTCGGAGAAATTAGTGAAATCTCCTATTCACCAAAGGGGCACCCCTTTCAGAAATCTTCGATTTTTCTAATATGGTTTCGAGCAATGTTTTGATAGTGAATACTAAAGAATATGCGAGGGTCATGGGCACAAATTTTTTAGCCCTATGTCTTAGGGTTCTATGTATAAAATTTCGTCCACATCCGAGGTGTGTAGAGGGCGATACAGTCAAATTTCTGAGAGATGAACGAACATAAGGAAAAAACTTGCGAAAATTGCCCTCAAAAAGGGGAATTTTTTTTGAAATGTTGACTTAAGGCTCCGTTTCGACTCCAATATATTCATTTACCCATGAGATCTCTTGGGGAAAAATATCGAACGAGTTGAACACGAGGGTAATACATTTCGGAGAAATTAGTGAAATCTCCTATTCACCAAAGGGGCACCCCTTTCAGAAATCTTCGATTTTTCTAATATGGTTTCGAGCAATGTTTTGATAGTGAATACTAAAGAATATGCGAGGGTCATGGGCACAAATTTTTTAGCCCTATGTCTTAGGGTTCTATGTATAAAATTTCGTGCACATCCGAGGTGTGTAGAGGGCGATACAGTCAAATTTCTGAGAGATGAACGAACATAAGGAAAAAACTTGCGAAAATTGCCCTCAAAAAGGGGAATTTTTTTTGAAATGTTGACTTAAGGCTCCGTTTCGACTCCAATATATTCATTTACCCATGAGATCTCTTGGGGAAAAATATCGAACTAGTTGAACACGAGGGTAATACATTTCGGAGAAATTAGTGAAATCTCCTATTCACCAAAGGGGTACCCCTTTCAGAAATCTTCGATTTTTCTAATATGGTTTCGAGCAATGTTTTGATAGTGAATACTAAAGAATATGCGAGGGTCATGGGCAAAAATTTTTTAGCCCTATGACTTAGGGTTCTATGTAGAGGGCGATACAGTCAAATTTCTGAGAGATGAACGAACATAAGGAAAAAACTTGCGAAAATTGCCCTCAAAAAGGGGAATTTTTTTTGAAATGTTGACTTAAGGCTCCGTTTCGACTCCAATATATTCATTTACCCATGAGATCTCTTGGGGAAAAATATCGAACTAGTTGAACACGAGGGTAATACATTTCGGAGAAATTAGTGAAATCTCCAATTCACCAAAGGGGTACCCCTTTCAGAAATCTTCGATTTCTCTAATATGGTTTCGAGCAATGTTTTGATAGTGAATACTAAAGAATATGCGAGGGTCATGGGCACAAATTTTTTAGCCCTATGTCTTAGGGTTCTATGTATAAAATTTCGTGCACATCCGAGGTGTGTAGAGGGCGATACGGTCAAATTTCTGAGAGATGAACGAACATAAGGAAAAAACTTGCGAAAATTGCCCTCAAAAAGGGGAATTTTTTTTGAAATGTTGACTTAAGGCTCCGTTTCGACTCCAATATATTCATTTACCCATGAGATCTCTTGGGGAAAAATATCGAACTAGTTAAACACGAGGGTAATACATTTCGGAGAAATTAGTGAAATCTCCTATTCACCAAAGGGGTACCCCTTTCAGAAATCTTCGATTTTTCTAATATGGTTTCGAGCAATGTTTTGATAGTGAATACTAAAGAATATGCGAGGGTCATGGGCAAAAATTTTTTAGCCCTATGACTTAGGGTTCTATGTATAAAATTTCGTGCACATCCGAGGTGTGTAGAGGGCGATACAGTCAAATTTCTGAGAGATGAACGAACATAAGGAAAAAACTTGCGAAAATTGCCCTCAAAAAGGGGAATTTTTTTTGAAATGTTGACTTAAGGCTCCGTTTCGACTCCAATATATTCATTTACCCATGAGATCTCTTGGGGAAAAATATCGAACTAGTTGAACACGAGGGTAATACATTTCGGAGAAATTAGTGAAATCTCCAATTCACCAAAGGGGTACCCCTTTCAGAAATCTTCGATTTCTCTAATATGGTTTCGAGCATTGTTTTGATAGTGAATACTAAAGAATATGCGAGGGTCATGGGCACAAAATTTGTAGCCCTATGTCTTAGGGTTCTATGTATAATATTTCGTGCACATCCGAGGTGTGTAGAGGGCGATACAGTCAAATTTCTGAGAGATGAACGAACATAAGGAAAAAACTTGCGAAAATTGCCCTCAAAGAGGGGAATTTTTTTTGAAATGTTGACTTAAGGCTCCGTTTCGACTCCAATATATTCATTTACCCATGAGATCTCTTGGGGAAAAATATCGAACGAGTTGAACACGAGGGTAATACATTTCGGAGAAATTAGTGAAATCTCCTATTCACCAAAGGGGCACCCCTTTCAGAAATCCTCGATTTTTCTAATATGGTTTCGAGCAATGTTTTGATAGTGAATACTAAAGAATATGCGAGGGTCATGGGCACAAATTTTTTAGCCCTATGTCTTAGGGTTCTATGTATAAAATTTCGTGCACATCCGAGGTGTGTAGAGGGCGATACAGTCAAATTTCTGAGAGATGAACGAACATAAGGAAAAAACTTGCGAAAATTGCCCTCAAAGAGGGGAATTTTTTTTGAAATGTTGACTTAAGGCTCCGTTTCGACTCCAATATATTCATTTACCCATGAGATCTCTTGGGGAAAAATATCGAACGAGTTGAACACGAGGGTAATACATTTCGGAGAAATTAGTGAAATCTCCTATCCACCAAAGGGGCACCCCTTTCAGAAATCTTCGATTTTTCTAATATGGTTTCGAGCAATGTTTTGATAGTGAATACTAAAGAATATGCGAGGGTCATGGGCACAAATTTTTTAGCCCTATGTCTTAGGGTTCTATGTATAAAATTTCGTGCACATCCGAGGTGTGTAGAGGGCGATACAGTCAAATTTCTGAGAGATGAACGAACATAAGGAAAAAACTTGCGAAAATTGCCCTCAAAGAGGGGAATTTTTTTTGAAATGTTGACTTAAGGCTCCGTTTCGACTCCAATATATTCATTTACCCATGAGATCTCTTGGGGAAAAATATCGAACGAGTTGAACACGAGGGTAATACATTTCGGAGAAATTAGTGAAATCTCCTATTCACCAAAGGGGCACCCCTTTCAGAAATCCTCGATTTTTCTAATATGGTTTCGAGCAATGTTTTGATAGTGAATACTAAAGAATATGCGAGGGTCATGGGCACAAATTTTTTAGCCCTATGTCTTAGGGTTCTATGTATAAAATTTCGTGCACATCCGAGGTGTGTAGAGGGCGATACAGTCAAATTTCTGAGAGATGAACGAACATAAGGAAAAAACTTGCGAAAATTGCCCTCAAAGAGGGGAATTTTTTTTGAAATGTTGACTTAAGGCTCCGTTTCGACTCCAATATATTCATTTACCCATGAGATCTCTTGGGGAAAAATATCGAACGAGTTGAACACGAGGGTAATGAATTTCGGAGAAATTAGTGAAATCTCCTATTCACCAAAGGGGCACCCCTTTCAGAAATCTTCGATTTTTCTAATATGGTTTCGAGCAATGTTTTGATAGTGAATACTAAAGAATATGCGAGGGTCATGGGCACAAATTTTTTAGCCCTATGTCTTAGGGTTCTATGTATAAAATTTCGTCCACATCCGAGGTGTGTAGAGGGCGATACAGTCAAATTTCTGAGAGATGAACGAACATAAGGAAAAACCTTGCGAAAATTGCCCTCAAAAAGGGGAATTTTTTTTGAAATGTTGACTTAAGGCTCCGTTTCGACTCCAATATATTCATTTACCCATGAGATCTCTTGGGGAAAAATATCGAACTAGTTGAACACGAGGGTAATACATTTCGGAGAAATTAGTGAAATCTCCAATTCACCAAAGGGGTACCCCTTTCAGAAATCTTCGATTTCTCTAATATGGTTTCGAGCAATGTTTTGATAGTGAATACTAAAGAATATGCGAGGGTCATGGGCACAAATTTTTTAGCCCTATGTCTTAGGGTTCTATGTATAAAATTTCGTGCACATCCGAGGTGTGTAGAGGGCGATACAGTCAAATTTCTGAGAGATGAACGAACATAAGGAAAAAACTTGCGAAAATTGCCCTCAAAAAGGGGAATTTTTTTTGAAATGTTGACTTAAGTCTCCGTTTCGACTCCAATATATTCATTTACCCATGAGATCTCTTGGGGAAAAATATCGAACTAGTTGAACACGAGGGTAATACATTTCGGAGAAATTAGTGAAATCTCCTATTCACCAAAGGGGTACCCCTTTCAGAAATCTTCGATTTTTCTAATATGGTTTCGAGCAATGTTTTGATAGTGAATACTAAAGAATATGCGAGGGTCATGGGCAAAAATTTTTTAGCCCTATGACTTAGGGTTCTATGTAGAGGGCGATACAGTCAAATTTCTGAGAGATGAACGAACATAAGGAAAAAACTTGCGAAAATTGCCCTCAAAAAGGGGAATTTTTTTTTAAATGTTGACTTAAGGCTCCGTTTCGACTCCAATATATTCATTTACCCATGAGATCTCTTGGGGAAAAATATCGAACTAGTTGAACACGAGGGTAATACATTTCGGAGAAATTAGTGAAATCTCCAATTCACCAAAGGGTTACCCCTTTCAGAAATCTTCGATTTCTCTAATATGGTTTCGAGCAATGTTTTGATAGTGAATACTAAAGAATATGCGAGGGTCATGGGCACAAATTTTTTAGCCCTATGTCTTAGGGTTCTATGTATAAAATTTCGTGCACATCCGAGGTGTGTAGAGGGCGATACAGTCAAATTTCTGAGAGATGAACGAACATAAGGAAAAAACTTGCGAAAATTGCCCTCAAAAAGGGGAATTTTTTTTGAAATGTTGACTTAAGGCTCCGTTTCGACTCCAATATATTCATTTACCCATGAGATCTCTTGGGGAAAAATATCGAACGAGTTGAACACGAGGGTAATACATTTCGGAGAAATTAGTGAAATCTCCTATTCACCAAAGGGGCACCCCTTTCAGAAATCTTCGATTTTTCTAATATGGTTTCGAGCAATGTTTTGATAGTGAATACTAAAGAATATGCGAGGGTCATGGGCACAAATTTTTTAGCCCTATGTCTTAGGGTTCTATGTATAAAATTTCGTGCACATCCGAGGTGTGTAGAGGGCGATACAGTCAAATTTCTGAGAGATGAACGAACATAAGGAAAAAACTTGCGAAAATTGCCCTCAAAGAGGGGAATTTTTTTTGAAATGTTGACTTAAGGCTCCGTTTCGACTCCAACATATTCATTTACCCATGAGATCTCTTGGGGAAAAATATCGAACGAGTTGAACACGAGGGTAATACATTTCGGAGAAATTAGTGAAATCTCCTATTCACCAAAGGGGCACCCCTTTCAGAAATCCTCGATTTTTCTAATATGGTTTCGAGCAATGTTTTGATAGTGAATACTAAAGAATATGCGAGGGTCATGGGCACAAATTTTTTAGCCCTATGTCTTAGGGTTCTATGTATAAAATTTCGTGCACATCCGAGGTGTGTAGAGGGCGATACAGTCAAATTTCTGAGAGATGAACGAACATAAGGAAAAAACTTGCGAAAATTGCCCTCAAAGAGGGGAATTTTTTTTGAAATGTTGACTTAAGGCTCCGTTTCGACTCCAATATATTCATTTACCCATGAGATCTCTTGGGGAAAAATATCGAACGAGTTGAACACGAGGGTAATGAATTTCGGAGAAATTAGTGAAATCTCCTATTCACCAAAGGGGCACCCCTTTCAGAAATCTTCGATTTTTCTAATATGGTTTCGAGCAATGTTTTGATAGTGAATACTAAAGAATATGCGAGGGTCATGGGCACAAATTTTTTAGCCCTATGTCTTAGGGTTCTATGTATAAAATTTCGTCCACATCCGAGGTGTGTAGAGGGCGATACAGTCAAATTTCTGAGAGATGAACGAACATAAGGAAAAAACTTGCGAAAATTGCCCTCAAAAAGGGGAATTTTTTTTGAAATGTTGACTTAAGGCTCCGTTTCGACTCCAATATATTCATTTACCCATGAGATCTCTTGGGGAAAAATATCGAACTAGTTGAACACGAGGGTAATACATTTCGGAGAAATTAGTGAAATCTCCTATTCACCAAAGGGGTACCCCTTTCAGAAATCTTCGATTTTTCTAATATGGTTTCGAGCAATGTTTTGATAGTGAATACTAAAGAATATGCGAGGGTCATGGGCACAAATTTTTTAGCCCTATGACTTAGGGTTCTATGTATAAAATTTCGTGCACATCCGAGGTGTGTAGAGGGCGATACAGTCAAATTTCTGAGAGATGAACGAACATAAGGAAAAAACTTGCGAAAATTGCCCTCAAAAAGGGGAATTTTTTTTGAAATGTTGACTTAAGTCTCCGTTTCGACTCCAATATATTCATTTACCCATGAGATCTCTTGGGGAAAAATATCGAACTAGTTGAACACGAGGGTAATACATTTCGGAGAAATTAGTGAAATCTCCTATTCACCAAAGGGGTACCCCTTTCAGAAATCTTCGATTTTTCTAATATGGTTTCGAGCAATGTTTTGATAGTGAATACTAAAGAATATGCGAGGGTCATGGGCAAAAATTTTTTAGCCCTATGACTTAGGGTTCTATGTAGAGGGCGATACAGTCAAATTTCTGAGAGATGAACGAACATAAGGAAAAAACTTGCGAAAATTGCCCTCAAAAAGGGGAATTTTTTTTTAAATGTTGACTTAAGGCTCCGTTTCGACTCCAATATATTCATTTACCCATGAGATCTCTTGGGGAAAAATATCGAACTAGTTGAACACGAGGGTAATACATTTCGGAGAAATTAGTGAAATCTCCAATTCACCAAAGGGGTACCCCTTTCAGAAATCTTCGATTTCTCTAATATGGTTTCGAGCAATGTTTTGATAGTGAATACTAAAGAATATGCGAGGGTCATGGGCACAAATTTTTTAGCCCTATGTCTTAGGGTTCTATGTATAAAATTTCGTGCACATCCGAGGTGTGTAGAGGGCGATACGGTCAAATTTCTGAGAGATGAACGAACATAAGGAAAAAACTTGCGAAAATTGCCCTCAAAAAGGGGAATTTTTTTTGAAATGTTGACTTAAGGCTCCGTTTCGACTCCAATATATTCATTTACCCATGAGATCTCTTGGGGAAAAATATCGAACGAGTTGAACACGAGGGTAATACATTTCGGAGAAATTAGTGAAATCTCCTATTCACCAAAGGGGCACCCCTTTCAGAAATCTTCGATTTTTCTAATATGGTTTCGAGCAATGTTTTGATAGTGAATACTAAAGAATATGCGAGGGTCATGGGCACAAATTTTTTAGCCCTATGTCTTAGGGTTCTATGTATAAAATTTCGTGCACATCCGAGGTGTGTAGAGGGCGATACAGTCAAATTTCTGAGAGATGAACGAACATAAGGAAAAAACTTGCGAAAATTGCCCTCAAAGAGGGGAATTTTTTTTGAAATGTTGACTTAAGGCTCCGTTTCGACTCCAATATATTCATTTACCCATGAGATCTCTTGGGGAAAAATATCGAACGAGTTGAACACGAGGGTAATACATTTCGGAGAAATTAGTGAAATCTCCTATTCACCAAAGGGGCACCCCTTTCAGAAATCCTCGATTTTTCTAATATGGTTTCGAGCAATGTTTTGATAGTGAATACTAAAGAATATGCGAGGGTCATGGGCACAAATTTTTTAGCCCTATGTCTTAGGGTTCTATGTATAAAATTTCGTGCACATCCGAGGTGTGTAGAGGGCGATACAGTCAAATTTCTGAGAGATGAACGAACATAAGGAAAAAACTTGCGAAAATTGCCCTCAAAGAGGGGAATTTTTTTTGAAATGTTGACTTAAGGCTCCGTTTCGACTCCAATATATTCATTTACCCATGAGATCTCTTGGGGAAAAATATCGAACGAGTTGAACACGAGGGTAATGAATTTCGGAGAAATTAGTGAAATCTCCTATTCACCAAAGGGGCACCCCTTTCAGAAATCTTCGATTTTTCTAATATGGTTTCGAGCAATGTTTTGATAGTGAATACTAAAGAATATGCGAGGGTCATGGGCACAAATTTTTTAGCCCTATGTCTTAGGGTTCTATGTATAAAATTTCGTCCACATCCGAGGTGTGTAGAGGGCGATACAGTCAAATTTCTGAGAGATGAACGAACATAAGGAAAAAACTTGCGAAAATTGCCCTCAAAAAGGGGAATTTTTTTTGAAATGTTGACTTAAGGCTCCGTTTCGACTCCAATATATTCATTTACCCATGAGATCTCTTGGGGAAAAATATCGAACTAGTTGAACACGAGGGTAATACATTTCGGAGAAATTAGTGAAATCTCCTATTCACCAAAGGGGTACCCCTTTCAGAAATCTTCGATTTTTCTAATATGGTTTCGAGCAATGTTTTGATAGTGAATACTAAAGAATATGCGAGGGTCATGGGCACAAATTTTTTAGCCCTATGACTTAGGGTTCTATGTATAAAATTTCGTGCACATCCGAGGTGTGTAGAGGGCGATACAGTCAAATTTCTGAGAGATGAACGAACATAAGGAAAAAACTTGCGAAAATTGCCCTCAAAAAGGGGAATTTTTTTTGAAATGTTGACTTAAGTCTCCGTTTCGACTCCAATATATTCATTTACCCATGAGATCTCTTGGGGAAAAATATCGAACTAGTTGAACACGAGGGTAATACATTTCGGAGAAATTAGTGAAATCTCCTATTCACCAAAGGGGTACCCCTTTCAGAAATCTTCGATTTTTCTAATATGGTTTCGAGCAATGTTTTGATAGTGAATACTAAAGAATATGCGAGGGTCATGGGCAAAAATTTTTTAGCCCTATGACTTAGGGTTCTATGTAGAGGGCGATACAGTCAAATTTCTGAGAGATGAACGAACATAAGGAAAAAACTTGCGAAAATTGCCCTCAAAAAGGGGAATTTTTTTTTAAATGTTGACTTAAGGCTCCGTTTCGACTCCAATATATTCATTTACCCATGAGATCTCTTGGGGAAAAATATCGAACTAGTTGAACACGAGGGTAATACATTTCGGAGAAATTAGTGAAATCTCCAATTCACCAAAGGGGTACCCCTTTCAGAAATCTTCGATTTCTCTAATATGGTTTCGAGCAATGTTTTGATAGTGAATACTAAAGAATATGCGAGGGTCATGGGCACAAATTTTTTAGCCCTATGTCTTAGGGTTCTATGTATAAAATTTCGTGCACATCCGAGGTGTGTAGAGGGCGATACGGTCAAATTTCTGAGAGATGAACGAACATAAGGAAAAAACTTGCGAAAATTGCCCTCAAAAAGGGGAATTTTTTTTGAAATGTTGACTTAAGGCTCCGTTTCGACTCCAATATATTCATTTACCCATGAGATCTCTTGGGGAAAAATATCGAACTAGTTAAACACGAGGGTAATACATTTCGGAGAAATTAGTGAAATCTCCTATTCACCAAAGGGGTACCCCTTTCAGAAATCTTCGATTTTTCTAATATGGTTTCGAGCAATGTTTTGATAGTGAATACTAAAGAATATGCGAGGGTCATGGGCAAAAATTTTTTAGCCCTATGACTTAGGGTTCTATGTATAAAATTTCGTGCACATCCGAGGTGTGTAGAGGGCGATACAGTCAAATTTCTGAGAGATGAACGAACATAAGGAAAAAACTTGCGAAAATTGCCCTCAAAAAGGGGAATTTTTTTTGAAATGTTGACTTAAGGCTCCGTTTCGACTCCAATATATTCATTTACCCATGAGATCTCTTGGGGAAAAATATCGAACTAGTTGAACACGAGGGTAATACATTTCGGAGAAATTAGTGAAATCTCCAATTCACCAAAGGGGTACCCCTTTCAGAAATCTTCGATTTCTCTAATATGGTTTCGAGCAATGTTTTGATAGTGAATACTAAAGAATATGCGAGGGTCATGGGCACAAAATTTGTAGCCCTATGTCTTAGGGTTCTATGTATAATATTTCGTGCACATCCGAGGTGTGTAGAGGGCGATACAGTCAAATTTCTGAGAGATGAACGAACATAAGGAAAAAACTTGCGAAAATTGCCCTCAAAAAGGGGAATTTTTTTTTAAATGTTGACTTAAGGCTCCGTTTCGACTCCAATATATTCATTTACCCATGAGATCTCTTGGGGAAAAATATCGAACTAGTTGAACACGAGGGTAATACATTTCGGAGAAATTAGTGAAATCTCCAATTCACCAAAGGGGTACCCCTTTCAGAAATCTTCGATTTCTCTAATATGGTTTCGAGCAATGTTTTGATAGTGAATACTAAAGAATATGCGAGGGTCATGGGCACAAATTTTTTAGCCCTATGTCTTAGGGTTCTATGTATAAAATTTCGTGCACATCCGAGGTGTGTAGAGGGCGATACAGTCAAATTTCTGAGAGATGAACGAACATAAGGAAAAAACTTGCGAAAATTGCCCTCAAAAAGGGGAATTTTTTTTGAAATGTTGACTTAAGGCTCCGTTTCGACTCCAATATATTCATTTACCCATGAGATCTCTTGGGGAAAAATATCGAACGAGTTGAACACGAGGGTAATACATTTCGGAGAAATTAGTGAAATCTCCTATTCACCAAAGGGGCACCCCTTTCAGAAATCTTCGATTTTTCTAATATGGTTTCGAGCAATGTTTTGATAGTGAATACTAAAGAATATGCGAGGGTCATGGGCACAAATTTTTTAGCCCTATGTCTTAGGGTTCTATGTATAAAATTTCGTGCACATCCGAGGTGTGTAGAGGGCGATACAGTCAAATTTCTGAGAGATGAACGAACATAAGGAAAAAACTTGCGAAAATTGCCCTCAAAGAGGGGAATTTTTTTTGAAATGTTGACTTAAGGCTCCGTTTCGACTCCAATATATTCATTTACCCATGAGATCTCTTGGGGAAAAATATCGAACGAGTTGAACACGAGGGTAATACATTTCGGAGAAATTAGTGAAATCTCCTATTCACCAAAGGGGCACCCCTTTCAGAAATCCTCGATTTTTCTAATATGGTTTCGAGCAATGTTTTGATAGTGAATACTAAAGAATATGCGAGGGTCATGGGCACAAATTTTTTAGCCCTATGTCTTAGGGTTCTATGTATAAAATTTCGTGCACATCCGAGGTGTGTAGAGGGCGATACAGTCAAATTTCTGAGAGATGAACGAACATAAGGAAAAAACTTGCGAAAATTGCCCTCAAAGAGGGGAATTTTTTTTGAAATGTTGACTTAAGGCTCCGTTTCGACTCCAATATATTCATTTACCCATGAGATCTCTTGGGGAAAAATATCGAACGAGTTGAACACGAGGGTAATGAATTTCGGAGAAATTAGTGAAATCTCCTATTCACCAAAGGGGCACCCCTTTCAGAAATCTTCGATTTTTCTAATATGGTTTCGAGCAATGTTTTGATAGTGAATACTAAAGAATATGCGAGGGTCATGGGCACAAATTTTTTAGCCCTATGTCTTAGGGTTCTATGTATAAAATTTCGTGCACATCCGAGGTGTGTAGAGGGCGATACAGTCAAATTTCTGAGAGATGAACGAACATAAGGAAAAAACTTGCGAAAATTGCCCTCAAAGAGGGGAATTTTTTTTGAAATGTTGACTTAAGGCTCCGTTTCGACTCCAATATATTCATTTACCCATGAGATCTCTTGGGGAAAAATATCGAACGAGTTGAACACGAGGGTAATACATTTCGGAGAAATTAGTGAAATCTCCTATTCACCAAAGGGGCACCCCTTTCAGAAATCCTCGATTTTTCTAATATGGTTTCGAGCAATGTTTTGATAGTGAATACTAAAGAATATGCGAGGGTCATGGGCACAAATTTTTTAGCCCTATGTCTTAGGGTTCTATGTATAAAATTTCGTGCACATCCGAGGTGTGTAGAGGGCGATACAGTCAAATTTCTGAGAGATGAACGAACATAAGGAAAAAACTTGCGAAAATTGCCCTCAAAGAGGGGAATTTTTTTTGAAATGTTGACTTAAGGCTCCGTTTCGACTCCAATATATTCATTTACCCATGAGATCTCTTGGGGAAAAATATCGAACGAGTTGAACACGAGGGTAATGAATTTCGGAGAAATTAGTGAAATCTCCTATTCACCAAAGGGGCACCCCTTTCAGAAATCTTCGATTTTTCTAATATGGTTTCGAGCAATGTTTTGATAGTGAATACTAAAGAATATGCGAGGGTCATGGGCACAAATTTTTTAGCCCTATGTCTTAGGGTTCTATGTATAAAATTTCGTCCACATCCGAGGTGTGTAGAGGGCGATACAGTCAAATTTCTGAGAGATGAACGAACATAAGGAAAAAACTTGCGAAAATTGCCCTCAAAAAGGGGAATTTTTTTTGAAATGTTGACTTAAGGCTCCGTTTCGACTCCAATATATTCATTTACCCATGAGATCTCTTGGGGAAAAATATCGAACTAGTTGAACACGAGGGTAATACATTTCGGAGAAATTAGTGAAATCTCCTATTCACCAAAGGGGTACCCCTTTCAGAAATCTTCGATTTTTCTAATATGGTTTCGAGCAATGTTTTGATAGTGAATACTAAAGAATATGCGAGGGTCATGGGCACAAATTTTTTAGCCCTATGACTTAGGGTTCTATGTATAAAATTTCGTGCACATCCGAGGTGTGTAGAGGGCGATACAGTCAAATTTCTGAGAGATGAACGAACATAAGGAAAAAACTTGCGAAAATTGCCCTCAAAAAAGGGAATTTTTTTTGAAATGTTGACTTAAGTCTCCGTTTCGACTCCAATATATTCATTTACCCATGAGATCTCTTGGGGAAAAATATCGAACTAGTTGAACACGAGGGTAATACATTTCGGAGAAATTAGTGAAATCTCCAATTCACCAAAGGGTTACCCCTTTCAGAAATCTTCGATTTTTCTAATATGGTTTCGAGCAATGTTTTGATAGTGAATACTAAAGAATATGCGAGGGTCATGGGCACAAATTTTTTAGCCCTATGTCTTAGGGTTCTATGTATAAAATTTCATGCACATCCGAGGTGTGTAGAGGGCGATACAGTCAAATTTCTGAGAGATGAACGAACATAAGGAAAAAACTTGCGAAAATTGCCCTCAAAAAGGGGAATTTTTTTTGAAATGTTGACTTAAGGCTCCGTTTCGACTCCAATATATTCATTTACCCATGAGATCTCTTGGGGAAAAATATCGAACGAGTTGAACACGAGGGTAATACATTTCGGAGAAATTAGTGAAATCTCCTATTCACCAAAGGGGCACCCCTTTCAGAAATCTTCGATTTTTCTAATATGGTTTCGAGCAATGTTTTGATAGTGAATACTAAAGAATATGCGAGGGTCATGGGCACAAATTTTTTAGCCCTATGTCTTAGGGTTCTATGTACAAAATTTCGTGCACATCCGAGGTGTGTAGAGGGCGATACAGTCAAATTTCTGAGAGATGAACGAACATAAGGAAAAAACTTGCGAAAATTGCCCTCAAAAAGGGGAATTTTTTTTGAAATGTTGACTTAAGGCTCCGTTTCGACTCCAATATATTCATTTACCCATGAGATCTCTTGGGGAAAAATATCGAACTAGTTGAACACGAGGGTAATACATTTCGGAGAAATTAGTGAAATCTCCTATTCACCAAAGGGGTACCCCTTTCAGAAATCTTCGATTTTTCTAATATGGTTTCGAGCAATGTTTTGATAGTGAATACTAAAGAATATGCGAGGGTCATGGGCACAAATTTTTTAGCCCTATGACTTAGGGTTCTATGTATAAAATTTCGTGCACATCCGAGGTGTGTAGAGGGCGATACAGTCAAATTTCTGAGAGATGAACGAACATAAGGAAAAAACTTGCGAAAATTGCCCTCAAAAAGGGGATTTTTTTTTGAAATGTTGACTTAAGTCTCCGTTTCGACTCCAATATATTCATTTACCCATGAGATCTCTTGGGGAAAAATATCGAACTAGTTGAACACGAGGGTAATACATTTCGGAGAAATTAGTGAAATCTCCAATTCACCAAAGGGTTACCCCTTTCAGAAATCTTCGATTTTTCTAATATGGTTTCGAGCAATGTTTTGATAGTGAATACTAAAGAATATGCGAGGGTCATGGGCACAAATTTTTTAGCCCTATGTCTTAGGGTTCTATGTATAAAATTTCGTGCACATCCGAGGTGTGTAGAGGGCGATACAGTCAAATTTCTGAGAGATGAACGAACATAAGGAAAAAACTTGCGAAAATTGCCCTCAAAAAGGGGAATTTTTTTTGAAATGTTGACTTAAGGCTCCGTTTCGACTCCAATATATTCATTTACCCATGAGATCTCTTGGGGAAAAATATCGAACTAGTTGAACACGAGGGTAATACATTTCGGAGAAATTAGTGAAATCTCCTATTCACCAAAGGGGTACCCCTTTCAGAAATCTTCGATTTTTCTAATATGGTTTCGAGCAATGTTTTGATAGTGAATACTAAAGAATATGCGAGGGTCATGGGCACAAATTTTTTAGCCCTATGACTTAGGGTTCTATGTATAAAATTTCGTGCACATCCGAGGTGTGTAGAGGGCGATACAGTCAAATTTCTGAGAGATGAACGAACATAAGGAAAAAACTTGCGAAAATTGCCCTCAAAAAGGGGAATTTTTTTTGAAATGTTGACTTAAGTCTCCGTTTCGACTCCAATATATTCATTTACCCATGAGATCTCTTGGGGAAAAATATCGAACTAGTTGAACACGAGGGTAATACATTTCGGAGAAATTAGTGAAATCTCCAATTCACCAAAGGGTTACCCCTTTCAGAAATCTTCGATTTTTCTAATATGGTTTCGAGCAATGTTTTGATAGTGAATACTAAAGAATATGCGAGGGTCATGGGCACAAATTTTTTAGCCCTATGTCTTAGGGTTCTATGTATAAAATTTCGTGCACATCCGAGGTGTGTAGAGGGCGATACAGTCAAATTTCTGAGAGATGAACGAACATAAGGAAAAAACTTGCGAAAATTGCCCTCAAAAAGGGGAATTTTTTTTGAAATGTTGACTTAAGGCTCCGTTTCGACTCCAATATATTCATTTACCCATGAGATCTCTTGGGGAAAAATATCGAACGAGTTGAACACGAGGGTAATACATTTCGGAGAAATTAGTGAAATCTCCTATTCACCAAAGGGGCACCCCTTTCAGAAATCTTCGATTTTTCTAATATGGTTTCGAGCAATGTTTTGATAGTGAATACTAAAGAATATGCGAGGGTCATGGGCACAAATTTTTTAGCCCTATGTCTTAGGGTTCTATGTACAAAATTTCGTGCACATCCGAGGTGTGTAGACGGCGATACAGTCAAATTTCTGAGAGATGAACGAACATAAGGAAAAAACTTGCGAAAATTGCCCTCAAAAAGGGGAATTTTTTTTGAAATGTTGACTTAAGGCTCCGTTTCGACTCCAATATATTCATTTACCCATGAGATCTCTTGGGGAAAAATATCGAACTAGTTGAACACGAGGGTAATACATTTCGGAGAAATTAGTGAAATCTCCTATTCACCAAAGGGGTACCCCTTTCAGAAATCTTCGATTTTTCTAATATGGTTTCGAGCAATGTTTTGATAGTGAATACTAAAGAATATGCGAGGGTCATGGGCACAAATTTTTTAGCCCTATGACTTAGGGTTCTATGTATAAAATTTCGTGCACATCCGAGGTGTGTAGAGGGCGATACAGTCAAATTTCTGAGAGATGAACGAACATAAGGAAAAAACTTGCGAAAATTGCCCTCAAAAAGGGGAATTTTTTTTGAAATGTTGACTTAAGTCTCCGTTTCGACTCCAATATATTCATTTACCCATGAGATCTCTAGGGGAAAAATATCGAACTAGTTGAACACGAGGGTAATACATTTCGGAGAAATTAGTGAAATCTCCAATTCACCAAAGGGTTACCCCTTTCAGAAATCTTCGATTTTTCTAATATGGTTTCGAGCAATGTTTTGATAGTGAATACTAAAGAATATGCGAGGGTCATGGGCACAAATTTTTTAGCCCTATGTCTTAGGGTTCTATGTATAAAATTTCGTGCACATCCGAGGTGTGTAGAGGGCGATACAGTCAAATTTCTGAGAGATGAACGAACATAAGGAAAAAACTTGCGAAAATTGCCCTCAAAAAGGGGAATTTTTTTTGAAATGTTGACTTAAGGCTCCGTTTCGACTCCAATATATTCATTTACCCATGAGATCTCTTGGGGAAAAATATCGAACTAGTTGAACACGAGGGTAATACATTTCGGAGAAATTAGTGAAATCTCCTATTCACCAAAGGGGTACCCCTTTCAGAAATCTTCGATTTTTCTAATATGGTTTCGAGCAATGTTTTGATAGTGAATACTAAAGAATATGTGAGGGTCATGGGCACAAATTTTTTAGCCCTATGTCTTAGGGTTCTATGTACAAAATTTCGTGCACATCCGAGGTGTGTAGAGGGCGATACAGTCAAATTTCTGAGAGATGAACGAACATAAGGAAAAAACTTGCGAAAATTGCCCTCAAAAAGGGGAATTTTTTTTGAAATGTTGACTTAAGTCTCCGTTTCGACTCCAATATATTCATTTACCCATGAGATCTCTTGGGGAAAAATATCGAACTAGTTGAACACGAGGGTAATACATTTCGGAGAAATTAGTGAAATCTCCAATTCACCAAAGGGTTACCCCTTTCAGAAATCTTCGATTTTTCTAATATGGTTTCGAGCAATGTTTTGATAGTGAATACTAAAGAATATGCGAGGGTCATGGGCACAAATTTTTTAGCCCTATGTCTTAGGGTTCTATGTATAAAATTTCGTGCACATCCGAGGTGTGTAGAGGGCGATACAGTCAAATTTCTGAGAGATGAACGAACATAAGGAAAAAACTTGCGAAAATTGCCCTCAAAAAGGGGAATTTTTTTTGAAATGTTGACTTAAGGCTCCGTTTCGACTCCAATATATTCATTTACCCATGAGATCTCTTGGGGAAAAATATCGAACGAGTTGAACACGAGGGTAATACATTTCGGAGAAATTAGTGAAATCTCCTATTCACCAAAGGGTTACCCCTTTCAGAAATCTTCGATTTTTCTAATATGGTTTCGAGCAATGTTTTGATAGTGAATACTAAAGAATATGCGAGGGTCATGGGCACAAATTTTTTAGCCCTATGTCTTAGGGTTCTATGTACAAAATTTCGTGCACATCCGAGGTGTGTAGAGGGGGATACAGTCAAATTTCTGAGAGATGAACGAACATAAGGAAAAAACTTGCGAAAATTGCCCTCAAAAAGGGGAATTTTTTTTGAAATGTTGACTTAAGGCTCCGTTTCGACTCCAATATATTCATTTACCCATGAGATCTCTTGGGGAAAAATATCGAACTAGTTGAACACGAGGGTAATACATTTCGGAGAAATTAGTGAAATCTCCTATTCACCAAAGGGGTACCCCTTTCAGAAATCTTCGATTTTTCTAATATGGTTTCGAGCAATGTTTTGATAGTGAATACTAAAGAATATGCGAGGGTCATGGGCACAAATTTTTTAGCCCTATGACTTAGGGTTCTATGTATAAAATTTCGTGCACATCCGAGGTGTGTAGAGGGCGATACAGTCAAATTTCTGAGAGATGAACGAACATAAGGAAAAAACTTGCGAAAATTGCCCTCAAAAAGGGGAATTTTTTTTGAAATGTTGACTTAAGTCTCCGTTTCGACTCCAATATATTCATTTACCCATGAGATCTCTTGGGGAAAAATATCGAACTAGTTGAACACGAGGGTAATACATTTCGGAGAAATTAGTGAAATCTCCAATTCACCAAAGGGTTACCCCTTTCAGAAATCTTCGATTTTTCTAATATGGTTTCGAGCAATGTTTTGATAGTGAATACTAAAGAATATGCGAGGGTCATGGGCACAAATTTTTTAGCCCTATGTCTTAGGGTTCTATGTATAAAATTTCGTGCACATCCGAGGTGTGTAGAGGGCGATACAGTCAAATTTCTGAGAGATGAACGAACATAAGGAAAAAACTTGCGAAAATTGCCCTCAAAAAGGGGAATTTTTTTTGAAATGTTGACTTAAGTCTCCGTTTCGACTCCAATATATTCATTTACCCATGAGATCTCTTGGGGAAAAATATCGAACTAGTTGAACACGAGGGTAATACATTTCGGAGAAATTAGTGAAATCTCCAATTCACCAAAGGGTTACCCCTTTCAGAAATCTTCGATTTTTCTAATATGGTTTCGAGCAATGTTTTGATAGTGAATACTAAAGAATATGCGAGGGTCATGGGCACAAATTTTTTAGCCCTATGTCTTAGGGTTCTATGTATAAAATTTCGTGCACATCCGAGGTGTGTAGAGGGCGATACAGTCAAATTTCTGAGAGATGAACGAACATAAGGAAAAAACTTGCGAAAATTGCCCTCAAAAAGGGGAATTTTTTTTGAAATGTTGACTTAAGGCTCCGTTTCGACTCCAATATATTCATTTACCCATGAGATCTCTTGGGGAAAAATATCGAACGAGTTGAACACGAGGGTAATACATTTCGGAGAAATTAGTGAAATCTCCTATTCACCAAAGGGGCACCCCTTTCAGAAATCTTCGATTTTTCTAATATGGTTTCGAGCAATGTTTTGATAGTGAATACTAAAGAATATGCGAGGGTCATGGGCACAAATTTTTTAGCCCTATGTCTTAGGGTTCTATGTACAAAATTTCGTGCACATCCGAGGTGTGTAGAGGGCGATACAGTCAAATTTCTGAGAGATGAACGAACATAAGGAAAAAACTTGCGAAAATTGCCCTCAAAAAGGGGAATTTTTTTTGAAATGTTGACTTAAGGCTCCGTTTCGACTCCAATATATTCATTTACCCATGAGATCTCTTGGGGAAAAATATCGAACTAGTTGAACACGAGGGTAATACATTTCGGAGAAATTAGTGAAATCTCCTATTCACCAAAGGGGTACCCCTTTCAGAAATCTTCGATTTTTCTAATATGGTTTCGAGCAATGTTTTGATAGTGAATACTAAAGAATATGCGAGGGTCATGGGCAAAAATTTTTTAGCCCTATGACTTAGGGTTCTATGTATAAAATTTCGTGCACATCCGAGGTGTGTAGAGGGCGATACAGTCAAATTTCTGAGAGATGAACGAACATAAGGAAAAAACTTGCGAAAATTGCCCTCAAAAAGGGGAATTTTTTTGGAAATGTTGACTTAAGGCTCCGTTTCGACTCCAATATATTCATTTACCCATGAGATCTCTTGGGGAAAAATATCGAACTAGTTGAACACGAGGGTAATACATTTCGGAGAAATTAGTGAAATCTCCAATTCACCAAAGGGGTACCCCTTTCAGAAATCTTCGATTTCTCTAATATGGTTTCGAGCAATGTTTTGATAGTGAATACTAAAGAATATGCGAGGGTCATGGGCACAAAATTTGTAGCCCTATGTCTTAGGGTTCTATGTATAATATTTCGTGCACATCCGAGGTGTGTAGAGGGCGATACAGTCAAATTTCTGAGAGATGAACGAACATAAGGAAAAAACTTGCGAAAATTGCCCTCAAAAAGGGGAATTTTTTTTTAAATGTTGACTTAAGGCTCCGTTTCGACTCCAATATATTCATTTACCCATGAGATCTCTTGGGGAAAAATATCGAACTAGTTGAACACGAGGGTAATACATTTCGGAGAAATTAGTGAAATCTCCAATTCACCAAAGGGGTACCCCTTTCAGAAATCTTCGATTTCTCTAATATGGTTTCGAGCACTGTTTTGATAGTGAATACTAAAGAATATGCGAGGGTCATGGGCACAAATTTTTTAGCCCTATGTCTTAGGGTTCTATGTATAAAATTTCGTGCACATCCGAGGTGTGTAGAGGGCGATACAGTCAAATTTCTGAGAGATGAACGAACATAAGGAAAAAACGTGCGAAAATTGCCCTCAAAAAGGGGAATTTTTTTTGAAATGTTGACTTAAGGCTCCGTTTCGACTCCAATATATTCATTTACCCATGAGATCTCTTGGGGAAAAATATCGAACTAGTTGAACACGAGGGTAATACATTTCGGAGAAATTAGTGAAATCTCCAATTCACCAAAGGGGTACCCCTTTCAGAAATCTTCGATTTCTCTAATATGGTTTCGAGCAATGTTTTGATAGTGAATACTAAAGAATATGCGAGGGTCATGGGCACAAAATTTGTAGCCCTATGTCTTAGGGTTCTATGTATAATATTTCGTGCACATCCGAGGTGTGTAGAGGGCGATACAGTCAAATTTCTGAGAGATGAACGAACATAAGGAAAAAACTTGCGAAAATTGCCCTCAAAAAGGGGAATTTTTTTTGAAATGTTGACTTAAGGCTCCGTTTCGACTCCAATATATTCATTTACCCATGAGATCTCTTGGGGAAAAATATCGAACTAGTTGAACACGAGGGTAATACATTTCGGAGAAATTAGTGAAATCTCCAATTCACCAAAGGGGTACCCCTTTCAGAAATCTTCGATTTCTCTAATATGGTTTCGAGCAATGTTTTGATAGTGAATACTAAAGAATATGCGAGGGTCATGGGCACAAAATTTGTAGCCCTATGTCTTAGGGTTCTATGTATAATATTTCGTGCACATCCGAGGTGTGTAGAGGGCGATACAGTCAAATTTCTGAGAGATGAACGAACATAAGGAAAAAACTTGCGAAAATTGCCCTCAAAAAGGGGAATTTTTTTTGAAATGTTGACTTAAGGCTCCGTTTCGACTCCAATATATTCATTTACCCATGAGATCTCTTGGGGAAAAATATCGAACTAGTTGAACACGAGGGTAATACATTTCGGAGAAATTAGTGAAATCTCCAATTCACCAAAGGGGTACCCCTTTCAGAAATCTTCGATTTCTCTAATATGGTTTCGAGCAATGTTTTGATAGTGAATACTAAAGAATATGCGAGGGTCATGGGCACAAAATTTGTAGCCCTATGTCTTAGGGTTCTATGTATAATATTTCGTGCACATCCGAGGTGTGTAGAGGGCGATACAGTCAAATTTCTGAGAGATGAACGAACATAAGGAAAAAACTTGCGAAAATTGCCCTCAAAAAGGGGAATTTTTTTTGAAATGTTGACTTAAGGCTCCGTTTCGACTCCAATATATTCATTTACCCATGAGATCTCTTGGGGAAAAATATCGAACTAGTTGAACACGAGGGTAATACATTTCGGAGAAATTAGTGAAATCTCCTATTCACCAAAGGGGCACCCCTTTCAGAAATCTTCGATTTTTCTAATATGGTTTCGAGCAATGTTTTGATAGTGAATACTAAAGAATATGCGAGGGTCATGGGCACAAATTTTTTAGCCCTATGTCTTAGGGTTCTATGTATAAAATTTCGTGCACATCCGAGGTGTGTAGAAGGCGATACAGTCAAATTTCTGAGAGATGAACGAACATAAGGAAAAAACTTGCGAAAATTGCCCTCAAAGAAAGGAATTTTTTTTGAAATGTTGACTTAAGGCTCCGTTTCGACTCCAATATATTCATTTACCCATGAGATCTCTTGGGGAAAAATATCAAACTAGTTGAACACGAGGGTAATACATTTCGGAGAAATTAGTGAAATCTCCAATTCACCAAAGGGGTACCCCTTTCAGAAATCTTCGATTTCTCTAATATGGTTTCGAGCAATGTTTTGATAGTGAATACTAAAGAATATGCGAGGGTCATGGGCACAAAATTTGTAGCCCTATGTCTTAGGGTTCTATGTATAATATTTCGTGCACATCCGAGGTGTGTAGAGGGCGATACAGTCAAATTTCTGAGAGATGAACGAACATAAGGAAAAAACTTGCGAAAATTGCCCTCAAAAAGGGGAATTTTTTTTGAAATGTTGACTTAAGGCTCCGTTTCGACTCCAATATATTCATTTACCCATGAGATCTCTTGGGGAAAAATATCGAACTAGTTGAACACGAGGGTAATACATTTCGGAGAAATTAGTGAAATCTCCAATTCACCAAAGGGGTACCCCTTTCAGAAATCTTCGATTTCTCTAATATGGTTTCGAGCAATGTTTTGATAGTGAATACTAAAGAATATGCGAGGGTCATGGGCACAAAATTTGTAGCCCTATGTCTTAGGGTTCTATGTATAATATTTCGTGCACATCCGAGGTGTGTAGAGGGCGATACAGTCAAATTTATGAGAGATGAACGAACATAAGGAAAAAACTTGCGAAAATTGCCCTCAAAAAGGGGAATTTTTTTTGAAATGTTGACTTAAGGCTCCGTTTCGACTCCAATATATTCATTTACCCATGAGATCTCTTGGGGAAAAATATCGAACTAGTTGAACACGAGGGTAATACATTTCGGAGAAATTAGTGAAATCTCCTATTCACCAAAGGGGTACCCCTTTCAGAAATCTTCGATTTTTCTAATATGGTTTCGAGCAATGTTTTGATAGTGAATACTAAAGAATATGCGAGGGTCATGGGCAAAAATTTTTTAGCCCTATGACTTAGGGTTCTATGTATAAAATTTCGTGCACATCCGAGGTGTGTAGAGGGCGATACAGTCAAATTTCTGAGAGATGAACGAACATAAGGAAAAAACTTGCGAAAATTGCCCTCAAAAAGGGGAATTTTTTTGGAAATGTTGACTTAAGGCTCCGTTTCGACTCCAATATATTCATTTACCCATGAGATCTCTTGGGGAAAAATATCGAACTAGTTGAACACGAGGGTAATACATTTCGGAGAAATTAGTGAAATCTCCAATTCACCAAAGGGGTACCCCTTTCAGAAATCTTCGATTTCTCTAATATGGTTTCGAGCAATGTCTTGATAGTGAATACTAAAGAATATGCGAGGGTCATGGGCACAAAATTTGTAGCCCTATGTCTTAGGGTTCTATGTATAATATTTCGTGCACATCCGAGGTGTGTAGAGGGCGATACAGTCAAATTTCTGAGAGATGAACGAACATAAGGAAAAAACTTGCGAAAATTGCCCTCAAAAAGGGGAATTTTTTTTTAAATGTTGACTTAAGGCTCCGTTTCGACTCCAATATATTCATTTACCCATGAGATCTCTTGGGGAAAAATATCGAACTAGTTGAACACGAGGGTAATACATTTCGGAGAAATTAGTGAAATCTCCAATTCACCAAAGGGGTACCCCTTTCAGAAATCTTCGATTTCTCTAATATGGTTTCGAGCACTGTTTTGATAGTGAATACTAAAGAATATGCGAGGGTCATGGGCACAAATTTTTTAGCCCTATGTCTTAGGGTTCTATGTATAAAATTTCGTGCACATCCGAGGTGTGTAGAGGGCGATACAGTCAAATTTCTGAGAGATGAACGAACATAAGGAAAAAACTTGCGAAAATTGCCCTCAAAAAGGGGAATTTTTTTTGAAATGTTGACTTAAGGCTCCGTTTCGACTCCAATATATTCATTTACCCATGAGATCTCTTGGGGAAAAATATCGAACTAGTTGAACACGAGGGTAATACATTTCGGAGAAATTAGTGAAATCTCCAATTCACCAAAGGGGTACCCCTTTCAGAAATCTTCGATTTCTCTAATATGGTTTCGAGCAATGTTTTGATAGTGAATACTAAAGAATATGCGAGGGTCATGGGCACAAAATTTGTAGCCCTATGTCTTAGGGTTCTATGTATAATATTTCGTGCACATCCGAGGTGTGTAGAGGGCGATACAGTCAAATTTCTGAGAGATGAACGAACATAAGGAAAAAACTTGCGAAAATTGCCCTCAAAAAGGGGAATTTTTTTTGAAATGTTGACTTAAGGCTCCGTTTCGACTCCAATATATTCATTTACCCATGAGATCTCTTGGGGAAAAATATCGAACTAGTTGAACACGAGGGTAATACATTTCGGAGAAATTAGTGAAATCTCCAATTCACCAAAGGGGTACCCCTTTCAGAAATCTTCGATTTCTCTAATATGGTTTCGAGCAATGTTTTGATAGTGAATACTAAAGAATATGCGAGGGTCATGGGCACAAAATTTGTAGCCCTATGTCTTAGGGTTCTATGTATAATATTTCGTGCACATCCGAGGTGTGTAGAGGGCGATACAGTCAAATTTCTGAGAGATGAACGAACATAAGGAAAAAACTTGCGAAAATTGCCCTCAAAAAGGGGAATTTTTTTTTAAATGTTGACTTAAGGCTCCGTTTCGACTCCAATATATTCATTTACCCATGAGATCTCTTGGGGAAAAATATCGAACTAGTTGAACACGAGGGTAATACATTTCGGAGAAATTAGTGAAATCTCCAATTCACCAAAGGGGTACCCCTTTCAGAAATCTTCGATTTCTCTAATATGGTTTCGAGCAATGTTTTGATAGTGAATACTAAAGAATATGCGAGGGTCATGGGCACAAAATTTGTAGCCCTATGTCTTAGGGTTCTATGTATAATATTTCGTGCACATCCGAGGTGTGTAGAGGGCGATACAGTCAAATTTCTGAGAGATGAACGAACATAAGGAAAAAACTTGCGAAAATTGCCCTCAAAAAGGGGAATTTTTTTTTAAATGTTGACTTAAGGCTCCGTTTCGACTCCAATATATTCATTTACCCATGAGATCTCTTGGGGAAAAATATCGAACTAGTTGAACACGAGGGTAATACATTTCGGAGAAATTAGTGAAATCTCCAATTCACCAAAGGGGTACCCCTTTCAGAAATCTTCGATTTCTCTAATATGGTTTCGAGCACTGTTTTGATAGTGAATACTAAAGAATATGCGAGGGTCATGGGCACAAATTTTTTAGCCCTATGTCTTAGGGTTCTATGTATAATATTTCGTGCACATCCGAGGTGTGTAGAGGGCGATACAGTCAAATTTCTGAGAGATGAACGAACATAAGGAAAAAACTTGCGAAAATTGCCCTCAAAAAGGGGAATTTTTTTTGAAATGTTGACTTAAGGCTCCGTTTCGACTCCAATATATTCATTTACCCATGAGATCTCTTGGGGAAAAATATCGAACTAGTTGAACACGAGGGTAATACATTTCGGAGAAATTAGTGAAATCTCCTATTCACCAAAGGGGCACCCCTTTCAGAAATCTTCGATTTTTCTAATATGGTTTCGAGCAATGTTTTGATAGTGAATACTAAAGAATATGCGAGGGTCATGGGCACAAATTTTTTAGCCCTATGTCTTAGGGTTCTATGTATAAAATTTCGTGCACATCCGAGGTGTGTAGAGGGCGATACAGTCAAATTTCTGAGAGATGAACGAACATAAGGAAAAAACTTGCGAAAATTGCCCTCAAAGAGGGGAATTTTTTTTGAAATGTTGACTTAAGGCTCCGTTTCGACTCCAATATATTCATTTACCCATGAGATCT